>NC_142677.1:21766637-22366637 GCF_964200805.1 Pocillopora damicornis
TTAAGAGATCTAGTGAAAAGGGTCTTGCAACAGATCGAAGAGAAAAGTCCTCCGCAGAGAGTAAGCCGAGATGGCGGTCTTTATGTAGGAGCTGGTGGTATAGGCTACGCTTTCTTCTCTGTAGCGGAGTGCACAGAGTTTTTGGACATTCGTGAACAATGCCTTGGAAAAGCCTTGGAGTACATGAAGGTCCGTTTGCAAACTCTCAGAACAATCAACTTGAGTTGTGCTCGAAAAGTTGTCGCAGGACGGTTTTAAATTTATATGCGCGCTAGATATTTTATACTGAGGTTCCGTTTGACAGGGTGCTAAACTGATAACTGAAGCGAGGATAATGCAAAAGCAACGAGACCGTTGAAATAATTATCTCTGAAAAAAGAAAAAAGCAAACTAAAAAACAGATAATCCTTTACACAGCTTAAGATAACGCACTTTAAAATTTGGATACTATAATCATCAATTTAACAAACCGTATAAATATCGAACGTTAAAACCAATCTTTCTTTTCTTTTAAGGTTAGTCTAGAAGAGGCATCAACAACGTCTCCCTCTGATGATGGTATTGGGGCATCATTTCTCCTAGGACATGCAGGGATTTATGCAGCATCAGCACTAGTTTTCAATGCTTTGGGTTTGTATTAGCTCTATGAAAATGAAATATTTACTACATTCATGATCATGTTAATTAATACAAAATTTATAAAACGCAAGTAAGTGTTATGTGGAAGAGGTATGCATGTGGCCTTGATTAAAAGAGGTTGCTAACAGTGTGCATTTTCACAATTATATTTTTGTATTCTTTTGTTATTGTTGTTGTTGTTGTTGTTGTTGCTGTCATTTTGCTTTTTGGTTGTTGTTAGGAATTTATTTTTCCCTCCAAAATTTGGCATAAGTGCCTTAGCACTTGGGTCAAATTTTGGGTAAAAGGAGGGATGATATTTGGACTTGGAGGGTGCTTATACGGTAACATGTTGTTGCAGGGTATCAGCAAGAAACAGAACGGTGTATCCAGACTTATCTGGAGATGGCTAAAATCTGCCAGCCACTGAATTTCTTTAGTCATGGTTCTGATGAACTGTTTGTTGGTAGAGCTGGTTACTTATGTGGGTCACTTCTCTTGAACAAAAAGCTTGGCAGGACTGTGGTACCTCCAGAAGTCACCAGACCCTTGTTTGATGCCATCATAGAGTCTGGGCGACAGTATTCACAGAGTCACCAGTCAAAAAGCCCACTCATGTACTCATACTACGGGAATGAGTACTTAGGTATTATGCTGAGGGTTTCAGTCTTTTGGAAAATTTAATAAAATTAAGCATGGCATCATGCCTGTTACATTTTGGCAATAATTAATGTCCCAACAATGTAAGAGAGGGTAGGCTAGACATTGTAACAGGTATCAAACACAATAGATAAGTACCACAAAGTTGCTGACCCCTCTTTCTCTAGGACAGTTTATTATGATGTTATCAAGAACAAAAAATGTGGAAAATCCTCTATTTACTACTGTTTGATCAAATTGATTAATTTTTTATCTGCTAATTTTTAATCTAACTTATTGTTTATTATTTTGTACATGATGGAAGACCTTTGTATGACTTCAAAGAGTTTAAATATTGTTTCATGACCTGTTGAGAGTTGTCAGAGGAATTATCCAAAGGTAATTTTTTTTTTTCAAATTTCTATTCAGGGGCAGGTCATGGACTTTCATCCATTTTACAAATGCTGCTTAGTTTCCCAGAACATTTTAGCGAAAGAAAAGATGTTGAATCTCTCATTCATAAAGCTGTTGACTACGTGCTTGCATGTGAATTTTTTAATGGAAACTACCCAAATGTTCCTGGAGAGGTCCGTCACCGAGAAGATAGGCTGTTACATTGGTGCCATGGTACTCCAGGGGTTGTTTATCTTTTGGCCAAAGCTTATCTTACCTGGAAAGATGAGAAATACTTGCAGGCCATGAGGAGGAGTGCTAATCTTATTTGGTATAAGGGATTGTTACGCAAAGGGCCAGGGATATGTCATGGTGTGGCAGGTAATGCATCATTGTTAAATATCTATCTTACAGTTCACATCTCTTCCTTTTTTCATTCAGAACAGGAGAACAGTCAATCCTATGTTATTTTCCAAGTGGAGTCTTGGGATCAATATCAGTATCTGGGCAACTGCCACCTACCCCTCCCCTAACCCAACATTAACCCTAACTTGTCATCAATCACCAATTTTTCTAAGAGGAGAGGAAACGGAAAAAAGTGACGGCCTCAACGAAATTCGAACGCCCCTACCGTACAGAATACAGCCCACAAGCTCATATATATAACTGCTTTGTAATTGTGGAAGAAACAAGGTGAAATTTATGTCTCTTTCCTTTCTTTTTTAGGGAATGGATACGTCTTCTTATTGCTCTATCGTCTAACCAAAGAAGACGAATACCTGTATTTTGCGCAGAAGTTCTCGGAATTTATGCAGACAGAAGAGTTTCAAGAGGAAGCAATAACTCCGGACGCACCATTCAGCTTATATGAAGGATTGGCTGGAACTGTGTGCTTTTATGCCAATCTTTTAAATCCTTCCGAGGCGGTTTTTCCATTCTTTGAAGTCTTCTAGTGATTGACTATTTGAAATACATTGTCTTATATAAGGATTGAGGGGCCTTAGAGATTTCCAGTTAAATGACAAATGATAATAAGGAAAAAGATATTTTCCGAGCTGCAGTGTAGTTTGAGCACAGAAATTTGCAAATCTGACTCGTTTTTAGAAACCCACTCAAGCAGCAGTTTTACTTTGGTTTTGCTCTTGGATCTAAAGCGGCAAGGAAATGGTTTAAAAATATCATAAAATTTAAAATTTAGAGAGTTATGATCGGGTTGCTTAAAATAGACCTTATCCATGAATTTCTTCAGAGTCCAAATCATGTGCGCTTGAGATCAGCAAATGAAGAAAAACAAATGATTACACACAAAATAAGCACCCTAACTTAATTCAACTTTTTATGCAATAATTCAGTGTGACAAAAATAAATGCCTGGTATATAATGTGGGAGAGAAAAGGTGGCCATTCAAATGTGTTTTATTGATTACTATAGAAGAAAAATGAATGGCTGTCATATACTAGTACATACTAAAACAGTGGATAGCCTTGAAGGTGTGCTCTGATTGGCTACTCAAACTTAGAATATCCTATACTACACACCTCTGAGTAACTTGCACTCAAAACCATTGTAATTGTTGCAAGTAAAAATGAGTTAAATCATCTTCTTGGTGTCATATTATCTTACCCCTTTTAATAAGTATAAACTAAAGCAGCTCTTCACCTCAGTGGCAGTGGCTTGTCGTGGATATTTACCCTGTCACTTAGCAGCTCAGTCAATATGGCCACTACCACTTCTGTGAATTGTTGTTAACCATGAGCAAGGACAAGTGAAATAATTGCTACTGAGCATTGTCAAAGTACATACGTGTACTCTCGTGAACTAAGATGAATGGTTAATAAGGTAAAAAGAGTTGATCTATACATAAAGTGCAAAATATGGAAGTAATGAAAGAATGAGTGTCTTCTTGACTTGACTAGTAACTGAATACATGAGTGTGGGTCCGAAGGGCTTAATGGCTAGGTTTCAGATTTAGGCAACATAGCTTACATGGTGTGTTATCAGTTACTCCAATTCTATAATTTAAATCTCTTTATTGGCAGCCTCCAAAAGAACTCACACAAGACACCATCTTTTCAAAATGCAAATTCGATTAATCATCAACATTTGTGTCACATAAAGGCCAATATCACATGTTCAGTCTTTTGCCCGAGAACACTTCTTAATTCACTTTTCAAAACCATCAATTGTCTTTTTCGTTTTTCGACAAAAGATATGCATTGTTACTGTTGAGGTAATATCATGAATGATTTAAATAATTCATGCATCATTAGTTTAATAGCTTGTTAAATTAAACGTTTGATCTTTGATTGTATGCATGTACAAAAGTCTATGTGTTTTGCCTCTACCAATTAAACGATCAGTAATCTTGCTGCATATAATTTACCTGTGCTAGTTTAAGATAAAGCATGGCATTTTCGGTCTCAAGGGCAACAATTCGCTCCTCTCGTGCCTGTAAACATGGTTTCAATTTAGCATAGTTATAACAAACGATAGAATAAAGCAAGTTGTGCAGATTGTGTGGGCTCGTGTATGAAGTGGAAGCGTTTTTTACCCTCAACAAATTTTCCAACTTCTGCACACGATCCTTCAGCTGTTGATCCGTTAGCTCAGGCATTTTATTTCCACGGAAGTTGTTCCCCTTCAGCGTTGGTTCAAAGCGAATCACATTTTTGCCGCAAAGACACCCAAACGAGCGCGTCCAATGCACTGTGACAACCAGAAAATTTATCAAATTTCATTGTTTGCTTGTTGACGCTCCCGCGTTCTGTTCCAACAGCTGTTTATTTATGAGACCTTTTGCAATCGTGTAACTGTAATGAGGTGTTTCAAAAACAACAGTGGTGCTCGAACTTTAAAATTTGAGAGAAGTCCCCAAAATATAGAAAATGATTCGGAGCCGTTCGCGTTACTTTGTGAATCAGTACCAGCAATTTTCAGGGACGTTATCCAATGTTGAATATTTAAGAGATCTAGTGAAAAGGGTCTTGCAACTGATCGTAGAGAAAAGTCCTCCGCAGAGAGCAAGCCGAGATGGCGGTCTTTATGTAGGAGCTGGTGGTATAGGCTACGCTTTCTTCTCTGTAGCGGAGTGCACAGAGTTTTTGAACATTCGTGAACAATGCCTTGGAAAAGCCTTGGAGTACATGAAGGTCCGTTTGCAAACTCTCAGAACAATCAACTTGAGTTGTGCTCGAAAAGTTGTCGCAGGACGGTTTTAAATTTATATGCGCGCTAGATATTTTATACTGAGGTTCCGTTTGACAGGGTGCTAAACTGATAACTGAAGCGAGGATAATGCAAAAGAAACTAGACCGTTGAAATAATTATCTCTGAAAAAAGAAAAAAGCAAACTAAAAAACAGATAACCCTTTACACAGCTTAAGCTAACGCACTTTAAAATTTGGATACTATAATCATCAATTTAACAAACCGTATAAATATCGAACGTTAAAACCAATCTTTCTTTTCCTTTATTTCTTTTAAGGTTAGTCTAGAAGAGGTATCAACAACGTCTCCCTATGATGATGGTATTGGGGCATCATTTCTCCTAGGACATGCAGGGATTTATGCAGCATCAGCACTAGTTTTCAATGCTTTGGGTTTGTATTAGCTCTATGAAAATGAAATATTTACTACATTCATGATCATGTTAATTAATACACAATTTATAAAACGCAAGTAAGTGTTATGTGGAAGAGGTATGCATGTGGCCTTGATTAAAAGAGGTTGCTAGCAGTGTGCATTTTCACAATTATATTTTTGTATTCTTTTGTTATTGTTGTTGTTGTTGCTGTCATTTTGCTTTTTGGTTGTTGTTAGGAATTTATTTTTTTCTTGATACAACATTTCCCTCCAAAATTTGGCATAAGTGCCTTAGCACTTGAGTCAAATTTTGGGTAAAAGGAGGGATGATATTTGGACTTGGATGGTGCTTATACAGTAACATGTTGTTGCAGGGTGTCAGCAAGAAACAGAACAGTGTATCCAGAATTATCTGGAGATGGCTAAAATCTGCCAGCCACTGAATTTCTTTCGTCCTGGTTCTGATGAACTGTTTGTTGGTAGAGCTGGTTACTTATGTGGGTCACTTCTCTTGAACAAAAAGCTTGGCAGGACTGTGGTACCTCCAGAAGTCACCAGACCCTTGTTTGATGCCATTATAGAGTCTGGGCGACAATATTCACAGAGTCACCAGTCACAAAGCCCACTCATGTACTCATACTACAGGACAGAGTACTTAGGTATTATGCTGAGGGTTTCAGTCTTTTGGAAAATTTAATAAAATTAAGCCTGGCATCATGCCTCTTACATTTTGGCAATGATTAATGTCCCAACAATGTAAGAGAGGGTAGGCTAGACAATTTGTAACAGGTATCAAACACAATAGATAAGTACCACAAAGTTGCTGACCCCTCTTTCTCTAGGACAGTTTGTTATGATGTTATCAAGAACAAAAAATGTGGAAAATCCTCTATTTACTACTGTTTGATCAAATTGATTAATTTTTTATCTACTAATTTTTAATCTAACTTATTGTTTATTATTTTGTACATGATGGAAGACCTTTGTATGACTTCAAAGAGTTTAAGTATTGTTTTATGACCTGTTGAGAGTTGTCAGAGGAATTATCCAAAGGTAATTTTTTTTTTTTTTTCAAATTTCTATTCAGGAGCAGGTCATGGACTTTCATCCATTTTACAAATGCTGCTTAGTTTCCCAGAACATTTTAGCAAAAGAAAAGATGTTGAATCTCTCATTCATCAAGCTGTCGACTACGTGCTCGCATGTGAATGTTCTAATGGAAACTACCCACCTGTTCCTAGAGAGGTCAGTCACCAAGAAGATGAGCTGGTACATTGGTGCCATGGTGCTCCAGGGGTTGTTTATCTTTTGGCCAAAGCTTATCTTACCTGGAAAGATGATAAATACTTGCAGGCCATGAGGAGGTGTGCTGATCTTACCTGGCAGAAGGGATTGTTACGCAAAGGGCCAGGGATATGTCATGGTGTGGCAGGTAATGCATCATTGTTAAATATCTATCTTACAGTTCACATCTCTTCCTTTTTTCATTCAAAATAGGAGAACAGTCTATCCTATGTTATTTTCCAATACATCAGCACAGCATTTGTATTAATTTGCTTTTTGAATTGGAGTCTTGGGATCAATATCAGTATCTGGACAACTGCCCACCTACCCCTCCCCTAACCCAACATTAACCCTAACTTGTCATCAATTGACTGTTGTTGGGTTAGGGGAGGGGTAGGTGGGCAGTTGCTCAGATACTGATATTGATCCAAGTCTTGTTACAGTGCACTCTGAAAGTAAGAAAGCAATTAGTGATAAGCAGTAATGCCTTATTTGAGCCAAAGCCCAACCCAAAATTGGAAATGCTTGCTTGAAGGACCCTGGTGTGGGGAACTACTTCAGGAGACCTATTGAACAGGAACTGTGACATTTGATTACTTATATTGACAAAAAGATCAGCACTACGAAATCACCAATTTTTCTAAGAGGAGAGGAAACGGAAAAAGTGACGGCCTCAACGAAATTCGAACGCCCCTAGCGCACGGAATACAGCCCGCAAGCTTATATACATATATAACTGCTTTGTAATTGTGGCAGAAACAAGGTGAAATTTATGTCTCTTTTCTTTCTTTTTTAGGGAGTGGATACGTTTTCTTACTGCTCTATCGTCTGACCAAAGAAGACCAATACCTTTATCGTGCGCAGAAGTTCTCGGAATTTATGCAGACAGAAGAGTTTCAAAAGGGAGCAAGAACCCCGGACTCACCATTCAGCTTATATGAAGGATTGGCTGGAACTGTGTGCTTTTACGCCAATCTTTTAAATCCTTCCGAGGCGGTTTTTCCATTCTTTGAAGTCTTCTAGTGATTGACTATTTGAAATACATTGTCTTATATAAGGATTGAGGGGCCTTAGAGATTTCCAGTTAAATGACAAATGATAATAAGGAAAGAGAGATTTTCCGAGCTGCAGTATAGTTTGAGCACAGAAATTTGCAAATCTGACTCGTTTTTAGAAACCTACTTAAGCAGCAGTTTTACTTTGGTTTTGCTCTTGGATCTAAAGCGGCAAGGAAATGGTTTAAAAATATTGTAAAATTTAAAATTTAGAGAGTTATGATCGGGTTGCTTAAAATAGACCTTATCCATGAATTTCTTCAGAGTCCAAATCATGTGCGCTTGAGATCAGCAAATTAATTTTTTCGTGGCTCCCTCTTTCCACTTGCCAGTCATAGCCTGTTTACGTAGAACACAACGAAAACAGTTACACCCACCTCTAGGCAGAGAACCTGTCTCTCCCTCCGCTGTGGATCATCTTAGCTTTGCACACTCAGAGATATAGAATATCATATAAAGAAATCGAAAAATAAGCAAACAGATATATGTAAAAAGATAAGTAAAAACGCGTGCCACGCTAGGTGGTCTGCCGTTACCGCTTTGCTTCAAAGTGAGATTCGGAAGTCGTGAACACAACAAAGTCCCCGTAAAGATACATCAAAATGAGAGGCGATATTGGCGATGTTGACCTGAACAATTAGCCCGCCCACTTGGCTCAGATGATTTGTGGGAGTTCTTAACTGCAAAGCACGCAAAAATACCATAACTGTGACACGTTTTCGGTAATTGGAAAACCGCCGAACGCGTACAAACTTTTACGGTTTATCCGGCACCCTGCTTAAACTTGCGTTAGCGTTATAAACCACCTCCTGCTAGAAACGAAGTAAATCTGCTACTTGCGTTTTAACCATTTGATCAATCATCACGGTCTGAAGATGCTTGCTTTTGTATTTCTAAGTGGTTGATATGGTGTAGAACAAGAAGAGGTTGATTAACTTAAGCGAAGTATAGTGTAGTTCCAGCATTTTGCGTTTCCATTAATCACCTGAAATCTCTACACTACAGCGAATAGCCAGAAGCACTGTCATAGACTGCAGAGCACGCACCATGAATAGAAAAATCGTTTATCTATACACGGTACCGAGGCGAACACGTCGGGAACACAAATTGCTAAAAATAGTATTCTGGCCATTAAACCGTCTCAGACCTTGGCCATGAAATCAGCATGTTCCTGTTGTGCTGAGTAGGATTGCTGGCACGCGATGATTGCGTGACCAACCTGCTGTGCATCTGAGGACAGTTACGTAGAGTAAAGCCGAACTTAGAAGCTGCTGTTGTTCCAGCTCATAAAAGCCACGAAGGGGAGGATTTCATGTTATCTTTAACTCAATTTTTATCATAAAATAGAACGTATTTGTCATCTGAAACTGATGAGACGTCTTCCGTGCCAACGGGAAATCGTTAGGTTATTCCCTAGTTCCTCCCTCCCCCTCCCCCACAGGGGAATTTGCTCGTTTGTACTTGACTGTCCGTGATATTCTTTCCAAAAGCAAAATGAACTCTCTAAAGACCGTTGCCGCGAAGGTAAAGCATAGCCCTCAAGTTATAAGAAAAACGTTTTCTGGCGCAGGTTCGCCGAGTCCGTACGCGAAGGTAACAGAGGGGGAGAAAAGCAAAGGTATGAGATATGTTTGATGATCGAGTTAAGGTTTAGTCTGGAGAGAAATATTTAATTCAGGATTGGCTTAAAGCGAATGTTCGTTTCTTTGTTTTCAACGATCACACTACATAAAACAAGCTCATTCTTTTTTTAAGGATAGGGAAAAAAAGATGCCCTAAGGTGAAAGGAAAGTATGATTCGAAAAGCGAAAGGAACATCACCAAAATTTAGCGATATAAATCGTAATTTGTTAATTTGATCTTTACGTTTGGAGACACGTACTGATCGGTCGCATATGTGAACTTAAGCGTTCGTGCGGGAAGAAATTGATTAAGATAGCCTGTAGAAGATATTTTATAATTTGGGTGAAATTTTGAAATTTCTTCTCTTTCGAGAGAGACGCATAGCATTCTTTTTTTGGCTAATTCAAAGCGCCTCTGCTTCGCTTGTGCCTATAGCTGCGCCGCTGAATTGCTTATCGGCGGAAATATTTTGACAATGCAAGCGATGTAGCGAAAAGAAAAATTTGAATACGAGTCAGAACGATAAAAAACCGGGCTATGAATAAATTGGGCTGAGTACTTATTCCAAGTCAGGTCGGGACAATTTGATTTGATTTTTTTCTCGGAATAAGTCTGTAATGACTTTAAAGTTTTTACTTTTAATGCTCTAATGGTTTGTTTATTATATTCGGTATCGTGACGTGTTATATATTTAAGTATGGAAAATTTGAAACCACTTCTTAGGATTGAAAAATTGTAATGGTCATCATGAAATCTCTTTAACTATATTTCTAATTGCACATTCGATTCACAAGCGTCACTTCGATGTGACTTGTTCGCTGAAGCATGTACGTCATCGAACCGTCTTGCATTCGTTTGAAAACTTAAATTAAAGATAACGTGTTTATTAGTTCATTTTCAGTGGTCATGAACAATTGTCACACCAGAGCGATTTCAATTACACAGATTTTTCGCGCAATTTTCTAGACAACTCCGGTGAAATAAAAGCGAAAAATAGAATGGATTATATTTTTACTACCAACGGAAAGTACGTCTTGAACCAATGTTCTTCTTGGATACGACGACAGTCTTGACATTTTTTTAATCTGTCCTTTTAATTTTTATGCTGTTTTTTCCCACTTTGTTTTGTTGTGTTTTGTTTTGTTTAATCGTGTTTTGTTTTGTTTTGTTTTGTTTGTTCTGTTTGTATTTTGGTTTATAACATCTACAAGAGGAATGTTTGTTCTTTGGAAGGTTCCTTGCTTGATATTATCCCAGAAAACAGGACAAAACGAAATTATGTCGTGGGCATCAATGTCGCGTCCAAAAACCGAGTTTTACTCACTCTGTCAAATTTCAAGAGTTCAGAATCTATAACACACCGATTAACCAAGGTTACAAGGCTGTTTCTGCAATGCCAAGATCGCAGTAATACGCATAAACCTTCGCATAAGCACTCAACACTTACATTGAATACAGCCATCCATATTGTCCACTGTTCACACGGGACGAAACATGAAGGTTTAATATTCTTCGAAAGAAAGCTTTCTTCCAACCTAGATCAATCATCAGATACGTTTTAGCTAGGATGGAAAATGTAGCTTAAAATGGTTATTCACGAATTGATTTTAACGCATCATCGCTTGTTTTGGTATTTTTTCGATCTTTTCTCACCTACGTAAACTATGACGGTGTATTCTGGCGTATATATTGTTGTATTAGTAACGCTAGGAGCGTTCAACATCAGCTTCATTATTAGTTATAGTACATATCACTCTGGTGAAGGGTGCTTTTTGCGCGCATTGATTGGCCCGTTCGAAAGTGATTTTCAAATAGTGTCCACCTCAAGGCAGAGACAAAATGGCGCCCCAAAAGTTTTAAAATCTCCGACCATTGTATATATCGACAAAAATGACTGAACGAGTTTTTTGGTTCTTTTGTGATAAATTCTCAATGAACTACTCAGTTCCGGTAAAAGTGTTGGATATCTACCTCCCCTTCGGTGAATTATTGTTCACCATTGCCTGAGTGAATTATGTATTAGGGCTAAGAACTACAAGTGTCGGTTAGCGCAGATATGAAGAAATTCCAAATGTAAAGATACAGTGAAGCTAAAATTTGCCTAATTTTTGTGTGCACGAGTTTGTTTTGTTTTGTCTCCACTTGAGTTGCTCCTGACCTTTTTGTTTGTTTGTTGGTTTTTTCTTCTTTTTCTTTTAATTTAATTTAATTTAACAAAGAAATGATTCTCACAAGTGGGCCGAAATTATGGCAATTGCAGAAAACGAAGCATGAAAAAATTCAGCCCTCGACGAGATTCGAATTCGTGCCTCCCAGATGATATTTGGGCTCATATTTTTGTCTGCGTGATGTTTGTCTTTCCTTGCAAACTATATTTGATTTAAGGTCTTGATTTCCTTTTTTAAGCAGTTTCTGCTTCTCCCACGTGACACGAAATCTCAGGATGCTTTTCAATCCCAATAAAAACTTATCGCATTTACTGGTTACTTAACAGGTAAACATCAAGAAGACTGGCTTCATGCTGAAGATTCTTTGAAAGAAGGAATTCACTTCTATGTCAAGGTATTGATACAAACTTATAGTCAGTCACCCACTCTGCTGAGGACAATTTCTTTGTGACACATTTCAGCTAATTTCCCAATGTTACGTTTGCAGATACTTGGATCTTGTCCTGTGTTTCAAGCCCAAGGATCAGGCTGCACTGATGAAGCTGTGCAGAGTATTGTCGCAAACACGAAGAAGGTAGGCTTAAATCAAATTAAAACAAATAACCTTGTGTGCTAGCAGAATCAAGGCCAATCAAAACACACCCACACGAGCCTGAGGTTTTCGATTGGTGCGATTTGTTGTCACACTTTGGTAAAATGATGTCACTGGATCCATGGCTGCAGAAATCATACAACAAAAATTGCTTTTAGTAATGTAATACCAGAAGATTATCGCTGAAAGTCAATTCCAGGCCCCGGTTGTTCGAAGAGTGAATATAGCCAACCACTAGATAAGTGTTTTGACAACACCTATTTGCTAGATAGCGATTTATCCGTTGGGTAGCGTTATCCGAACCTTGAACAACTGAGCCCAATTATAGCGGAGCTCGCAGAGCGTAGCTCCATAATTATACAAAATAGTAGTAACCCATCAAGCCGAAAAAATTTGGATGTACAACCGTACGACCGTACAAGGTGCTACTTTTAACATACGTGGTCAACTGTACCGCGGGCACGCCAACGCCACGGCTTTGTCCAGTAGTCCAGTGGTCAGTGCACTGAGCTCCGAGCCGGACGACCCGGGTTCTAGTCCTGGCCGGGGCAAGGCGTTGCGCCCTTGAGACGTGCGGGGAAAAAAATGCGAGCTCCGCTTTTAGGCTTGGCTAAATCTATATATTACCCCAAAGCAAGCACCTATAGTAAATAAATGAAGCTTGGTATGTCTAACCGCTAGATTTGTCATTGGTCATATTTGTACATTGTTCTATAGACGAAGAATACCCCAGCCGATGGAAGCCTTCAGAAAGTTTTAATTACCGTTTCTAGCCGTAAGCTATCCATACAAGATATGATTTCAAAGGTATGTATAGTTTCCATTTATTTTTTATATGAAAAGATAAATTATACGTGCAATTTGATTGGTTCTTTCTTATGATCCATTGGAGGACGGGCGCGTGGATGACAACACCATTGACAACATTTTGCTTCTATATCATATGAAACACACAGCTTCTATGTTGCCGTGAATCTGTACAGTAATAGATCACAGAAAATGTCAAACTGTACCAAGAACATCAATCAGTGGACATGCATTTTCGGCTGCGCCTTGTGTGCCACTTTTTAGTTCTAGCCGCATTTTGATCAAACACTGAACAGACTCACGACAGATAGGAACCCATTTGTTGATATACAAACATGACATGACGTTTAATTCCATCGAATTCATTTTATTTCATTCTCTCCAGGAGAGGGTCATGGAGATCCCAATTTATCGGTAAGTCGACTTCCATCTACAATACGTGATACTCATTTCCATCAGCAACATTTATCATCCTATTAAGCGGAAGTTTATTCATTAAAGAGTCAGTTAGTTACAAATGAGAAAGGCTAGACTGCACATGCGTTATAATCTCTACTAATTCTCTGTTTAACTCCTTAGCCTGCCCTCATTATTAGCGCTTCGGCACGAGCGTTTTTCGCCGTGGGAAAGTATGAGTGTTTGAGCAACGCGAGCCTACGAGGGGTCTGCACGGGGTATTAGTGCCAGACCCCCGACAAACATTTTCTGACTCGTCCCAAATCTTTCCTGCGGGCAGAAACGCACCTCCTGCAGCGCTGATAATGAAGGTTTGTTCGAAGGCTAGAATTCTTAAACAAGTTGGAGTTCTCCCCTAATGATTACTCCCCACATTTCCTCTTCCCATCCTCTCCGTAGACAGGTTTTGACTTCAATGACTGTAAATATATGAAAATCATGTATGTGAACTGCGGTTGAAGAAACGAATATGGAAGCGATCCTCACAGTTATGAACACTATTTAAGTAGTATTGAAAATAAGGCCTGAATATAGGGTATGTGAACTGCATAAGTAGTGTTCATATAACTGCGAGGAACGCTTCCATATTCGCTTCTTCAACCGCAGTTCACATATACGACATTCATATATTTACAGTCATTTATTCACCGCTCCGGGAGTTTATTTGGAACCAACATAATGACCAGCTCTCAGTTGGCTTGTTAGCTTCAGTTGGTAGAGTGCTACACCGGAATCATAAAGTTCATGGGTTCAAATCCCGTACGGGCCTGAATTTTTTTCAGGCCTTATTTTCACCACTGCGTAATGTTCATAACTGCCAGGATCGCTTCCATATTAGCTTTGACTGTATTCGGATGCTTCTTTAACGCGACACCGTTTACATAATTGCTTTTCTTCCCATGTAGCTCGTAGCTTTACTAAGAACTCTCAGGTGCACCAATTTTCAAATCTCTTCATTTGTGTTTTTCTAATTTCTAGTGTTTCATATTGTGTGGCCGACCCAACCTTTCCCAAAGTGTTTGCGTTCATTTGTCGATCACAAGGCAAACAAGATTTGACGTGCCACGCTTTCCTGTGCAGCAAACCGGCAATGGTATAGTTCTCTCATTTTATTCTCAGTGTTCTTTGGATTCTATGCTGTTGTTGTTGTTGTTTTTTTTTCTAATGCTTTTCTTTCCTTTATTTATTTTGCCTTGTTTTAGGAGGGGGGCTAATGGTATCTCCTCACCAATTTTCCTATCCATGAAAATGTCGATTTTGCAAATCGAGGTTTCCAGTTGAGAATATCAAGATGATTTGGATACAAAGAAAGACAGAACTAGGTCTTTCTTAGTTTCCATTCAGAAAGCCCTTGAGTGATACTGCCATAACCTTCTTATAAAATTGTGTACGGTGTTTTTTCTCTTAGTTATGCGGATGTTGTTTTGAAAAGGAATGCTCACTACACTGTTATTTCGAAGTTATTGTAATTTTTTTCCTATCCGATTGTCTTGTTGTCACTCCCCCTTCCCGTCCCCATACCCAAGATGCCATGGGGGAAGTTCTTCTTAAATCAGGAAGTGCGTTTTATCACTATGAAAGTTTCCAAGTGCTTCTGGCACTACTTGAAGTTTTAAGACCTTTTAGTTAGGTAGAATGACAAGAATACTAACCATATGATGACTAATAACATTTTTTAGGCTCAAGCCATGGCGCTGACCATTGCTGATGCCTTTAAGCTTGCATATGAAAACCACGAGAAAAAAGCGGGACACGGAAAACCCGAGAAGGATCACGGGAGTCCGCGAGTCTCACAGGACAACAAGGAGAATACTGAACAGGCCACATCTTTGATTCAAAACGAAAACGTTGACATTTACGCGACCCCTATACCCAAAGAAAATAGAGTAAACACGCCAAAAATTCACGTATCTGCAGATTCCTCTTCGGGTATAATGGATGACTCCAGTAATAAACTGCAAGCCTTGGTAATTGTTTTTATTAGCGTCAATATCGTGTTTATTATTGTGAGAGAAGCTGATTGGAGCGCTTTTCGATTGAATATCGAAAGACCAAAACCAAGGTAATTACTAAGGCCAATCAGACGGAAAGGAAATATTACAACGAGCCAATAAGATCTCAAGAGGAAAGTGGATCAGCCACCTGATTAGAGCAGCAAAGTTGCCATAGCTTTTAGTTTTTCATGTGATCGCTTTAAAGAGTGACGTGAATTTTCTTGAAAAATCACAGAACGAAATGAAGGAAGTACGAAGCAATCCCAATAGTTTGTTAATACCCCAAGGGGGTTACTACTTCTCGGTAATATGTTGTCTTATAATTTTTACATGTTTACTTGTCTTATGCGTCGTATATCTAGATAGTCGGCTAAAAATGCACTTTCTGAACTAAACGGAGCATTTTTTAGCATTTGCTACTATGATTAAGCCATTTTGCTTACACACTGTCTAACTTACCATTGCAATTAATAGGACATTGCAGCAAAAGACGACGACTTTGACGCGGAATTTACGAAGTAAGTTTACTTTAAGTGATTTGATTGCTCTGTTTAAAGGATACTTTATTTGCCTGTTCGGTTCGTTCGTCTGCATCTCTCTGCTTTTGCGTTTAGTGACGCTCTGGTATTAAAGACTGATAAAAACAAACATATCAGACAATAAATGGACAATACCTCAGTTTCGAGAAAACGTTTGTTTGTTAAGTTAAGGTCTTAGCTAACACTCGCAATAACTACTGGTGCAACATCGGTGAAAGTTTTTGGGTAGTTAGTGGCACAGACTACGAAATGCACCCACTTACTCTAAGAGCCCAAGTGGCTCCTGATCGCAACAACCATTTCAAGCAAGCCTCTTTAGTAATGGGGTATTGGGAGACTAAAAAAATTTTCCTACACATTACGGCTTTGGACTTTGTGCGTGCTCGGCGCACGTGAAGCCCAACATTAATGAGTAGACATGGCGTTTACGGCCGCAACAAAGGGCAAAAATCGATTCTGATATGTTAACTTTTCCATTATTTAAACTTTTCTACTCGCGACTAATACAAATTAAAAAAGGGCCTGAAATTAGCCGGAAAGGAGTTTAGTTTTAGCTTCTTGCCATTTTCCGTAACCGTCATGGTTAACCTCTCTAAAAATTGTTGAAGTACGCTTCAGCGATCAAGGGAAAGACTAATCAAATTCTCGGACTAAATGCTAATAAATCCTTGTGGGTTTTCAAACGCACGCAGCAGGTGGTGCCTTCAATACTTGGAGCATTTGCATGTACATTTAAAAAAAAAACATGCGTTTTTCCTGTTGACAGATTAGCAGAGTCAAGGTCCAGCCCTATCTTGTTTGAGACACCAGTGAGGAGACGAGATTTTTTTGGTGACGTCAATCATCTAATGGCCACTGAAACAACTGCTAAAGAGTTAATGCTGTCAAAATCCAGCGAAGATCTCTTGTCGATGTAATTTATTCCCTAATTATTGAACATTTATGGATTGGCCGTTATACTTTCTAACCCGACCTTTCAGCTATATAGAGCGATTGATTTTTAATTAACCGGCGTGGCGATGGAATATGGTAACGACAGTTTTCTTTCAGAGAAGAATTACAGCCTCGTTTCTTAGGAGAGGGGGGGGCTAGACCTAGGAGGTTCTCGTTTTCATTTCTTAACTTTTTACCCCTAACATCAGCATGCAAATTCTCCATGCTGGTTTCTACACATTTCCTTTGGCTGTGACAAGGAGAAATTTTTAATGTTCATTATTTAGCGATTATTTCGGATCACTGCCAGTATCGGAGCAAGTGCGCACCTACCCCTCCCTTAACCCAACAACAGTCAACTGATAACGACTTAGGGTTCATGTTGGGTTTGGGAGGGAGTAGGAGCACAGTTAGCGATTATTTCGGATCACTGCCAGTATCGGAACAAGTGAGCACCTACCCCCTAACCCAGCAACGATTAACTTAGGGTTGACGTTGGGTTTGGGGAGGGGTAGGTGCGCAGTTACTCCGATACTGACTTTGAGCCGTTCTTTATTTTAGTCTCAAGTCTTTTATGTTTGATTCAGCATTGATGCTGTTAGGAGAAACTAGATGCTTGTCTTCTAAAGGGTTAAGGGGCTAAACGGTCTAAATATCCTCAGTAAGCTTTAGAACAAGTTAGGAGAGATCCTTAGATCACAATTGTTAGGTATAAAAACACCATGCTCTGACACTTCGACTATCTGCACGTGCGATATATTTTAAGCTATTTTTGTAATGGTTGGAAATTAATTTAGAATTATATAGAATATTAAGGGAGTCTCCAGGAGGGTTTGGATTAAACGGCTAACGGTTGAAATTTTGGCCATTTTACGGCTAACAGTCAATTTCCTTCCATTAAACGAAAAATGAATTTTCACTTTTTTTTCGACTAACGGTTAAAATTTGTCAATTTTTACGTCTAACTAGCACATTTTTTAACTGTTTTACGGCTTAAACCCCATTGAGACCCTCAATTAAATTGTAAGAGCCCTAATTTTAATCGGTAGAATCTTATCTAAAATGATTTCAAACTAATTAAAATTCACATATCACAATACTGGAATGTATGATCTCTCTTTGCTTGGAAGTGTAACTTAACTTCTGAAGAAAGAATATTATCTGCTATTCATCATCCCGAGAAGTACAATTTACAGTTTACTACAATTTTTCTATGTGAGTCGAGAATTCGCCAACTTATTCTTCCTATTGATGTTTAGATTAAGTGGTGTTTATTAACGAGATGGTCTTTAACAGCTAGTTCATGTAATGTTTAAAAAACGAGCAGGAGTGTTTTATGGGGTTTAAAAGCACGAGGCGTAGCCGAGTGGTTTTTGACCCGATAAAACACGTGCTGCGAGTTTTTTGAACGGCTTCAAAAACATTCTTGGAAAAGCGTGTGTCAAGAGAGTTCATAACAATTATGCTTTTGTGAACGTTAGAAATTAGCATACGGGAAAAACATTAGGGATTAAATTAGTATGCAAGAAAATCAAATCTCATACGTGTTTTGTACTTTTCTTCTACTAACCGAAGAGGAAATGGCGTCCTGTTCCATTTTCAGATGATGTATTGTCTAATATGCCTTTACCAGATTACTGTACTAATGGAATAGAGAATTTTTCCAGATGTGTATTTCACAACTGTACTATTAATTTGGTGCAAAAGTAAATTTACTGTGTGAAATTTGTCAAAAGAACATTAAATATGTTCCCACCATTTGTTGTGTCAGTTTCTGTGTTGATAATTAATTAATATTCATAAGTCACGTGCAGTGTCTTTATATCTGATAAAACACCGCATACTAATAAGGATGAGGTTTATCGATATAAAGTCACTGCACGTGATGTATTATCTACTATTTGATAGGTTAATGGGCTTATGAATTATTAATGAGTTTTTGAAGAACAAAGAAACCGCGAAACTTATCCTGATGACAATACGATCATCTAAGTCTCTCGTCATACTTCTCAACGAAAATGTAGTCACGAGCTAGCTGGGTGACATTGTCAGTATGTGTTCAGTGCAGTCTAAGATTCATCTCACAGTTGCGTGGTCATGCTGGTTCCATTGCTGTGACTTATTCTTTTCTTTTCTCGTTGAAGCTGTGAATAGAATTCAAACAGAACACTCATTTCGACAATATTAGCCCCTGCCGGCAGACCATACCACTAGGTTTATCGAGAAACACGAGGTTGGGTAAACGAACAGTTTGCCTTCGTCCATTGTTCCCGAGATAGAATTCGAACTTTAAGAGTTTTTTGGAGGGAAGAAACCAAAGGACGAGAACCAACAACGCACTAAACCCAGAAGTGACCTCAGGTCGGAGAAATCGTACCCGGGCCACAATGGTCTTCTGCCCTCCTTTCCCCAATATGCTAGCCCCCCTCCCCTCCCCTGCTAACCCCGCCATCACCATCACCATCACCGCTTTTATCTGGCTTCTGACTACGCACCATGTCTAGCATTTCCCTAAGTCGCTGAAGTTCTCCATCCTTGTTGATGGTGTCTTTACCAGAACAGGAGCGTTTAGCTGTGGTGACGGTAAATGTATCCAACGAGCTGAAGGTGCGCGTTCGAGCACGGTACTCCTCGTTTAATCCGTTTTTCCTAAGCGCTGCAATCTGAGAAGAGTCAATCAGTCACTTTTTTGAAGAGTTAAGAAGGGGATTTGAGATGATGGAAAATGGAAAATCATCATCATTATCATTCTCGGTACTGTCATCATAAACATCATCGTCATTAATTATTACTGTTTTTAGACGAGAAAATATCTCTCAGAGGTGGATTATAGAGAGGTACTAGGAAAAATAATCATTAAAATGGTTTAAAGAATAGAGCTAATAACCATCATGTCCCTTCTCAAAATCATTTTAAATTTTGTACTTTCCCCTTTTGTCAGAGATGCTTGCAACGGGAAAGTTGACCGCACGAAAAAAAGGGAAAAGAAAAAGGAAAAATTTAACGTGAAGAAGGATGCATGATGCTGCAACAGAACTTGGGAAGGGTTACAGGTTAACCAACTAGCTGTATGATCAGTTAGGCGAAATTGCATTGTACAGGATGGAAAATTAGTTAGTCACACAAATCTATTTAATTTAATGTTTACCTCAGTAGAAGAGAATAGTGATCAAAATGGATAACAAAAGGAAAAAATTCATGCTTGCTCGTTTTGAAAGTCTAAAGATGACATTTTTTTTTAAACGAATAGCATTCGTGTTTATAACTCCACTCAGGGAATCCTACCTTTGGTACGAACACAACGCAAAGGGTAGAAGTTGTGCTAAAAAGAATGCAGATGCCTGTTATTATAAACGACGCCTCGAATTGCTTTTCGTGTACAAAAGTTACAACTGGAGTTCCAACAATGCAAACGATAACGACGTTGTAAACGGCCATACCTGAAAAGACAGGGTGAAATAACCATAACACAATTATTTCACACATAGTAGTGCATTTGAAGCGAGAAGAGGTGTACGGAGATGCCGTTTACACTCCTTCCCGATACCAAAAACCTTTCCATTCTCATATCCTACTTTTCAGATCAAAGAATACCCCTTTCATAAATTTACAGAAGAGTTCTACATCCCGAGCCTAACACACCATGCAATGACAAAAGACAAAAAAAAAAATGAGCAAGGGTTACAGTTTGAGAAGTATTCAGTCGTTCTTTCCCCATCCCTCAGAAATCAGCTCGTAGACACTTTCCGAAAAGAAAATGGTTTGTTCACCAGCACCTGGGTTGGGCCTAAACTCGTGAAAGTTTTACAACCTTTCATAATCCGTCTTCAAAAAGGCCTCAGTTATACAAGGAATTTCAACGCACACACTTCCAAGGCGAGAAGGAAAAAGATCACCAATAGTTCTAGTTACCGGAGAGGTTATTTCAGTTAAAAATTACCTATATGATGAGAGTCATTCAAGGCAGGAATCTTAACATTTCTTGTCTCCCAAGCCAAGAACAAACCAAACAGGAGCAATATTCCCTTGTAGGAATACAACAAGCCCAGCCAGATTTCAATGCGGTTGACTTCACACGTATATGTGTACGGCAATTGAAGAATATTGTCATCCTCGTGATTGTTCTGTGAACAAGCAGACCACATTCATCTTATTAGGAAGATTATAAATATTTGGTGGAGGCACAAGAACCTAGGGAACAGCGAGTACACAGGATCTGAGAAACGGTGGGTACAGAAGACCAGTGGACTGACAACGGGCACAGATCTACGAAAGGGAAAATACAGGAAATGGGTTTTGTTTTGCTGAATTGGGAGAGAGGGCTTTGACTCATTGTCACTTAACCAAAACCTATTTCAGTCCTGTGTTAAACCTTTCGCGTTTTTCCCGAATGAGGACTTTAAACCTTTTTTGAGAGGAAAAAGGAACTTTCAAAAGTACAATGTTCCTTAGGTCAGTCATCGCACAAACTGTCAATAATTCTTTTTTCTTAAAAGAACAGAAATGTGTATATACTTCTTTACCAGTGCTGGGAGATATCTAATTTTCTTCTGAAAAGGATCCAAAAAGTTCCAAAGGAGAAGGATGACAGCGTCTATGAGAATGAGAACGCCAATGACGCCAAAGAGATGCAGGTCTCTGATAATCTGAAAGATCCAAAAACTTTTGCACTAACAAATTCCTCTACGTAAACCTGTACTCAAGCTAAGGTTACCCGGCGTCTCCCATGAAAAATTTCCTTAAAGGAATGCGTTTTCAAAGTATGTCAGCACGCTTGAACAAAACAAAAAACAGAGACAAACTGAAATTTCAAGGAGGAACTGAGCAACTTGAAAAGCGAGGGGGAACTCTGAAAGGAGGAAGTAAAAACATGAAAAGTAACACATTGTAGGGAAGTAAACATAAGTTAAAGACATAAGAGAAAGACTTGTCACAGACAAGACTTCTATTTATTACCAGTTTCTTTGCGCTTGTTATCCTGGTGACTTTGTGAACGCGCCACGTTTTTGAAAACAGGGAACCAAAGACAAACGTGAAGCCGATACAAATAGTAGTAGTCCTTGTCTAATTCAACGAAAAAAGATACAATAAATGAGTCACAGGAGTAGGAAAAAATTTTGCCGACTGATTCAGCTAGGTTAATATTCTATGGAGATGCCCCATTTGCGAGAAACAGTAGGCTAATTGGTTAAGAATATATGAAAGTCATATATTTGAACTGCGGATAAAGACGTCAATGAAAGTGATCCTCGCAGTAATGTGCACTACTTAGGCAGTATATTAAGCAGTAGTGGAAATAAGGCCTGAAAAAAATTCAAGCCTGTACGGGATTTGAACCCATGACCTCTGCGATACCGGTGCAGCGCTCTACCAACTGATCTAACAAGCCAACTGAGAGCGGGTCATGATGTTGGCTTGTTAGCTCAGTTGGTAGAGCGCTGCACCGGTATCGCAGAGGTCATGGGTTCAAATCCCTTACAGGCCTGAATTTTTTTCAGGCCTTATTTCCACTACTGCCTAAGTAGCGCACATTACTGCGAGGATCACTTTCATTCACAAGAAGGCTAATTGTTGGCTAGTGAGATTCCAGATCCGCATAGAGTTGCGGCGCAAATCCAGTGACTGAATCGGAGTCAGTCAGTGCCTTTCCTACGAATCAAGCTCTCTCTCCGCACAGGTGTGTGAATTTCTCTGGTATTGGCACCTGCACAGTCTTAGTCTTTTCATCAGAATTGGAATATTTATTACAGAATGAAGCTCTAGGGAAGATAACTTCAATCTGTAACATTATCAGCGGTTGCAAACTTAAAAGTATCTTTTCTAGGAGAACAGAAGGGAACTTACCGTGCAAAGTTCAGTCTTAAGATGCTCTCCATCGAATGCAAACAGAATGACAGATATGTACGACAGAATGCAGCCCAAGATTATCATATTGTTCAGGTTTGGACTCGACATTTTGACAAATCTGACAAGAATTAGAAAACGAAATAGTTGACTGGCGGGAACGCGAAAAAACCTTCTTTCTTCTGGTGTATGACATAATGTAAACATGCGATTGCATGACATTGAGTTGACATGACATGACAGGGCATGAAAATTCATTGGTTAAGAAATCTTTGCAGTTGCCAGTCGCAAAATTAATGTTTGGATAAAACGATACAAAGATAGATCTGTTATTTGATCTGGTAATCTACTTATGGATTAGTATCATTCTATTTTCCAAATGATTTATTATCAAACTAGTCGAGATGAGAAAATTTAACATTGAAAATAATAATCGGACATTACAATACTCTGACTTATTGGGAAAAAAATATGGCCAAAAAAACTGCTAGATGGCAGAATAAGCAAATATACACCACATATTCAATAAGACGAGAGACGGATCTCGTACAGACTTAATTCCATTATCAATTTTTATGAAATTTTTTATGTATAATCAAAAAATGGACTTAAATAGAATTCTTTAAATGATCATGGACAATTATCTAGTGGCAATACACTATGATGCCACGGCTCTTTATTTTTTGACTTTTTAAAATATCAAACAGATTGTTCTACCTTTTATTCCTGTTCTTAATGTTAAAGCACAAGAACGTAAATGCCAAGAAAATTCCAAAGGAGGCCATAGAACACATGAAGAAAAACACAGACATGGATATTGTGTACAGCTGCCTGTGTTCACTTTGTCGATCCATCGGCGCTCTCCCTCCTGAGAAAAGAATAATAAAAAACAATGCAAAGTCTGAACGAACAACCACAAAAATTTGTCAGCTTGTGGCTTCGTAGTGCAGTTAATAATAGCGCCCAACTAGAATCTGAGAGGTACGAGTTCGAAGCATATCTTTCATCTCAATTTTTTCAGGCCTATTGTTCTGAAATTTCTGAAAGTTCGGCTCACATGCCATGATCAATTGTATGTCATTTACAGCTAAAAAAAAATACAAAAAAACATGTGACTATTTCTTCTAGTTACAAGTCTTGACACATGTTTTGAAATTTCTTTAAATAATCCCAGTTAATAAGTTTAGACTAAAATATATTAAAGTTCAAACGGCAACCAGGTGGACAATCAGACATAGTTTGATGCTACTCTGGTTTGCAGATTTTAATGAATGTAACCGAAGAAGTTACAATTCATAGACCCAACGTTTCGACACTCCTGTCTAGTGCCTTCATCAGGGGTGATCTAAACGCTGCAACAAGAGGTCCTTTTATATGATCACTAATTAGCAGACTTTTTTTCTGACGAGGTGTAAATAGGCGTCAGGAAGCAAACCGCCATCGTCACGATTTAAGGAGCGTGGGCGGAGTTAATATGCCAAGCCTCCAAACAAAGTCGCTGGTGGTAACGCCGATTAGTGGTGATAATTTTAGAATTATCCCACCCAATTGTATGGTTGGTTAGGCATGTATGCTCCGATAAAGCTGAATTTTCCTTTTTGCAAAGAAAAACCGCTTTTTGGTGCTCTTTAAACCGTGTACCAAACTGACGTTTGGTCTGTCCGATGTATTCGTTGTCACAGTCATTACAAGGAATAGAATAAATGGCGTCGGTTCGTTGTTATTTCGTGACAGGATCCTTAGGTTTGGCAAAAATATGCCCCAAGGTCTGAAAAGGTTTTTGAGCAACTTTAACGTTGTGGCTATTCAAAATTCTCTTGATGGGTTCAATAACACCCTGTATGTAAGGAATAACAGCCAAACCAGTCGCTGGTTCCCTTTCATCAAGAGCGTTACTATTTGTAACTGGTTTTTGGCAGTTACGGAAAAAAGTTTTTTGTATAGCATTTGCCTTTAGGACATTGGAAACATATTTCCTCTCCTCAGCCTTCGAATCGAGTGAAGATGGTAGACAGTCAGCCCTCCTAAGTAAGGTTTTGGCTACAGACTTTTTATGGCAAATAGGGTGGTGAGAATCGAAAGCGAGGTATCAGTGTCGGTGTGCGTAGGTTTACGGTAGACACTTGTCTCTAAATTACCCTGAACCCCTCTGGACACATTTAAATCAAGAAAGGGCAAATGTCTATCCTTTTCACGCTCAAGGGTGAATCGGATCGACGGCTCTACTGAATTCAAATGCGACAAGAGGCGCTCCGCTTCATTTCCGGATACCGCAGAGATAATATCATCGACATATCGTTTCCAGAAAAAGGGTTTAACCGGTGAGGTGGCTAAGGCCCTTTGTTCCACGTCTTCCATTACCATGTTAGCAATGACAGCAGAGACGGGCGAACCTATCGCTGTACCAAAAACTTGTTGATAGTATGTGCCGTTACATGTAAATTGCGTGGTTTTGAGGCAAAAAGACAGCAGATGAATAATATCCTCCAGAGGCAAAGAAGTTCTTTGTCCTAGGGAAGCATCTTCTCTGAGTCTTTCCTCCGCAACCTTAACGGCAAGATCAACTGGGATTTTGGTGAAGAGCGAAACAACGTCGAAAGATACTAATTCTTCACAAGCGTCAAGTTATGTTACGTTATGAAATCCAAAAATTCGCAGGAATTTTTGACAGTGTAATCAGTATTCCCAACAGCAGGCGACAAAATTCTCGCAAGATAACCCGAGATTGCATAAGTCGGAGAATTAACAAAAGAGACAATGGGTCTCAAACGAATTCCCGGTTTATGAATTTTAGGTAAGCCATAAAAACGTGGACATAAGCCGTCACTCTTGTATAACATTTTGTACGTAGAGTCACTAATTCTACCAGCTTTTTTCAAATCAAGCAACATTTTGTTTAACTTTCTTTGAGTTTTACTGGTAGGATCAGAGTTTAAGACAGTATACGTACTCTTGTCATTAAGCAGAGACAAAACTTTGTCGTGATATTGCTGTTTGTCCATAACCACAACACAATTACCCTTGTCAGCAGATAATACGAGCCTGTCCGGTTTAGAATAGCTCTGTCAGGATAAGATGCCGAGTTTTATCACAGATTGCCATCGGTAATCTGTGATAGTAAGATCAGTTTTTTTCTTATCCAATATGTGGTTTTTACAATTGAAAATTAAAATCTTCTTCATACAGAGATTTGAAAACGCCAGTCATATTTACGAAAGCGTTGAAAACGCGAGAATCATCAAATACATTAGTTGAATCCTACTCCAGAAAACATTAGCCTCATGTTTACTGTATTTTGATGCCTTCGGAACAATCACTTTTGAAGGGGTTTTGCTTTCTAACGCAAGGTTACTAAGGCAAGCAAAACCGGCTTACGATTAAAGTTTACCTTCCCAGCGAAAGTCTTTATCAGGATAAAAATTCAAGGAGGTTCGTCCAACATCGTGACTGCAGATGGCTTCAAACTCTGCTCCTATTTTGATTACAGGAATAATTGTTACATGGCATGTACATCTGGAAAGGGAACTTTTCTCCTCCCTTCCTTTTCCCTTGTTACTTTATCAAAATGAATTTAACTTATCATAATTACTGAAATTATTCGAGCCGTTTTCCCTGTTTTGATGATACAATCGAGCCCAGAATGCTCCGTTTAAGATTTTGACGAAAAAATTCAACTATACACCAAAATAATTATTATTATCCAAATCGAGAGTAAATTACATGATTTTATTAACAGTGGGGAAAGTAATCGGGACTGCATTAGTTTTGCTTTACTTTGCTCTGTGATTGGTCCTGAAATCACGCACCACTTACTCGACCAATCAGATGCAAAACTAAAACCAATCACGACTTCGTCGCCTGAATTTTCCCACGCTTTGGGCAGTTTGCTTGTATTACTTTGAATTCTCATTGGCTCCCTAGGGTATTTTCCTTTCTTCTGATTGGCTGTTATAATTACTCGGGCAGTTTTCCTACACGATCATACTGTGTGAATGTAGAAAAGCATAAGATACCTCTTAGCTGTGATATTTCAAACACGCCGGACCTGTCTCCTTTGTCATTTAGTTTTAAGAAGCTCTAAAAAGGAAACATTATACTACTTTAGGAATGTCATTTTTACGGACAGAAAACGATAATTCCAAACTACTCAATACTTTTTATCAGTTGACAATTAAAGCTGCTAACTTTTCTTGCTCTGCACATTCCAGCTCAATCAAACTCCATTGTGGCACAGCGCAACATTTGGAATTCCTGAGACTTTACAACCTTGAAGGTGGCGCTAAGCTCACTTTTTTTCAAAACTTCTAAGACTTTATCAAAGATGGCGGTAATTTGACCTATTGTGATTGGATTTAACGATATGCTGCTTCTTTAGTAGTTTCTATGTTATATCCGACAAGACTGACTATTTAATTCAATAATCGCTGGACCGCTTGTTACTCATTACCATTGTCTCTTTCGCTTTATAAAGTTAGCCTCGCTAACCTTCATGGAAATGTCTGAAGGAAGAAAGTATTTTCATGAAAAAAAAAAAAACAAGAGCTAAAAAGAGGGGAAAACAACAAAATAAAACAAACTAACGAGGAGAGGCAGGCACAAGAAACCAAATCAACGATCTTAGTAAAGATATTCATGGATCAAACTCAACCAATCAGAAATCTTCATAGAAACGTTTTTATCTTACACTTACCGTAACGCCTTGAAATTCCGTTGATAACAGATTTTTCTTCATTAGGTCTGAGAAATTTCTGTCTCCAAATGCGACGGTGTCAAGAGGAATCGTTGGAGCCAAATTTTGCGCTGTTCTATTCAACGCAAGGGCGACAAGCCAGGCTGCATCATATGCAAACCCTTTGTAGCTTGTGTCTGTTATATCTGATTTCCTAGCCTTTTGAATGAAACTCGATTTGAACTCCTCGGGTGTCTGATAAAGAAAGGCACCTAATTAATACTGAGTGAGTGATGATACCGTACATCATGAAGAGAAAATACACCCCAGCTTGTAAAACAGGAGACCGGATAATCATGGAATCGAAACGGAAGGAAAAGTGAAATAATAAACAAGAAATTGTGAGCGTAGAAGCTGGATAATAATGATAGTGATATGTAGTTACAGTAGGAATGATAATAATGATAATGATAATTTTCAATTGGTCAAATCAAATTTAAATAAAGAGTAACACAAGGGAACACGTACAGACAGAACTCGTTCGTTGAGATATCAATCTAAACACAAGAAGAGAAATTTCAAATCTATGCACGCTCTCGTACTGTTTATATATATATATATATATATGTAGGAAGTTTGCGAGTCGATTTTCGCGTGGAACAGTGCTCAATACGTTGAAGCAGAGCAAAATAAATATTATGAGAGGAAAAAAGGACGTAACTACATTTCCCGACAAGCCTGTTTCGTGAATCGCTTCACTCTTCAGGGGTTAAACCCCTGAAGAGTGAAGCGATTCACGAAACAGGCTTGTCGGGAAATGTAGTTACGTCCTTTTTTCCTCTCATAATATTTATATATATATATATGTATATATATATATATATATATATATATATATATATATATACAAACACCATAGTTCTTTACTGATAAGAAAATTTCAGCATGCAAAAGACTTTGGATTGGGAGTGGTGAACGCTTTGCCGTTCATTAAACTGAACCTGATAGAGTGGCGAGAAAGGCTGATTAGAGGTATCAAACACAAGTAAAAAATATCATAATTTTACACGTGCGCGATTGGGACTTTTCTCAGGGTTGGTGCTTAATTATCAGGATATCGAGTTACTCTTTGAGAAACGTTTGTTAAAGAAAACGATATTCATCATATAAACTACGGTGTTATAGAAGAATTTCCAGCCCTGAGTAGAGCCGTAACAACGCACGTGACAAAATACGATATATTTTCACGTGTGTTTGATATCGCCAATCAGCTGCTGATATGCCACCGTGTAGAGTTACTAAAGCTGACGTTTTGAGCGTTAGACCTTTTATTCGCTCTTACTCACTCACCTTTCGCGCCCCTCGGTTAGTTGATGAATGAACGGCAAAGCTTTCGCCATTCTCAATCCAAGGTCATTTGTCGGAATTTTCTCGGATTATGGTTGCGAAAACACTGAAACATCCGTATCGCTTACAGACAGTGACGTTCTTTCCCAGAAGGGGAAGAAAACCGAAGTTCGACCAGAAAAGCCGAAAGTTACGTATTTAGTGGCTTTGGCAACTGGAGTATT
Source organism: Pocillopora damicornis (assembly GCF_964200805.1). Classification (NCBI taxonomy): domain Eukaryota; kingdom Metazoa; phylum Cnidaria; class Anthozoa; order Scleractinia; family Pocilloporidae; genus Pocillopora; species Pocillopora damicornis. Next base: position 21,795,405 of record NC_142677.1, read on the forward strand.
TGCCACAGGCCGATTTTGGCTGTGCACCTGACAGTTCTATTCTGTCGGTAAGGACAAAGTCAATAACTGACAATTTTGTATATTAAAAATTACGGCCATTGTTTTTTTTTTGGAATGATTCAACGAATGTCTTTATCTTGAGCCAACGCACTAGTCGGTTTTTATCCGGGTACTGTCGATCCTATTATATCGTTCATTAATAAATTCGACTTTAATACTGTGTTTGAATGTTAAACAAAATAATACATAGTTGCTTGCAGATATGGCATCTCTCCTCTCGTGTTCAACTTGACATGGCACTCGTTCGCTGCGCTTACTCGCCGATGAACTATCGAGTCGAACACTCGAAGAGAATTCCATATCTACGCACGTCCACGTATTGTTCTCTATACATCAAAATGGCTGTATATCTACCAACCATTCCAGACACTGTTTGATTCTTTGAGCTGCTGAGCCACATATAGTTAACTAAGAGGGTCCCTTTTGCGCCCTCGTTGACTTCTTCTGGTGTGCAGTTGACATTAGCGAAAGTTCTCCTCCACCATCCATCTTTATCAGGAGTGTGAACAACCCAAGCGTACTTTTGCCCGTGCATATTATGCTTGTAGATCTGATAGTGAAAAAAATCACTCTTTTGGATTGACTGATTGATTGGGATTATGGCTTAAGGAATTAAAGGATTCGGCCTGCTGCCAAAAATAACTTACGAATATATGGCGAGGTTGAGACCTATCTCCTCCTTTTCAGTTGAAGCATGATATAAAAAATGCGAGAAATGAGTTGGTCAGGGACCTTGATCAAGATTCCCAGTGCTAGCAACGCGAAAAAGTAAGACGTGGAGTCGTAGATTGAACAAAAAAACAGTTGATATCTGATCGAAATATATGAATTGTGAATTTCTGATCGTAACGTAATAGTCTTAGGTCGCCCTTTGTCGGTATGTTGGTAATTATATAAATAATCGACAAGGGACGACGTTTGTCACTTTTTGTGTTTCTTGTTGTTGCTGTTGTTTTGTTTTGTCTTTTTAACCTAGAGAAAGTTTTTTTCAAAACCTTTCTGAGATTCAGATCTTGCCATCTCAGCAAAACGCAATTTTCTGACAGCGTTCTGGTTAAGACTTTAAAACTTTAAAAGAGAAGTGAAATGCAAATACATTCTGTATAAACGAAAATGACGTCAGAGCGACGGATATCGGATCTCCCTCGCATCCTCATCCTCCCTCTTAGCCCCAGGGATTTTTTTCCAATCATCTCCGATATTTCCTCCTCAACTTTCTCTACCAATTTTGTTCCAATAAAAAGACACGTATACTTTTTTAAAGAGTTTCTAAAACAAGTGTAAAAGATTGTGAGTTTTGTGGGACACTTATTGATATGGGGCTTTGCTGCGCGCGCTGCGAGGTCTGCCATAATTAGTTAAGATGATGGTGAATTAGCATGAATGGAAATTTGGTTCGAAATGCATTCCTTACCTCGCACATAGTTCTGGTTGAATAGGAAAAGAAACCAAATATGATCCTAGCATCAATATCCTGTGTGGAATTTAAGGAGTGGATACCACGGGTAAAAACATGGCCAAAAACATATAAGCGCTTGGTAGAGGCTCAGTACCCGTTGCTTAGTGGCCTACCGATGAGATTGATTTCTCAACTTGGAATCCTTTTCCCTTGTACTCGACTATCGAGTATATAGATTTAGTTGAAAGCTCGATTTCCAAGAAGAATTTGATGAATACCATTGTTTTGAATGAAAAAAAAAGATGATGATTCGGATGTCCGGTGATAATGATACGAAAATCTAAAAAACCTGGTGGGTTTGACGGTAAGAATCAAATAAATACGAATATTCTAAATCTAAAATTGTGCTATCGAGGTCAAAGCTCCCTTTTTAAAAGTTATGTTGATGTTTCTTATCATGATTACTAAAAGTATCATTTCCTTGCGAAGCTTATCTTTCAAATTCAGGAAAAATCGTCTGGTTTTATAACAGTACCTTAAGATGTTTTATTTGATTCTTTGGATCCATCAAAAAGCTTCCATAAGAGATCACTTCAATTCCATTCTTTTTGCATTCTTCTCTGAGGCTTGTTGCTGCCTATGAAATTTTCAACAGAGACGATATATTAGTTCCGTTCGAAGTTTTTAGTATGGCTGACAAAGTTTCTGATATCCATCCACACTACTCTTTCTTCTTCTGAGAATTTTTTATATCTTCGTTGCAGAAGGCCAAAAGACCCGGTTTTAGCTACGGAGATCGGATCGGAAAATGTTCCCTGATTTGCATGAACACTCAAGCCTCAGACCTCTTCAAGCCTGAAGAAGTGAAAGTTGTCGATTAAAGACGGAAAAGAATACTTACGGATGTAAAAAGTTCTCTACTCTGGTACAGTATGGCCACTCGAGTCCACGCAAATGTTTTTGCGATAGCAATAAACGTACGATTTGCGGCAGACAATGCTGGAACCGTTCTGAATAAATAAGGGAATACGTCTTTCTTGGATAGTTCGCCTGAAGCTGCAGAAGGAGACACCTTTGAGTAAAAATAAAACAACAAAATGATAATTTCCTTAAATTGTTTTTCATAACGATATTTTAGTTATTGACACAAGGAAAAGACAAACTAGGGGCTTCTAACAGGAACGAATCAATGGCCTCCTTCTTGAACGAACGAACGAATGCCTATTTCCAAGACATAACGACTGACCTCGATCTGATGTTGCCAGTGAAAACCAGCGAAAGTGAAGTAGAGGCGGACATGATAGAGATAGATTTTGTAATCGACGAAGACAAATATGAAAAAGTATGGACTTGACACATCTTGCTGGGAAAAAAACCTCAGTTAGGTCTGTGTGATTCCAAGCCAACACCTTGACTGCCCCCCGGTTCTGTGTCTCCTTATTTGTGTACTTTTGTCACTAAACTAGATTAATCTATGGTAGTGCTGCGTCGTATTACAAGATAATTTGGTTTCATCGAATGAGCTGATAGTGTTAATTTCGAATCTGTCAATAGCCCACTGTTACTTTGTCTTGTTGTTTACTTCTCTGTTACTGACCTGAATCATGTTGTAGTACTTGGCTGTCGCACCAGCCGACTCAGCAACATTTGACCGCGAAGGACCAAGTATGAGACGGACTTTTCCTTCGTTTAAGAAATTGTAGAAAACTTTGTTCCCGCGACCAGTGTCTCCCTACGGAAAAATGAAATATGAAGAATAAGAGAAAGAGGATCTTTATTTCCTCGTCATTTTTCTACGTGCATCCTGCTCAGTCGACAAAGTAGTTGAGAACCGAAGGATCATGTAATCGAACGTTGGGTAGTTTGTTGTATTAAAAGATCAATGAGCTGTGAAATAGGGCGATCCAATCCGATCCGATCCAATCACCGCCCGAACTTTTAAGACGGGAAAATATATCGTCTTTAGACTTGAAATATTTGATATCTCAGGAAAGCGTGAACATCGTGCCTTTGTTGTGTTTTCGCGAAAAATGCAACAGTTCACTTCTTTGCTAGCTGACTTCGGGTGATTCCCGAAATGTTAGCGGACATACAGATAAACTGAGTGAGTTAAGAAAAGATCTTAAGGGAAATTCAGTCTCTTAGATAAATCCAATACCTGCGTGTCTCGAGAGATCAATTTTAACTCATAGTCTCTTAGAATATCATCTCTTTTGTTGATATCTTCAAAAGCCATCTCGATGGCCAGCGGTATTCCAGCTCCCCACCATGCTCTCTTGCCAGTCATAGGCGCCATTGAACCAACATATAATGTCGTTCTCTGTCCTGTTTTATTTGATAAGTTTTCAGCATTTAGCTCATATATGATCATGACAAATGGAGCAGAAAAGGAAAGTACAAAAGACCATCTTGTGATTACAAATTTCATGTTTCCTGCTGCTGCAATCCTGGAAGGAGTAAAAGAGAATACCTTTAAAGATCTTAGAATTGGGACCTTTTTAACGGTATATCTTGGCAATTATAAGAAAAGAAACGCCTTTTAAAGGAGTTTGTCCTATAATTAAACACGTGTTTGTTTAACTTGCAACACCTTGCTTTTGATTACGGAAGCCACGCTGTTTCCTACTGAGCCAGATCAAACAAAGAGACAAAATGACCATATGCTACTCATGAGAACAAAATTTTCTTGGAAAACCTTTCGTTTTATCGAGAAAAATTGAAGAGTTCAATGCTATTTTACACAGGTCTGATTTTCATGTACTACGAATAAATGTATCCCCTGTTCCATTTTAAACATGCAATAATTACTCAGAAGGATTTTTTGTCGACTGAGAAAAAACAATAACAGCATCTGATATTGTGTCAATATCTACGGTACATCTGGAATTAATTTGAATAAAATACTGGAAAAAAAAAGGAAAACGATACAGTTCATGTTTTAATTTGTGGCTGACAGTTCGGATAATACGCGAAAGGAAATTACACTGGTGTTGCTGTCGTAATTGACGAGCAGATAAGTTTCACGTTGCAAAATATGGAATCGCACAGTCTTCTTATTCGTTCACTACTTACCTTACACATAAAAGTCATTCGTTGACAAAAAAAATAAAAGCAAGCGAAAATGTCCCTCCTGTTTCCTTATATCCACTTTTTTGTTGTATTCACGGGGACACATTGCACTCTCGTACATGTAAATGGCCGCTCTTAATGCAATGCACGCAATTTTTAAAGCTCAAGCTTAAGGATCATGGTGAGTGTAACTTGTTGTAGATTATTATTGTGCGGTTGTTCAAAAGATTGGAAAAGATGCATCATTTTAATTATTATTGCGGTATTTTACACGTCAAGCCAATCGGGCAAATCATCTTCCACCATAAAAGGGGATTCTAATTCACTTTAGTTTTACTTTGCAGCGGCCTTTCCTTTTTCTCGGAAATTCTCCACGAGTAAACAAATCTTTTAAAATTTTTTGGGAGATAGAATCGATATAAGGAGTCACAAAATAAAATGGCTTCTGTATACTGAATACATTTTTCCAAAAATAAATACTGCACATGAGATAATTAACTCCCTGAAGCAGCTGCTTATCTCCAGAAAATGTTTCACTGCCTTCTAATGCAGCACTGTAACTATAGAGGCGATAGTAATCGGGCATTCATATTGATATAAAGTTACAAACGAAGCCCTCAACTTTATGCCTTAAAGCGCCGGTATATCTACCTCTTAAAATGTCGTTTCTTTCGGTGACACAAAAGAAGCGGATCTTCCCACATATGCATATTACTTAGAGGAAAAAAACCACTCAATCATTAGTGTTGACGCAATCGTACTGTTTACTGTTATCTAAAGTAAACCTACACCAAATCCAATGGCATCCATGAAGATTAAGTACGTGCGTCAGTTTGCGCTTTTTAAAACTCAGCTAGATTTCCTTTTACTGAATATGCTATTTCAAACCTCTTCCTTTTCATGCGGGCATGTAAATAATTTGGGAAAAGAAAGAATATTATTTCTTGAAATTAAAAGGTGGCGATTGAAATTCTGGGTTACCATGGGTTATTAATCGTTCCGTGTTGCATCATGGGAGCACTGCCTTGCATGCATTGCGGATACTTTGGATTACATCATTTAAAGTGCAAGACGCTCTGGAACAGTTTTCTGTGTTCTCGTACGGAATTTTAGACATCTCAAAGTCAGACAATAAAATCTGCCAACGAACTGCGGGTAAATTATTTTCTAGTAGGAATATTTGTTGGACAGAACCTGTTGATATTTTTAGTTTGCATGTAAAGAATCTGGTAAAGCATAAACACGGCAACTTTTGATAAGGCATAGAATACAACAAATAGATTACCTGTTACAGTTTTCGCGAAAACAGATGACAAATGCACAATGTTTACACTTTCCTGAAAGATCAAATACTTTAAGTCCCTCCTAGGAAATGTTACTTGAGCTCTACCTCGGCTCTATGAGAAACTTGACGTTATATTTGCCGCCTAAAAGAAATTTTGGCAGCGATTGGATCGCATTGGGTCGCTTTATTCTACAGTTTATTTTATAGGTCTTTTAATATATCATGCTGCGTCTCAGGAGCGCTACCATGCATGCATTGCGGGCACTAGGTTCGGTCATTCGACCTGATCAACAGGATGCCCAATTCATAGTCACCTCTTAAGCACATGTTGTAAAAATTTCATTGTGATAACAAGGATCATTGACATAATCAACAAACTGTCTTCACTTTCATCGCCTTTCTTATTCATGATTCCCTGTTATCAATTATCATTGACATAAATATCTGTTTCCTAGTTGCTCTTTTCATCATATAACTGGGAATAATGAATCTTGCTATTGTTATTTGAAATCCAAACCCGACAGAGCATCACCTGCCGAAACTTGAAATAACATTTTCCATCAGTTAAGTCTTTCGACGACATAGTTTAGGTTCTAACCAGGGCTTGACACGGTCATGAAAATTACGTTCGGAATTAAAAAAAAAGTCTCCAACAACAAACAATCTAGCCATTACGGAGAGCTGGAAATAAAATTGTCGAGGAGGGAGATTTTGAAACTGAAGGAGATAACAGTGGCTTGACGCTTTTCTCTTTCCTTGGAAATCTAACACCTGTGGGTTTCGTCAATCATTTCATACATTTTTCTTGAAGAGTTTCAGAAGCGACACCAGCCTCTCACTGTTAGCGATTGCTCGGTAAGAGTATGTTGTGCAAAAGAAAAACAAATTTGGTCTTTATGCTTTCGAAGGTCTCAAGTGTATTTTATAAAATGAATCAAAAGGTTAGAAACGTCTTGAAATAGAACAAAGCATTTTAGATCGATTCTGGTATTAAGATAATTCTTCACATACCTTACAAATTGAAGCTGATGCTTACATGTATGTTACAAGCGCGAAAAAAAGGATGGAGTTTCTCTAAGACTTTTTGGTTCGGTGATAACTGACACCTTTCTTGAGGCAAATGATTCTTCTTCCTGTTTGGTAGACAACACTTGTTGTAGGATTTCGAATAGAAATGTATTATTTATGCCTATTGGAAAAAGTCACGCATTGTAAGAAAAAAAAAGATGACGGTTACTTCAAAAAGCAGAGTTTTTTTAATGGATTTCTGATTTATAATTATTTGAGTCGCACAATTTCGGGAACATTGCAGTAAACGTTTCCAATGACTCCGTTCTAGTCATTAATGAGAAAGATGCATAACGGAAAATTGAGGTAAGTTGGCAAACAAACATTTCCGAAGATCGTGACACGCATAATAATGACGCCAAGTTTATGCCTGTTTTTAAGCAGCATGTTTAACTATCAACCATCTGAATGGGGGCGTCATAAGGAGTCAGAACTCTACGGATTCAATTTTCCGAGACATTGAGAACAGGAAGTCCTCCAAAGTAATATCATTAGATCTTTTAAGTGTCGAATAATACAAAAGTTTTTCAGTACATAACAAATTTATTACTAACTTTTAAAGCACGCCCACAAGTAGCGGTCTGTTTCTCTGCCATGTGTTTGCTCACATGAATTATGCATTGGGTCTTACGCGTCAGAAAACTAAATGTTGTCACATTTTAAAACCGCTTCATTTTAGAGAAGCGTTTTAAACCACAAGATCTTTCATTCACCGAGCTGCCTCTCCCTTTTTAGATTGCGTTCTTCAGCATGAAGTGACGGACACGTTTGTGAACAGTGAGAGAAAATGTGTGCGAGATTATTGATTTTCAGCGACGATTTCTGTTCATCCAAATGTCTGAAGTTCAAAATAAACTTCCTGACATTTTCTACTAAATAATGACAATTGCATTGCCGCAAGGGCAATTTATATATTCAGAATGAACAGGCCGGTTTGCAGAGAACTACCTCAGACGAATAAAAGAAACTTGACATATAGTTTTGACTTTAGCAGATTTTAGCTTCAGTTCTAAGTAAAAAGTGGGCTTTTAAAATTTAGCGCTTTCTCAAATTCGTCTCCACGACGTTTGAAAAATATAATATTACGACCATTATAGCCTTACGCAGAAAAATTAAAGAAATTTGACGTACTGGTAGAAAGATATCATATTTCGGCTTTAAATCGTCCAAAAATATTCGCGCACAACGAAACATGGTATTTACTTACCGTGGACAAAGGCTTTTCTTTATCGGAAGAACTTAAGGACTAGGAACGTTAAGAAGGAAATTGCGCTTTCGAAAGGAATTAACGTAACTAACATGCTCTCAGACAGATAGTATAATTTCTTGCGTGCAGCTGAAAATTCTACGAGGGTCGGTAAGCGGTGTTGAAATCGACCGTCAAAAAATTCCTTTTGATAGAAAACCGATTTGATCATTTTTGTGTTTGTTTTCGTACCGACAGTCTCTGTCAGGCTTGCTGATATAGTTTCTCCAAAAAAGTAATCAATGAGTTGATATTAGTCTGTGTTTCTTAAAAGAAAATAAACTCAAGCTCCCAAAGATGTTTAGGCGGACTTTCCGGGGACGGAGTGCATTAGTAAAACTGATAACAGGACGAGGAAGTGGTCAACATGAATTTACTAGAGCGGTTGTTATGTTCGTTGTATTAAACATTTCATCGTTGTTTCAAAACACAATTAGCATATCGCTCCGGGAAAAAACGAGGGCAAGTTTAACAAGCACGCGATGTGATAAACTTTCCTTACTTGCGGTTATTTTTCTCTCTAAAAACAGCTGTTAAAAATCCTCTTAAAGAATTTGTGTTTCGTTCAATAGCATTTTTCACGCATCCACAAATATTAACTATTTTGTCGATGTTTTTTTCTCATGAAATTGTTAATATCCTTGTCATATTATGCAAGAGGTATACGATTTCCATACGAAGTGCCAAGTAGGAGAAGCCTGTAAATATTCGCATTGCATTTTTCTTCGTCTATCAAATCGTATTCGTAACAGGACAGGGTCAGCATAAAATAAGTTTTTTATTTGCTTAGTTTTTTTGTGTAGATGTCCATTGTGCGTATGAAAATCAACAAGAATTCACAATGGGAATCCGCATGATTTAAATTGTAATATCCTCATAGCTGCAGGTGTTCAAAACTTGCCATTTGTGCGTATGCAATTTTATGACTTCCCTTATTGTCTTGGCTGGAGGGATTATGAAAAATTGAAATTCCTATTCCATTGATAAGGAATATACGATGGTCAAGCTTACCTCTCATTATGCAAACTATCTACCTAGCTGAGTTGTTTTAACTTTTCCGTGCGCGTTTTCAATCAACTTTTAAATTGCATGTTTGCTGAAAATTTTCTTTCGTTGAAATTCTTCGTAAAGAGTAGCAGGAATGATTTGTGAAGGTAGAAAGATAGATTATAGAAAGGTACTTTTAATCGTGAAGACAGTTTAAGAGGGCGCACTGATGTTTATTCATTAAGATGCGGCTACACGCAATATTAACTGAAACAGCGAGAATTACTTAAATGTGGTTAGATCTTGCTGTAAGTTTTTTACTAGCGATTGGGAAGTAAAGTAATGGTTAAGGTAGTTATTGAATTGTGTTAAACATTTCAAAGGAGACATCTAGATATAACATTAAAAAACATCACAATCAGTCATTGTGCCCGACTTATATGAGCACGTTTAACTATCACACTAAAGGCAAGGGCAAGGGCAATATTTTTTCTTCAAATTCAATAAACAAATTAAAATAACCAATCGAATCTAAATTTGAACGTATTGCATCAAAAACGTGCGCGCTAAATCTTGCCATGTTCTTACCTTCACTAATGATCCATCAAAACTGTTTGAGAGCAACTCAGATTACCCTCGACATTGAAATCGCAAATGAAAGGATCGAACCACTCGACAGAACTATTTAAACCCCTGGTCAGCTTTCTGTAGGCTGGATGAATGAAATTGCTTTGCTCCGGCCTTTATGGATAGCGTGTACAAGATCTAAGCTTTGCACGGAAAAGCACTCAGCGCTTTCCCTTTAAAAAGGCGCGTTACCATGGTTTTTTGCGATTATGATAAGCTTGCGGTATCTACCTTCAACCCATCTGCTCTCCTTACAATAGAGTTAACGGTTATGGTAAAAGCATAAAAACTTGTAATGTCTAAAATTAGTTTATTCACATTGTGTGGCTTACAATGAATTGGGAAAAATTGCATAAGTTTATTATCGTTTGAAATCCATTTGAACTGAAATGATTTCCTTCGTCAAATTTTTGTTACCTGTCTAAATTATCATTGCTTAGTATTGATTCTATCAAATTAATTAATACAGCGTATATTGCTTCCTTAGCGACAAACCACTTTAGTGGCGAAGGGTTTTGAAACGTGATATTTCCAACGAGCAGAGCAGGCGTTTTTAACTTCATCAACTTGATGGGTCAAAAGGATCGTAAAAGGAGTATTTTAAATTTGAATAACGATGCTTAACTGTGGGCAAATAAACAATTAGCTATATCCGCGTGTTAAGATAACAGAGCAGCAGTTCTTAAATAAACAGCACAGGAAAATTGTGTTAATTTGGTTCGAGGGCCTTCATGGAGTTCATTAACTAGCAATAACGGATAAATCAGATCTCATAGTCGAGATATGTTTATCTGGTCTTTCTCCCACCACTAAAAAACAACTTTTCAAATTCTTAGTTTGAACTTAAATCAGTTGGTTAATGCCCACCTTAAAAAGGAAGCGTTCTTTCGACTTTTGTCAAAAATTGAGGATCTCATTAATTAGATTGCCATCATGAAGATGATGTTTTTACTGATGTGCGCATACGTAGTTTTATATTTGACGTCTGCGGATATGAAAACTATAACTTCCTTGCTGTGAACATACAAAATTTTAGCTTGAGAGTAACCAAAAAAACTTCTCTTCTTTGAAAGGTCTTTGAACCAATGTTTCGTTTGGCTAAGCGAAATGTAGTTTTTTAAGAAAACAACAATTTTCATCGAGTGAGTCGTTAATATAAATTTGCCACAGAAAAGAGTTTCTAGTGCAAACGTTTCGAACGTTAGCCCTTTCGTCAGAGGAATTGAAGCTTGTGTACAGAAAGATGGAGCTACGCTTTTAGTTGTAAACTCGAAAAACACAAGAATAAATTAGTTGAATAAGAGCCGTCTGTTCATATCGTGAGAATTGAGCGCGCCGATTTCAAAGGTATATATTTGTTCTAGAATCGGCTTTTCCAACTGCCTAGATATTAAGAACAGCCTCAGACTGCCATGTATTGCTTCGAATGATTTGGGGATTAAAAGTGTTTTAGCAGGTTCTTTGGCATGATATGAACTGTCCCTTGTAGGGAGGAAAATGTTCCTTTTCTTTCTCGTTGTTGTTACAAGAGGGATTGAGAACTGGGCAATGGATATTGTTGAAAGAATATTTGGGATTTCTCTAACCATCTAATACTCTTGCTGAGATATGTCCTTTTTATTCTCTCTTGATTTCTTATACAACTTGAATGCTTGCAAAAAAAGATTTCAGCTTGATTGGGAAATGCTGTTCATCCGTTTATAAAGTTTACAGTGACTAATCTGACAATCCTTCTTCATCGTCCATAATATCACACTTAGGGGAGGGGTAGGTACGCAGTTATTCAGAAACTGCCATTGATCCTAACCAATGGATCGCTCTAAATTATGGAAACTGAATCATTTTAATATTTTTCCATCGAAATGCGGACTTTTTACCATTGATTTACTACGTAAAATTTTTATACACTCCCACTTAAGATCCGGCAAAGCAAAAACAAGATTAACTATGAAAAAAAATTGTTAATACTTACTTACGTTGAAAAGGAGATTTACAGAGGAAATAGTATTTAGAGGCTGTAACATTGCAATGGCCTAAACAGAAAAGTTGAAGAAGAAAAGGCATCCGAGGTACCGTTTTTTTTTTTTTTCCAAAAATTATCGAGCTACGTGCTCTTCGAACAAATTTCCTAATTATAAATTCAGAGCGGATGATGAAAAGTCGAAATTGTTTACACGCATGATCACATTGAAAGAAAAGAAGTGTTAATCGCGATAAAATTTAAAATAATTTAGCTCTTTCCTAATCGTGAATTTGATATGGGGTAAATCCAAAATAAGAATTAGGAAGGATCAAAAATATAAAATATAGGAACGATCATTTTCCAGGGAATTCCTGTACAGAAATCAACTTTTACCAAAACAATTACTTTTATTATTCCAATAAGTGTACTTGAATTTTAACTCATCCGAGTTCTCGTGTCCTGTTTTGGCACGCACGATTGATTCAAGTGTTCAAAACTGTGAACGCTTGTTACAATCAATTAATTGTTTTTCCGAATATCACTTAGGGATGAACTCACAGGCATAAAAACGAACGGGTTATACGAATTCACTCTAATAATTATGTGCTTTGATCGAAATTGATAGCAGCCTATATAGGTATTTTCGAAAAAAAGTCGACCGCTTGAGAAAAACAGATGCTAACAACATGGAATTAACATATTGATTCCCCACAATGCTCGTTCCTATGTTTCGTATATCCATGGCTTAAAAAAAAAAGAGATTAAGCTCAGTTTTCAATAGCGTCTTTTTTCTGCCATTGTTGATTATTTTCGTTTTTTTGTGGCCTTTATTGCTAATTTTCATTGTTTTTTCAATAAACCGGTTGAATTTCAATTTTTCCTTTTTTTTTTTTACTGTTGGTTTCATTTTGTCTGGGCTTTAAAAAAAATCCTCCTTCGAAACGAGCTTAGATTGACAGCTGCATGATTTCCGGAAATGCAGCTATAAGGAAATTAAAATCGCGCTAACAAGACCGTTCCCTGAATTAGTGGGATAATTAACTTTTATAATGTTACTTAAGACTTAACCTTGTGAAGCAGTCTTTTTCATTTCCTTTTAACCAAGGGATTGAAGCGAACCCTTGGCAGAGGTTATGCAGAAGTAAAAGTTGAAAAAGGAGAAAATAATTAAAACAGGAGGGGACTCCTGAAGAATAAATTACTCCCAGGTAGCTCACGGAACGATATACACTGCTACAATGACCAATAGGAGCGAAGTTCACCAATTTCGCTGTATGAATTAATCGCCCTCTCCGGTCGGCCAAAGTCAGATTAAAATGCTTTTCCCTTCGCAGATTACTTTCACTCTATCACGTAGGGAAGGGAGCAGAAAAAATCATTCATAAAAAAGGAATGGCATACATCCGGTAGTTTGAGTGCGAGAGCGGCGTGGTGTTTTATGTACAGTGACGTAAGTATACAAAACAGAGTTCTGTATTCGCCCACAAACTCAAATCGAAAAATTTCTTCATAAACTGTCCTGTAGTGATGAATGGATGAACTATATCCATTGCCATTGGCATACACAAAAAAAGAGGTTTTTAATCTTTGTCGCATGAAGGCAGGTGCTTAGGTTAAGCCAGCAATTAACTTAAGCAGTAATTTCCTCAACGTTAGCCTGCAAAGTAAACGAAAAACACTTAATAATTTGCATAAGCCAAAGTTTACGTTGGGTTCACTTGTCCTTCAATGAAGTTAAGTCACTCATATTCCAAACCTCTTGCAAAAAAAATCCTAAACCGTCAAAAGAGATGAATCATTTTATTTGAATGAGGATATTGAAATTTATGAAGAGGACTGATGGCTATTAACATTTTTAAAGAAAACAAAGACCATAATATACTCTCGGTCGGTTACTAAAAGTTCCTGTTGCCAAATCATTTTTAATTTCTATTCATTTTCGCTCTTTATTGCTCTATGTCCGGTCGAAATGGATAGCATTTGGGTGTAATTTTCCTCTTCATTCTTAACTAAATTCAGAATTACTATCTAGTAAATTTTACGATAATCGTCTGCATTTAGTTGCCATTATCAGATGTTTAAAACATTCATATCTACTTTAAGATTCTGAAAACACGATAATGACTTACGAGAGTGTATCTTTTCTGGAGGATTCGTTTTTAAAAGAATAGATTGATAACAGCTATTTTATAAGGGGATCAAAATCCACAGTTTCTGAAGATGGTGGCAAAGTTGGTAAATTAATGTTTACTTTGTTTAAACCCCTAGGAGCGAAAATAAAACAGATCTCTGCTACTTTTAATCGTTTTTAGCATTTTCTTTGCTGAGCCATAAGATAAACAAGTTACCCCGTAAATACCCGAGAAGATTACAGTTTCGTTTTGATGCATTTAGTTAATTTTCTCGTTCGGTGTTGAGCAGGACTGCAATCTTGTTTCTTCGTTAAGATTCTTCAAACCCTCTGAGCATCTCTCATGATTCAGTTCAGTGTTAAAATCAAGATTTCTAAATTTCACCCTCTTTCGGTTCGTATCGGCCGCAGTATTTTGGGTCACTGTGTTTATTGTTTGATCAATATGAACGCTTGATCCTGACGATTCTGTTAAATACGTGCAAATAGCTCGAGCGGCAATTCTCGCTCTCAAACTCTTATCGAAAGCACAGTAAATAACAGGGGTTATCGCCTCGTTGATAAATGTGCCGAACATGGAAATTTCGTAAAGAACGTGTCCTCTATGGACACTTTCTGTGCCGGACACAATCCGAACAAAGCTCAGAACAAAAGTTGGCAACCAGCACACTGTGAAAGTTGCTGCAACCAGCCCAGATGTTCGCGTAACGCGCTTCTTAGTCTTGTGAATAATCGAACGTGATGTAGCGGGGAAACTGTCCGTTGCCACTATGGGACTTCTTCCCCACATAATTAGCGTCACTTGAAAATAGCACTTACACAACACTATGAACGGGACTAAAAGCACAACGAGGAACTCAACTGCCTCGTACAATTTATCCAACCAACTTATTGGAATAGCTCTTGGACTGCAAATTGTCTTGGCCATTGAGGGAATCATTTGCACTTCAAACATGTACAAATAAGGGGCAGTCACAACAGCGGGAACAAGCCATGCCATTGCTATCATTTTCTTGACGCGTTTTCCATCCAACTTTGGTAGATAAGGTCTAGCCAAGCTGCGATATCGATCATAGGCGATTAGCGCGTGAGTATAAACTGCAGTCCCTGAGACAGAAATTTCAATGTACTCGACTATCTTGCACAATTCTCGTTCAAATACCCAATTGCCAAGAAGTTCGCGAGTAAACTCGAAAGGAATCGTTAGAAGGCCAACTAGAAGATCGGAAAGAACTATGTTTAAGATAAATTGATACGTTGGACGATTTTTGAGGAGACGCTTGTAGTTCTTGATGAGAACATATGCGACCAAAGCATTTCCCAAAACAGTCACGATAAATATTACACCCAACGCGGATGCTTTGGAGATGTCTGAGACAGAGTACGCCATATTGACACTCGCAGGGCATCGCTCCTGGAAACCTGACTACGATAATTTTAACAGGAAGGCGTTTTTAATAAACGTATGTGGATAATTTAACAATACAAACTAACACCTGCTAAACTAAATTGAAAAAGTTTCAAAGGAGGCGTATCACGTAATTTGCAAATATTTCCAACAATTTTCATAGATTAGCAGGATACAAAAAGATATATATCGAATAATTGTTTTCCCTGTAAAACAAGTAGATTGCTGATCACACAGGTGAAGTTTTTAGTATTTTCTAAAATGCGCTGGGGGGTCCTTTTACAACAGGGAGTAAACACTAAAAAAATCAACATATCTATTTATATTCTTGACAACAGCTAAGTCAAAGTTTTTCGAAATTCGAAATTCGCATTCGCAAAGAATTATTGGGAAAATCTGCAGTGGTCTTATACTTCTTATATCGAAAAACTTCATCCATAGCTAAAAATCTTCAGATATGAGATGAGATTCTCTCTTTAAACATTACTGGTTTTTGTTTCTCTGTGGGCTTATTGTAATTACATGTAATCGTCCGCTTCCAATTCCAACTGTCACTGAGTTTATACGAACGGAGGCAATAACCAAGAGTAAAGTTATGAAAACCAGCAGGTAGCTTTCACTCACATATAAAATATCAACCATTTTCATAAGCATTTGTTCCAAAGCAAGTCGGATCTGCCAACTAACTGATCTCTACCCATTGTGGTTTTCGATTCTCACCCTAAAGAATTAGATATAAAGGATGAAATTCGATCCAAAAAGTGTAAATTCTAACTTTACATGTGGAGGCTGTGGGAACACACGATAAATTTCAGAATTTCGTAAGTTTGTTATATCCGGCTGTGAAAGAAGAATAATGAATATTTATATAAATTCAAATTTCTTTTCCAAAAGAATATTGAATTATAAAACAAGACAGTTGTGAAGTATTGAATACGTAGATAATATAACTTTTGACAGAAGCATAAGTTTCTGCCTCGGGAAATTTCAATATGTTTGAAAGAGGATGAATATTGAATAGCAAACAAGAGCGTTGATGATTTTTATTCAATTCTCCTGGTGTTGTCTTTTCTACCACCTCATTATAGTCAACAACAATCTGATTCTATTTTTCTCAACTTTGTTCCCAAGTTTTACCCTCGCTATCTCCTCAGTTTGATTAGAGGTTCTCTTTTTGGCCGGGCGCCAATCGATCAAATTGCTTTCAAAAAAGCTTCAATGCCATCTGTAAAGAGTGGACAGCTCTATAAACTAGGCTTGAAGATCTTTTCTCGGAAGACATTGGCTCGGGAGACATTAGTGCGATTATCAGCAGCTGTTCGGAAAGCGAGCCCGCGCTCCTCCCTCGAATACGGCACTCGAGAAAATGGAGTTAATCGAGCCAATGAAAACACTGCTTGCAAACGAAATACGAGCACATGCACAGCGGGACTCCATTGACACAGCTCTTAACCTTTAAGCAGACAACCGCCACTGTTCCGACGATGAGAATTATTTAAGGCCTAAATGTTTGACGGGAGTAAATATCACTGTGATGAAATCACTTCCTTTCTACCGCCTTCACCAATAAAAATTTCTCAGTTAACTTCCTAAGGGCGGCTCCACACTTGCAAGTTAATCTTGTACACATAAAAATTTAAATCGCACACAATTTTTCTTTGCTTTTGAAGTGATTTTGTTGCTCTTTTCTTAAAAATAACCTTTCTTGTTTTTACCTATTACTTTATCTTTTTTTTATCATGATTATGGATTTTTTTCTCTCTTGTCGTATGTATGGTTATTTCTTTTTTCGTTTCTGTTGTATTCTCCTACTTCTGACTGAGACCAAGAACAGCGAAGGCTAAGTTCTATGGTAGCGTCAGTAGGGTGCCTTTCTAGAAAAATACATGAACGTATTGCATCTTATTATCAATAATGACGTAAAAACAGAAAAGCGATAATTTTTTGGAATCATAAACATGAACCTGAGACTATTACTAATTCAGAGTTATTCCCGTAGCCTGATGAACCGCATTATGAATGAAACCAGGCTGGATTCTACAGCAGTTTTCGTTACAACTTTCATTTTTAGCTGCGACAAAGAATCCGTAAGAATTCATCTATAAAAAGTGTCAACGAATTGAGTCAAATTAACTGAGCGATGTGACGATTTTGAGACTTAAATAAACCAAAAGCAATTTCCATCATTTTAATTACTCGTTGGTTAAACAATAATACATGAAAACCGTCAGAAATTAACGCGGTTTCCAATCAGCGACACTAATTACTTCAGACTACGTTGATTAAGTTTCATTTCCGAAGGACATACGCGGTCTTTAGTTGTTATCCACATGTAACATGAATGGCCACATTAAATGCTACATTGGAAAATTACATTCCAGAATATACGGGGTTTTTCTTTTCTTCTGCCTAATAGAGGTTCCTTAAAAACAAATTACAGTACAAGGAAACTCAACGGACATGTTTACACTAAGCAGGTGCATCTGAAGATTCATTTTGGCCGAAGTTTATCAAATTGAACGTCAGGGTCAAGACAGAAACTGAGGTTGTCGTTCTGAAGGGGCATAAAAATGGCGTTTTCAGCTTCAGATATCTCTAAAGCTGCTTTCCTAGCTGTCATATATGTCGTGACTGTGCTAGGTAACGCTTTAGTAGCTTACGTTCTCGTGAAGAACAGGAGAGCTCTTCTTAAAAATCGTCCAACGTATCAGTTTATTCTAAATATAGTGCTTTCAGATCTCCTCGTTGGCCTTCTAACGATGCCTTTTGAATTCACCCGCGAGCTCCTAGATGAGTGGATCTTTGGAACAGCGCCTTGTAAACTCATCGAGTATATTGAAATTGCTGTTTCTTGTACCGCAGTTTTTACTCACGCCTTGATTGCTTATGATCGATATCGCAGCCTGGTCCGTCCTTATTCACCCCGAATGGAAAGCAAACTCGTCACAAAAATGATAGCGCTGTCATGGGTGGTCCCTGCCGTTGTAGAGACACCTTATCTGTACATGTTTGAGGTTCAAGTTATCAGTTCCAAGACAATTTGTACGCCAAAAGCTATTCCATTTAGCTGGTTAGATAAACTGTACGGAGCATTATCATTCCTTGTCGTTTTCCTCTTGCCATTTATGGTGTTGTGTTGGTGCTATTTTCGCGTGATACTTACCATCTGGGGAAGAAGCCCTACTGTAATGGCAGAGAATTTCTCCGCTTCGCAATATTCGGTTATTTCCAGCACCAAGAGGCGCGTCACGAGAACTTCCTGTTTAGTTGCTGCAGTATTCGTGGTATGCTGGCTTCCAACACTGGTTCTAGGCTGGTTTCGGATTGTGTCGGGAACGGATAGTATTCACCGGGGACACGTTCTTCACAAAATCGCAATGTTTGGTGCATTTATTAACGAAGCGATAAATCCCGTTATTTACTGTGCGTTCGATAGGAGTTTAAAAGCGAGAATTAGCCCTCGCTTCCTTTGCAGAGATCCCTTGCTAGAGGCTACAGGATTTAGTCAGACCAATGAAAGTCTGGCTAAAACCACTCGAAATCAAGGGCTCAGTTTCAGAGACACCAGGAATCCTCGTTCGAAAATGAATTAGAATACATGCAAATATCGTTTAAGGGGAAAAGTTTTCAGCTATCCTTTATAATTGCTCAGTATACTTTACTGTAACCGGTCCGTTACACTGTTAAACGACTTGACCGATTTATTGCAAGGATATGTTCATTAAAACCATAATTTATGATTTTCACATACATATTTGTTTAAAAAAAATAACGATTTATTTACGAATAAAAAAGAATAAAAATATGGTGGTAAAGGGGTGTTTTGTGTTTACATCAACCGCAGAGAAAAAAACATCTTCTATCTGTCTCGTTCCTCGTTGACCCTTATGAAACTGAATATATAGACAGTACAGTTTGTAATTTGTCGACAGAGTGTGGTGTTTACATCAAGATAGTAATAGAAGACTAACCGGAAAATATCTTGTCACTGTTTTTAATTTGAGCCTAACTCCAGGCCGTGTTGTGCATTGAAATTTAGCTTAGGCTAAGCTATTGTGAAACTCGAGAGCGATGAAGAACGAGTGGTATTTCCCAAGCGGTACATACTGATCTCGATTAAGATGAGTGGATAAGAATTTTGTGAGAAGTTGTCCTTCCCTAAATTGCAGTGTTTTATATGTTTATCAGCGAGAAAAAAAGGAAATTGGCCTACCCCGTCATTTGCACGCATTTCATTGCATAGACAAACAATGTAGCGCTAGAGTGCTCTTTGTATCGTTTTCACAGAATGATTTTGTCCTATTTTCGCACGTGTGTTTTTTCCCAAAAGACACAGTAGGCTTGTGTAGAGGCGCGCTTTTGTATGATTGACGATTAACAAAAACTCGTGTCGGGGCGTGGCTTTGGTATACCACCGTGGGAAACATTTTTAATGGCGCTCGAGGTCTATACTCTCTTTAAAACTAACTTGCACTTATCATTATTATTATTATTGTTCCCGAACAGACTCAGTTTGACCTTTGAACATCTTGACTTTTCTTCATACTTCCGCTTAATGTTGCTTCCAGTTTGCCTCCGTTGATCAAAAACAAAGCCGAACCTGTAACACCGCCTTGTTTGTTATTGTAGAGAGAAATTCCCACGGTATTCTTACATTATGATGTTAAATTATTAATTATATTCAAGTAAAAATAGAATGAGGACAATATGATAGTTTTAAAAAGCAGTTACTGACAAAAGTTACCGGAAATAATGAGAGCTGGGAAGATTTTGCTCGATATACTTAAAGCATTCACCGACGTAATTTCTTGGAAACTATGAGAATCGCAAGTATTTTGTACGATTGAACGAAAGAGAACTGTTATCTTACCCGAAAGGAAAGTGAATTCAGCGGATAGAATTTCGTAGTCGGCGAAACCATGGAAAATGCTCGAGGCCTAAAGCGTTGTTTCTGTTATGACTATGAGTTAAATATTCCATTTTTTTTTTTGACTGGGTAAATGAGATTGTCAAATCAAAGAAGCGATCATGAATTTTTTAAAGAGAAACATATACTGAATGCATGTGTTAATCCTCCATTAACAATTAAGCCCCACAAAGCGAAGTATTTTTGCGTTAAAAGTGATTCTAGTAAACTCTCTTGAGTCTGAATTTTTAAATTTTTTATTGTTAATTCCCCTCGACGATTTTTTTTTTCCAGTAGCGTCCTTGACTCTTTACTTATAAAGCAAATCAACTCACTTTAAGCCAAACAATAATAGCTGAAATTTACATTGTTTTCTTGCATAAATGAATAATTCTAAGTGGAGACTTAAAAGCCTTTTTTTCAGTTGGCTTCAAGCGAGCTTCAATTTGCTTTACGGAGTACAACCTCGAAATTTAGCTAATTTTTGCCCGAGGTAAAAAGGGAAGATTCCACTCGACATCATCAACCCGTGTAACAATATTTTTCATTTATTACACTTTTGAATTTTCTCTATATTCTGCTTTCTTATTTCTTCAAGAAGGATATGACCTCTTCTGACGCAACGAGCAAGGTTAAAGAGCTTATGCACTCAAAGGAGCTCTTGTCACCATAAAATCCTCTCATTAACGCCTTTAAAAATGAAGGAAAACTAAAAGCATGCCGCCTGTTGTTCTTTTGAAAACATCAGGCTTTGCTGGATTACTCAGTCCAATAGATTGTTTATGATCGAATAAGATGTTAATGATACTCAAGTCATTTGGGAAACCAATTCAGTCACTCACTACACCTGCATGCTGGTGGAACCAAATTTCCACTGCGCGTAGCTGTAAAAAAAAACTTGCCAGTTTATTCATATGTATTTTTAATCCCAGGCATGAGTTTCGTTTACTTCAACAACCACCGCTAAATTTATATAACCGTGATGGCAGCAAACACGGCTGCTAACATCACCATGGCTACAATTATAGGAGTGGGAATGGTTCTTTCCATTACAGGCAATGTTATCATTGCGTACGTTTTGATCAAACGTTGGAAAATATTGCTCAGAAATCGTCCAACATATCAGTTTATTCTAAACTTGGTTCTTTCGGATCTTGTTGTTGGTGTACTGTTCTGCCCTTTCGAGTTTACCCGCCAGCTGTTCGGCAAATGGATTTTTGGAAAAACCCTTTGTAAGATCATCGATTATGTCGAGATCTCGGCTGCTGCCACTACTGTGATCTCACATGCGCTGATCGCAGTTGATCGATATCGTTCTTTGGTTCTACCGTATCTACCCAAACTTAAACCCAGACTCGTCAAACAGCTAATAGCCTCCTCATGGATTGTACCTGCTATGGTGTCTTCTCCGTACTTGTACATGTACACAATTATCGATCATCCGTTTTTCCTCCAAGATCACTTTCCACTATGCACACCAACTGCCATTCCAATACAATGGCTCGACAAACTTTATGAAGCTGTTGAGTTTGGCTTACTTTTCTTTGCCCCTTGCTGTGTTATTTGCTGGTGTTACTATCACGTGATCAGGGTTGCATTTGGAAGTCGTCCTAATCGTACACAATCGGCAAGGTTACCTATAGCGGAAAAGGCTCTTCGACGGAGCAGGAAACGAGTGACGAAAACGGCCTGCTTAATCATAGTCGTTTTTTTTATCTGCTGGTCTCCGACGTTTCTCTTAGGCATTTGGAGGATTGCGTCTGGAACTGAAAGTGTACACCACGGGCACACACTGTACGAGGTTTCGTTTTTCGGAGCAATTTTCAACGAAGTCATCAATCCCGTCATTTACAGCGTTTATGACCAAAACTTGAATATCAGCGACCACATTTGTTGCCGCCGAAGGGTTTTTAACGAGACAAGCCAAGTTCATCTCCCAAAAAATTGCCAGGGAATGAATCATCATATAAATGTTATTATAAATCAGGTGCGTGTTGCGGAAGTTTCTTCGCGGTAGATTATTTCATTGTTTGCACTACATTACTGAGACAAAAACTGAACACAAATGAAAAATTATGAACTTAAAACGCTAACTTGTTTTCTTTTCAAAAATTTTACCAAAATAAAACTTCAATGGTAACAGAGAACAGCCTTACAGCTGTTAGTCGATTCTGAATTACTTTTGCTGTCACTACGAAACAAAATCAAAAGATCAATGAACAATCAAACGGCGAAGTAAATGCTCTCTTTAGCCTTGGGTGAATAGTTCTCGATAATCATCCTCGGATAACCAACTGCACGTTCTCCTGTACAATTTTCCCTTATCGATTCAAGAAATCCCTCGAGGGTATTTTGACATTTTGAGGTATTTTGAGTATAAGCACCTCTGTAATTTAAAATACTGCATTTTTAAAACCCTAATGTAGGTGATAATGAAGGGATGCAAGGTTGCATTTGGCCAATCAGATCAACTTTTCCACAATTACTCACACTCACACTGGCTACGAAATCAGATCCACTGATTGTTATTGTATTTTCATGTAGATAAGCATATGCTTCAATTTCCCGAAATGAATGAACTTCAGACTTATAAAAGAAATCTTTAAGACTGATGTAAATAATTATAAAAAAATCTTCCTTTTTTCACGGTCTATCTGTGATTCTTTTCATGGTCATCAAGAGCACCGTTGAATAACGTCATCGTCACATGCTCAAAGGTCACAAAAAAAATCGCTTATTATGACGATATTTCGATTTTAAAGTCATTAAACATAATCTATTTAGAGCACTAAAGGAGCTCGGCACTATACTGTATTGACTTAAAAAGGTCTTGGCGATAAAGTTTTCGTCTTAAACGTACAGGAGCATTCAGCCGTGTAACTGTCCTCCAAACAGTTTTCAAGTTCAATGCATAATGGATCATAACCAATTGTCAATTATTAGTGTTGATGTGATATAACCTTAAAGAAGCATCCATTTATTGGTGTGACGACAGCAACATTAAGTTCAATAATTTTCAGACCATACAACTTGGCTGGGGAACCAGATGCTGGGACACTTTTGATGCCCTCGTTTCTCGTTCCATCTCTGACTGAAACGAAAGATAATGATCAAATAGCAAAGTGTGCGTGGAAAACATAAGCTAAAACAATAAAATTTTCTTCAATTCGGTCATACAAACAGCTGGTTGGTATTTTCAACACGGCTCTGGTGGTTGCTGTAAAATGAATTTCGCCTACTTTAAGAATATTAGGAAAGTCATATATTTGAACTGCGGATAAAGACGTGAATATGAAATATATGACTTCCATATATTCACATTCGTTTATTCACCCCTTCACGGGTTTATTTGGTACCAAAAGCATGAAAAACCATTAGCTCAGTTGGTAGAGCGCTGCACCGGTATCACAGGGGTCATGGGTTCAAATCCCGTACAGGCCTAAATTTTTTTTCAGGCCTTATTTTCACTACTGCTCAAGTAGTGTTCCTTACTGCGTAGATCACTTTCATATTCACGTCTTTATCCGCAGTTCAAATATATGACTTTCGCATATTCACATTCGTTTATCTCAAGTTTGTTACAGAAATCAAAGGCCATTACTCACCTTTGCTATCAATTCTCGGAGTCGTTTAACCTCCTTTTGAAGTTCCGCACTATTCAAACTTTCACGAAAATTATTTAGGTTTTTGGTTTCGTATTTTATGCCATTTGTTGGGAATCTTTCAATTGCATCTTCACAATTTCCTTTCTTCATTATCCTTATCTGCAAACAAAGAGTGCCAAAAAATCGTACCAAATCATGAAATATCGCCGGTCTAAACTTATCATTTACTTTTATGGGGGTCTCACTGGGGTGTTACCTTTTACGGTTAACGGTTAAATTTTTCAATTTTTTTGGCTGTTTTGCGGCTAAAGGTTAGCCCCATTGAGAGCCTATTTTAAACACTCAGTTACTTTATTTACTTCATCAGTTGTTTCGGAGCTTAAATATAAAGATGAGAATGGTGCTTATCAGGAAGCTCTCAGTAGTGCGACGGATAAAAAGAACCTAAAACACAATAATGTTTTTACTATCTATTCATTCTTTAGGGTATTAATATCATAACAGTGTGTTTGCATAGTTTGATTTCAATTGTCACACCATTAAAGACCCTTGGGTCATACAAGCGAACCAAGTTAGAAGGCAACATTAACGATATTTAAAGATCCATTAAAAATGTCTTATGTTACGACTCTTCAAATTTTATGATAGTATATAATGCAAATTTGGGAACAATGTATATATATACACATATTTTTTTTTGTCTCCTCAACCATGGCGCGTGGAGTAAATACGATCATAATGTTGGTAAATACTTCTAGTTATCCGCACAATATGAATTAAGAGACCTTGATACAGTAGCATCCAGAAAAGACAGAGGAAGCCAAAAAGATATTTGATACAAACCTTTGGCACAAAGACGAGGCATAACGTCAAAGTGGTACAAAAGAAGATTGAAATTGTTATAACGTAAAAAGAGAATTCATAGGCCTGCTTGTCGCTGTAAATTGCCAAAGGAACTCCTATCGTACAAACAATAAACACGTTGTACACAGCCATGCCTGTGAGAAATAAAAACAAAAAATTTAACTTAATGCTACTACTTAAGTTGTGTTCATTATTGAGAAGATCATTCTCATCTTCATTTAATATTCCGCACTTCTGATATATATGATATTCGTATATTCGCAGTCGTTCATTTTTTACTTAACGAGTTTATTTGCGAACCAACAATATGACCAGCTCTCAGTTGGCTCGTTAACTCAGTTGGTAAAACACTGCACTGGTAACGCAAAAGTCATGGGTTCGACTCCCGCACAGGCCTGAATTTTTTTCAGGATTCATTTTCACTACCGGTTAAGAAGTGTTCATTACTTTACATATTCAGTTCACCTTTCTAATTTGCGGTACGTACATTATTACACGGCCATAGAACAATAATTTTTCATCGTCCTATTCAAAAAGACATCACATCATTGTAGAAAACATTTGTACGCTTTAACCTTTCAACGTCTAATTTCTGCCCACATTCTACCCATGAATCACACATTAAGGTCACGAGAACAAAGGAAGTGATCACCAACTAGAGAAGCTCCTGATTGTAAAACTGATTCTCCTTGTCAACACTTTAGGAAGTGTAGAAAACAGTATGGAGAATATGTATACTGATGTTAAGATGCAAAGGGTGGAGTACAATGTCCCTAAAATACTAGTTGCAGTAAATGTTGGTACCAACTGACCTATATGATGCGAGTCATTCAACGCGGCTATCTTGACTTTACGAGTCTCCCACGCTAAAAATGACCCGAAGATGAGTAGAATTCCTTTGAACCCATACACCAAAAGCAACCAAATAACAGTTCTGTTCATTACACAGTAGTAAACCATAGGCCTGTCAATGACGTCTGCATTTTGCTCATGAACTGCCTATTTTGACGGAAAGTTGTGAGGAGAAAAATAATGGTGGCTCCTGAATTAATGCACTAATAAGGAAGTCTTAATCATTAAAAGTGGTATTCGGCCAGGGAAAAATGCTCTGTTTGATTTCCAGATCATTTTGTTCTGTGCTAGTCTTGACTAACACGCGGTCAAGAGACTGGATCAAGTTTTCTGGACCAATCACACAGCGAAGGAAAGCAAAACCCAAACAATCCCAGATTACCCTCAGCCTGCTAATTTTCAATTGAAAATTATTCGATTCACATTAACTTCGATTTCGAAACCCCAAGAGCGTTATTCCACTATTCCCGAGAAATTCGATATTAATACCTTTTGAAATAACTAGAAGGGGATTATCCTTGGAATTAAAAGCCCATATGCGACATTAAGTCTCTCAGTTTCATTATCTCCTACAGAAATCAAGAAATTCCTACCTTGTCTTCAAGATATTTCTTATCCTTTCGCAAAGGATCCACTGCCGACCAAATAATGATGATAACTATGTCGACAAACAGGAATACGAAGATCATTCCAAACAAGTGGATGTCTTTAATCACCTGCAGAATTACAGAAACAAAATATGGAAGTTTAATTCGTGGCTTCTTTAGGATTTTCTTTCGATCGAGCTTTTCCTTAATATACGTTTTTCTATAATTAATGGTAGTGCTCTCAGCCAAATCCAAATTAAATGATCAGGGCAAGGTATCTGACCGTGGCTATTTTGTGGAATTAAGGGAAAGACATTAATTGAAGGGTACAGAAAAGTCTCAAGAAAGCTTGCAAAATTCAATGATCCCATCCAGATATTTTTCTCACGCAATTCATGCAATGAAAAATCAGGATATGGAACGATTCTGTGGCCTTTTTTGTCTCGCATACAGACTAAGACAGACAAACTAGCTTAGTTTAGGGGTCAAGCGAACATTTCTGAGCAAACAAAGCAGCAATCTTCCGTTAAAACTAAGCAAGGCCATCTATGTCTAGAGAAGCTTTATTCAAACACAAGAGAATTGATATCCACTAATCTGAAGAAAATCACGGTAATGCATTGGTTACCCGTCTTTGCACTCTTATCTTCCTTGTGATTCTGTGAACACGCCATGTCTTTGAGAACATTGAACCAAAAGCTACTGTGAAACCGATGTCCAAGGTTATTACTTTGGCCTGGAAATAGTACCAGACATAAAAAATAAGCTCAAAACTAGTAGTTGATGAAGTGTTGAAATAGAGACTGTTTTATCAGAATTCAGTGGATCATTTCAAAATGCTCTTTACGTTGCAAGTAAAGCTGGTAAGACGTTCTCCATCGATGGCGAATAAGACAACAGAAATGTAGGATAAGATACAACCAACAATAATTGCATTGTTGATGTTAGGACTGGACATCTTGATGAACCTATGAGGAAAGCGAAAAAAAGCAGAAAGGTTATCCATGTTAGAAGCCGAGAGTCAACGTCTTCACCCCAGACCCTTTGACTATTTACATTGCCTTATTTATGTCTCTCTTTTATTGAGGTGGAACCGTGATCGTGACATTCAGTTTCTGAGCTACGCGGGGTGTCTCGTTTGAAAGAGCTGGATTCATTCATCGTCCATTCTGGAGAAGTGGGGGAATGAATTTACAGCTGATCTCACTGCATCTCATACAGGTTGGGAACTCGATAGTTTATCAAGGATTATGACTTGGTTTGTACTATTATATTAAGAAAAAATGTAAAACCTTACCTTATGTGTCTATTGGCAACGTTAAAGTACAGAAATCCAAAGCAGACAAAAATCCCCATGCCAGCTACAACACACATAACGATAAAGTTCCCCTCCGATAAATGGATCAGTTTGTCCTTAAAGAGAACCTGGTCGCGAGGGGACTTGTCATCTGCTTAATCAAGAGTAAAATACGAAACTAAATGAAACTGCTACTTTGAGAAACATAAACATTATGTGGCGTTTCTCGTTAAAAGCATTCTCTCGTCCTCAAAGTACAGGTTGAAAAAATTTCTCTGATCCCTTAAGAAATTACTTTGACTTAACAACAACATTCAAGGGAGAACAGTTATTTGATGGAATCTGTCATTGCTTTTAGCTTTGTCTTTGTCCATCCGATTAATTTTTTTTTCTAATTTTTCTGATTCAAAGGGGATAATTTTAACACCAAGATTATGTAATTAAAACTATAGATCCCGTGCCCCTATACCAAACGACAATCGCACCTGTTTACCTTGTCCTTTTATTGAAAAAAATACCATATTCTCAAAATGTGCGAGCACTTTCTCGTCTAATACGCGATGTCATGCACAGTATAGGATGTGCAGTGCAGCACTGAGAAATCATCTTAAATGGCATTCACAAACAAACTTTATTTAACTATTTGTTACAAAATTAAAACTTTATGACATACTTCTCCATTTGAACTCCATTTCATTGTAAAAGGAGAGAAAGTCGGGTTTTGTAGCGTCGTGAAAGGCAATAGGATCAAGTACACTTCCTATAAAAGTACCAAAGATCTTAATGTCAAAATCGAACAAATCTTTAGATTTCTGGCTAGTGAACATGGTAACATTTGACCATTTTGTAACGAATTTTAACTCGATCATAACTTGTAAAAATAATTTTTTTGTTAAAAATACGCAATCGTGTAGACCCATTTTATTGTTTTGAGACTGATGAATTTGATCTTTTAGCTTACTCAAGCGTCTTAACATCAAAAACCATCAAGTCATTTTTTTTCTTGGATTGAAACACTTAAATGATATGATAATTCCGTGCGATGTATGTATTCAGTTACCTCTAAGTTGAAAAATTTCAAATTTCCCTGTCCTATCTCCATTGCTCTCAAGTTGTACCTCACCCTGTTAGGAGTATTTAAAATTTAAAAAAGTACGTTCACTTTATATGAAAAGGGGTAAATAAAGATATGGCTATTCTTATTAGGTGCCATTTAAGCTGCACTCAGTCTGTAGGTGTATTTATAATATATACACCAATGAAATATCAAGTGATCTTTTGGGCGAAAACATGATATCTTCACGCGTGAGAAGAACATGATAGTTTCACACGTGAAAAGGTCACTGTTGCTATAGTTGCATAAAAATATCGCGCCTTTCGGTTTTTTCAAAGTGAAATGATTTAGTATTTCATAGGTGTTTATATAAGTAATAAATATAAAATTATATGGCCGCTCGGATACAAAATTTCTCTTTTCATAAAAAGAGTCGTGTGTATCACATTGGTCTCTTGATCTCCCACTTTCAGCCTGAAGTTTATTCACGATTAGGACATTTTATAACGGTGAGAAGATTACAGCACCCTCTGTAATTGTTTTTAGTAACTTTTGATATCATTGAGTCTCGGTTTTTAATCACTAACCGTCACCCCTGTAAATCTCGTCGTTAGCAGACTCTCTTTAACAATTTCAGATGCATTATTTTCTGCAAAATCCTGGATGTTCAACAACTGGGATTCGGACAGTTTTTCGATGGATGTCTTTAAAGCAAGCGCCACCAGCCAGGCCGCGTCGAAGCCAAACGGTCCATATAGTGATGTTTTTACGCTTGTGTTATTTGCAAACTCTTCATAAGCCTTGGAAAACTGTTGAGGAGTCTGTGGGAAAACAAAAGAACAATGATTAGAATCAACTTCTTAAGTTGGAATTTGGCAAATTTCTTCGTTATGGAATTTTCCTTCTTCAGAATATAAGAGACACAAAACATTCGCTGTAACGTTTACTTATCATCCACATTGACGTTCATTACTCAACACTCTTACATGTAACTTACCAAACCAGATATCGAGGACACATTATCTTTGCTTATGTAAAGATGGTCAACAGTTATGGAGTACTCCGCCGCTATGTTTACTTGTTGTGCAGAACAGTCAAGTTCTGGGAAGGTTCTTTTCCACCATTCTCGTGAATCTGGAGTATGTATTACCCATCCGTATTTATTACCATACAAGTTGTACTTATAGATCTACTGAGAGGCAAACTGTGTCAGTTGAGATGAATTACTCAAAGCACTTATACATAGAAGCAGGATGGACGTAATCAAGAAATGGCGAAAGTCATTTATTTTACCAAACACATAACATTCGTCGTCTTCTGTAGGAATGCAAAAATGATTCTCGCATCAAGATCCTGGAAAGATAAGACACGCATAAGGTTAGGCTTCCCTAGAAGTACTGTGCTTAGAAGACGTAAGGCAACTTGAAAGCTCACAATCGCGAAAACTCTTAGCAATCAACAAAATTCGACGAGGCCTTCTTAAACCGGTATAACATACGTCAATGTCATCGTTTGTTTTTAATTGATAAAATATGAGTAATCTTTTCTGCAAAAATGCAAACACATCCCTTCCATGACAATTTCTAACACGGAGAAATTAAAGAAAGTCAGGGTTGTGGTTCTATGAACAACTTTTTATTTACAGTGGCCTAGCGAAGAAGAGCTCTCCAGCCGGGCACAATCAATCTTTTTTCTTTCGTGGCTACACGAGGTGACTAAATAATTTATCCTATCGGACGTTGTGCGTATGTATAATTCGCCAAAGAACTAAAAAAGGACACATAAGAAAGAATTATGTGGTAATTCATAGCCAGGTGCACTTGACTATCTACAATAAAATGCACAATTTGTCCATGAAAAGTGAAACTTGTAGAGGGAAATCTTTGTCGCCCCTGTACCTTGATGTGCTTCAATTGGTTCTCGGCATCATTGGTGTCCCCGAAGCTCCCGTACGACAAGACAGTAATGTTGTTTCTTTCGCATTCCTTCTTAAGATTGGTGGCAGCCTAGGAGATGACCGAAAAAAAATGTTTTTATGAAGTTATGGTTTTAAGAAAGATGGCCTCCTAAATTGCAGTAGATGGGATTGATTGTTAGGCTGCTGGGAGGGTAGCCTTTGATTATTCTGAACTAGTATTACTAAGTATAAAATGCCACTCCTCGGTCTATCTCACCTTAATATACATGTCTCTGCTGTAAAACAGGATCGATACTCGCTTCCAATTAAATGCCTTTGCAAGAGCCACAAAAGTGGATTTGGATGAGGATATAGAGGGAATTGTGCGGAAAAAGTAAGGATACGTCACAGGGTCGGAAAGGTCTCCACTCTCAGCTGAAGCTGAAATCTAAATGAAACAGAACTCCAAAAGCTGAGTTATGAATACCTAAGCTATTTAGATCTTTTATTCTCTAGAATACCTTGAACTAAGGGAGGGAAATTTCCTATCTACGTTAATATATCTTGAAATGAGTTGTATACACCTGTTGCATAGATATGTAACGTTAAGTCCGTGCTCGAGCCAAGTGTCACATCCAATTCCATCCATCCAACTGTCCCTTATTATGGAGCGACTAGCAGTATCACAACTCCCACCTTGGATGGGATGCCAATCCATTGCAAGGTTACCCCCCCCCCCCCTTCCTCCTAGTGTTTTATCAGGCTCCCTGACTATTCTCCAGCACCCATTTATACTCTTGGGTGGAAAGAGGCACGGTGATAATAAAGTGTTTTGTTAAAAACATCGATCATAGGAAATACCTGAATCATTTTCCAATACTTTGCAGTGTCTGCCACGGACAATGCCACGTTGGATCTGCCAGGTCCTAAGACAATTGACGGTCTGCCTGCTTTGATGTAACCATAAAGGATTTTGTTGCCCAAGCCGGTTTCTCCCTATATGCAACCAAAAAAAGACTGAGGTACTTAAGACATGTCATGAAATGAATCTATGAACGGTGAAAAACAATTATTCAGCTACCAGCGCTTTTTGTTCCCTTAAGCGTGGCTAATCTTTTTATTTAAAACAGCACTTTTGTTTCCTAAAGAGCCTTACAAAAAAAGTACACGGAAAGTGTTTACACGATGACGGCTGATACGAAGCTGTGAGATCAAACTGAGATTAAAATGATGGTCATTTGATCTCTGTAACAATTTCCTATCATATGCGCATTAAATATGGTTTAAGGGAAAGCTTATTTCTAGCTCCCAAAAAGTCATACTTTGATAATTGTAGCGAATGTCCTCGCTTTATCACTCACACACGACAGCTTCAAAATCAGATTTTGAACAAACAAAAGGATTGATGATCAACCAGAAAACATAAAGCAACGACTTGTACTAATGGGATCAAAGTGTGTTATATAATCGAACCTTGGCCGATAATAAAGTGGAATTTCGAGTTAAAACATGATCTGAGTTCAGCAAAACGACACTGAGATAAAAATATTAATTGGTTGTGGTAATATGACTAAGTGGAGTCCAATTTGGTCTGTAATCATACGAGTGATAACAAAATCGGGCGACCGCGCAGCGGGAGTCCAATTTGTATATCACGATAGTGTTTACATTGGACGACACGAAGTCCTATTACCAATTAATCATCAAAATTATAATTTCCGATAAAAGAAGAACAGCCAAGTTATGAGAGAAAGGGAAAATGTGCATTAAAAGACTGACAAAGGAGGCGTAAATAGTTTAATGTCGCTCTGAACTTGACTACCATCAAAATGTGATTGGTTGATTTAAACTTCAACCCTGAATGCGATTGGCTCATTGAACTATCCGATAACAAACAGTCCGATAACAACTTGACAAGTGAAAAAGTGGAAAATATCAGTTTTTTAAAACAATCAAAATCGAGGAAATTTTATGATTAAGAAATAGAACATTGTCTGGGATCTTAACTGATTTCTAAGTGTGGAAGGTTACAGACTCGGCCGACTACTCTGCTTTGTCAAATTATCCCTATGAATTTAAATTGAAAATTTACTTCCCTCATAAATTGTTCACTGGAAACACAGAACACCCAAGGTACGATTTTCTATGACATAAGTTTGATTGTCACATTCTCTTGCTGGGATCTTTAAATACAAACCACGGCAAAACAATCCCTCGCTGGCCCACAGTTTTACCAGACGGTGAATGCCGGGAAATGTCTAGTTCAAGTTACGTTTTCCTTTTACGGAGAATGCACGGCATATTCACATTCACCATGGAAAAACACGAGAAAAAAATGGCGTCCGCAGCATGTATTTCGGGGCTTAGAAAACTCATTTGTATACTCTCTTTTTCCTAACAGTTTTACATTGATTATCCAGCTTGGGTTGTCGCGGTGTTAGTTAAGTGTTTTCCTGAAGCGGCTAATGTGGTAAAAAAATGATTTTCGAGTTTTCCTAAATGTTTTCCGATTTTCTGGTGTGTTGTAACTCGGTGTTTTCTATGTGTTGTCACGAGTCGGCTAAAATGCGATATTCAACTTTGATTAACACGCCAATGAACTTCCTGTTTTCCTGACCATTTTCCTCGATACCAAGAGTATGTGAACACGATGTCCGAAAGCATTTTCGTATTAGCGGATAACGCCGTGAGAACGTGATATTCAACCTCGGTTTTGTTACGCTCGTATAACAGCGCTTAAAATCATGCTTTTGCATAAGTTTTCTGAAAATTTGTTTATTATAAGGTGGAATACAAGGTGTGAATCATAAAAACTATATTGTGAAAGTGTTAACCTGAAGTTTCTAACGTGTAAATGATGGAGTGCTAGGGTAACGTTTTCTGATAAAGAATTATAAACCTTACCATCGTGTCATTCGCCATCAATTTCAACTCATACCCAGGTAAAATACTGGAGTCGTTGTTAATGTACTCAAAAGCCATTTGCATTGCAGCTGTGATTCCAGCGCCCC
This sequence comes from Pocillopora damicornis, assembly GCF_964200805.1. NCBI lineage: Eukaryota > Metazoa > Cnidaria > Anthozoa > Scleractinia > Pocilloporidae > Pocillopora > Pocillopora damicornis. The sequence goes on from NC_142677.1 coordinate 21,828,721, forward strand.
ACCAAGCGCGCCTACCAGTCAAAGGAGCCATAGACCCAACATACAATGGTGACTTGACAGATTTTGTTTGTGCAGGAGTTAAGAACAAGAGGAAGATATGAAAAAGCACCCATAAAATCATGATGATACACCTAAAAGAAAAACAATTTTTAAAAATTGTTAAGCCTATTCGGAACTAAGTCAAATCAAAAATCAAGAATAGATGAAAAATCGTCTCACTGAAGATTTTAGCTTTACAGAAATTGATTGCTAAAAAAGGTCATGCATCTTATTTCAAGTGGTGTTGGCAATGGAGTAAAAAAAAAGTATATATATATATATATATATATATATTGCGATAGGGGAAAAAACAGAGGGCTATACCTTCATCCCTACAAGCCTGATTCGTGATTACTCACTCATCGTCCTGATGAGTGAGTAATCACGAAACAGGCTTGTAACGATGAAAGTATAGTCTCTCTGTTTTTCTCCTCTATCGCAATATATATCACGCTCTACTCCTACGTATCGAGCACTGTAAAACTGAAAAATCAATACATAGACTTCCTATTTATATACATATATCTATATATATATATATATATATATATATATATATCATACCTCAAACGCATCATTATCCTGACACACCGTGTATTTAAAACACTTTTACAATTTTACAAACTCAGCCTTCGTGATGCCTTCTACACAAAATGAAACGTCTTTGAGGAGACGTGATGAGTGAGTAATCACGAAACAGGCTTGTAGGGATGAAGGTATAGTCTCTCTGTTTTTCTTCTCTATCGCAGTATATATCGCGCTCTACTCCTACGTATCGAGCACTGTAAAACAGAAAAATCAATACACAGACTTCAGATATATATATATATATATATATATATATATATATATATATATATATATCATACCTCAAATGCATCATTATCCTGACACACCGTGTATTTAAAACACATTTACAATTTTACAAACTCAGCCTTTGTGATGCCTTCTACACAAAATGAAACGTCTTTGAGGAGGGCCCATATGTTTTGATGATGTTTTCGGCAACTTAATAATTTTTCGATCTATTTGCATTTTCCCCAGACACATTCACAGTATTCACTGTTTATGACAAACGGCGTGTGTAACAATTAATAGTAGATCCAGTGCGTTCAAATTACACTTTAAATTGATACGAACATCGCCTGCAACGGACCTCCCTCCAGTGCCATTCAATTAAGTCTCCTTCATGTCTTCTACTTGAGGGTAATTTCTTCTCCGTTATATAATAATCTGTATTCACTTTATCAAAGATGCAAAGGCAAGCACGCTTTCCTTCCACCAACCCAAAATTCATTTCAAATATCGATGTCAACATTTAATATTAATTCAAATGATTTTTAGTTACATCAATATATATTACTAAAATTGCTAACTTGGCGCATTGTCCATTCAGGAAACAGATGGGTTGGGATCGTATTGATTGGATGAGAGCCACGTTTCCATAGAATCGAAGAAAGATATCCTTATTTGAGTAATATATTCTAGTATTTCTCTGTGTATTTTTATTATTGTGCGTTGTCATTCCAATAAGCAGCCTTTATATTTATTTGATGTAGTTTCAATCATGTGCACAATAAAAAACGTGCTCATGCTGATAAAAGCAGGTTTATGTCCAAAGGGAGCATAAAAACGTAAGCTGTAAGGTCGGAGGATTTTGAAAAATGTTTTAAATTTCTGCTACTCCTGGATGGCGCACACCATACTTTGCTTTAGATCGATTATCATAATTTTCTTTACTTGGCAACGAAGACCAAATATTATATACGTCGTGCAGCAGCCAGGGTTTCGCAAAAGTTCATCAGGAAATGCAATCAGGTTTGAGAATTGTGCATGATATTTCACGGAAACATTGCCTTGTCGGAGAGTAAAATCTGTTTATGGATTTGTTAATTCAAATTTGGACTCTTCCGAACAAGAGGTGTTTGGACTGTACAATTTTATTGATTTGTTGATCAGGTTTACGTGTATAGAACACCACGTGATTATGGTAAAACGTATTTTATATTACAGCTTTCATTTTAAATTTAAAGTAGGATGGTTGATTATGGAGTGAAATGTGGTTTGTGCTAGGTGATGGTCATTTCTGTCAACCATCTGGAGACCAAGGTCATTTCGTTTATTTAGTGAGGTCACACAAGGAATACGCTTTAGTCCAGAATTACAGAAATAAAAACATACTTTCCTTGAATATTAAGTTGCAAAGGAAGTTGTTTTGGAGACACATCATGAATAATTGTGATTTACCAACAAGTACTGTGCGGCAAAGCATACTGTAGCAAAAATATCATTTCGGAATATACGCTATTTTACCGCGGTCGTCTGCCAAGGGTTTTTTTTTTTTTTTTTAACAAACATCTATCGTTCTTCCGGCAATTTGATCCTCATGAGCTTTTTTGGTTTTGCTGCTTTATCACAATTACCCTCGCTTTACGATTCCTAAACGACAAACCTCCTAAAGTAATGTTTTTGGTTCATTTACTGGTCGTACATCTATTGCGAGCTATTTTGCCCGTTGGAGAAATATATGCTCTTTTCACCAAGTGTCTGTCTTCAGTAAATTGAAATTACGGGCAGCAGTAGTGGCACGACACAAAAAAAATTGAAAACATAAGGTATGTTAAATTTTGATACCATCTCTGGATGTTTGTTACACGGTTCCTCGTAACATTCGTCAAAACTTTACCTTACTCATTTGACGCCACGTTGTAAAGCTTCTGTGAGGACTCAGTAACGGATCTTTCCCAAACTGTTACAAGTATAACCTGCACAGAATCAAAGTTTGATAGAATATGATAATTTTGAAAAGGGTGAACGACAAATCGATGCTTTATTTATATAGTGAAAATTATCTGTCACGTTTTTGTCAGTTTTGAACAGCATGAAATTTCAGGAAACTTCCCTGAGTGAAGATATTGCAAGCCGGCTACAAATATGACTAAAAAAAACTGCTTTCACCAAGGAGAATACAAAATTTGACCACTTTTTTTGTCAAAAGTAGAGCAGCGGAAAAAAAGCTCTCCAATTACATATTTCTTTTTCGAGACGTGTCAATCCATATGCAAACTTTATAATGACTACATGAATGATGGCAGATCCGAACCTCGTCTTCTGTAGAATTTCGAGGACTTTGCCAAGTTCCCTTTTAATTTCCAATTACTATGAGAAAACTGGAACTGAATGGACACAAAAGGGAACACAATTGCGTGACAAATGTGAAGCAGGAACAGGACCTATTAGCAATCATACACAAGGATTAAAGAAACAACTTTTAACAGCGAAAATTTACCAAAATCCATCGTTGATTCAGCAAATGAAAAACTAAGAAATATCAGTGTCATAATCTCAAACGACTTAAAACTTCGTTTTTTTTCCTTTTCAGCCCAGTCCACTTCAATTATCACTCTTTGTAAAAAGCTTTCGTAATGGATCCCTCTTCAAGAGGGCAGATGAAAATGGAAAGTACTGCATACTAAACAAAACGGAAAATGTTTCCCAGCACAAAAATAACGATCAGTTTATGAATAATTGCCTTAAAATTTTTTTGAAAAATATATCAACATTTGTGCGGCTCATAGTTTTTATGTACTATCTGGTATTAAACATCGTCTTTTCCTCGACGAAGACGACGCCATGAAATATATAGTTCCCTCTCTTTTTCAATTTTGGAGAACAATCTGCTTAAAATCTTAACAAATTAGTTTGAAATTTTCAATTCACTGTCTCGCCAGTCTATTTTTTCTGTTTGACCAACCTCATTTTAAATTTTTTTTCTTGGTGAGGACTCAATAGTATGTAAATGGTTTATACTTTGCAAATGATAAGATGTACAATTCCGAAAAGCTCTTAAATGAAAGTGTGTCAAATTCAACCGGCCTTCTTTGATACATGATCCATGACATTTTTCGCGTTGAGGCTTTTCCTTCACGATGATTTAACATGTGCATTTATGAGTAACGCCGACGCCGTCAACACAGAAGCTTTATCCGAAAATAATTGGGAGAAATATCAACAATAAGAATGAGGACACATTTAAAAAAGCCGCAAGAATAACCTGGATAACCAGTATTGCAGAGGTCACGCTGACTTTGCAAAAAACAAAAAGACAACGAAAATTCTGGGGTTCCTACCGCTTCGTTTTCTTCTAAAGACTAAAGGATTCAAAATACCAGAAGAAAAAAAAAACAGACTGGCTGACAGGCAGAGTCTTTTAAAAACCATGCCTTTCGGTCACTGGGATTCAAGATTTATGGCCACTAAATGAGATAGAAATGTTGGTGGATTTTGTTGTTCCCTTTCATTCTCCCAAATATTTCAATTATAATTGGTATGTCCTTCTACGCTCTCAAAGAAAACTGTTGTGTTTATGTCATCTGCATTTAAAAGCTTAGTCACTTCCTTGTTTTTGCCGGCAGTCATAACCTAAAATTTCAACTGAAAAACTAGAATAACTAACAACATGATTGCAAATTAGTTTCTCTTCTAATATGGTCAAAATCCTTGTCGCGAAATGCGATCGTGTTCCTGTTATTTGAATTGTTCGAGCCATATTCATAAAACATTGCAGCCATAAATAGAACATTGCAGCAATACACATGCTTGACGCAAAAAGCAAGAAAATCAAACGTCAGACAAAGGAGATGTCTGTTTTAATTTATTCAATTAAGCGCGGGTTACTCTTGCCTCAGTGAAAACAAAGACTAATTCCAATATTTATTGTGCGAATGATGTTGTGTTAAATCGCTTTAGGGTCAAATATTACACCGGCGCCTCTAACATCTATTCTTTGTACCTTATTTTACAGCCGCTGTAGCCACACTGTTAGTTTTTTTGACGGGCACTAGGTTATTACAGCTGACGGGAAAACCGTATTTTGACTTAACAGTGTGCGGCTCACAGAAAAATTGTCCTTCTAAGTTTAAATGAAACCGTCCTTACGGAGGCTATTACCTGAAGGCATCAATTTTTTAGCTAAGATCAAATAAAGCTAAGTAAGAACTTCTGATCTTCAGAGAATTATGCAATGTAAAGTTTCACTTGTAAGCTAAGTGGAGGCCTTGATACTCGCTCGACAAGAACGTTTTAATAAGATGTCCGCCGAAAATTAATCTGGTTTTTGACCGCGAATTGCGTTCGCGGTTGTTCTTGCTTTCTTCAAAAAGAAAAAATGGCTGCAAGTCGTTATGTATTACATTTAGAATTCAACATGTTTGAGTATAGAACCGTAAGACCGAAAACGTTTTCTTAGTAACTGAGATTGTTGTAAATGTTGCTGAAGGCTAACCTTTGGTGCGTTAGCAGTTTGGAAATAATCGGTGAGCAGCTTGCGAAGGGAGAAAACAAAAATTTTAAAAAGTTGTCGACAGATAAACATGACTGTAAGGAAAGTAAAATTTTAAAATTCAGTCTACTGACTTTACTTACGATTAACAGCTGCCAGTGTTCCTCTACCTAATCTGCTGACATCTTTTAATCTCGCGGTTCATGTGTGCGAATAGATCATCACTCTTTCAAACGTCTCCCAAACTCAGCTGATGAGACAAATTCTTCGACAATTAAGCGAAGCAAGCATGAAATGGGCGTCTTTATAACGAAAAGTACATGCAAATGAGTAGGTACCTCTCGCTTGACCACATCCATCGTTTTAATATTAGTTTTAATTATTTACAAGTAACCATTCTAAAAAGGAAGGCGCCTTTGTTTGCATTTCCGATATATGTTTTCCTTGTTAAATTCCAAATGTGTTTGACGACTTCCCTCATATTACACCTTCACCCTGTGAAGATTTCAATTTCTATAACATTTTCAATAACATTTCCGGTTTGAAATTCAATTCAAAATTCTTCTAAATATCATTCTTCGATCATAATTTTATAGATTTCAAGAATATTATCCAGTTGTAGGGGTTATTATAACCTGAACGATCTTTAAATACTCCGATTTAGTATTTTTTTTTGGAGTCACATCAGCTCTATGGATTGCACGAAATGCCGAAATTTACATCAAGTTTTGATTAGCATGTCAGGTGCGGAAGAAAAGATGGGGACATGAAGGCTGGTGAAAGAATGACACAAAACACTGATTAAACTTTGGCAGGCAATAAGTACACTAATCTACCATCAAATTATCAAGGAACGTATTCTGTAGCCAAATCTATGGTTTTATTTTTTTTTATGCAATAAAAAATTCATCATTTGTTTTCACTCTTTCGTCAGCTGTCGTCTTCTAAGGGATCACAATCTTCGCAGTCTTACAAAATTAATTCACAGGGTTCATACCGAACTGACTCGCTCCTTTTCCTTGACGTGGAAGAAAGCACAGACCTCTAAACTTAATTGCGCTTTCTCACAATACTAGCAGTGGTAAAAAGTTAGCGGAGCTGAACATCGCAAACTGAAATTAAAAACAAATTCTTCTCCATGGCTAAGGGCAACTACGCAATAATTAAAAGTCAAAGTATTATTAGCACTTCGCGTTATTTTCCCGGAAGCTTCGCCAAATGATGTTCATCAAATTTATTCGCACCGACTAACATCTTAAAAATAAAATGATTGTTGCTGGAAGACTGTGAAACAAGTGAGACGACAAGTAACTCTTGGTCTTTCCTCTTTCCTTTTCAATTATTTTTTTGTGAGTGCCCGTAGTCAGGTATTGAATTCTCTAATTTAATTTTTCTAATCCTCCATCTACGCCCCTAATCATTCAGCGTTTCTAGTTTCACAGCTGGGCTTTCTCTCCTCGATGTCTCCACGCTGCACCTTGGCTATATTCAAATAATTATCTCCTGTTACCCAGGATATGAAGGAAGACCGAAGCATGTCCTCAGGAACTTATCCAAATTTGAAGAACTTCCGGCAATTCTGTAAAAGCCAAGCAAGAGAAAAAAACTCAAGCCAGCTCTCAAGTTACTTTCAAATTATCGACTTTCGATGCAAATATCACAGCCGAGGAACGCGTTTTCTTTTTATTTTCGTTTTCAAACAATCAAAATGATGATGGTAAATTTTGCATTCGAGTAGGTTTAGGAAGGGAACTGCTCGGCCAAACATAATTACTCTTTTTTGTGACACAAACAGTTACAAGTGCAGTTTACACGGGAAAACAGTTCGATATATTAAGCACCAATAACACTAATAATTCACCTGTATTTCAACATTTGAAGCAAGTGATTGCAACCCCACTTATTCAAGTGGACGGGTTCTGCGTTCATTCAACACTCGATTTTTAAAACAATGAACAGCTAACTGCTTTTGGATGGACACATTTAGGGCATGGCTGCCGCTTTATTTCGCGGTTTTTTTCCAATAACCGCCATTTTCTTTCACAGTTACAAAGGATGCGAGTATCTGCACCGAAACACCAAATGAGAATCAGTATTTAATGTATTTAAAAATATAGTTTAACTGCTTAAATAGCATCGAAAATAAAACTAGCTCAAATAATCATACATCTTTAGGGGAAAAACAAGATGACTTTGTTATTTAATAAAAATGAGATTCCGATCTTAGGAACCTATAAACCGGACAGTTATAAGCAGTAGCAGATTTCGCTCTCTGACAAATTTTACGAGTCCGACTAGCCACTTCTGGCTAACACTGAGCGACCTCGCCAGGTTTCTTAAATGAAAAAAAAGCATTAAATCTTATGCCGACATTTGAGAGCAGGTATAATACTTCTACAAAACAAAACATCGTAATTCTTATGCTCATACGAGAAATATAGTATTGTTATCAATTTATGCAAAAAAAAACAACAAAACAATAACCAACAAAATAGTAGAAACTGGAAAGTAATAGAAGTAACTGGAAAATCAGACTCTTTTCAAGAGACAATGATCAATCATATATACAAGATAACTTTAAAAATCTTTCATGTTCCAAAAAAATAACCTTCTCTCAGTTATAACTTCAAGTAAATAAGTTGGTTAATTTCTTTTTTCATTTCTTCAATTCTCAATCATAAATAATTGATACAATACTTATTATTTATGTCTACTGTGTCTAAGACATGAATATTATGGTCGGTACAAACAGAGCAAAATATCACTGAGTCAAGGTTTTGCCACAAACCCCTCCGTGTGAGTTACTTCCCAAAAAAATCGAGGAAACGCACGCGAATTTCCTGGACAAATTTTGTCGCAAAACTTTTCACAAACATTCAGTTCACACGAGGCGAACTGACGCTGCGGCTTACACGTGTGGCTTGTCTTCTTGTCTGTACCGACCTACTGAACTCAATCATCTCATGTAATTCATTTTTTAAATAATTGTTTCTATCTTAACTCTAAATGGTCGTCGTGTCATAAATTAATCAGCATTAAAACTGCACGAATACAACCCATGTAATGATTACCTTTCGTGGTAATAGGACGAGTATGATTACAGACCGAATCGGACGACACGAAGTCCTGTTACCAATTAATCAAGACTATGGCAAAATTTGAGAAAGAAACTACACATCGGTTTCACGTTTTCATATGACGCTGTTAATACAACAGTGACATAACTAGATTACTTCTGCATCAGATGACTAACCGACTCATTCTAGATAAAACTTTTTCATTGAATTCAGTTCTCATGTTGGTGGGGTCAGTGTGGAATGTTCTTGAACACGGTTGCTGCTCACGCAAACTGTGTCATCTGCAAGTCTAGCCACCACTCTTGACTTGAAATGGTTACGATTCAAATTTTCATCGAAAGTGACGAATGTTGCTGTCAATCTTGGTTTTAAGAGTCTGTATGAGTGGAAGGACAATTTCGGTTAAACAGTGCATGTCTCCAAAGGTAATAATAATAATAACGATAATAATGATAATAATAAACATAGTAACACTGGTAAGGATGATGAGGACGTTGACGATGATAATAATGATAACAAAACAGGCAAAAATAAAAGAACAAAGTAACCAGCCTAACTATCCTCACAAACGTGACCTTCTTGTATGACGTATCATTCATTAAGAAGGTCTCAATGGGGTTAAACGTCAGCCGAAAAACTGCCAAAAAAAAGCCGTTAGGTGTAAAAATTGACAAGTCATAACCGCTAGTCGTAAAAAAGGTAACCTTCTAATTTTGTTTCTTTCTAAATTGCGTCATTTTGTGTCATTCTTGGTTAACCGTTAGCTGTAAAATGGCCACAATTTTAACCGTTAGCCGTAGAAGCCATCAACCCATTGAGATCCTCCAATAAAAATAGAAACCTTTATTGCTGTTAAATTTTGAATGATGAATAGATATATACTATAACAATAGTTATCTGCCCTCAATATCTGTATATGAAAGTTATTTAGAGCTCGACTGACCTCTAGTTCCACCCTGTATGAAGACACAATGTCGTGAGTGAAAAGTGAGGAAAGACTTGTTGAATGATCCTGCTGGTAAAGTTGAGACAAAAAATTACTGTCATAATAATGACTTTTTAACAACCTCAGTAATATCAATTAACTAAAATAAACAAGACATCAAAATAAAATTAAAAACAAAATGTAACAACGCAAAAAGAAAGCAAAGCGAGAGCCTGAGCCAGACAGACACTAAAAATAACTTAATATATCTGCAGAAACAAAACAAAAAATACAAACAGAAAGGCGTAATTTAATCAGTTCCTCTCAAATAAAGGAAGGGTCCACTGAAATAAAGTTATTCGGGCTGAAAGATCGTTATTTCTTTAATTTTCCCTTCAGGGTGCCATACTTTCCCTTGTAAACTAGATACGAAATGTGTAATAGTAAGAATAAAACCTCTCGCCGACAAGCTTGTTTGTTCCTTTAGCTACTAGCTTAACAATGTATTAAAATTGCGAGGAAATGCTGACTAAACGAATGTCAGTATATGAAAGTCATATATTTGAACTGCGGATAAAGACGTGAATATAAAAGCGAGCCTCGCAGTTATGAACACTACTTGACCAGTAGTGAAAATAAGGCTTGAAAAAGGAAAGTTTAGGCCTGTAGGGAATTTGAACCCAGGACCTCTGCGGTACCCCGCAGCGCCCTGCTCATTGAGAATCTTCAAGACAACAGTTCTTTTCATGAAAACCTCATAACTCAAAATTCTCAAAACGATATATCGAAATCAATAAGGTGAAAGTAATCTTCAATGAATTCTTCGAGCTGAGCCGATCCGTGAGAGAAAGAAGCAAAAACAGTTTAAACTTCTAAGAAACTGTACCTTAGAAGACTGTTCTTTGATAACTAATGCGTTTTCAGTAAGCAAAGGGAAACCAACAACGTCCTCGTATAAACAACTCCATCTCACTTCCCAACTATGCCAAAACTTCCTTTGATGCAAATTCAATATCCTCCTAAAAATAACAAGAGCAGACATTTGATTTATTTACAGCTAAATAACAACAGTTCTGCAACCTCTCGCTTTTGAGTGAGTTTACTTAATATTTCACCAGGTTAAAACAAGTATTTAGAATTCAGAACAAATTTTCACGGCAGCGGATGAGTTACTTGGAACAACCATCTCTGTATGGCATCAAAGTTATGAGCACGCATGCACACAGGGGATCAGGTCCGAGTAAACAACTCACCTGTCTGTCAAGAGGACCACAATACTATCGTCCTCATCTGTAATGTTCATATGGTCTATATAAACATCGCCGTCAAATTTATCTAAACCCTGGAGTGGAGAAACAAATGACTATCAAATCCAACATGGATAAAACACCAAACTTTTGGGAACTCGGCGTTAAGTCTAGCTCGCAGAGCTCTACGACAAGCATCTTATGTGTTCTGTTGCTGTCGAAACTGCGCACACTTCAAAGCGACTTTTCACCAAGGTCGTTTGATAATTATTCGATAATATTCACCAAGCTTAAAAAATAGAAATTGTCATGGCATGAACACAGGTGAATACCGGGGCCTTAAAAGGTATTCAATTGTAGACGACACGACCAGAACGAACTGATGTAAAGTGCTAGTTAAAACACCGTTAAAAGGTTAATCCTAGTTTGAATGTAATCATCGTTACCTGCAAGATTCCATTTCCTTTGGCGTCGTGCTCTGAGAAAGGCTTTAAAGGCTTGTGGAAACGAATAATAAAAGTACAGGTTAGAAACATTTCGAGGTGAAAATTTATCTTCAGTGGGTTTGAAAGTGGGATAACGTGATCGATTCAAATGAAAATACACTGATTGCAAGGTTAGGTCGGTTTTTATTGTGGTTTTGTCATCTTTTTCTTTCAAGGTTTTTGTGAACTAAAAGCCTTTTAACGTGAAATTAACAGAGAGTTGAACTTTTTTTCACTCATTCTTTCATGGGTGTTTTCTTAAAGAATCAATTTGTCTTGTATAGTGTGTGTGTGTGGGGGGGGGTGTTTTTTGGTTGTATCAATAAAAGCAACCTAATTAAATCTCACTTTGTGCAGAAAGAAGAATTTTTTTATCTGACAAAATTACTTTATAGTTCACATTCTGTTGCTGTATTTACCATATTGGGGGCTGTGAAACGGGGAATTCTCATCCTGCAGGCGATATCTTCGCCGTTTTGTTCCGCTGATCTGCAGTATATCAGAAGATGAAACCCATTGATTGTGATTCTTGAGTAGCGTTTGCAATTTATGACCTAAAGCGGACTCTTATGTTATTTCTAGAAACCTTGACGATGCTCGTTTGACGTATTGAAGTATAACGTTATCATGGACACGTAAAATTTGTAAGTTTGAGTTACAGAAAGTCTGGACAATTAACCATTCCGTGCAGCCTCAGCAGCTTGTGGTTTCTAGTAAAGTTGTTTTCAATTAGTACCGTTAGGCACTATAATTTTACAACACTCAACTCAGGTATTGTGTATGCGTTTAGGTTAAACCTGCAAAAATTGTGAATGAGCAACACGAGAATTTACAGCAGAAAAGAGGTAACCTTCTCACTCCATCAAGAGTAAAGCTGACCATGTCAATAACTCCTCCTGTTGGATGTGTAAGCAATCCAAGGAGGCCTTTCCCAATTCCCTTGAAAAATCCTTCCACACCCTCGGAACGGGCACCTAAACAAAATAAATTCATCAAAAGGAAAAATAGCTCTATTTTTCTTTCAGAAGGAAAAGTTTGTGCTTCCTGGGCGTTTGAATAACCAAATTCAAACATTTCACATAAAGATAATCAACACCAAATCTTCATAAAAAAAAAACATCAATCAATTATTAAAATTGAAGGTGGTTCTGAAGTCACTGTACATATTTTTTAAATTGTTGTAGAGAGAATAGTGTTTTTATGCTAATTGCAGTCTAATGATAAGTCAAACAAGGGGGCGTCAACGAACTCGAAATAAATCTTTTTCAACTGACATCCCGGATGTTAAATACTAGGACGTATTCAATGAACACATTATTCAACGAATAATTTATTTCTGCGAGGAAGCCTCATTGTAACCAGCGAAACAGTCACAGTACCCCGCATTTAACAATTCACTTAAACATGGAAAAAATAGAGGAGAATCTTACCCTTTACGGGTTTTACAACTACACCGGACAGTCCAAAGAAGAGACCCTGAGGAGGAATCAAATTAAAAGAGTCAGTCCGTCTGACAAGTCATTATGACCACCTTCTGGATTTTAATGTCCTTTTGTTTGTCTTTAAGTCTGCATTTGAGGTTGACTTGCATGTCTGTCAGATCTTATTCCTGTTGTTCTACTACAAGATGATAAAGAGAAGGTCCTCACCATTCTCCCCCAGCATCAGTTTCGTCAGAATTCCCTGGCAGCTTAGCAGTAACGAAAAAACCCGAGTAATAACGACCATAATTTGAGTTTTCGATTCTCTCCTTTAACTCCCAAGATCTCATTAGTAATTCTCCTTACTGTCTGCCATACAGTTCTTGTGCTGTTAGTTTGGAGAATTTGTTACTAGATTAACTTTTAGTCCCCTAATTGAAATTTCTCCATATTCTCATCACTTGCCAGCTTGAAATTGTATGGATATTGTAGGAAGAAATTCTTTCTTGGTCACTCATGGGAGTTAAATGGTTAAAAAATCCGCAAATTCAACTCACCATCAACAGACTTTTTCCTCCCATCAACAGTCCTTGACCAACACCTTGAGGTTGACTGTGCATGCGCAGACGTCGTCGCTAGAAGAAAAAAACACGTTCTTGAATGACAGCTTCGCAATTCGTTCTACGATGCGCGATAGCCAATAGCGAAAAGCTCACTTATGTACATAACTCAACGCCAATAGAATTGTCTGCTTGCTTCCCTCTCTGCTCGAAGCAGATGTAAAACGTGGGCTGAGCTACTCACCATCTGGAAATTTGAGTCGAACGTGAGCGTGGCCACAGCCTGACCCAATGACCCCGTTATGCGCGAAAACGCCCCTGCGGTTCCACCTGCGTAAAAAAAATATTTATATCGAAGTGTTGATAACAACATAAAGCAACATTCATTTTTATCTTTGCTTTCATTGTTCCAAGAGGCCTGGTCTGCAGTTACCTTGTATTAATCTGAACGCAAGAGAGTTTGCACCAAAAACAAAACAAAACAAAACAAAAACAAAAACAAAAACAAAAAAAGATACCGAGTGTGCCCTAGGGTTAAATACCGCCACAAAGGAAAAAAGTCCGTGTAGAAACTGAAGACGGCATGTCTGACGAGTTCTGTTCTGCATATAACCACATTTTGCCGATTTTGCCTAATATGTAATTAAAAAAAGACCTTATGCAATCCTTTGAGTCAACTAGGAGAGTACGTCACTCAACGAAAAATTTAAGAATGCCACTCTAACACAAAATTTAAAGAAACTGGGTATGTTACGTTATTGATTGTAACTTCGCTTAAGTTACCTATCACATGACCCAGCAAGCTCCTAACACCACGAGCTACACCTTCCGCAAACTCTCCTGGCCCTGCAATGATACCCTAACAAAATAGAAAAAATATCATGTCAGAATTTCGTCCACTATTTTTGTCCTTTCTTTGTCGAACAAAAAATCCCAACTAACCTGATAGGGCTCATAAAACAAGTCCTTAACTCCTTTGCCAATCCCTGTAATCAGTGCGTACGGGTTGCCAAGCACATCAAGGCCCAGTACAAGAACATAAACTTGACGCACACCCTGCAAGATGAATAGAACAGGGTTTATTCTAGAGCGCGGCTTGACGGGATTTCCGCGATTTGAAAAAAATATTCCCCCTAAAGCTTACCACTAAGTGTCGAATGGGGCACAAAATATTGCACTCAAGGATAAACATATTTTTTCTTTCCGAATTACATGCTCGTCAACTGCCCTCCTCTTCTTCGTTTCTCCACCGTCTTAAATCTACGAATACGTTCAAACACCTTTTGGGATTCCCCCTTTCTTGAGACCCCTTCTTGAAAAAAAGGACTGAAAAAATTAAAACCTTTTCGAATGAGCAAACAAAAATGTAGATACAACGATACACACTAAGAAATACGTTGCGCTAAATATTTACCTGCATTGTGTAATGCCGCGTGATCTGAGCAACAAGATTCTCTTGAGTCAAAAATGCACTGACTCGCTCGAAATAAGCCATTCTGGGAAAAAATTGATCAAATGAATATGTGCAACGAAAGAATAAACAAAGCAAAATTTTATATATGACAACCTCCCACAATTCCAAATATAGGAGTCACCCACAAAAATGCTTTTTTATTTGTAAAAGCATAATACTTGATTTGAATAAATGCCCACAATTAAGGCTCGAAAACTGGAAACACAGAATTCCAACAAAGACCCGTCTTCACTAAGGACAGATAATGCTAAATTAAATTCACAAAGTAAACAGCACCACACACCACTGCTATCATAAACTGGTTTTTGGGAATTTTGACGTGAAGTGAAAGATTTTGGACATTAGTGTCCGATTTTAGACAATGGCGTCGTATTTTGGACACTAGTATGCTATTTCTATGCCTGTAGTGTCCGATTTTGCTTACAAGTCTGATTTTAGACAGTAGTGTCCAATTATTAGCGTCCGATTTAATACACTTCCGATTTTAGCCACAAGTGTCTGATTTTAGTTAAGCATTAACACGATTTTCTTACTTAAGTGTGGCATCATTAATATCTGTGAGCGTCGCCCCAATGGAGTCGACAAAGAAATCCAACAAGTCTTGAGCAAAAGCTTGATCCTCATCGTCCTCATCAAACGAAGACGCCAATGAAAAACTGAGGTTGATCTAATAGAGAACAATTTTAGTCACTTCACTGACAATATTATTTAATACATAGATTCTTTTTTGCCGAAGTGATAGATCACAGAGGCATCCGGTCGATTCGTACCCACGGTTGAGTCGGTTCGTAACAGTTTGAGTCGGTTTGTAGCCAAGTTTAAGTCGGTTCACAGATGAAGTCAAAATGTGGTAAAAACAAAAAAAAAAAGGTTGCACACAAGGAACAGCTGAGTGTTTCACTGATGTGCAGCACATTGCGAAGTTCAACAAACACAAGGAAAGAGGATAATCGAATCCAAAAGGAGAAAACAAGATGACAAAAGGTGATTACTTCATTTTGTCATCTCTATCATACTTAACTTGGTTTGAATGCTTATAATTAGCAACGTCTGGTTGGCTAGACGAGTCCTTTTAAAAACATGATTCTGATTCTTTTAAAAACATGATTCTATTCTATTTCTATTCATGATTCCGGTCTGGGCAAAACCGATCAACTAACTGTAAATACTAGTTCGTAATTATAACAAAAGAATACAAGCAAAAACTTCCGACAAACAAAACGTCAAACTAACAAACCTTGAGAGGGGACAAATGAAAGTACTCTAGGAAAACTTTTTGCGTCTCCAATGCGGCCTGCAGTCAGAATATTGATATAAAGGTTACAAATTTTTTTCTTACATGGAAAATTAATTAGTACAAACTCATGTATTTTTCAACTTATGGTCGCCATGTAGTGGAGATAATTTATATGTTGTCGAAAGTAACCTCAGGTTGAGTTGATCTGAAGTATTATGTTGTATTGGAGTTAAAAATTTACCCCGGTATTCCCTACCCCCCTCCCCCCCCCCCCCCCCCCAACAAGTCTGGCGCAAGCTTAAACCAATCCCTTTCCGGTCAGTAGTATTTTCAAGTACTGGAATCATTTTACATGTGTTTAAAAGTAGTTCTCGATGGTTCTTCGTGATGTTATTTAAACAAAGTTTTTCCATTGTTTAACAGAACCGCGTTCTAAGTCATCTTCAATTTAGCTGAACCTTTAATCTAAACATTTTGTTTTTTGAACAGATTTAAGAGGGCCGAAAGCTCATAGTGGAAGGACATCTTATGGAAAATCCATGAGGACCACTGCTTGTGTAAGACCGCGGTTGGGGTTAAACCTCGTGTAAATAACCGGCCCTAAGAGTTCTACCAACCCACTAGACTTTTAAAATTGTTTACATTATTAACACAGGAAAATTGTCAGCCGATACAAACTTTTACTGCTTTGGTTTCCCTCAAAGGCACGGCACATCGTTTCATGTCTTCTTCGAAATAATTTTCCTGTCATGAAAACAAAATGCAAACATCAATCAACAAATGAAGGACGGAAGACAATAAATGGGACCTGAGGCAGATTTGATTTCTACACAAGTGCAGAAAACTAAATTACTGAAAGAACCAGACACTCTGCAAATGTCTTTTTTTTAATCTCCTCATCTCTTTCCGCTTTTTTTCCTATCCATTATTTTAACTCGGACAATGCTTCTTACCTCTTCTAGAAGTTCCTTCTGTTGACTGAAAAGACTTGCCATAGAAATAATGAATCCTTTATCAATTCTCACATTCATAGCCTGTACCAAAGCCTTAGCGTACCTGTCGATACAAATAAAGATTGCAATTATCCAAGTTGATCCAACACTGGAGTTAGTGGGCTGGACTCCTGCTCGGGAGGTCTGAGTTCGTTTGAGAAAAAGACTTCACTTTCACAGAGCCTCTTTCCGCCAAGGAGTAAAAAATAGGTTCTAGGAATTGTCACGGAACGCTGATGAAATGTTGGGGGGCAACCTTGCGATGGACTAGCATCTCATCCAGAGGGAGTATTGATACTCCTAGTTGCTTCATGATAAGGAAACCGGGATAAGTTTCGGCTGGACGTGCCACTGACTCGAGTACAAACTTACCAAACGCTGAACATTGGTGTGCGGCTAAATCTGCTATGCACTTACTTTATGTGGTGCATTCCTTCTTTAGGGACGTGATGATAAATCACTGACACTTCAATGAACGGTTTCAGTCCTGAAAGAGCAAATTTTCGTTAAGGGATACGCTATACACAGAAAGTATCAGGCTAACACACGCGTACCTCCATATATGCCCTATTCTAGAGGAGATATATAGAAAGCTGTTTTCAAAACTAAGCTCTCTGGTCTTACGAAAATAAAACATGAACCTCTCACGTTAATTAGATTTTTCGGTGCAGAATGCATAACCAATTCGAAGTACAGAGAAGCAGAGATTGTCTACGCCTAAATCCTTCTGAAACCTTCGAAAACAGGAGTGATCAAAATATCACCTAGGAGAGACACCTTTATCAACAAGCCTTGTATTGGGAAATTTTTTAACACTTTGCTTGACAGACTTAGCTGGTGCATACCGTAAAATGTCCTCAAACGAAGAACAGAAGCACTCATCAGCACTATATTTTAGCCAGTTATTCAGCACGCGTGGCTTGTCTAATGAATTGCATGTCCGGTCGCAGTTGCAATGAGCGCAACTTGGTAGACAACTCCCATTATTACATAATAGCAAGCAAGGCAACTGTACGTACCTGTCCTCTGAATGATGGCAGAAGGTAGCGGTGATGGATAAAGAGCTACTGGAAAAACCGTGCCGAACTGCTGATTATCAACCTGAAATAAGCAAAACAGCGTGTAATGCTTTGCAACGAAGATAAGTTAGAGAATAGTGGCAATATACCTATGCATAAAATAAACATTGGAGCACCTGGGTCTCAAAGCATATACGCCGGTGCAAAGAATGATCCCTCCTCAGTATTGAAGCAGGGTCGAGAAAAAAAGACGAAAAAATCACAGGTTCTAATCTATATCTAAATGCACTTTAATCTTTGAAATTTTTGGAAAACAAAATTATCCAGCCGAATATTTTATTTCAAAAAAATTTACTTATAATCAGACGGAAGAAAAACCTAAAAACGGGAAACAGCTGGCAAAGCCATCACCTTTCCTCACCTGAATTCGATGCATTCTGCAGTGCAAACTGTGGTAGTGATCTGATCGGGAGTAATTTAACCACAAAGCAGGTTCAAACAACCTTTGAAGGGTCCCGCTATACGGGCGAGTCATAGTCATTGAGTTTAAGTTCACCTGTACAGAGTCAACAGAGAGAATCACTCGTTTAAGCGAACAAAAAACCCAGATATAAAACGTAGGAAAAATGTTTTGAATTCCATGAGAGGATGTCAACCACAGCTAATTTCCAGAGGGACGTTCTGAAAACTGAGGGCCAGGCCATGAACAACAAAAGTAAGATTAAAATATTTACACTTTGGAAATAGGGATAATATTTCTGGGAATGTTTTTATGGATTAAAAAAAGGAATAACGAAATCAGAGCTAAATCTCTCCTTTTAGAATTATTGTCAACGACTACAGTACATTAAATATTTTCAAAAGTGTTCTCTTTTATATAAATTGAAAGATATTGGAACGCAGTCGTAACCTCCCTGTCTTCCAAAGCGATTTCCTCTGCGTTATTCCTCCAGGCATCCTCTAACCAAGTTGACAACTCTAGATTGAGGGTCTTCCATTTTCCAGAAGATCCCTTTACTTGCCAGACTGAGGATGAACTGTGAAACGATTCCAAATTAAACAAAGACAGATCACTTAATATCTATTACTTACTCAGTTGAAATGAGGTATACCCTAAATGTAGATGCATCAGAAAATCAGACCTAATTAGGACCTAGGGTTCCAGATGAGTATTTCAAACTGACCCCTATAAGAGGAAAAGCTACAATTTTTTATCACTAAGAAAAATTTTCCTCGATTTCTTTCGCGTTATAGTTGAGGAAAGCGACCCCGAATCAGCTATCACGCTATAGGAATCGTGAGCAAATACACTAGTTTAGTATAAATCTACTAGTTGTTAAAAACTTAAAGACAAGTTCATCTTTCCATCATTTTTTTTACAACCGCATAATGTTCGACTACTTACTTCGGTTCACCCCCTATTTATTGCGCAATACATTGCGAATAACGGAGCATTTCTGATAGACCCTTTGTAGATTTATACTAATTGGAGTAAATCTTACCCTGAAGCAGCATAAACAGTTGAAATAAAACTTTGGTAGTGTAGATGAACATGAAAAGGTTTAAAACAAACAAAAGATGAACAAGGAGGGCTGAGGATGGTGAAGCTGTAAACAGATTGCAAATGATGAAAGGGAAAAGTTTAAGATGAAAACACCGAGGAGAAACATTACCTGGACAAGGTTATGTATGCAACTTCATCAGGTTTGCTGTTGACCAGTGACAAACCGACACCATCCAGTGACATGAAAATCTCCATAGTAACAACTTCAGAGTCACAACACTGAAATCATTAAAGGGACTGCAATAAATTTACGACATAAAAGAACATATTTTATTCGAAACTTTCAAAAGTTCCAAAAGCGATCTCTTTCATTTTTTGAAAGCAAGTGTATTTGAAATTATAAGATCCTCGCAGCTAAGAACACTACTGAAACGAGTAGTTGTAAATAGGACCTGAAATAGGACTCGTTTCAGTAGTGTTCTTAGCTGCGAGGATCTTATAATTTCATCTCTCCACCGCAGTGCAAATATGTGAATTTTCATATATCTAAAATCTTCATTCACTTGGATGTTTATTTGTACCCAATTCATTGACCAGCTCCCAGTTGGCTTGTTAGCTCAATTGGTAGAGCGCTGCACCGGTACCGCAGATGTCATGGGTTCAAATCCCGTGCGGGCCTGAATTTTTTTCAGGTCCTATTTACAACTACTCGTTTCAGTAGTGTTCTTAGCTGCGAGGATCTTATAATTTCATCTCTCCACCGCAGTGCAAATATGTGAATTTTCAAGTGTATTTGTTTCGTGATTACGAGAAAATGAGCTTGATTCTAATCCAGTTTCTAATACCTTCCGAGCCAGACAGGAAAGATTTTCATCATCTGCAAATATCAGCACCCTTTGCAGTCCGTCCATGACAGACACCCAGTAGATAGTCTTCTTAACCCTGTGTACCACCGGCCCATCCACAGTATCCCATTCCGCCTCATCTATTCCTACAGGTACAGCATTTGACGAGCCGCAAAACAATCCGCACGTGCTGTCTCTGTCTTCCAACTGATTTCGGTCATCTTTAACTGGTGGGGAGATTTCATCGAGTTCCATTCGAATTTCGCCGAAGCTGTCCTACAATTTTAAGTTAATTAGGCAAATACTCAGAATGGAGGGGGGAGGGGGTGTAAAAGGGAAATATGCACCGTTCAGCGAAATGTATAGAACTCTTGCCGATAAATGCCCTTCTACTGGACAATTCAATTTCAAATGGGTCGTTTCTTTGCTAGAAGTGAAGAACCTGGAAAAGAGCCTTTTGGAAATTCATCGGAGAGCTACCTTCGTAAGGCTGCTGAGTTACACTAAAATTTCTGAATGTTTCCTTAAGAATTTTAGCAGGTATTACAGAAAGATGCATGTTCCGCTCTTCTGAATAAATCTGCAAATCTCCAGTAAAGACACTGATACTGGATCACAACAACGCGATATATTAAAATCATTGCAAACAAAAATGGCATCAAATACGAGTAATTGTCGAAGACAGATACAAATAAAATTCAACGAAAACTGCTTTTTCTTGAGATCCTACCTCATCAACTTGAGCCTCAATTGGCTTATCTAAGCCCTTGAACGGTTTCCAGAGCAGTTTTCTTACACCTAATGGATCATCCCAAGTGTACAGGATCATCTGCTTAGAGTCAAGCAACGTCACCTGCCCACAGTCTCTGAAAGTTATTGGTACTCAATCAGGAGCAATTGCGAATTGAAGAAAAGTGACATTTGTTTCTTAAAAAATAGAGGTATCAGTAACACATTATCGCCCACCCACAGCACTTCAGTTAACCATTGTCTCAGTATGCATTGGAAGATATGAAAATCAGAGCAAAATGAAGAGGAAGGCGCTCCCCCATCTCACCCAAAATTTGCATTCGCAAAGAGAGGATCATTCTATATAAACATTTTTCCGCACTAGAATCGCATTGGTCTACAATACCAGGTTAGCTTTCAAAAATATGGACATAATCATATCATCTTACATACGTGCTGCCACTGAACTTACTTCTGATGAAACCGGATCGGAATATCGTCACACAGGTTTTCAATCCTGATTGTTGCAATTCCAGGCGAGTAAGGTGACACCACTACAGTTGTCACGGCTTCTTCGACCTCTCCATGAACGTCGACAGTGAGAGCCTGCCAATCCGGAATCCGAAGAACTGTCGTGTGCGATGAGTCGAAACTGAAAGGCTTCGAAATGAACTTTGACATCGTTGGCTTCAACACGATTGAACTGGACTTGTCATTGGGCCAAAATGGTTTGCTCTAAAAACGAGACCATAGGCAAACGGTTCTCAAATTTGTATTCTGGACTGACCATTACCGAAAAAAAGGTTTTGTAACATTTTGACAATTGATATAAACATTTTCAGTTCTACTCTAAATAAAGCCCCGGTGGCTCGAGGGGTAAATACCGCTATCCACTGGAAAGTTCTCTATCTCGGTGGATAACACAATACGGTTTGTTAACACTTGTGTATTGGGTGCCCCTGAATCTCATTCATACCAGCAGCAGGTAAATTTTCCCGGCTGAAGACGAAACTACAACGATTTCATCTCTCCATCTTCCAGTCATAAATTTTAAAAACGCAAAAATAGTTCAGTCTGCCATTTTTATTCGAATAAATGTATAGAAAGTTGTGATGGTGTGATTCACTTACTTCTCCTGGTTCCACAACAAACCACAAAGCCTTTCTGTCTATATTTTCAATAAAAGAGAACGAAATCTGCGAAGAAAAGGTTTAGAAGGTTATTAGTAATAAAGATTATTAACAAACTTAAATCTGTTTTCCATCTTTTTTATATACAATTCATAAAAAGCAAAACAAACTAAATAAACACAATCAAACAAAAAGAAATGCCGGTATAAACGATGAGTCGGGGAAGAGGGTACTTTCCTTCATGAGCTACCCATAAAGATATCTCCCGCCCCCAAGGATTTAGCTTCTAGGGTGTTTTGGCTCTCATAGCCAAAAGCAGACTGTATTGTTGCTGTGTTGTTGCTGTGTTGTTGCTGTGTTGTTGCTGTGTTGTTGCTGTGTTGTTGTTGTGTTGTTGCTGTGTTGTTGCCGTGTTGTTGCCGTGTTGTTGCTGTGTTGTTGGTGGGGGGAACTGGCCTTTAGTTAAGTATAGATTCTAACCACTTTTTTCATAACCAGGTAACCTTTTAAAGGCACCGTGTCCGCGCTCTATGAGCGCCATCCCCCAAATAAGCACCCACCCCTTGGCCACTATGTGAAACAAGCGCCCCTCTTAATTATGCTCCCCCCCTCCTTCCTTATTTTCTTACACTATAGGGATACAAAGAAACCCTGTTTCTATTGCCACTATATTTCTGACTTTCAAAGCTTTAAAAACAGTGGAATCAGTGTATGAGAATGGTTTCTTTTTCGTTAAGTCACTTCCAGTTTTTTCTATCTAGATATCAACTTCGCGTCTACGCAGACATTGTTTTAGTTTTAGTTTTTCTTTTAAATATTTAGCTAAAATAAAGTTAGTTTATTGAAAGGAAAATTGAACAAGCGCCCCCCTCGATTAAGCGCCCTCCCTCCAATAAGCGCCCCTTCTTAGCTGAAATTTTAAAGAAAGCGCCCGGGCGAGGTAATACGGAAGCTTTGTAAAGGGGCAATGAATGTCACATACCTCCGTGTTGTTAATGATGACGTATTTCGGGGTTAACGTCACAACCCTTGTCAGCCCTGTCCTGGACATTTCAATTTGTAGGATAAACTGAAACAATAAGACAAGGGGTATAAAACAAAATGAACGAACAAGGACTGAGACGAAAATAAATATGACTACGTCATTGACTGAGCGAGAGGTCAAGATATTATTTTTGGGCAGGTTCCCAGCTTTCTCTTCTCTATTCCTTTGTAACGTATCTGAGAGCAGGTTGAAGCATTATTCCTAACGGAAACAAGGAAGGTAATTCCGAGCCGATATGATGTAACTGTATCACTTGGAGAGCCAAATTCGGAACACAGAATTCATAAACATTGTTACACTGAATAAAGGTCGCTACATGTACCTCCAGTACTAACTCTAGTTATCTCACCTCAAACCTTTTTGAGTCACTTCCTTTGCATGTTACCTTTCCAGAATCTCCAACAGCGTCCAGAGAAAATTTGTTCGACCATGGATGTCCAGGCAGTCTGATCTTGGCCTGGGAAGACAAACAAACAAACAATAAAATAACTCCAGATTCAAGGACGGCAAACACGTCTTTTCCGAAGCAACTTTCACTTGTATTCTTGTCAACTCATGGCTGCTAACACACGATAACAAGGTAGGCAAACCAAAAGTTTCTCGATGTGCTGCCAAAACATTTGTTTTTGTGATCATTTTTCTTTTTTTTGTAACTTATCTATAGTTTCTGTCGACCGCAAAAGGCTTTTTAGAGGAAGCAGTATTTTTGCACGCTTAACTCCGAATTCAGTTGATGCTAAGAAATGAAGGGGTAAGTTTCTAAAGAAACTGTGGTGCTGCGTCGGTGGGAGAGTATAGCAGGTAATTTAGTGTTAACAACTGGGTTGAAAACGTAAATTAGCCACCGTAAAGAGTAAAAAAGCTGACGTTTCGAGCGTTAGCCCTTCGTCAATCGCTCTGACGAAGGGCTAACGCTCGAAACGTCAGCTTTTTTACTCTTTACGGTGGCTAATTTACGTTTTCAACCCAGTTGTTAACACTAAATTACCTGATGCTAAGAAAGCCCGTCATCATAACGCATAGCGGTATGCGCCAATGTGCCTATGCGCAGACAGTGCTCTGGTGTAAGACAACTATATTTCACACCTACCTTTCTATAGGTTTTTTCAGTGAAGTTAAAAAGAAGTGGATGTTGTTCTACAGCAGACTGACGATAAACTTGTTCACATCTTGACACCTTAACCAGAAGGAATTGATTTAAATTCAAGAAGTTATCCATCATTCCGGTAAATGTGTTTTTTGCTCAGTGTAGAGAGATTGGTTCATGGCTTCCACACTTGGGATAGGTAGGGGAATTACAAATATAAAACGGATGAAAAAGAAACAGATTCAAAATAAGAAAATTGAGGGTAACCAGCGTTTCCCGCGCGCGGCACCGTTTGCCTTGGATTAAAAATAGCTTTCGTCGACTTGTTCTTATCGTTGCACACTGGACATGAATTGTAACCAGCAACACTAGAAGGACAATGCATTGATAATAAGGAAAACACCAAAAAGCCGCTGGCTTCTTGTCCTCACCCTGTACTCCACATGGAGTCCAGTCTTGTTGATGAGCCAGAAGGGAGAGTAGATCAACAGCTCTCTTGTCCCTTGTTGGGGCATCGATTTCACTCCAAGCGACTAACAAAACAAAAACAAAACAAAAAAATACAACTTACCTTTGAAACTTTGACGACTCATTTTTTTAATGGAAGATTTCTTCTGAAGTTAACGTTACAAATTGCTAAATGTTACTATTCCCATACTTGTCTACGTCTATTTAAGCTTTACTAGAGTGTCGCGCAGTTTCAAACAGAGACGGACAAACAAGTTATATATGTCGATAGGCAAAACTCAGTTATACGCCTTTAACTTTAGAAAGATGGAATATAGAAAAGGGCATACCCACGTTTAAGGGTATATTAGAGAACTCATGCAGAGGCGATTTTGAGACGCTGCGGCAACTGGAAGAGTAATAAAACTAATTCTGGCGCGTTTTTACGCCGATGAATCGACCGTAGAGTCGTCGTTTTAGCACCTTAAACCAAATTATGCTGACCAAAAAGGCGTGGAGAGCCCTAGAAATGGAAACTTTTAACTTCAGGCTTCCGTTCGCGTTTGTGCTTGGCTCCATATTCAATAACGAAACACTTTTAAAGCTATCACACTCGAGCAAAAGTCTGGATGAAAGAAGTAAGGCAAGGTGGAGAAATACATTGTAACTTACCAATTCTTTGGAGGTGTCTCTCTGTGAACGCATAAGTAATTGACGGGATTTGTGTCGTTGTTTCTTGACAAAGATGTCTCCAACCCAATTGGCTTCTCCGTAATCTTTAAGCTTTGCATTGAAAATAAAAAAATTGAAAGTGTCATTATGCGAATGTCCTTGCATCGGATTTGTGCCCCATATATGCTTGCATAAATAAAAAAAGAACTATTAAATGAATGTTATAGCATTGGAACGAAAACAATTACAGTTTCAAATACGATGAAAAAAGCCTATAACTAAAATCGAATCTATAAAATTTGTACAGGCAATCAATTCATTTCGAGTACAATTTGATACAAACAAGCGCTCTTGGCCGATGAGCATGTTGAAATAACTGAATATAAATTATAAATTGATGATCAATTGATTTGATTCGATATTATTGAACAAGATGATCAGAAAAGACGAACATAAGCATTTTCACCCAAAATGAAAACCAAATACTTTTTAAAGTTATTGAAACGAATAATACTGTATTACCGTAACAGTTATTTTGCAATCATCTCCAGGACAAACATTGACAAAAGTTACTTTATCACCAGCACTGAGTACTTTGCCTTCTCCACCTCCCCCCTAGTGAAATAAAGAAAAATAGAAAAAATTTCTTAAATTATCTTCGTACACTTAAATTTTAATCTAAGATATTTGCAGTTTGATTATTCCTTACTATATTATGAAACCTAATCAAAAGTCAATACACCCATCAGTGGAGTTTTCGGTACCTGAACTGTATGAATATACTATCCCTCCTCTCAAGGGGAAATGCAGCGACTGCAATCACCCAAGTAACAAGCAACGGTGTGAGAAAGGGGTTTCTACATATTTGCGAGAAAATCGTTCGACAAACAGGTAAAAGACAGGAAGGTAAAGACAAGTTACATGTCAATCCCTTTTTACAGTTAAGGGTTAACACCATGCTTAAGGATAAGCTCAGTTGTCAGAGATTGTTTGTCGAGGTTTCCATATCCTCCCCATTGCCAAAGATACGCTAGATACGTAAAAACAGGAAACCACGGAGCAGTTTTCAGTTAAGTGTTGAAAAACCAAAACCAGATAAAGTCATCATCCACTAATGCGAACTCAAAGTGAAAACAAGTCAACCGCGGAACGACGAGGTGACCAAGTCGTGATTTGTTTTAGTAGAGAATCTAATTGGTTGAGAGATGTGCCCGTGTTTTCTGGACCAATCACTGAGCCAAACCTGGATTAATTTCAACACTCCATCGAACATAGCCCTAAAATACCTTCCCCGAGAGGACTTTCCCTATTGGTCACAAAGGTTTTGATAGTAGCAGGGATTATTAACAAAACGATTACCTACCTCTGTTGATAAGACTAGCTCAAATGGAAGTTTATTTTGCACGACTAAGGGAGGGTACAAATGGATCACATGATGGGGAGAGTCGTCACTAGTTGGCAGTTTGTTCAAGCTGTCTGTTAAACAAAGGGCCTGGAGACAAAAACAGTAAATTTAGATCTTACATGCAAGCTAGAAGATCTATTTTAAATACTCCCATCAAACAGAACTGTACCTTGATGAAAAAAGGGGAGGAAGACTCTGAAGTTATCGTTGACGAACAAGACAATACGTGAGACGGCTCTCCTGTGGAAAACTTTCTCCACGATATCGAGGAAGATGAGATATCAAAACTGAAATAAAAACAAATCACCACATTTCATCCAAAACATTCAGTTCGAATGATAAAATTTGATTGCTCCTTTTTCTCTTTCATGTACTTGGAGTCAAAAAAGACGAATGCACTGTAGTGGTTTCTTTGAAAAACATAGCCTTGTCAAGAACACAAAGGTCAAAATCTAAAACCGTTTTCAGGCAGAAACTATGCACAGAACGTCATCTCTGAGGCAGTACACAACAATGTAGCTGATACGGGGCGAGGTTGGGGCGGAGACAGCATTTCCCCACGTCCGAAAGCATGGGAACTACGACTCCAGAATGAGCTCAGAAGACAATATGATGCAGTTATGTCGCATGAAATGATTGAAGAGAATAATTATCTACAACAAAGTTTGAATGTATTTTGGCGGTAAGGTTAATTATGTTCCAGTTTAGGTTGTACTTCGCACTCCGATACGTTTTGCAGAAGTTTTCCCTTACAAATCCACAACGGAGAAATATGGAAAAACACGAAATAATTCTGAAAGATAATTCTGCTACTTTGCTGAGCTAAAGGACCTAACTTACTCAGTACCACCAGGTTTAAAGAAAAGCTCTTCGTTGTAAGCCGTATGTAAAGGCACATTCTGCACACCACCAGATTCCACGCTGAAGAGTTTGAAAGGATGGTCTTCTCCCGATTCTAATGAATCTCGTCTCTTAACGAAAATATCCACTGGGACATGAAGGTGGTTTTGGATCTACGAGAGAATTTCACAGGCTTCTATTAAACGATTAAGATTGCAATACAAGACTCGAATAAATGTCCCGGCTGACCCCGGTCAAGTTATCCGGTCAAACGTATTTTTGCTCGGACGCAACCCATTTTTGGCCAGACAAATATTCATTACGTCACATCGCAACAAATTCCACCCCCCCCCCCCCTCACATAGAATAAACATATTGAACCAGAGATAGTTTGTTGATCGGCCACTATTTTGAACCCTGCAGCAGCTCAATGTTAGAGAACCAACCAAAATGGGGAGGGTAATATTTGCAGATGTTTAATGTACTCAGATGATCCGCGAGGCAAGTAATTTTCGAATTTCCTGCAATTATTACACACATTCACGGCAATAATGACCACGACACTAGAAAGAGTTTATGATGACATCAAATATATATTTCGATAAAGATGATTAAACACGGTGGACACCTTTTAGGTGGGTTAAAGTTTTGGTGAGAAAACACAATAGACATCTTACCCGCAGTGGTGACCTAATAGTGACTGTTTTACGACCGCGCTTTATATCTACTTGAACAACGACATACCACTTGTGTTTTGCCTGAAAACAAAATGAAAACAAAATTAATAAAACTCAGGACTCAGTGGGACCTACTTTCGTAGCCACCAATTGGTGATGTAAAATCATAAAATGTTTGGCAGAGATTGAAAGTTAATTCCGGCGTCAGAAAAATACTGAAATTTATCGAAGAAAAACTGGGGAAAAAAAGGCTAGCGTTCGTTTTTTGAAGTACATAGAATATCTCCAGGCTAAATACAAAGACAACCAAGGATGAAGAGGAAATTTTCTAGAGAGAATTAACAACATTCTATGCATACACTTATCTCACTTAAACTTTAGACCACAAACTCTACGTAAAAGCGACTTTATCTAAAAATTTACTCGCCAACATTTTTTTCTACTTGCCATGGCGACCAAAAAGGTCGCACCTTGAAGAACGGTAACCGCGAAGCGCGAAGCGCGTGGGCCATAAATCCGTGTGGGAAAAACGAGCCTCCGTAACTTACAGTGCGGACCGAGAAAACTAGGTTAGTAAGTCATTTATTATATCTCTGGTTTCAAATAGATGGGGGATATTCAATTTACACAAACTTTTGAAATTAGCGGGCCGTACAGTGAAATACAGCCCGCCGAATTGGCCAAAATAATGGGGGTTTCGTAAATAAACTTAGTTTCGCAAGCTGTCATACAACGCTGTTATCCTAATTACCTCACACAACGGTGCATCTCGTGGAGAAAGCTCGTGCAGGAACGATCCAGAGCGACTAACGGAGATGACATTCATATGGTAAAACCCATCCACCTAGCGAAAATAAGTTTCAGTTAGAAGAAGAAGATGAAGATGGATTGGCCATATTCACCAAATGCCATCCTTAGCCCTGCCCAAAGGTGCATGCCTCCGATGGACTCCCTTAGGCCTCCTCAAAGAAACTTGAAAGAGAGGCGTAGGAAGGGAAAAGAGGCACAGGGGCTGGACACGAGGGCACCTTACCTTAACCGACAGGTAACCGACAGAAATTAATGGTGTTCTCTGCCCGAGGCCTTAAGTGCATAGACGCATGAAGAGAATAAATTAACTGTCTAAATGAAACTTTAGATAAGAAAGGGTTTCACCGTCACCACAGACTAATAAATGTGGATATGTTTTGTTGTTCGAGGTTAACTTGTCCTGAATCAGTGGTTGAAGTGAGTGCTTGACTCAACTTTGTTGAACACGAGCAATTATAAGTCATTTTATTTAAACCAGGGCACACTGTTTAAGTATATCTATTAAAACTTTAAGATCGCAACAACAATAAAATAAGGTTAACACATTTATAATAGACTTTTGAGACTATGAACAAGCAACAAAGACTGAAAAGAGGAAAGAAGGTAACTTACAGTTAAAGAGATAATGTTGTCATCGTACGTAGCATCATCAGAGCCGAACTTTCCTCTGCGCTTGTCCTTGTTTTTTCTTTCATGATGAGGTGAAAGCAACCCACCAACCAAAGAACCGATGTTGGCAATTGCATGACCCACTTGCGTTTCGGCAAGACCTGTAGCGAAAAAAGGTTTTACATTTCAGTCAACTTTTTTCGGACACATTTCAAATGTGTGATATCATAAAATACAATTTCAAAAAACCTCAGAGTAGAATGATACGCAAAGATTTCTTTGCGTGATTTGGATAAACTCTTCTCTTAATTTTTGACCACAAAGTATTCTGCATGGCGGCTTTCATATTTCTCATTCACTTAAGTTGTTTAAAACTTATTAGACTGTACTCTTTCCTTAGAGTTCATTTTCAAACAATTTTTTTTGCGATAATAATGATAAAACACTTTCGCGGCGAGCATTCAATTTACATGTAAACAAGAGACCCCAATAAATACAGCTGAAAAAAATTGAAAAAAAAAAAAACAATAAAGCAGATGACATTTAAGTAAATCTCAAAAAGAGTTCGATTCTATTTCTTCGGAAAAAACCAAAAAAAAAGAAAGCTATCTAGGAATGTTGCCGTGGGATCCTATGGTCGCTTTTTTGTAAGATTGAAGCCTCTCCATATTTAGTGTTTTTTACTTTGTTACTTGCACTCGGGTCACTCACTGTCTTCCCCTTCACGTTCTTCAAGGTGTGGTAGAGCATTTAACGTTTCCTCTTCGCTTTCCTTCCTAACTTTGACCTTATCTCGCTCTGAGGACAATTCAGTGCGTGTTTGTTGGGTATCAGTGTTTCCATCCGTCTGCGTCGTGACTGAATCAAGAGAAAGACCCTTCCTTAAAGCAGGTTTTTTCCTAAATTCTTCTGGGCCGATTTGGAAAGAAACTGCACCCTGAAGGGACAATTTACGCTGCCTGATGGCATCGAGAGTCACCGGATCAGATGAGGTTCTTTTCCTTCGTATTTTGTAGAGTTTCTCCCTGAGGCGATTAAATACTGGCTCGGTTATTGAACGCACAAAATCGTCACGTGGATATCGTTGTGTCTTATTGGCTAGGTCTACAGCGACATCTGCAAGGCCAGAATTCCCTATGGCTGGCAGTTTCGGAATTCTCTGACGTACGGTTAACTGTTCCGTATCTGAGACCTAATGGTAAAAAAAGACAATTGGCAAGAAAAATGAGATGCTTTAGCTAGAACATACAACAAACACCAGACATTTGGCTCATCCTAATAAGAAAAATTCACATAAACTTAGATTAGGACGTTTTAGGAAAATCCACGAGCCATGTTACCCATGTTGTCCACATACGAGATTAACTAGCGTACCTGCCAGAATTTATCAGAGAGTTAACCGGTCCTAAACTATTTTACACGATTGTAGAGAGCCACCACGAAAAGAAAGCATCTTACCCGACAAACAAAGACCCTGGCCAACCATGTAGAAACACAGAGCTCGTAGGCGGTAAAAGAGAAAATATGGTAGTAAGTGCTCTATCTGAATAGCACATACCTGAAGCTTATGGCTCACTGTCACTGCCGCATGGATTCCAAGCTAAAAAAGTGTGCACCTATTAGCTAATTTATATTTGAATATCTCGCCAACCAAACTAACTTATTTTAAATAATTATAAACAAATTAATTAGATCGAGTAGTCTGATCGCCCAGGAGAGGGTAGTCCTTATAAGAACCGTTGAAGGTAGAAGTGACTGACGTTTCGACAACCTGAGCGGAAATTATCCTAAGCGGATCAGTCGAGTCATCTCTACTGTTATGATGACTTCCGCCGTTCTTCTCAGAACTAACCTCACTAGATCAGTAGACTACAGGATAAAACGTCACCCCTGGGTTGAAACCATTTACTGCAAATACAAATTACCTCTAATTTTGAGGCGCTCTTAATTCCTGTTAACAACTGAGAAGCGGATGTCCGCTAAAACAGGTTTCACTACCGCTAAATACGATGTAAAGCAAACGTCTTCTAAAAATAACGACAAGAATGGAGACCGTTGTCGTTTTACAGCACACCTCGTTATGGATGACAAAGGTTGCCAGAGGAACTGTTCTCAGTTTCTTCGTTCTATCAATCGTCCATAGCTGAGAAAGTAAAAAGACAAAGACTCCAATAGTATCAACTACGCTGACATCAACAAAGAAAGAAAAGTAACTTTACATCATGTACTAATCCAGAACCTCTAAGGCTTACAATAAAAAAAAACGCCCAAAATATTGACAATCGTTCATAGAAAAAAAATGAAAAATAATCCCAACACCACAAACGTATCTCTGCCGAGTTCAGAATAGCGCCCTTATTCTGTATTTATCACAAGTTAGAGCTGTTGAAGGCTGTCGTATTTACCCGCCAAATTAACGCAAGTTTGCGCGTGTTGATTCAATTAGAACTGGCAGTCTTACTCGCTTTAGAATATAAAGGTCTCTAATACCTCGCTCAGCTCAGATAGAATTTGTACAGCTGTAGAAGTAACGGTCAATTGCATAACATCATGTGAACTGATGACCATGTACATGGCTTGCGTCGGCTTGTCATCATGGTCAGCGGAAGGAGCCCCGACTCCATCCTGCGGCGCATCAACCACATCTATGGCACTGTCGCTCTCAATCTCCAAAGACGGGTCCATGAATGCTGTCTGGGTGGACTGGATGAACGTAGTCAAGGCCCCGTTGAAATCAAGATCACCTTCATCGTCAGTTGCTGGGCCGGTTATTCGTGGACGACGCTTTTGTTTCCTTCTTGGCCTGCAACGATAGATAAATTTTTTTCATCGCAGAAAGTGAAACATTTCCTTCGAGATGAACATTAGAGATAGCTGTCACAAATTATATTTACGTGCAAATGTGTCTAAAACAGCACTAATCTCCCATGTCACTTTGGCAACAACTTTCAACGAAAACGAATTCCCGAGAAAACTGACTTTTGGTACACAGATCCCAAAAATGGACTGGGGCTACAGAAAACCTTCCACGGACCCCTATTTTTGCACACCAGAAAGGTGTGCTACTTTCCACGATATGTGCTTATCAATCACAAAATTGTACCATGTTCGCCGTTCTGAAGACAAACGCCGTTTCCTTCTGAATGAAGATCTCTTTTCAGCCAAAGAGCGCAGACCAGAGTCTGTCGCATCTCCAGTTTGGTGAGCGTTCGTAACATCTCGCGGGGTACCGTCACACAATTCTGAATCTTTCGGGGAGAAACTTGAAACGTATCCATCGGCAAGGAAAAACTACACGGAGAAAAAGCGTTCGCTTACATTTTTGCAACAAAAAGTAATGGTCTTTCTACACGTTTGTTTACTCTTTTGCGAGAAAGTGGCCCACAACACTGCTCGGTCTCCCAAGAATAAACTGACTAGGTGAGTCGAGACTCTTCATGGATAGGATATTGGTGCATCATAGGTCTTGCTGTGATTCTTATAACCTAAATACTTGAGTCAGGGGTGATATAGTTAGGAGAAATGCTCAAGTTATCCTGGAGTTTTAAGGGTTAACAACATGGTCATTGCAAGCAGGAACACATCTAACTATCACCTTCAGTTGCACTTCCCACATGGTTTTCTGGTCTTCGACTACAACCGGCTCCAACAGTGGCTCCCAAACAGCAAGACACTCATTGTAGTAACAAACCTGTGCTGCTACATCTGCTTCAACTTTTAGCTGTTTTACAAGTGAAAAAGTAAAATAATGTTACAAGGGTTTCATTACAAACTTGTGACCGGCGGTGTACCGCCGCCTATAAGAACTCTTACTGCCATCTGTTGAGCCTGCGCAGACCCTCGTGTTTGGGTTTCGTTTTCGCCTTTCGGTTCGTTTCCGGGCACAGCTGCTTATTACTCCATTGGCAGCCCCTTAGGGATAAAGTCATTGAAACCCCTGAAGTTATCACACAGAGATTAAATGATCCAGTTACATTTTGAGCTCGCCTTTATTACATTGAATCCCACAAAACTCTTTAACAAGGGGGTCAAACATCAAAGCTGATAAGGATATGGTTCATCTCAGCTTCACATATTCTTTAACTTACCTGAGCAGACCAATCAAACACTTTGCCTGTCGCGCATGAGCGAATCAACAGCAGAGGAATATGGGCACCTTCAACCTCATTCACCAACACCAGTTGAACTTCTTTAATTGTCAAGCTGAGCTGAAAGTAAAAATGAACGTACATATAAATTTAGTTTTGAATATGTAAAAGCGCCATTCAGAATGTGCATTCCCTCTTAGGCATCAACCCTTTAACTCCTGGAAGAGATTAACATGGACCTTCTCCCTATAATATCAATGCATTCTCTTGCAAACAGGTATTGAGAAAACTTCAACTTATCAGGTAGAAGTTGTTGCCTTGATCTAACATTGAATTCTCATTACTGATTTACAAGGAAATGTGTAGGAGCTAGAGGGGAGAATTAGTAATCAGATCTTGGGAGTTAAAGGGTTAGAGTCAAGATAAGTTTAGGTAAGATTACAGTAGACATACTAACCTTGTCACCAGACGCTCTCCTTGTCACCAACTTGGGTTTGGCGTCTTCAATCGCTACAGAATAGAAATTGGAGTAAAATTTATCACATTTCTTTTTCACATACAAATATGTTAAAGAATTTTTGACTATAGCCTCTACCTCTGGAAAAATTATTTTGAAACAGGGTTATTGTTCCTATTGAAATTTGTATGTATAAACAACGTAATTTCTTACGCCAACCTTTTTTCTTATACCAATACTCAGCAGAGGCCGGTTTACTCTCCCACAAGTCAGCTGGCGCGCTAACCACCTCATCACCCACTGTCTGAACGCTTTCATCGACCTACCAATCAAAATAACAAATGGAATCGAACTCATACTTTCGGACTTTCCATGCTCGGAGATCTAAATGATAATCTAAGCCATTAGCCCGGCTCATCTCTTTATCAGGGAGATAAAATTTCTTACACGACTTTTTTGTCATAAATGTGATTTTCATATCCCTTGGAGTATTAATTCATTCTCTTTGGCAGATTGGGGCTATTTTCGTTGTTTGTTATCAGTTGGTTAATGAAAATGAAGAACCCGGCTTACTAGTGAAAAATGTACAACACTACACCGTTAGAATTATCATCTTCATTTATCGTCGATATTGACAACATCCCTGCCATCGAAGGTCGCGGGGTTTCCCTGGAACATAAAATGAATATTCCAGCCCGCTATAATTCAAAATTCCGCAATGCATTGCACCGATCAATTCGAAGTTTCAACACTCTTTCTTTCCCCCCGGCAAGGGGCAGGTCTCCCAGAAAATTTCTCTGTCGTCCATGTCCGAAGGGTGGGGATTTTGAACCTTACCTGGATTGGATGGGAAATAAATTTGAACCGGAACTGTTACGTCTTTTCCACCAGAATTCACGTAGTTATTGTTATCGTGTTCAGAGGTAAAGAGTTCACTTTTGCGGCACTTGGGTGGCTCAGGGGGGGCGGAAATTTGAATGGGGATTTGCCAAGGGGGCGGAGAGAGATGTTGAAGCTCCGTTTGAATAAAAGTTCAACTCATAAAGACAGCTACCTTTTGCTGTCCTGTTAATGCTGTAACTACGTTACTGATAGTAGTGAATAGTCCTGGAGAGAATTCGAACACCATTTCTTCTAATGTAATAGAGATGTCTTGACCACCCTCAGTCGAGGCCGGTGTCAAGTACTTAAATGACAACGAACAAGGGTTCAAAACCTGAAAAAAACAATTCCCATTTAAAAGTCGGTTATACAGCTGGATGCTAAAAAAAGGTTATGTGCGTCTTTGTAGTTTTCTCCATTAAGGCTACAGTGTAGGCACGAAAAGCCATTTGTACGAACAAAAGGCAACTTCTATCGCCCACACTCGTTGCATCCCGCTATCTATTGACTTATCATCTCTACGCATATTCCAGTAAGTCTTCTTATTTATGCACTTAGAAATCAATTCTTAAAGATACGGGTTACGGTTAGAGAAGCAAAAACCTACTCATTAACGTTACCTTATAAGATGTCCTTTTAACATCAGGAAACTGTGCAGCTTGCATCTGGAGATTTTTCAAATCCGCTGAAAGACTCTGCTTCACTCCTTCCAAAGTGTAATCAAACTCCACTTTCGCCTAAATTTTTTGAAATGTTCATTCTACATATTAGTTTTAGTTTTCTTATTTTGCCAACATATGGAAGATTTATCAAATATCACAGCACAAACGAGAAAACGGCTACAAGAATGAAGAACTCAGTACCGATGTTGCAAAGACGCAAGGTTTGATTTGCTACTGTGTTGCTTCAATCAAAATGGCACCCATTGAAAGATAACGACTTCTCTAATCAAATGGTCACCGGCTATGATTCTCACATAAGAAAACCGATAAAAAAAATCCCAGATAACAGAACTAAAAAGACATGTCAACAGACAGTTAACCAAAAAGGTAAATGTAGAAAGCAAAGTAAGTTGGTCATAATAATTCAATCGCGATAACCTCTGTATCTTTGTCTATCTGATTACATAAATATCAACATGCTCAAAAACAGCGACCAAAATCCAGTCACCTGAACAATAAGCGCCTCGCTCTCTTTGTTTGTAGCGTCAGAAAGTAAGACAATGTTTGGATCTTCCACTACACCATGAACAACAATTTTCAGCTGCGTCTCTTGAGTAGGCGATGCTGCAGCATCTACTTGACTAGGAGCATCAGTAGAAGTAACATCTCCACTTTCAGTCCTGTGTATCTGTGCATCCCTCCCCTCCCTGGGAGTTTCTGGGTCCCTAACACCTGAAGCATCCAGAGAGGTTTGACTGACTACTGAGACTTGTGGCTCTCGAGGATGATTCACGTCGGATGGCGGAATGGTGATGAACTCCAGTAAAAGGAACAAGAAAGGAAAGTTGACAAAAATGGTAGCGTTTTGCAAGGACACTTGGACTGCAAAAGATGAAAACAAAAAGAGAAAAGAAAAGAAATACATGAGAAAGTGAAATAACCAGTATGAGCCGGAGGAAAAATAAAATAGCAATGTTTTCGCAATCACAGATTTAGTCTTGGAACTTTCAAAAGTAGCAGTAAATTCGCCAAAAAGAAGATGCACGCGATTCCTTACTGCTGCACGAATTATGCAACTATGTAACTCATCAGTGGTTAAAACAACAATAGCAAACCTTTCATCTCCCCTGACGGTAACTGACAGAAAAGTACGTCACACATTTCTTTAGAGGATGAAGATGTTCGAGCTCCGGAGTGTGTCGCCATCTTTTTGTCCACTAACCTTTGGGAAAAAAGACACGAAACCTTCAAATTAGAGAGGTATTAACCCCACAGGTCCTACCCCTCCAGCGAACAAATGATGTACAGAGAAGTTGCACACATTTTAGCAAGAAAATTATCGTTATGTAATCAAGACAGCACCATCTATAACCAGTTAATAATCTCCTAGCCAACTATCAAAGGAAACAGCGTAATTCCTTTGATGTCACAAACAAACTTAATTATCAAGCCTACATTCATTTACTAACCTAGGAAAAGCAGAAATTGTTCCTTCTCTGGCATCCTCGACCACACAGCCATTAAGTACACAGTGAATTTGAACAGAGCTGTCACTTGGCAAAACCACGGTAACTGCACTTTCCTCCACATGACATAAACAGAGCTTTGTAGCTGGATCGCAGACCGACGACTGTGGATCAAACGGGTCCTGCAGTTGTTAAAGTAAACCGAACCACCATAAAGTAACTTTCAAATGATTGCCGAAAGTAACCCGAGTTTGGATTGGTTTAATTTTGCACTCTGTGCAAAACTAAACTAACAACTTTCAGTAAAAATATCAACGCTTAACTTACCAAAGGCGTCTCATTGTTGTATAGAATAAGACTAGCACCAGCAAGATCAAATGAAAACACCATTCTGTCCCACGCAGTTTTCGCAGTTTCCTCGGGTACACCAGGTTCTGTAAAGATAATCACTCTTCACATAGAACCGTCACTAAGTAAGTTTCATGACTCGTCGACAGGGTAAAATATTCTTTCTGCTTTGAATTTTGCGCTTATAACGATTGCTGACTTTATTGTTTTCTTTGTTCTGATCTTTTTCAGTTACTATCGACATTTTTCGTCATTTTCAATCGCATGGAAAATAATCAATGCGAATAATATCATACCAGATGAGATATTTGTTGCAGTAGACGGGTCAATACGTTCCTCTTGTTCCTCTGCGATGCTTTGATCAAGTCTCGTTTGGTCTGAAAAGCAAAAGAATGCAAAAAAAAATACAAGTTTCATTAGGTACCCTAAGTTTCTAACAAGAGCAATCTCTGCTTCAACTTAAAAGTCAATTTAGTACTAGACGATACTAGACGTGTTCGTACCTTCCAGTCTCACACTTTCAGCTTCTTTCATATTTTCTTGGAAAAGTGTCGTGAGAACGTGGTAATCCTGTCGACCTAGATTCATCTGAAAACAAAGATTAAAAAAACAATTAACGACACAAATAACTTGCTAACTACAATTTCAACCAAGAAAGTGCATTGATAGAGACAGTGCGGCCGGCGGCAGTAAAGAGTTAACCACAGCCTTTAAATGACTGTGGTGGGGTATCAGTTAAAAATTCAATCGGAAAAATAAATATATCTTTTGATTGAGTCAAGTCCCCAGTAAGGATTTACACCCAGCCTTCCGGTTGCCCAAAGGCGTTTTCAATAAACGAGCATCCGTTTTCGAGAAAGAAAATATTCTTTGTTCATTTTCTAAGGGAAAAAAGCAAGGGTTAACCTTTTAACTCCCAGAGGCGAGCCACATGTAAATTCTCCATACAATATCGATACGTTATCCAGCAAACAGGTTATGAGAAGACTCGAATTTATCAGGTAGAAGTTGTAATCTTGATCTGACACCAAATTCTTGTTTTCCTTCAAGGGTTATAGAAAATATGCCATTCATAGTCAAAAGGTGTTCTTCAGAAGCAAACATCAAAAATAACACTAAACAGATTAAAGTAGTTGGGATGGTGAAATTTGAACAAAATTTAACATCTTTCGCAATGGATTCTCTATCTTCATTTTTTTTTTTTTGGGCAAAAGATACCAGAGCATTATGGGTATAGCGTGACGAGTGACCAGTCCACCTCACTTTGTAGTCGAAATGTTGCCCCCACAGAGGAAATAACTACAT
Source organism: Pocillopora damicornis (assembly GCF_964200805.1). Lineage (NCBI taxonomy): Eukaryota > Metazoa > Cnidaria > Anthozoa > Scleractinia > Pocilloporidae > Pocillopora > Pocillopora damicornis. Next base: position 21,867,486 of record NC_142677.1, read on the forward strand.
CGTGAGACAAACAATTAAAATACCTTGACAAAGTCCAGAGTAGCTGAGCAATCTATGATTGGAATCTCGTTGCAGGAAGGCAATAGAGAACGCTTGATGTTTGCCTCTAGTTTTATTGGTTCAATGAGATGTCGCTTGATCACCGAAGACGAACTTGTATCCACCACACCTCTACGTAAAGAAGGAAGGCAATTTGGTAATAACTTTTCAGTACATTATACAAGTTGTAAGGGTGTATTATCGTTTGAATAAAGGGGTAAGTTTCTAAAGAAACTGTGGTGCTGCGTCGGTGGGAGAGTATAGCAGGTAATTTAGTGTTAACAACTGAGTTGAAAACGTAAATTAGCCACCGCGATTGCTCTGACGAAGGGCTAACGCTCGAAACGTCAGTTTTTTTACCCTTTACGGTGGCTAATTTACGTTTTCAACTCAGTCGTTAACACTAAATTACCTGCTGTATTATCGTTTGGTTCACGACGAGATCACTTCGCACACGGATTGAGACGTTTGGACTGGGTACTGAAAGTCGAAACGTCGCAATCCAAATCGGAAACGACGACATAGTGAGACAGACGATAATATTTCATTACTATGCGTAACGTCATTTTTTTCCTCTGATATTTCATGTAGTCTTCTCAGGACAAAGTTCACCTTTGTGCACATTGAATCTATCCACTTGTAAAATCAATACCTAGCTGTTTCTCGTACATAACTGTTTATAAATTCCATCATCGCTATTTCTATTTTGAAGACCTTTATCAGCCAACATCATCACCAACTCACCTCGCTAATTGCAGCGATTGAAGAGACAATTCCATTATATCGAACACAGCTTCTTTGTTCTCATCGTTCAGTGATGTAGGGAGAACATCAAATTCATTTTGAAGATCCAAATGTCCAAGATCAACAATAAGCATATCCGCTGAGCGAGAATGACGTGGAATGATCACAAGAGGGGCACTGATGGCCACTTTTAAGCCGATGCGAGTTCCTTGACTATGGATGGACTCCACCTTAAATATCACATTTAACGGTACCTCAATAAGCAAAATACATCGCGAAATGCATCACAATTTTATTCGCCCAGACGAAGGGCAAACGTTAAAAACGTCACCTTTAGAAAAACTTTACGGTGGCCAATTTTCATCATCAATTCAGTTGACAGAGCCAAATTATCTTGGAATATTCTCCAACAACGCAGCACCACAGTTACTTCAGCAACCTACCCCCTTATGTGTCCTGACAATAGCTTTGGATCAATGAAATTAGAAAATAAAATATTCCGGTCGAGGATCATGGACAAAAAGAAAAGGGAGAGATAATGTAGATGGGAAGGTTGGGGAGGGGAGGGAGGGTAATAATGCCAAGAGTGTGACAAAAAGACGAGGAGAAGGCTGCGAAAGAGAACAGGGCTAAGGCGCTGTTGTCAATGCAACTCTAATAGAAACTTCAAACATGAAGTTACCTGTTCTGTAACTGCCCTTTGAGCTGTTTCTTGTACGTACTGAGTTGACTGAGGACTTGTTAAAGGCTCAACGAATTGCTTTGGAAAAGAAGCAATAGATGGAGTTAAAAAAAAAGAGTACAGATAACATTTTTTCTAATACTACTACAGATGCATTCTTACTGGTGCCTAGCGCTGCTTTTCCACTTAAATAACGAAGTCTTATCGTTTGTCTCACTACTCACGAAAAGTTAAACGAAAAAACAGGGCTGTAAACCAGCAGCCAGTCGACCGCACAACTCACCAATACAGCTAAGATAAACATGCACCAATCACAGATGATCAAGGTCACTCAGCCAATCACAGTCTAGCATCGTGTTTTATACGGCTAAACGTAACTTGTCGACCTCACGGCATTGTTTTCCATTAAACTTACTTCTAACAATCCAATTTGTTCCGCCTAACTGATAACTGCCGCAACGTTTTGTTGCAGCAGCTCAATAGAGGAAATTTTTCTGCACAAAAAACTGAAGCACTCACCATCAATTCCGTTATGAATCGATACAAAAAGACGATGTTTATTTTCCCAATGTTTAACTCAAGGTTCCCATCCGGTCGTGTAAGATCAGCAGGACTTGGGTCACTCTTGGGAGGATTTCCTTTGTTGAAATATTTAAACTGGAAGAGAGATACTTCATCATGAAGTTATCATATCAATTGTATAAGGTAAAGGTATTTCATTTGCATTGAAAACTGGCAACATTGCGATCACTTTTCCTTTAAGGAGAGCTTACATTGTAGCTCAAAAATCACGTAGTTTTATCACTGCAGTTGTAAAGATATGTGAAATTTTTTTCTTTCCCCTGCGGTGGTAGATTCCAATGATACCTTGTCGAACACTGTCGAGGAATGTGTTAAGAACTCGACTTCGGGCGCCGCCATTTTGGACAAAAAACTTATGGTAACTCAGGTTTCTGGCCGCACACACAACAAACTCACAAATGTTTGACCACGATGCATAGTCTACATAAAAGCTTCTGACAAGAATTAATTTCAAAGACATCGCTACGAAGTGAAAAGAGGAAGTTAATCATACCTCGAAGTCAAAGACATTTTCATTCTCCACAGAGATAATCTGACGTTGCAAGTAAAGGAACAAATATTAAAATCACTGCTTTTCGTTACCGCAAAGCAATAATTAATAAAACAATGCTTGCGTTTAAGACATATCTCATTTAAAAGGAAGTTCTAGGAATAACCTGTTAACCCTTAAACTTTTCATAGGGATAGTGTCCAAAAATTTCATCAGATCCTCACAGGAGTTATTTCCGCTTAATCCAAAAAAAAATTCAGTTGCATATGAAATCTTCAACCTGTGCTTCAATCATACCTTTACGAGCGTCCGAATGCATGCAGATGTGTAGCTTATTCTAATCATTTCTATCTCACCACACGTAAATATGTAATTGAGTTTACAAAACACAACATTGAAACCCTTATGCAGGTTGGAGAACACAATTATTCTCAGGATTCAACGTAAATATTACAAGGATTTGGCGTGTACTTTTGATAAATCTATATCCGATAGGTGACTTTATATAGCTCATTTTTAACATAATGAAGTGTCCTTGGTTAGATTTTAACAATGAGGACAATAGGTGATCTCTATATGGACAGAATATAAATCTCATTGACATTTATTCCTAGACACACCAAATACTTAAGCAGCAAACAGCTTATTTAAGAAATTTTACCTTGGGATAATAGGTTTGGCTATTCAGGTCGACCACAGAGAGATCATTCTGCCTACAACGAAAAAATAATGATGGAAAATAGTGTCACTCCACTGCAACGTGTATGTTATGGTTTATCAAGATAACTACAATGCTTCACTGATACCTTTTTTTCCACAATGAAAATGGCAACGTGCAGAACCTAACCCAGCCCTTTCCCAACTTCGACTAAATCAATTTTCTTGACCCAAAGCCAATAACCCTAAACACCCTAACATCAATATGCATATTCTCCATACTGTGAAGTTTATATGAAATAATTCATTTTTGTACTGCGGTTGTAGATGAAAGTGAAATGTGATCATCGCAGTAAATTTTCCAATTTAAGCAATTGGAAAGAAGAAGCCTGAAAAAAAAAAAAAAAAAAAATCATCCCGTTGAAGCCCTGATTTTTTTCAGGCTTCTTCTTTCCAATTGCTTAAATTGGAAAATTTACTGCGATGATCACATTTCACTTTCATCTACAACCGCAGTACAAAAATGAATTATTTCATATAAACTTCACATCATTTCACTGCACGGGAAGATATGAACTCAATAAATTGACCTCGCTCCCAATGTGTGGCTTCATAGCTCAGTTGGTAGAGCATCGCACCGGTATTCGCGGAGGTCACGGGTTCGTATCCCGTTGAAGCCCTGATTTTTTTCAGGCTTCTTCTTTCCAATTACTTAAATTGGAAAATTTACTGCGATGATCACATTTCACTTTCATTCTCCATACTGTTCTGTATACATTTCTTTAGGTGCTGATAAGGAGAATTTGTTTAACAGTCAAGAGCTTGTTTAGTTGGTGATCATTTCCTGTGTTCTCGTGATCTTAATGTGTGATTCAGGGGTGGTATTGTAAGGAGAAAGTAGATGTTAGTCGCTCTTAGCAGTCAAAGGGTTAAGCAGTTAACAAAACAAGACTCACCTGGACTTTAAAACAATTCCGTCATCCCACAGAAGAAATTCTGCAGTTAAACCTGAAGTAGAACGTTAATTAGAGTTGCAAGGGTAGGCCTACAAAGTGTTTTTCATAGGATCATTCTAAAGGAGGTCAAATCAACCGCGACGATAAAAGCTAATTGTTGAAAGAAACTGTACTGCCATGTTGAACTTTATTTCTGTTAGAGACAATTGCGCCTGTCCTATGTAGTTAAAGGCCTTTTCCAGTCGGTAGCTTCTAGAGTTAATGGCAACTGAAATAAGATGTTGTGAACACGTACCTTGAACCTTGACTCTCGCCAGATTTTTATGGGAGATCCTGACAAGAACATCAACTTCTGACAGTTCGGCGTTCAACTTCAGGCTGACGACACTTTGTACTTTCTGCTCTGAATCAGTATTAATCGCACTGTCTGGCTTCTGAGCGCTTGAGGAGTCTCCTAAACTACAATTAAAAAAAAAAAAAGAGGAAAATTTTCGGTAAGTAAACAAAACTAAGTTGATATTGCATTTCAAATGTAATAACTGTTTATGCGCTTCTGATGAAGGAAGTTTTAATAAAGTTAAGAATAAGACGATGACTTTGGAGTAATTAAAAAAATAGCTTTCTTTCTTACTTTAATGATAAGACTAAAACAACTATACATTTAAACCACAAAGCGACACGGGAGAGTGTAATGGTTACCAGAGAAATTCTGGGCATTCGCTTTAAATGTTTCGTTAGTTGGCTTCTTTAGAAAGCACTAGCTGGAGAAACAAAAACCTGAGCATCTCTTTGCAAGAGCGTAAACAATTTACTATATCATTGAAAAAATAATGTATTGTTATCTTATTACTGGTCTATTAGAATAATTACGGTATCTGTATTGTGTTACCTCGACAGAAGAGCAAGGCCATGCATTTGCAAATCTATCAGAGCTTTTTGAAGACAATCTATTTTCAGCGTTGAAAAACTGACGTTTATTCGCTGCTCTACGGTGCGGAATGTCGATTTGAATTCTGGACATCTGGGATCAACCTTTGAAAAACAGTAAAAGTAATAATCTAGTATCTAACACTTCTTCTGTGACAACTTCTTATACATAAAGTACCATAATTTAACATGTGACCCGTACGGCCTTGCGAGAACTTTTACTATTAACAAACATTTCGAGATAGCAGAGGCACGGCCTGAAAACGTCGTCTAGCCCAGTGCAATGCGAACAGAAAGATACAATGCGTATTGACTGAGTCAGGTTTGGCAGGGCAGGAAAACATACAACCCATCAAGTAATTCCTGCCTTCCCAGAGAATGATGTTCAGTGTAAGTTTCTTATTTGGGCGTCATTTCACTCACCCTTTTGTACGAAACAGAAATAAGATCTGTATCCTGAGAGGAAGATAAGAATTTTACTGGAGAACCATCCGCACCTTAAAGAAAAACAAAACATCAGGGTCCAGTTGTTCAAAGCGATAACTGTTGACAAAACTTACTGCGCTATCCACGGGAGAGCGACTTATCCAGTAGAGAGCGTTATCTACCAGGAGTAAAAATATTTTACAAACACGACGGAGTCTTTTCACCGTCATTGCTTTTTACACAAAACTGCATATCATACTCTAGTTAAAGGATTTGCATTTCTAACGCGAACAGAGAAAGTTTCCATTTCCTCACTGCATTTTTTAACGTCCATTTTTCCTATGGTCGTGTTTTGTGAGTAAGTATTGGTAACTCATGAAGCTACTCTAACAGTTAAGAGTACTACACGGATCTACAAAAGTCACTTCTACGTCTGCTAAACAATTCAAGCCAAATGAAGGATTGCAATTGAAACTCCGTCACCGGGCCAACAGCTATTTAATGACCCTTCAACCCACAAGATCTAACAGAGACGCAAAAAGCGAACCAAACATGTAATTTAATTGACATGTTTCCACCTATCTTTTTAAAAGCTTGGAATACCTTTGTTCAAATGATCGACGAGCTCAATAGCTCCAAGCTTTGCAGATGCATTGAGGATCCATGTTTCCATGGTGACAGTGGCACTCAAGTTGGTTGTTTCAAGAACCAAATATGGCTTACAGACACCATCAACAACTTTGGGCGAACTAACTTGAAACTAAAAAGGACCATACAGAAAAGGTAATTAAGAGCGGGAAAAGTCAGAACATACCTTTGTATTAGAGGGCCATTTATACGAGGAAATATCCTACAGCTATTGTAAAACGCAAGCGCAGCCTACACGAGCTCTCCCCTAGGTTGCCTTCGCCTAAATCCCTATTAATGTTGATTTCGACCGCTCTCGCCCCCCTCCCCTCCCCTCCCCTCAATTTCGAATGTAAGCAAGTACAAGAAAACGCATGCGTGATGACATCTACGCCTGCACAGTATATGGTTTGCATGGTCAGCAACCAAGTGTCACTTTATTCATGCCCTCGGTTTCACGTTTTTAAGAAATTGCGGCTTGAGTAGATCGTGAATGCGTAAGCTCCCTTCTTATCTATGTCACGGCTTGTGAGAGCCGAGGCTTATTTTCCCAACTTTCCTTTAAATGAGACGAAACTTCCAGTGCGGTACTAACATGGGTGGTGCTTTTGAGGAATATCACTCACTGACAGCCGACGCAAATACAAGGAGTGTACTTACGGTGCACTACCCACAAAAATATTGGAAAGGAGTAACAATAAACCCCCGTAGAAAAGGTACACTAATACAAACCTTATTCAGCTTGAAGAGACATTTAATATTTGTTACTTCATCAATAGACTTGGCATCAGTGTTGTCTGGAGGATCGTCCTTCTGTTCTTCCTCTTTCTTCATGTCTTCAGTTTTAGATGCAGGTGTACGTTCTTTAAAAAGATGACCAACAAGACACATCAAAAATAAAATTATGTTCACGAGCACCAGAGATTGAGCAAAATATTTTATTAAGTCGTAGAGAACACATTACAATTGTGTGAAGTTGTTTCATACTAAAAACTTTTACCTACAGCAGCAGTGAAAATACAATTGCACATTAGTCAAAAATGACACTTACCGTTCTGGCCTTCCAACAAATTATCGTTCAAAACCATCATCAACATCTGAAAATCATTCACTCCCAGGTTCATCTAGAAATAAAAATGAATTAAATTATATTCATTCTATTCATAATTTTTTTAATCCCATCTATCAAGACCGAACCAGAAAAGTTGTCAAAGGAAAGCTTGTCAAGGAAATCTTGCCTGTAAAAGGCGCTTTTCAATAAACTGCGGGATACACAGTAATATGCTGTGAATGGCCAGATGTTTACCTTAAACAGCTCCAAACTCCCCTCTATTTCAATCAAAGGGAGATCGCTCTTATCCAGCCCCAGTCTTCTCTTTACAATGACTTTCAACTCGACTGGTTCAATCAAATACTCACTGAGATGTTTTTCCACTTGAGAATAGCTAAGTAATAGAAAAATATGGAATCAAAAGAATCATGTTTCTTCGAAGGATACAAGAAAGTTTAATAATATAGCACCACACGAGTAAAATGTGAAAAGTATGAGCTCAACTTAAGCCCAGTTTCCAGATATCGCTCGGGTCGTCCCAATCGTTCTCAAAACTGTGGACTGGAGAGATAAGGACCACGCACTAGAACTATATGGTAAAATAAATTTGAGGAGTGATATAAAATTGATTTCATAGATGCCAATCGTAAGCCAAAACGTCCGTAACTTTACGTTTCCTGGTACACATTTGCGAAAAATACGAAGAGCGATAAATTTTAAATCTTAATCTTTGTACACTAGATTGAATTTTAACGACTATTTCTCAAAGAAATATAAAATGAGAAACAAACCCAGAGGCTTGAAATGAACTGAATCGTACATCCATGCGATCAAGAAGTCCATATTGAGATGAGTTGATTATAGAATTACTAACATGCAATTGTCCAAGGTCTGCAACGAGTTTTTCGCTCGACCTTGAATTGCAAGGGATGATGATCTGTGGTGCATTTACAAAAATGTTCAATCCAATCTTAGCTCCCTGTTTTTGGATGTGCTGAACCTAAAAAGCAAGTTAGAGTAGGCGAGTGAGCCAAATAGCACCGATACCGAACAGGTGACCCATTACAAACAGCCCAAAGACTGTAAGCCGAAATACATGTAGCATAGGATATTTCTTCCATTGCTCCTTAAGCTACAAGACAACAAGCAGCCGCTATTAATTTTGCAGAACTGTGAAGCAAACCATTGATTGAGAATGAAAAAACTGAAACTGTTTCAACATATACGAGTCAGCGACCGCTTTCAAAAACAAAAAGATTAAATGCAGATCACAGTCGCCAAATACTATCTAGTAGAAGTTGTTAACCCTTTAACTCCCATTAGTGACCAAGACAGAATATCTCCTAACAATATCAATACGATATCAAGTAAATAAGTGGTGAGAAGAAAGAAATATATTAATTTGGGGATAATTGGTTGATCCACTACTAAATTCTCTGAACTAACATTATAAGGATTATATGGTTGAAATTAGAGAGAATTACAAATTTGATCTGGGAGTTAAAGGGTTAATGTTGTTGACGTTTTTGCTATCGTTCTTGTCGTTGGTGTTTTGACCGCACGTTGTTAATTATAGGTTTCACCTGGTTCAGAACTGCTTTCTGGGTTACTTCCTGGGCATATGCAACTGTTTCTGGACTTGCAATTGCTTGAAGAAAATTCTGAAACCAGGAGAGAAGAGAAGACTGTGTGTTTGCCTTCGTTATTCATCCACACAAGTTCCACAAAGGATTAATATACGTAAATCTAACTTGAGGCAGAAACATCTCACTAACCTGAAGATGAGCTACAAAATAGCCAAGGAATACAAATCGGAGTTTTCCAAGTTTTACGTTGACTGAGAAATCGAGAGCTGTCGGATCCTGGTCGGCAATGGCTCCTTGTAAGGACTTGTTGAATATGGTTACCTTAACGTTGTACAAAAAAAAGGAAAAAAATTCGGGTCATAATACTCTTTATCAAAACGTTGTTAAACTTTCAACCTGTATCGGTAGCTGTGCCAAAAAATGTTTGATGGGATATTCAACTAACCTTGCAGTCAAAAACTGTGTTATCCGCCAAGTCTAAAATCTGTTTAATGGATGAGAAAAATTCATACATCTACAGTTTGATTCTATTGAAAAGTGTCTATGAGTTAGTCACAACAAATAATTTTTTTAATAGCAAGTGGCACCTTAATTCCTTTGCATCCATAGCCAGCCACCTTTGGAATACTTTACCAAGCAATGCTAGAATTGCTAGTAATGTGAATACTTTTAGAAGTATAATAGACAAATTCAACCTTGTACCGTTTATTTATCGCTAAGCACCATAACATGCCCTGCACATGATTGTTTATAGTCTTTTATACTTATGTAATTTTCATTATTTTCAGTATTTTGTAATTGCACGTGCGCATTGTAAATGAGTATACTCAATGCTCCTTGGCGTTATGTGGATAAATAAACTATCTATCTATCTATCTAATAATAACTACAAGTATCAAAAATGAAGTATCCCCTACAAGAGAAGGCATCAAAATCGTCTGTCTAACTGTTGTTATGCTAGAGCAGTTTTCAATTGTGTCGAAAGTATTTCATTATTGATTAAGTTTTGCATAACCTCGTTCTGTGATTAGTCCATAAAACGTACATCACCTTCTCAACCAATCGCATTCACAATTAAAATTATTCGTGATTCGGGAACTTGCGTTATCTCATCTCATATATCTATCTTGCGTTATCTCATATCTCATCAGCTGACGACGACGTCGACCTTCGTTCTAACTGGCAATTGAGAATACTTTGGTTTTGGTTTTTCAAAACTCAACTGAAAACTGTCGCCTCTAAATAGACAAGTTCAAACAACTCAATCTTACCTGAGGATACAACGTTCCGTCTGTAAGATCTTTAATATCCAAGTCTTTCAACCTGGAAAACAAAAATGATCGTTATACCTAAACAGTTTTGTTCCTTTGTTTCCCAACACTGGTAGGAAACTTAAAACCGGGAAATTAAGGTAAAATTTGAATCCGATATAAATATGAACGACAACAATTGCAAATCACATCTGCTACTCTCTCGTAACAGAAAAATGGCCATTTTTTGAGACGTTTCGTAGCAGAGATAGGAAACTGAAAACTTATTCCATCTAGTGCAAAGGCGAGATTTATCTAGTACAGTAATAAAATTTGTATTCCTCAATAGCTGTCGTGATTAACGCGAGGCCTATCTTAAGTTTTTACTCTCGTAAAAAAGGAAAAGAGTGAGACCTCCCATACATGTCCAACACACCCAATCTGACTCGTTTCTGACTTCTGGCAGGTCGACTCGAAGGCTGCCTTACACGAATCTACTCAATTTGGGTGTATTGGACAACCTTCAGACTTTCGAGGACAATTGGTGCACTCACTTGGTTGTTATGTTCACCTCAGCGGGAACTACGTCTACGCTGACATCAAGACCTGTTCGCCAAAAAAAAACAATCTGAGGTGAGTAAATCTTCCGCCTCAAGAAATATCCATAAGAGACAGTGAGGACTGAAGCTACGAACCTGTGACATCCATCTTTCCAACATGGCGATCCATTGAACTGAGAATTACAGTAACTTCTTCTATTTTTGCCACAATCTTAAAGTTGACAACATCAGTATCACTTTGAGCCTTCTTTTCTTCATCTACACCTTTCACAAGTTCTATAAAACAACAGAACGGAATTTATTCCAAAGCATGTCTACCCAGTCACCGATTTTGACAGAAGCATTAACAGCCCGGGGCGACTTTTGGAATGAATGTCTTAAAAACCACAACTCGAAAAGCAGTCACAGTGGCTGGTCAAAGCATAGGCTAACAGCACGACTGCGATTAAGCAGTCACAGGGCATAGTAAAAAAGAACATAGCAGCCCAGGATTAGTTGTTCTATTAATGTTAGAGCAATACCTCTGCCAACCGAGCCATCAGGGTGATCTTCCTCCATGATTGTCTCCAGAAACCGCTGAGGAATAGTTGGCCACTCAGGTTCGCTGCAAAGCCCATATAGAAATCAATAACTAACGGTAATCGAACTAAGTGGAGTGAAATTTGGTCTAAAATCATCCGTGTGATTTCACATTTGATTTCAGACCAAAATTGCAAGACACGAAGTTCAATTGCCACTTTACTTCATCCATTTTCAAATCACCCATTATTGTCATTAATCTGTAAGAAGCTGCAAAAGCTGCAACATTCGCCTCAATGTTTTTTCTTTTAGATATTTTATCTGAGACACTTAAATAAAAATGAAGGTATTTTTGAAAATCTTTCTAACTCAAGCAAACAAAAGGTATTTCGATATTAGAGTGTTTTAACACCAGTAAGTGCATTTAAAAATGCTGGCCCTACGGTTACCTTTGAAACAGACTCAGGACAAATATTTGGAAACTTGCAATAGCTTCCTGTTTGGCTGTCATTTTTAACGAGCTGAACCTCATTTCAATCAATTGCTCAATTGACTGAAACTTTTCTTTGAACTCTGGGCCTGATGGATCAGCCTAAAAAAAATTCAATGGAAAAAAACCATTACGATAATCAGCATCTTATATTATGAGCGCTACATACACAGTAAACTTCGAGTTTACTTATAGCAAGTTAAAGAACACCTGCGTCTCTATTTTAAAACAAAATTAAAGGTGAATTACAAGTATGTTATAAAAATCAATCGAAAATGATCTTCCATGGTGCTAACAGTTCGACTTAAGCGCTGCCATTTTGAAAACCTCTGTAACCTGGCCGCTCATGAAAATTCTAAACGCACTGTTCACAAACAGCTTCTGCTGTGCTCATCTGAAGAAATATATTTTATTGAAAAGGAAAATGCCTCTTCTTATGTCTCCTTACTTTTTAAACAGGTCGCTTTGAGAACGACAAGAAAAGAGCCGATAATCTGTGATGTCACTGGTAAGCGGCCTAGTTGCTCAGTACGACCGCGAATTTAAAGCCAATTTAGGGGAAGATGAGGTTACTCTTTGAAATCTACGTGTTGAGTCATAATTTCATTTAAACTTTTTAACGGCAGCAATAGACAAAATTAGATGTGTTCTGAAGCGAAGCTCCAACTACAAGAACAACAATGAAACTTAGAATTTACCTTGACGTAACTGACGGTAATCCAGTCATCTGTCGCTGACGAATTCAACACGCAAAGGTTGCCACCATCAACGTCTGTATCCAGGAAGAAAGAATCATAGAATTGTATTTCAAGTTATTTAAGTGTATACGTCAGAAGATTAGTTTTTTCATGGCCGATTTTCAACTATTTCATTGGATTATCAACTGACAACCTCTCATGCTTGTTGAGTTGAGCTGCATGGGTGATATCCCGCTCTGCGCGAAGTCCTGCGTTAGCTATTTATCACCTCATATCCACCACGACTACATAAAATAATAATTTTCTTAAAGTTCACTTAAAAAAAAGAAAAAAGAAAGAAAGCAACTAAAAGTCTTCTACCTTTCCAGTGGTTATCAAGGAGCTGCATAAACCCAATTTTAACTTTGGCATGAATGTCCCACGAATGAACGACCAAATCTGTGCCAACATCCCGTATTTCCAGAGATAAATATGGATTACCAACAGCTTTTTGTTCATCTGCTTTGTCCACAGTGATAAGAAGCTGAAAAAAGCCAGGTTACATTTAGATGAACTCCACATAAAACTGTAGCGAGTAGAGTACATAAACATTGTCAACTGTGCTTTTTGCCTGTGTTTTTTTCCGTAGATTTGTTTTTGCTTGTTTGATTCCTTTTTCTTTTTTGTTCGCGTTTCTTTTGCCTTTTTGTGTTGTTTTTTGTCTTGTTTGTGATGCTTTGAGTTCTTATCAAAATGTCCCATAATAACTATTACCAGAATACCTTTTGAAGTGTCGAAGTCGAGGCATGCGTATAAACTATCGTGAAACGAAAAGGCTCCTTCTTCGTTAACTTCTATGTACACGAGGTCGCCTCGCGAAAACAGATAGTGAATTTGTCGTAAAATAAAGTTTGTTATAGTGAAAATGGAATAACCCCGAAAATACCTTCTCAATAGTGAAATCTCCTGCTAATTTGATCTTGTCGACTTCATGTGCTTCAACGGGATGAATGTGGCCATCCTCAGGACTGAATGAATCAAAATGTGTAATCGTGACATATCAAAAATACAAAAATTTTACCCAAAGAGTGCGTTTTTGATTGGTTAATTCAAAGTCTGCAAAACTATAAATTTCCTTCAATTCTCCTTTTTCCTTTCTACCTCAATCTTTCTTTTTTTTTTTTTTTTGACTCGTAGTATAACCCACCATACCACGAAATTACCATTCTGCAAGCATGACTCATATGACCAAACTCAGGTTTTTCGCAGAAATATGTAACTAAACATGTCACTCAAGGCTAGGAATAGTTACCTTTAAAAGCTTTTTAAAAACTCACTCTTTGATGATACCAACACTCTTATTCGTTTGTTTCTTCTGCTGAAAATTGTATCCAATGCCCAATCATTTTATATCATACAAGAGACGTTAAGGAAACAAATTACTTTCCGGCCTTATCAGAACCAATGGCAAACCTAATGACCCACCTTTCTTCTGGAAGGTACTCTTGTGCGTCATGCCACTGAACGTCTTCATCTGGCGAAAATTAAATCAAGACAAACGGAATTAGGGTCTCATGAAGCATAACATGACAGTTGATAAAAACACTTCGCCAACCATGTTGTACGGAACGTAAAATGATCAGTGTCCATTACCTTCAAAGGGGGCAAGTTTCTAAAGAGACTGTTGTGCTGTGTCGGTGCGATAGTATAACAGGATCTTTTGTATTATCAGCTGAGTTGATAACGTAAATTGGCCACCGTAAAGAGTTTCAAAGCCGACGTCAGTTTCGAGCGTTAGCCCTTCATTAGGGCGCAAAATTACTCTATTACCTTCACTACTATCCAATCGAGTAACCATGGCATCTTTAAACAAAGCTTCGAGATCGCTCGCTTCCTCTAAAGAAAGAGTTGACGAGCTGTGTCTCCATTCAGTCTGGTAACAGATCAAATTTTAATGTCAATAACAAAGAACTCGAGTCAAAGTTGCATTTATTTGAATAATGCGCTGCTTGTTAAGGTTTAGATACATTATATACACTGTCAAGTGTGCCGCACTTGGCCTAACAGGTTGCGTGCTGGTCCCGAAAAACCTGAGTTCAACTTGTCTCATTTTGAATAATGTCCTCTCTTGCTGAGATTTTAGACACACTTGACTACGAGCAGCCATACTTTTCGACGAGGTCCGTCCCACGAGTCGGAAAAAAAATAGCGAGTAAAAGATTGACGTTAGCGCGCAGACCTATGGGAGTAAGGCGCATGAAAACTGATGTACATCAGTAATCTGATTTGTCGGGCACTCATTTCATGACAACACCGATATTGGGAACAAACAATCAAATGATCAATTCCATCGAGAGACCCCGTTATGATATTAAAATCGATGTTTACTACCTTCGATTTGACATCAGCGCGCTTTTCTTCCAGTAACACAGGTTGCTGCACTCCAAACGGTAAGTGATCTAAGAACTTTGTGAAAAACTTGAAGATTAGTAGCTACAATGCTCTTCATGACAGAAAATAACACAAGGAAAACGGTCAAATAAGTCAAATTGGTGAAACTACATGTACGAAATGACACTTTTATACCTTCATCAGCATCTTGTATTTTTCATCTGATAACTTTAAATGCAACGATGGAAGGACCGATGATACTTTAAACCTGAAAAAAAATCGAACATTCAGTTTTCGGGCGCTGAAGCAGAATTAACTATCTAAAGCAGCCAGGAGAATTTGGTAGCATGACCTTGGAGTTCCTTACATCATTTGAATGCCATGTTACTGGATTCAAATACAAGGAACTTGTTGGCACCTCACTTCCTGTGTACCACGAAACACCTACATATGCTTAGACAATTTGCTCATGTGGTGGTTTAGTCTGACCGTTCGCCGAGTGAGTGTGGTCCTGAGAAGGACTGTTGTCGGTTGTGGTGACTGACGTTTCGATGACCTGAACGGAAGTCATCAACAGCGGAAGTCAACAACAGCGGAAGTCAACAACAGCCCTTCTCAAAACTACAATCACTCGGACAATCAGACTACACTATACACTTAATGTATGGTCCCGAGGGAAACAGTTACTTTTGTTTTCCCGAGAGTCCTGATCTTTCCCGAGACGAAGTGCTTTATTGTATATTTAAACTTTCCCTTAAACAACCAAATGGCAAAAACATGCTGTTGTATTCGGCGCGCAGGCAACAACTGCGTAATTGTATCTCGGTCGGGATACATTTGAATTTGATCAAGGGCACGTGACCAAGAATCAACCAATCACGGTGCTCGTTTTGTTGAGTGAAAGTCTAGGCATATAACACTATCACATGTTACCTCGGATTCAAACCATTTACTGCATAATTTACTCACTCTGGAAGTTGTAGATTATCAGTCGTAATGCTTTTCTGTAACTTCATTTTAAGAGCAGTGGAGGGTAAAATGTGATGAGGTGAACTTGAGACACTTTGAATTGATTCCCACTTCACATCTTCAGAAACAACACGTTCAAAAAGTTACAAATCCAATCTTATTAATGATAAAATCAGCTACTTTGCTCAAGGCAGAAGGGCGCAAAAATGTATCAAAGGTCAAAAACACTGAATCACAAACCCTTGTTAAAAATCATAACTTGGACATCACCCAAAGTCATCTCAAACTTGTCATAGAACATCTCCTCTAATTCGTGTTCAGTCGCCGTCTGTTAGAAAGAATATTGAAAGGATCTGTTGCAAAATATCACAATTCACAGTGCAAACTCTAGGTGCATTCCCTGCCCAGCATACAACAAAACTACAGGTGCATCAGTAATCAGTATAGGTGATACTTACTCTGACACTTGTGTCCCGAGATGCCAAGTTACTGACCACCTTCAGATGTCCCAAGTCAACAGCAAGAACACTTCCATCCCTGAAAAAGTGATTGAAACAAAAAGCGCACCTGATTGATAGGGGAAAAGAAACGGTGTACCTCAGAAAAGAATGTCGTATTTAAAAGAGAAACCTGCAAGGCCCGAGGCCTCAACAGAAACCCTAAATTTCTTGAAATAACCAGCGCAATTCTGGTACGTCATGCGTGTGTGGTTTAAGTCACATAGTTTTTTAAAAAATATGGGGAAGAAAGATATTTGTTAATAACACCTGAAGACAAATTTCGAACGGTTAGGCTACACTGCAGAATTGGCTGAAAAACGCGATAAATGGTAAATTTCCATCTACGCTTTTTCAGGAACAGTAAAGATAAGGACCAAGCAACTCCCTTAAATCTTACCGACACCGTTCAACTTAAGCTATTAACAGAATTAAATGTAACCCAGTAGTACCTTTGCAGAGTTCCATATTCAGGAATTACCACGAATGGCGACCTCACATCTAAATCAAGGTATGTAACCTTCAAGAAACAAAATCTATGAGAAGCCATTCTTTCACAATAAATTTCAGTGCAAGACGCAGCCTGAATTAAATTACAAAGTACATAATGAAAAGAAGAACGTTATTGATCTCTTTCTCTCTACATTAACATTTATGGGACAACAATGATAGTAGATTCCTTCGAGGGGTTACAGGTAAGGATGTGCTATTAAAATCATTTTATCACAAACTAGGATTCTTTTAAAGTCCACTCGTTTCGTTAGAGCAGTAGCACCAAATAAGACCACGAGACAAGCTTCAAACAGATCGCGAAGGAAAGGGAGTTGCAATATATAGGATAGATAGTTGGAAATAAAAGAAAATTCCTCTCAAATCAGTATATTGAAAAGAAAAACATCTATGTGTTGATCATCAAGTAGCTTAACAAAATATTTCCTTCTTAACCTCGTGCTGAGTTATCGCGTACTCCAAACCCGCGCGGGTCCACCGTCTCAGGTCCTGAAGCTTGCTGGCTGCTGCCTCCCCAAGCCTGAGTAAGCATGGTTCAAGCATCTCAATAAATGGTACTTTAACAAGGAAATAAACAGCACTATAAAGCTACTTGTTAGCGTGTGGACTGAACCAAATACACATGGACGTGGCCTTGCTTGCCTGAGAGCTCTCTAAACTTCGGTGATGAAGCATCAGACAAGTAATCGTAAAATCGAGGTTTTAATCCTCCCTGAAGATGAGTAATATTTCTATGCTTCACGCTTGTATAAATGAACTCAATTTCTGTCATCACCATCAATACAATTCTTGCTTTGATTACAATTTAACCCAAATCACAGGAGCATGGCATGAAGATTGAAAACGAAAGTTTACTGTAAGCAGAAAGCCCCTCAGTAAAATTTGACGAGCTAAAACCAAGTTTGAACTGCTAAGATAACACAAATACCACAGCAAACCGTGGCAGATCACCTTGCTAAATGGGAATAATCAGAACAGTAACTAGTAGAAGTACATTAGACATTTTCTCGTGGTATACATTGATGAAAAGAAATCACTTACTCTTGAAACTTTGAGTTTTCAGGCATGTAGAAAAATGCTATTATTTTATCAATGGTGTGCTGAAAGAAACAGTATAAAGGAGATGACCTTAGAGTCAAATCGTATTTTTCCTTCCCTTGGGTACCAAGTGTGAAGAATGAACAAGTGGCTTACAACATTTAACAGATACAACATGCCAGCCCTAATTTGACCAAGATGAATAAACGCTCTCAATTATTTCGAGGCTACTGATATTATATATGAGACATACAGTGTAAAGTTATATTCTGCATTCATGAGAGACTCATCGCATGGCTTCCGAAGCTTCTGTGCATCTATGTTTCTGTAGCGTGAAGAAACTAACATCAATATTACTTTGGTGTGCTCCTTTATAGCAAGTAAATCCTCGGCGTTTCATTAGCTTTTTTCCTGCACAATTTGGCCATTACTTAATTACGCTCTTAGACTGAGAGAAGCTCTGTGAGAGTTACACAACACAGCGACCCTGGGTGTGGCTCACATCAAGACTATTCGATGCAGATTCCATGGCATCACAACTAAAACTACCATGTTCCCACAGATTTAAATCGTATAAGATTTAAAAATCAATTCTATATGAGATATCGCATCACAAAGTCAACTTCAAACAAACGCAAGAAGGCAACATCAAGTTAAAATTTCGAAAATCATTTCTTCAACAACCTACCGCATCATAAACAGCCTGAACGGGCTCCACCTTCAGGGATACTGCATAGTCTGCTTTCAATTCAAGAGGCTTAGTTTCCAATGTACATTGCACTAGAGCTGTTCCATACCCTAAATCAAAACCAAAGAACAATAAAATAAGGGATCGCCACTTTTCAGGGAATGTCACTCAAATTCAAAGGCCGTGAAACATTTTTAATGTGATTTCACACTCACCGTCAAGGGTGCTCTTGGATGAAACAAGAATAAGCTGGTTTTCCGTAGCTTCTTCTGAATATCCAAGCATCTTGAATTTGTTAACCTTACCATGAAACCTAAATCCCAAACGACAATATTCGTTGACTATATTTCACGCATTCATTTCCTGCAGGGCTTCTCTCTAAACATACTTCGACGAATTTCAGATATCTCGCAGAGATCATTGAAATTCACAGGAACCGACAAGACCTTGTACATGTAAGTGTTATTTCATAGACATTTATGAAAAGCCTAAGGTTCCTACCTCTGCAATATGATTGAGACCGGCAGAAAAAATTCTAGTTGAAAGGAAACAATAATGCTATGCCTACATAAATTGGTGACAAAAGTAGCAGTTAAATTCCGATAGCTGGGACCATTAAGAGGGATAAAAACATTGGTAACGTTTATCGAGAGTAAAATTATAGAGAAAGTGATACCATTGGAGGCAAGAATCGTTTCTACAATGGTTAGAGAAATCGTTCACGTTTTTGCTTTTTAGGATGCATGGTAACTCACCGAAAGGCTCCCTGAGCCGGCCTGTGTTCTAAAGTTGCATCAAATCCTTCAGTATCCAACTGAGCTATTTTACTGAAATGAAATATGACATGACAAATGATATGACAGGCTGAAGACAATTTACCAATGAAAAAGTGTATTGATCCAGTAGAGATAGCAATGTGACTCACCAATTTGTTGCGTCCAAGAGTTCAAAAGTACATTTGTCCAGGTTGAAGGTAATCCTTGACTTAATGAACTGCAACCCGTCGAGAAGAGTAATATGTGTGAAAAACGTAAACATTAAGACGTACATGTATTTTTCAAAGTTAGTGATAATTTTCCATGTTTCCTTTCTATTCCGCCTAACGTAAATAACTAGATCATTACCGGTTTCGAAGATTGATGGATCAAATAGAGAGACCAAGATTGAGATAACAAAAGGGGGTGGAAATAAAAGAAGGGGAGGAAGAGGGAACGAGAAGAAAGGTGAGAAAAGGGGAAAGAGGAGAGATGAGAGAAAAAAAAAGGAGAACGAGGAGGAAGAAGAATGAATAAAAAG
Source organism: Pocillopora damicornis (assembly GCF_964200805.1). Classification (NCBI taxonomy): domain Eukaryota; kingdom Metazoa; phylum Cnidaria; class Anthozoa; order Scleractinia; family Pocilloporidae; genus Pocillopora; species Pocillopora damicornis. The sequence continues at coordinate 21,887,138 of NC_142677.1, forward strand.
GGAATGAGGAGTAGGAGAAGGGGTAAGACGTAGTGGGGGGGGGGAGATGGCGTGGAGAAAATGAATGAGAGAGGGAGGAATTTGTAGGACGTGATTAAAGAAGAGGTGGGAGGAGGGGCAGGGAGAGGAGAAGGGGTGGAGGAAGAGGAGGAGCAAGGAGGGGACAGAAAAGGAGAAGGGGGTGAAGAAAAAAAGGAGGGGTGGAAAAGTAGGTAGGACATGGTGTAGGTAGATGTGGTGATGGTAAAGAAGCAAGAGTAAGGAAGATAATGAGGGGAGGAGATAGGTTGAGAGGAGGAATACCATAAGGAAAGGGGATGAGGAGAGAAAAATGAGGAAAGAGATACAGGAAGAGGAGCAGAGGAGGGAAAAAGTAAAGGGGCATATTGGAAATAGAGGAGGTGTGGAATGCAGTAGTTGCTACCATATAAAGAATGTTAAGAACTTATAAAACATCACAGTAGCATTACCTCTGTAGGATATTTCACCCGCACACTTTCATTGTAATCAATTGCTTTGTACAACTTTTCCTTTTCCTCAACAGAAAGAGCTGCAACTGAGAATTTTGACCAAATGTCCTCCTCTATAGAAAGTTAGGTGGAAGAATATTTGTTATTCAATGTTTCTCCACTAAGTTGTCCAAAAAAGATGCTTTCAAGAATTTTCATCAAATGTAAAAAAAAAAACTCAAAAGGGTATTTGAATGAGTGGTAGTGAAACAATCAAAAAAATTACAATTTCAAGAAAAATTGAAAAATAAGCTTTTCAGGGCCTTCAGTGATCTGAGAACCTCATAAGCAAGCCAACATCTTCAAAAGTAGTCTTAAAACATATCAAATGCAGATTTAACACAAAATTGTTCATTACTGTTTTGTTATAATATAATCAGAAAAAATGCATTGTAAACTTGTCTCTCCATACCTTGTTCCTCCTGTTTCATGACTCCTTCATAGTCAGTGGAGCTTCCAGACCCAATACCCAACCACAACCACCAAGGATTTGACTTCTTTTTTTTGTTTGGATTAAACCTTTGACTTGGAGGAACCTTCAGAATAAAGAAAAAGATAAACTCCCTCAATGAAAAATCTTAGAGCGCTGCAAACTTCCAAAGAGCCAAGAAATAATTTTAAACTGTAGAAGTTTCAGAAAACAGTTTCAGGGAGGAACTTTAATTATTGGAAAGTCAAAAGGGCATTGACCATTAGGAAAAGTATACACTCTTAAAACTGAATCTTCTGAAATAAGCATCATACAGTTATTTACAAGCACAAATAACTAATTAACTCTCTTGAGTGACCAAGACATAATTTCTCCTTACATTGTTGATACAACAAGCATACAAGGTATGAGGAGAAAGGAAAACATCAATAATTTGGAGAATTGTTGATTGATCCAAAACCAAATTCTCCAAACTCAGATCATAAGAATTGTATAGCAGACAGTAAGGAGAATTACTAGTGAGATCTTGGGAGTACAAGGGGTTAAGAAGAGTTCAGTTATTTTAAACTCCATCTGGATTTCCTCTCAAGCTTAACTGTTGTTAGTGTATCACAGAGTAGTTTAATTCCATAACAACTCACACCCATGGTATCTCCAGCTATTCCTTAAGCCTGAACCCACTGTAACTTAACCATTTACACCCTAACATCAGGTTGCATATTCTCCATACTGTTCTCTATAAATTTCCTAACATGCTGAAAAGGAGAATTTGTTTAACAATCAAGATCTTTTTAGTCCTTGATTATTTCCTTTATTCTCATATCTTTAACATGTGATTCAGGGGAAATAATGTATGGAGAAAGTAGATGCCAATCACTCTTAGGGATCAAAGGGTTAAAGGAACTCAAAGCTACACATTATCTGAGACCTTTGTTATACATCTTATTCTCATTTTGTAAAGAAATGCATAACGGTGTGTGCTTAGCCCCCATATTACATTACATGTACATTCAAGCAACATTATTTGCTGTGAGAAACCTACTTCTATTTCTGCATGTCTCCTTGCAATCAAAATACTTGGAATATCAAGTTTATCTTCCAACGACTAACAGAAAGTAGATAAATAATACTGTAAGTACAAATGCTACTGAGGAATCACCACTAAACAATAAAAGTCATAACAAATTACTTGATAAATGCAAAACCCTCAAAGTGTATACCTGAATGTTATTTCTAATGGAAGACTGTTCATCCTCACTTAAACCTTTTAACTTTCTCTCCCAAAGGTGCTTATACAAATGATACTTTCTCCTGAATAGAGGAAGACATTGATAGTAATCAATACATTTATTCAGTAGAAATAGAGCTACACGTATTAACAATAAAAGGTTAACTTTATTATTTATTTAATTTATTATTAGTCAATGATGCAGTTTAAATTTCAAGTCCAAAGTAATGCTATATTGCATTGGTTGCTTGTGATTTACCACATGGAGTGATTCCTGCAGAACATTCACACCACCTGTCATGACTTAGTCACTCATGTTTTCAAACTTTTTTTCCCTTTCAATCAGTTCATTGCATTAACTTAATTTCTCTTCATGATTAAGTTCCCACTTCAGATTGACCCTTGTGATGTAATTTGGTCTCAGTTCTACTCAAAGGATTATTGAGCTCTTGACATCCATGTACCCTAATTACACTCTTACTGAATCTTCAGTGATCTTTCCTAGACTAAAGCAAAATACATTCAATCCTCTATAAAACCACCTGATGCTAGTAAGTGACCTCCCCCTTAAAGTCGTTTTTGTTTTTACCTGAACCCTGATTGCTATATATTCCCAGGCCATTTCATTAAGGGGCTCAACTGTAAATCATGAAACTTGATAAAAATAAAACTTAAAAAAGAAAAAAAGCCAAGAATTTGATTATAAAGTTTGTCCTTGTTATCATTTACATTTACCTGTGCTCCTTTATGTGATCCCATGACCAGCATCTAATTTTCTCCTCACAAATAGCAGTGTATGCATATTTCCACCTGCAAGATTATAAAAGAAAATAAATGCACCCCTACTAATAATGTTGTTAAAATTCACATCCATTCAGAGAACTCAATTATTAATCCACCGATTAATCCGAGTGAAGTTCTAGCAAAAAATGCCAAATGCCTGTTTTTCCCTTTCTGTTCTTGAAAAATGTTTCTTAACACAAACAACAAACAGTTTGTGGATTATCATCATTTTGTTTTAACCTATACATTTGATTTTAGGCAAAACAAAGTGCCACTGCCTTCTCTGAACCTTTTTTCATAATTCTCCTATCTTTTATCTTCATTGATAAGGATAAACACACTTTTTCTCCATGAGAATAACAATAAATTATAGTAATTCCAGCTTGAAGTACAGAAGATTTTGATTAGGCTTTTGATGCCTTGGGTTTATAAGGTTTAAAGAATAAAATAATTTTAATTATATGTTCAGGAAAACAGGCAAACACAACAAAGATGCTTGGAAAGCAAGGGATTTACAAGGATTATTTTCAATTCTGACTGAAATTTACAGAAATGTATAACAACAGTGTACATGATTCTTAGACCCAGAAAGCAGTGTTTACCATGCGGCTGGATATCTCCTCACTGGTAATGTTGGTTGATATCTTAAGTAACGTTGGTTTATGGTCATTGACTCAAATGACTCAATCAAATCCATCACATTGTGAAACTACGACCAAAACGTACAAATATGAGTTAAGATAAAAAAAAACTGGAAAAGACATTAGCAATATGTTTTACAAATAGCACCTCCTCAGATCTTTTTGGTTTGATATTTACCTGGGTCTGGGTAAATACTAGAGATAACTCCTGCTGTAACACCTCAATCAGAAGCTGTAAAGAAAAACATGATAAAAAATTTTGAAAAATAATTAATAGTGGTTTTCTACCAGTAATAGGGAGCTTTTCAAAACCAAAAATTTGCAGACTTTTTCAAATACCTTAGGTGTGTCAAGTACTATTTCTGATGATTGGTCCATCACAACATGACATTCAGCAGACAAAGGCTTTAAAACTTTAAACAAATAAGTAATCAACACAGCTATTAGAGATAGAATATCAACAGAGAATTCTCAAAACACTTTCCTTACTTAATTTAGGATCTATCATTTGAAGATAGTACAACCACAATTCTATATTTAGTTTGACACTTTGCTAATAGTAGATCAAACACGGCACACTCAAAATCATCATCACTCAATTTAAGGTCTTTTTTCATAAGTATACAGTCATGTACAGTCCATTGCTTTAGCTAAAAATGCTATAAACTCTTCAAAACACCCACAATTTAAACTTTCTCTTCACTATTTAATCCTATAACTGCCATAGATGAGACCTACTGAATTCATAATTGGATGGAAGGCTTGTTTTGCTTGAGACCTCACGGCTCATAAGGTCCTGAAAAAGAGAAACAGGAACTATACCATATGATTTCAATGGGACAAATCTTCAGCTACTAAACAATTGTACCTGGTGTGACTCCTTACTCCTAAAATCTTGCTCCTTATTCTCTGACACACCCCTGGTACATATAACTCTCCAAACTTCTTTCAACCTTCCCCTCCTTGCTCCTTGGCCAGCTTACTCTCTCCTCCCTTTCCCTCTTATCTGCCCTTTCCCTCCTTAGCCCCCTAAAATGTTGCTCTTATTCCCTCACAACCTCCCCTACACCTAACTCACCAACCCTCTGCTAACCTTCTCCACTTTGCTTCTTAGCCTGTTCACCTCCTTACCTGCCCAATTGCCCAACCCCCCCCCCCCCCATCCCTCTCTACTATCCCCTTACTTGCTCAGTTGCCCAACCTCTCTCCCCAATCCCTCCCTATGGGTGACTAGGATTGACCATGACATTGTTTATTCATCTTAATTTGCACCTTTCCTAAACATCTGACTGCATTGTTAAAAAGCGAGGACATTCTTCAAATTAAGGTAATTTTTCACAAATATATACTATGCCTGTGCACTGCTAGAAGTATATTAGCATGCAGGGGAAGGAGAACACACAAATTGTGAAGACAAGTTCCTGCATGCATGTACTTGAGCCTATTAATAAAAGCAAATGATAAGCTTATGCAAGTAGCAAAATTGAATACATTCTTTAAGGGCACCTTCCAAGAATGTTGCATTGAAAAGAACTGCCTTGACGTCTGATTTGTGTTCCAGTACATAGCCAGGCAATCGAGACTCACTATCTAAAGATTGAAAAATATTGATTATTATAATCAATTGAACTAGATTTTACAATGTAGAGACTATTGTCCATTTTTACACAAAAAAAAAGCAGTTTGAAGATAACTCTACATAATTTACAATTTGAATCAGCAAATACCTTGTAAATAGTTTTGGCTAACGCATCCACTACACACTCCTGCCATAATTCATTGGTTGTCTAAAGGAAACCAAAATCTCATTAGCAGTTCACATGTGGATAACATCAGAACTAGATTGATCAAGGCAGATCTGCCAGAAGATTGACTTGCGTGGAGCAGAAGTAAGGGTTGAGTAATAAAGACTACCTGATACTGAGACCTAGTATTTTTCTATTAAGGGCCTTCATCAGGAGCCATTATTTTCATTAACCTTTAATAAACCTTTTACACCCTAACATCAGTATCCATATTCTCTATACTCTTCTATATATATTTCCCTTAGCACTGACAAGGAGAATTTGTTGAACAATCAAAGCTTTTTTGGGAGGTGATCATTTCCTTTCTTCTCATGATCTTAATGAATGATTCAGCCATATTACTGTAAGGAGAAATTTGATGCTGGTCACTCTCAAGCTTTAAAGGGTTTATAAAATCAGAACTCACCTCAGCTGAGAGATTTTGCAGAGTACAGCCCACAGTGAATGGTTTATTTGGAGAAGTAACCTGTCAGAAAGAATGACCAGCAATAGTTAGTACATTTATCAGAGGGTTTTCAGTAATTGAGAAGAACTCCTTGAAAAAATCTGTTGGCTGACTACCGGTATTTGCCGACTGTTGTCTGACTATCAGCTGTCTGACAGCTAACAGTCAGCTCACTGTTGACCAACTGTCTGCTGATAGACAACTGACTGTCAGACAACAGTTTTAAGCAACTGTACAGGCCCTGAAGAAATGGTTTCATAAAAAAATTATGATGATAATTTTTCTCAGTTTATACCTTATCTTCATAGCGAAAATGAACATTCTTCACAGAAATCTATGAAAATAGGAACAGATACCATAAATAATGTACACAAAGTGAATGCAGCATGAGCTGTGATTTCAAAAGCTATTTACATGTACACTGTCCCTTACAAATATATCCCTGCCAGCATAACAGTGTAAAACTAGCACAATTCATTTATATAATTACACACATTGCTAGATATTTGTAACTCAGTTGTAAAAATTTACCTTAAGGTTCTTCAAAACTTGAGCTATCAGTTTTTCCACAAAAGAGTCAGAGCCCTCTTCAGGATTTTTTGGCTTCTCTAAACAAACAATACCCTTTAAATAAATATAATTGCATGTAACAAATTTAAAATGTTAAGTTACCAACATTTCTACATGACTCAAGTGGTGGTTTTTACAGGAAATACTACAATATAAACAATTAATGAGATAAGTAATTACATTATTTTGTACAAGCACATGACTGTACATGATATGTATGTATTTGTGTTATTATCACATCACATTGATTTGAAAATGTTAACCTTCATTGATGTCTGCAGCCTGAGTCCGCTGTTCAATCTGGGAGAGGCGTTTTCTTTTGGCTGCTAATTCTAATGTATTAGCTCTCACAGGGTCATATTTTCTCTCTATAGACAAAAGCAAAAATACCAAATAAGTAATCAAAAATAGCATTAAACTACATGCCTTTAAGAAACCAAGCAACTTTTTAAACAGAAAGATTTCTTCAGATGGTGAAGAGTTAACAGATAAGAAGGAGAATGTACTACAGGTAAAACCATTTAAAAAACCTTTTGACCCGTAACAGTACGTAGCATCTAACTTCCCCTAACAATATCACCCCAGAGTCACACATTATGGTTACAAGAAAAAAGGAAATAATTGCCGATTAAAGAAGCTCATAATTGTTACATTAACTCTCCTTGTAAACTTCTAAGGAAATGTACAGGGTGTACTGTAATAGAGGATTTGCAGTAAGTGTGATATTAGGTTGAAAGGGTAAAAATCATTGTTGATACCTCACCTCGAATGGGTCCTGCTATCAGATATACATCGTGCACTGCCATGTCCAAGGGCTCAGTATACAGATGAGTCCATGGAATTGTCAGAGAGATTTCCCCTGTACATAAGTACATGTATGAAAAGTTACACTGAGGCATACCAGAAGAAATCATACCCCATAACAGTTACCTTCATTACCAAGTTGTCGATAAATACTCCTAAAGTGTGTAATACAAAATAGATATCAAACTGATAAAGATCAATCTCAAGGAAGCTGTAAAAAAAATTAAATACAATTTCCTTAAAACCAAAAAATGTTTCTGTGATCATCATTATTTACTATACATGATGAGGCTAAATAGCATAACAAAACACTTATAAAGTATTTCAAAAGGAAATTATCCCTTTTATCAAAAATCACAGTAATACTGATTATTAAAAAATACATATAATTTTTGATGACAATAAATTATATGCAGCTTGTATACAAGTATAAATAACAATAATTACCAACATAGCCATGTGTCACTTCTATGGGAAGATGAAAATCATCCTTAAGAGCAAGTGTAATAACATAGTGTTAACACTGCATCAAGAGGGAAATTAAACTTGAAATTGCTGACATTCTAATAATTAAGACTGCGAGTATTCCTGGCCATCTCTTGAGCATTCATTCTTGTTCAAGAGTTAGCTTTAACCCCGTAACTTCAAAGATATGTTTGTTAATTCTCCCTTTCTAGCTGCTACATATTTCCTTGTAAATTAGGAACGAGAATTTAATGTTAGATCCAGATAAGCACTTGTACCCAACGGATTTGAATTACTTCTCATAACCTGTTTGCTACATAATAAGTGGATATTACAGGGAGAAGTTACATCATTAATAACTTCTGGGAATTATAGATTTGAATAAAAAAAAAAAAGAATTTGGTTCACATCATCATTTAATCAAGTAGTAGGAAAAAAGTTGAAAAATGTTTGAAACCAGTGCAAACAATATTTAGAACATAGCAGGTAAATTTGTATAACCAAATTCAATTGTGATAACTTGTTGACAACTACTCATCATGCATGTTGATGATGGGTGTACAGGCATCGATTGGCGTAACAGAGGGAATTGATCTATACATAACATAGTTACAAATTAAAAAATGGACAACAATTGAACAATTGATTTATCACTCAGCATTTGTTGATCAGGATATAGTCACTGAGTAGCTTTTATTTTTTTCCAAACTTCTCATGGGCAAAATATCTATGAATCTGCACTGGTGCAGAAACCAATGGTAACATTTCTAAGCCTGAGGGCTACTTATACACATTACTATTTAAGAAACTCATGGATTTTTATGGGCTCATGTTGAATGGTGAAAATTGCCTTTTACTAGTAGCTTACCAATGCATCATCTCGCAGTTCAAGATCTGTCAGGACAACATTTCCTTAAAAACAAATTCCAGAATTAATTGACATTCAATCAACCCCGTGCAATTAAAACATCATCATACTTAGTGCAGTTTAATGATTAGGAATAAAGTTAATAATGACAAACTCTTGGACACTAGTTTCTTCACATAAAACAATTGTATCACATCGTCAAATCGCAAAGTTACCTGCGTCACACAATATACAAAGTCACGCTCAACTCAATGTTTGGCACTAACACACTAACGAGTGAAGAGGCAAACGAAAGTGAAATCTAAACACCACACAACTTGAATTAAATATGGAAATAAAATATCTTAAGATTCCCTAGCACGCACCTCAAAGTAGCACCGCGCTAAGTCAAATTTAGTTAACGTGAACTGAACTTCTAGCTGAATCGGACGTGAAGCCATTTCCCTTAGGGAGCATTTGCCAAAAAGCTCACTCAGTACAGAGGAACTCCCCTCGCTCTATCCAGCTGTTTATTTGATTCCTCGGGCAGTTTTCCTTAGAGGGTTCAGTTGTAATTAAAAATTTAGCTTCTGTTCTCATTAACTCTGTTCGTTAACTCTTTCCGTAAGTAAACTGTAATTCCTTCATAAATTTGACAGGGCTTCATTTTCCAGCTTTTTCGGAGTAAAGCTGCGCTATATATATCATAAGACACGCACACGATCATAACATATCCTATTACATTGTGCAAAATTATGCGTTTAAATTAGAACTTCAGCTCTCTATCTTCCTATTTACATACTGCTTTTGTTTTATACTTAAGCTGAAGTAGTAATGTACTTAAAAGTTCGCTTACCACTAAAAATTCCGAGTTCGAGATTCGAGCTGTCTAAATCTTTGATGTATTTTCCAAGAACTCCATTCAAAATCGATGCAGCGAGGGACTCTAACATGTCTTCTCTCAAAACACTTCGGCTCAGATCCTAAAGCAATGAACTTTGCACAAAAAAATTTCCGTTGCGAAGCTTTAATCAAGCCCTGGAGCTTCCTCAAAGATTCGTCACAGATTCACAGCTGAGTTACGATAACACAGCTGAAACGAGTGTCCTGCTAAATATTTGCATTGCATAAAAGACGTGAAAATTAGCGACAAATAACTTCCACACACATCGATTTAGAAAACGGAGAAAGACGATTCTCACTTTCTAATGGATCCGTTCCAATAAATAGACAGCAAAGAAGTATGTTTATGTTGCAGAGAAGGGAGGAATTTTTGTTGCGCCAAATAAGGAAAGAGTGGGTCGAGTTAGCATGAAAGCGAGACTTCTTTAGCTCTGCAGAAAGTGTGCCAAAGGAATGGCTGATGGTGCACACACGACTTTGATTGAAGAATAGAACATAAGAAGGGAAAGGTTATGTTCAGCTTGACGCATTCAATTCTCGGTCTCCCTTACGGTGTCTGATATAGCTGTCATTATATGCTTATCTTTCTGCGGGTTTAATAGACTTATAGAAGGTAGCGCCGAACAAAAATTCCACAACAGTTTTATATAGTAGCTTTTCAGCATACATTAAGGCTAAATTTCCCTTATGCGGAAATTCTAACCCACGCAATTATCACCGTTGATGTATACGAGGGTCTCAATGGGGTGATGACTTTTACGGCTAACAGTTAATTTCTTCCCGATAAAGTCAACAGAAACATTTTTACGGTTAACTTATTCACCGCGCGACTCTCCGATACGATTTGAATAAAGTCACGCGTTTTCCAGGGAGTTGAATTGCACGATTCTCCTTTTAGACCTGTCATGGTTTGCACGTGGGGATTCGAGTCTTTAATCGACACGCGCTCCTGGCGTGTGTATTAGGGCGTAGGGTATATGTACGTGGTCAACGGGTCGCGTGAGAGTAGATCGCCTCTACGCCTGTAAACTTTACGAAAGTTTATTAAAGAATTAAACTAATTCCTTATAATCTTTCTTATATTCAACAGAGTCAGGGGGCATAAAAATACAACGACAAAGATATAATTTTATTTACAAAGTTTGAATTCATCAGCTTAACCAGCTCAAGGTTATACTCTTTAACATGTTAACAAAAGGTAGCTAATTCAAAATTGGAGCGTTGTGGATGCACACAACAAGATTCCACAAATGATAGATTTCAACCTTACTACTTATTTTCGCCAGGCTTTTGGAACAAAACTAAAATTTATTTTTTTAAATCTTGATGTAATTTTATTGACATAGCAAAAAACTCAATTCCTTTACGTCTAATCCTTACATCAACATCACTATAGTAGTTCTCAAAAATAATGTGTGAATTCCTAACAAAGTTTCAAGAGAAACATAAAAAAACAAACAACCAGGAGTTTCTAATCTAAGCTCAAAAAAACAGCTCGAAAATTCTACTCAAAGAAAGAGATGGAGCACACGCCATCTAGTCAATCAATAATTTTATTTAAACTAATGTCTGCATTGTGATATCCATTATTTTTCAAAAGCTTCACCCCTAAGATACCCATGTACATTACCAATGCATGTTGAATTTAACCTACAATGTGTACAAACATTATACAAAGTTTGTGAGAAAACTGACCCGAAAACATAGAAAAATACTCACGACTTGTGGTGTACAAAATAGGTCTGAATATTTTCACTTTCAAATTGACACACTTTACTACTTTCTGGGAAAAATAATGAATATTTGTACTCTAAACTAAACTGGTTAACATTTTTAAATGGTCAGCCTTTACCTTCAGACGGAAAATTGTGAATTAAGCTTTTTTACTTGTTTATGTTACATGACTACATTCTCGGCCTCTTTTCCCGATATTCTAATATCAAATGAACCAATTGTACCCTCTCCATTATAACTCTTGGCTAGAAAAGAAACTAAATTTTTTTTAAAAATGTGATTTTTTTTTCTATCCAAGTGTTTCGTGATCCTCCCCGTGATAAATCTTTCTAGTGTACGAATTTAGTGGTATATTCTTGTAACAATTTTTCTCAGTGATACGAAAATTTCTTATCAGTCGCATAATACAAGTATTTTTGTTTCAAGAATTAAGAATTTTGCGCCTAGAAGTCGTTAGTGAGCAAAATTCCCTAGTGGCAAAAATTGATAAGTGACATGTCTTGGCCGAATGAAATTGTTTTCTATTTTCTAAACCAACTACGCTTAACTGTAATCTATATAAATATGTACCACGCAAAAATCAATTCGTTTTACTTTACAGTCTTAGCCAACAAAACAACGTTTTCTCCACTCGAAGACAAGCAACCTGAGGAGAGCATCACCATACGTTATAACCCTTTAACTCCCGCGAGTGACAAAGACAGAATTTCTACTTACAATATCGATACGATGTCAAGTGGACAAGCAATGAGAATAAAGAACAATATCAATTAGAGGATTATTAGTTGATCCAGTACCAAATTCTTTGAACTAACATCACAAGAATTATATGGCAGATGGTAAGGAGAATTTCTAATGAGATCTTGGGAGTTAAAGGGTTGAACCAAAACTCCGTATGGAGTATCAAGTGAGCCCGCGATGACTGTTGCATCAACTTGGTCTCGTCATACGGGACACTGCACCCAGATGGATGGAGATAACGAAGGTTTTGTGGGTTATCTATGTCTCACTTGTTCAAGAACGTAAAAAATGTTCTTATCTATAACACGTACAAAAGTATCATTACAAAAGGATGAGTGCGTACAAAAAACACCCCATCGTTTATTTTGGCGACTTCTTTCTCGTTCTTCGCTGTGCCAGCAGCGAGGCATGGACGGGTTTAAGCCGCTTGTTGTCAGGGGAAGAGAGAGCGGAGAAAGTTGCCTTGACAGCTTCCTTAATTCTTGACACACTGCTGACTTGGTGAAGCCTGTGCTGAGGTAGTTGATGACGACTTACCACCCATGGGTGTTGAAGAACCTGAAAAGAGAGTAAAACGGTTAGGAGGAGCCACGAACGTAAATATATAAACAATAAAATACACCTACACAGAAACAAAAACGGCCTTTTCCAATTTCATTAAAACGCCATTTCTGAAGAATCAAAATGGCTGTGAGCCACTGAAGTGATGGAACGATGGATGGGAAAGAGTGAATTTTGGACCATAGAAACAACTCGGAAATGGCTTTCAGTCATTTTCCAAGTGAAAAAGAAGATCAATCTTGTTTCTTTGAACAGTTAAGACAAGGATAAAACACTCACTAAAGTATCAAAGGCCAACACGAAAAGGAAGATTGACATTCGAAGGACTTTAATTTTAAATTGCCAATTACTCAATGCAAGATAATCCATCCACAGGTCATTTCTCTAACAACTATTTGTAAATTATTTCAAGCTCACCTGTTTTGCTGTCAGCCGCAGTCTTGGATTAACGTGAAGCATCTGTCTGACTAAATCCTAGAGAGTAATCAAAAAGGTGTCAATCAATGATTGGCAAATCAGAACAAAACAAGATCAATGCTTTGGGTGTGAAGCACAAAAAAAGTAAGGTTCCATCTTTTGGCGCGCCTCCTTTCCAGAATTCGGCGCGGCGCACTAACATGAATATTTTTTTCACTCAATTTTTTTTTAATTAACGCGACGGACTTCGCCGAAAAGGAGGGACTCCTCGTAGTCTCTGGAGCGTAATGAGCGTACAGACGCCACGTAAGAAATCTAACAAAGTGTATCTAAATTCATTATAGGGTAGGTTCTAGACTTTTCAATAACATTTATTTGTTAGACATAGACATCTAACCTTTCACAGAAATAATGTTAGGAACAATGACACTTTAAGTAAGGTTTTTGTGACATTACCTTGGCAACATCTGAGACATGGTCCCAGGCTCCTCCCACAAGGGAATACTTTCCTTCCCCGATTCTTGACAAAATGACCGATGCAGAATCTTCTGGGCCGACAGCAAATGGTGTTTGCCTAATGTTGATAAATGAAGAAAGTGTTAGCCGCAACTATAACTACACAGGTCTCCGTTTTGTCAGCAATAACGCGGTTTCTTTCTACACATTATGCTGACTAATGAGTAGCCAGACCCTCCTCCAAACTTCTTCCCGACTCGTCCGAAATCTTCCCGGGCGCGGAGAAACGGCGTCTTTCAGCGCTAATAATGAGGACCTGCTCCCAGGCTACTGCGTGGAAGACTAACAGTTCTCAAGAACACGACGAAACACTCACTCACCCAGCTAGCATGGTGTAAAGAAGAACGCCCAAGCTCCAGATGTCACAAGCCGCATCGTATCCCTGTTTCTTGAGCACCTCTGGAGCCACGAAATTTGCCGTATAACATGGGGTCATAAGCAGACCATTTGACGCGCGGATCTGTTTAGCAAACCCAAAATCAACTATCCTCAGAGACTCGGGGCTGCCGCTGTCGTCCGCGTACATGATGTTGCTTGGTTTTAAATCCCTGTGTACAACCTATAACGAAGGGGGAAAATTCTCGTTAGTTCATGGTTGGCTACCAGAGAAAGCAACAGGGGCGGGATTACCCAAATTGTTATCGCAAAACCGAAAATTGTATCTTTACATATGGGAAACTTTTCGATTAACCAAAGTGATCTCAACGACCCTTCAGAATCAAGGAAAATGTTACAAGGAGCCAATCAGAACTCAAAGGAAAAAGATCTTAACTGTCTAAAGCGTGGGAAAACGCGAGTGACCAAGTCGGGATGGGTTTAGTTGTTCTCAGTTTCTGATTAATTGAGAGGCTGGCTCGAGTTTTCTTGACACAATCAAAGAGCGTAGACAAGCAAAACAAGGACAGTCCCAGAATAAAATAATGTGGTATTATCAACTGAGTTGATAACGTAAATTGGTCAACGTTAAGAGTTTCAAAGCTGACGTTTCGAGCGTTAGCCCTTCGCTCTGGCTAAAATGTCCGCTTTGAAACTCCTAACGGTGGCCAATTTACGTTATCAACTTTTTCGCGCGAGCTTACTCGGTCACGACAACTGGGTAAAAAACTAAAAATACACAATGTTGCCAATATTCTAGTCAAACTGACTTGAAGATTGGTCAAAAACATATAACCTACCCCTTCTTCATGAAGGAAAGTAAATGTGCTAGCCAGAGTGTACATGATGAGAGCAGCCTCTCTTTCTGATAGACTCTTGTGTTTCAATATTCTATCCAGTAGTTCTCCACCCTTCATGAGCTCCATCACCATGAACACATTTTTGTCATCTTCAAACACCTTCGACGAAGAGGAAAATATTTATGTATATCAGTTACATCTTTTAAGTGGTGAACAAAAAATAAGAAGGGGGGAGGTGTGAAGAAGATGTTTAAGGAGCAAGGGAAGGGGAGCTGTGGAGACCTGGTTACCCATTACGCGACCTGCATCTTCGGAAGCTCAACCAAGTTTTATAACTATCAACCCTAATACTCTTGATACCGATCAATAAGTTATTTCTCCTTATAATATAAATACTTTGTCAAGTAAAGAGCTTATGAGAAGACAGAGAAAATCAAAAATCATATAAAAAATCTCTCTACATGTAAATATCTCAGCTTACATCTCTGAGGTGAATCACATTTGGATAGCTTCCATATCGTAAAAGAATCTGTAAGGGAAATAGTTCGTGTTAATTACCTAATATATAATTGATAAGTTAGTGTTTTAGTTTGCCAATTAAAACAATATCAAAATTTTTGTAATTCCTCTATGGAATTACAAAATGCAAGGCATAACTGCTAAAAGTGGAATATTTTTCACATTCTATTTGTTTCAAAATTTAACAAGCTAGCAATGACTCAGAAAGAACACATGATTTTATAAAACAAGTAAAGCCAGAAAAATGAAACAATTAAAGAGGAGTTCTCACCTCAATTTCTTCTGTAGGATCTCGTTTACTCTTATCTACAATCTGTAAAGTTAGAACAAGGAGTAAAATTCTCGATGACCATGTCTTTTCCAAAATTCATGTGAACAGTCAAGTCTGTACCAGACCCTAGAGGCCTATCCAGCTGGAGTTTATCCTGGTCTCCATAGCATGAAGCAATTAGGAGCATTACTACAACTACTACTACCTTTTTTATAAAACTTTTCAGCTTATTGATAGCCTGTGCAAAATATCAGTTCTAAAATTTACATCAAATATGATAATTGATATTTCAAAGGGAAAGAATTTGCTATATAGTCTCATCAGTTTGCTAGGGAAAAAAATCTAACTAGAAAAACTTTGCAAGTCAACTAAAAAGTTAACTTCAAGCCCTGTAACAGTTCATAACTTCACCCAATTTTTTGGGGAGCCCTCCCTATTTATCATTGGGCTTAAGACTTGCAGAAGGGGATGTTTAACTTAAAAACCTGCAGATCAAAGGTGGCTCTAAATGGTGTGCATACATTGTGCAATTAACCTGATGAAAATCAATGTTTTATACCTTGACTGCACACTCTCCCCCTGATGCTTTGTGAATACATTTTTTACATACTGAATATGATCCTCTTCCAATTTCCTGTTGCCAAAAATATAAAGGTTTAATTAGCAAAAAGGTTCAGTATAATATGGACATTACTCAGCCTACTGTGCCCATAACTAAGAATGTTTATCATTCTTTCTAATTAATCCTGTCACTAATGGCCACATGAGCATAATGCAGAGCATGTACTCAACATCTGAGAAAACCATCTTAACTGAAAACCCTCATCACTCTATCACACTTCTCTCCACTCAATAAACAGATTCCATTTGCCTGATACATCTATTCAGAAAAGTTCACTGATGACATCAAAATATGACTAGAACAAAAAAGTTACACATGAGGGGCAGCCATGTGTGTCACTGATTTCCTCTTCACATTTTGACATCTTCTGTGATCTATCACCAAATAGACCCACGGCAACATGGAATGTATTTGTTTTATATGACAAAAAAACAAAATGTTATAAATGGTGACTGTCCTCAAAAAGATCACAAGTAAGTACATGTACCAGTTAAACCATATGACTGAATAATTCAGCTAATCATATAAAATGCAATGTTGCCCATCCAGTCATATGATGTAAGAAGAAAAAAATATCAAGCAACGTCATTATCTTTTAAAAACAAATTATGCATGAATCTACCTGTTTAATATCATATTCTTCAAGAATGGATGTTGTTCTTATCTGGAAGATGTTATGCAAAGGCTGGGGTGAAATAAAAAAAAACTTCAATAAGCTTTTAATATAAATAATCAATAATCTTAGACCTGTTAATATCAATTGTATATTTTGACTATAGACAGCTGTTTACATTACAAGCAACGAGCTTTAACCTGGAAACTTTTAAACTAGCTCTGTCAATAACTATGTTTTGGGGAATGAATCAATAAAGAAAGACTTAGCTTTGACTAAAGGGAAAATAAAAATAAAAAATAATGTATTGGAAAAAGTAACAGAAAAGCAAGCAAGGAACACAAGAACTTGTAAGTTATTTGTAACTGATTTCTTACTCTATGGTCAGTTTCCATTTTTTCAGGTCCATTGGATGTTGTTTGATCAGATTCCTCCTGTAATAAAACCAGGACTATCAGTGAACCATTGCAATGGCAAAGAAAAGTCACTTTCATTTACTGTGCAACTATTAAATCCTTAATTCTGATTGGTTTCCAGTACACCTAATAGTATACTGGAGCTATTGCATAATCATACAGGTAAACTGTTTATGTCCAAAGAGAGATAACTTTTGTGGTCAAAAGACCACATGGCAATGGATGGTGGACAAAGACATAGAGCACAGAGGTTCCAAGCCACATAACCCACTTTGTTGTAATCATGCATTGTAATCTTGAAATGATGAATAATTTGCAATATTTCTAAACTGCACTCCAAGCTGTCCAATAACAAACAAGAGTAGCTACTATATCAAATAGGAGGTGAGACTTAGAACAAAAAGTATAGCTATGTACTAGTTAGCAGGAGAGAATGCCAACACATGAATGTGCCATGTTGAATGCAAAGAAGAAAATACCCAAAGAAAACTATTTTTCCTTAGCTCATAAAGTTTCAAGGAGCTATTCAGAAATATATATCATAACTTACTTGTACAAGTGATGGATCCACAAAACTAAACCCTCTAAAGAGCTGATGACATGTGGCACTTGGAGGAACAGCTGGGGAATCTGAGAAAAAAAGATAGCATCAGGCAAGCGACAGGTTGGCATGTAATCCTCTTTAACCTTTCACTATGGTTACTTAGGAGTAACCAAACAGAATTTTCCTAACAATATCAATAAATTCACATGCAAACAGGCAACAAGAAAAACATTATGTACATGTAGGCAACATTGTTTGATTGAACACCAAATTATGTAGGATAAAATTCTCAAGAAAAGGATAGAAGACAGTGCAGGGAGTCAATTTTAAGAAATTGGTAGTAAAAGGGTCAACTACATTTTGTTCATAGAAGTTGTGCCAAAAGGGAATGCCATGTTTCAAATTATTGACGCTAGTTGAACCACAGCTGTTGAATGTACAGTTTGCACTTCATAAAATATTAAGTTACAGTTAGGTGTAAGTGACCATTTGTTTAACGCTGATGAAAGAATATTTATACTGAAGTAACTCTTGTTCATATCTAGTGACTAATATCCTGACTCTTTCAGAACTACTGATAATTTCCCTTAATTCTGATGCAAGATTCTTGCATATTGATCTTCCTAATCATCTGATGTATAATATCAAATAACTATTTCAGAGCACATGTTGGATCTGAGATGATGGATAGCCAACAAGACCAGTTGGGCCAAGTTGGCTATAATCATCTTGTATTCAACAAGTGCAAATGGAACAATTGTTTTATTAAAAATGCCCCAAAATATTGAAATCTTCCCAACTTTATTTTGTAAGATCAAACATAATATTATAATGTACAAAAACACCATGGTAGAGTATGGAATAATGGCTCATAACTCATATATGATGGCTAAGCCAATGAAAACTCATGAATTGCATAATTCAATGATCCACTGATAAATAAATGGTAATATTTCTTGTAGAAAATATTAATAGTGAATGTTGATTTTCAGTCTATATTGATTTTCTGTTGTTTTGTTTTCCTTTAGGATGTTACATATAGCTCAGTACAGATACTATCAAATGTGAGACAAACTAAAGTTTATGTCATATCTATCTTAAGTTTATTTCATCGTGTGTTCTCTTATTCTGTTGTTCAATTGTGCAGTAAATCAAAATTGTGCAGGTAAATGTTTAATTTAATCAGGGACTCTCAGCCTTCCATGACTGCAGTGGTCTGGATGCCAGATTAAAATGGTAACATTTTTGTCTTTAACAATACCTTGTGGTGTCTTGGAGGTAAACTCAGGATCAAAATAGAATGCATCATCTGCTCTCCCAGCTGCAGGCTTGAATGGGGGCCTCAGCTCTTTTTTGTATAATTTCTGAAAATATCAAATCCACCTTTAGGAATCAACACAACAAGAAGGCATAAGGCTGCACTTCAACAGACCCTGAGTACAACAGGAAACCTACTTTTACTTGAGGTAAGGTGACCTGAGCAAATTTGTGCTTGTAAAAACTTTTGACCCTTTATATTAACTCCCAAAAGTGATTAACACATAACTTCTCCCAGTAATATCAACACATCATCTAGCAAACAGGTTACGAGAATACTCAAATTCATCGAGTAGAAGTTGTCATCTGATCTCACACCAAATTCTAATGTCCAATTAATAAGGAAATGTGTAGGAACTGGAGGGGAGAATTAACAATCAGATCTTAGGAGTTGAAAGGATAAGAGTTGAGCAACTCAGGTTCTAGGGCAGGAAACATGAATCAATCCTTATGTGAGCCAAGCTTTGAGGAATTAATTTAGCACCAAATCAGGACACAACGAAAAGAAATAAGAGCTCTCGAAAACAAACCTCCCATTCTACGGATGAAAAGAAGGAATGTGCCTTGATATCTTCAATACCATTCTCACCAACACCTGGAATGATGAACAAATGAAGCGAAAAAATAACCCTCACACTAATTAAAGTACTTTTCTTGATCTCTAACTAATGTATAGACAACAGCAAACTCTGCACACTACATCTACATATACCAGGATATGCTATATTCCAGGAAGGGGGTTCATAAAAATAGTAAAAAAAGAAGAAGAAAGCTGTGCCTAAAGTCTTGTGTATGATGACAGAGAGTCACAAAGGGCTGTACTTAAAACCAAGGGCACATTTTTTTCCAAATGGACTGATCTTGACTAGTAAATAAATTGTTTATTCTTTTCTGCTGGTTTGAATTTTTCAATTATGATGCAAATAGCACAGAAAAAAATTTCAGACCATGGTCTGTATTATAAAAAGCTGGACCAGTAACAACTGAAAAACTCTTCAGTTATGCCCCATAATATAAAAAAGATAAAAACCAAAGGAATATTTAAAAACCGCAGTTGTAATGATTTCTAACTTGTGTCTAATCTCTCCAACTCACCTAATCTGTTTGCTGGATTCCTTTTGAACAGCATTCTCAAAAGACTTTGAGCATCCGGGGATAAGAACTGAGGCATACCAAGTTTGGCCCTGTTAATTGTAATGTTAAAAATATATAGTTAATATAAAATGCAACTTATGAGTAAAACAACAATTTGAACATGCTAACCTATTTTTGCAAACTGTGATCAAAAGTAAAATTTTGGTTCTATCAATTAAGTTGATAATGTAAATTGGTCTCTGTAAAGAGTTTCTAAGGCAGTTTAAGTATTAGCCCTTCTTCAGAGCGAGTGACCAAAAGTGTTTTTTTTCCAATTTACTTACTTTAAAATCATATTCATTGTATCTTTTCTGTCTTTCCCTTGAAATGGGAGAGCACCTGTCAACATCTCGTACTGAAAATGAAAAGAAAAGGAAATATCACATTTGAGAAACATTTGAGATGCAAATTGTTAATCATCTGGAGATATTGTTCCAAAAATCCCTTGTCAAGAATTGTGACTAAAAATTTGGGAAGAAGGTGGAGAGTTGCCTAATCATAAATGATCCTTTTACACCATTACATCAGTATACATCTTCTCCACACTGTTCTCTACACATTTCATAAGGTACTGGCAATAAGAATTTGTTTAACAATCAAGAACTTCTTTTGTTGTTGATCATTTCCTTTATTCTCATGACCTTAATGTGTGACTCGGGAATGATACTGTAAGGAGAAATTAGAAGCTATTTACTCTTAAGGGTTGAAGGGTTAAAGTTTAGCTGTCAGAGGAGTACATTCATGTGATAAACCCCAAGAGGAAAGCTTAAGACAATTTTACTGACCATCAGGACACCGTAAGACCACCAGTCTGCAGCCTGTGTATGACCTCTTCTGTTTACCACCTGGAAGATGAATTGAACAACAATTATACATTGTAACTGGTACACACACAGTGTAAATGGAGTTTTTAATCAGCATATGCTGACTTGACCTTAGTTCCACAGAGTGAACGAGTCTCTATGATAATGTACTGTGAAGGATCAAACACTACAGAAATGCACTCTCTGAATACACACACTACATTCAGGTGAAGAGCTAAATTCATAAGTAAAAAGAGAATTACCTCTGGAGCCATGTACTCAACTGTTCCACAGAATGAGTATGTTTTCTGATCATACTCAGATTCTTTTGAAAGACCAAAGTCTAAAATATAAACAAAGCCACTTAGTTAACAAATATACAATACTAATTCCTCAAGGAACAACAGATACTTTAAATCTACCAACCTGTTAGTGTGACATGGCCACTAGCATCTAGCAGGATGCTGAAAACAATACAGGATAAATATACATTTACTACATTTATCAACAAGGTTATTGATATAAAATGATCAAGGTGTTACCTGAAAGCTGCAATGAGGCAACTGACCCCACACAAGTACAACTGGAGGGTCACATGACCAAAAAAACCCTAGGCGACATTTGATAGACAGCTCAATTCTTCTCTCAAATTGACTTGTGTTTTCTCAAAGAAGATCCTATTATTTCATAAAGTCACTGAGGGCTATATTCCTTGGACCCTTTAATTTTCTTCTTGATAAGCAAACACACTGGTATGACAAGGTATACCCCCTCGCCAATGCCTTCAAATTACTGTCCCATCTCTGTGACAATTTCCATAAAAGTAATGATAAAAAGTTCTGCCAAAGGTAACTAAACAAGCCTACAGAATCCAAAATGTTTTCTTTAATTTTTTTTCTGACAAAAATTCTCCTTGATAAATAAAAAAAGACAATCAGACTTGCCCAAGTTACTCCAACAAATAAACTTTTACTATAACTAAGCAAAAGAACGAGCATGCAACGGTCCTCAAGTGAACATGCACATTGATAGTAAATTTCCCTGGAACAGACCAAAATGTCTCCACTCACAAATTTATCAAATATAACTCAGAGCCAGAGTGGCAAACATATCCACTATCAGTAGTTCTCCCCAGCAGTTGGTCATCTATACCCCACAATCAAAAGAGAACACAAAATCGCTTTGAGAAAGGAGGTGTACACTAGAACCCTAACAGATGCTGGCAGAATTGAGCAAACTATCAAACTGCCTGGTGCATCCTTCAAGAACATACAGAGAATAATATTTAGGAAATGCTCAGATTTACAAAAAAAGAATACTTACTTCTCAGGTTTTAGATCTCTATAAATAATTCCAATCTTGTGAAGATGGTCCAAAGCTAAAGCTAACTCCGCCAAGTAGAATTTCACATCCTCTTCTGTAAACATAATCTGTTTCATAAAGATACAAAAGGAATAAAAATTTGACATAATAAATGTATGTTGTAAAAAATATCTAAGAACACATGAAGAAGTGGTTAATGCACACAATGGCTGGCTACCAGATAACTTTGCCACCTCAGAGTTTTGACAACTAACTCCATCATCAGCTCAAGCTTCAGCCACAGGATGTCAGTGATAGAGTGAAAAACTTGATACTTCATGATGATTACTTATTGCAAATATTGAAGTACCGGTAAACTTAATTTCAAAATTATTTGTGCTCCAATATAAGAAATTCTTACAGTTTTCGTACCTCTTTTGATAACCTTGTAAATAAATCCCCTCCTCTTAGAAAATCAAGAATCAAATAAACTTTTCCTTCTGTTTGGAAAGCTGGGAATGCAAATAAGGAAATGTTTGAACCAACTACATTTTCACTTAGCCTTGACAACACTCACTGTTGAACTCACTGTTCAAAAACTATTATTTAGCATGATTATTTTCAACATTATTTGTTTATCTATTAATGAATTCAGTCATTCATATTATGTGCGTTTTAAATGTATAAAAAACACTGCAAAATGCGATAAACTGCTTGCAAATCTTCATTTAAAATCTAGCCAAGACACTTCAAGCTGTTCGCTTTTCTTCACACTTCTAATTGGAAACATAAATATATATTTCCTTGGATTTTAAAGTTTCCAAAAAATCTGTCTGGGAGCCGTATTTCAAAGCCTGTGGAACCCCGAATCAAAGCTTAACATCACGGTAGTAAAGGATTGAGCCACAGAGGCTACTGGATGATCCGCGAGTGCATATTGGTTTAAAAAGTCGTTTTAGCAAATTTGAATAAAAATAATTAATCAAAGTAAATTAGACCCACCATAGTGAAGTTTAACAATGAAGGGATGCTGAACATCTACCAGGATGTCTCTTTCTTTCTTCGTTCTCAGACGATCACGAACTAGAGCCGTAGGTAAAAAGACAAGAAAAAGAGCAGCGGCCATTGTTACCTTAAACCCCTTCAGAGAAAGGTCAACAAAATGCACTAAGCGATACTATATGGAACAACAAATTTGATAGCAAAAGAAAGGGTTTTCGCGAACCAATCCAAAAGGTAAATTAACAAGACAAGCAATTAGTTCTTCCAATACCGACTGCTTTGAGTATGAGCACAAAGGATAAGCGGTGAAATTCAAATTAAGTTTCACAATTATCTTTAATATCGAAGATTGTACATTTCACCTCCTCACGCAAGGATCGAATTCTCACATCGAGCAGCGATAAAACCACGCTTCCGCAAAAACTGAAAATAAAATAAATTGAAAACAAAAATCCTAACCAGCGTAGCAAAAAAATAGGGGAATATGCTCACCTTTAAGAGTTGCTTTCTTCAAAACTTTCATCGCATAAAGATTTCCCGCATCGGCGTCCGTCAACTTGCGCACTAAAAATACCTAAAACAATACATTTGATAGTTTGACGTCCCCATGAAGAACGTTCTACAAGAAGTTTGAACAATGATAAATGAGCTACAAACTAAAGAAGCATACACAAACATTGAAGTGGCGATAAATAAAGATTAATGCGTGAAATAGCCGGCACAACGTAAGCAAAGGTCAAAAACATGGTTCCACTATGACGCCAAGAAGTACCTTTTCCAATTTAAGATTTATTCACCTTGCTCGGACAAGGATTAGTAAGACTAAAAGCGAACAAGAAGGACATTAAAACTTACCTTGCCAAAGGATCCCTGTCCGAGAACTTTCAGCAGTTCGAATTGCGAAGGGTCGGCTTTCTGGCATGCCTTCGAATTCACAAATTCTTCGGCAACATCGATAAGCGAAGATGTTTCCTCAAAAGGCTGTTGTAAATACAAAACAGTGGGCCTTGGTCTAGCATTTTTCGGACAAACAATAAGAGCTTAACATAATTTTACGCCAAAAGATTCGCTTACTCCATTTTTATTTTCATCAGTCATTTCTTCATCTGCAACCTAGGAGATTGTGAATATGTAGAGTTATCGAATGAGCTTCGACCCCAGAAATTGAAATTGAAACTCAGCACAAAGATCGCAAATTGTCATAAGATAAAATCACCTCCGTCTCTTCGTGTATTTTCATTTTCTGCCAAGGGTCGGCTAAATACGCCAAAGGCATGTTGAATTTCTCCACGTTCCCAACCCAATTCCTCTTCTTGACTACCGAAATGAGTCACTGTTCCAAAAACACGGTTTCCTTGAACAAGCTCGGCTATCAAAACGAGGCTAACTAAGCCACGCCAAACTATTTCATCCAAAACCGGAACCGGAAATACCACTAACGCAGCGAACTTTTGAGACAAAACAAAATAATTTTTGCGCGTGTAATTTTACCGGTAGCAGTTGTTTATGGTTAAACCAGTAGATAAAACTGATGTACATAAGAAAGAATAGTGTCAACGGCGTGGTTTATAACGATCGACAAGAAATATTTAAATCGTTAATAAGTGGACTTAAGCATGATTATTTAACCAAGTAAATATCTCTGACATGAGATCTTTTACGCTAAACCGAAAAATTTACATAGATTTACGCTTTCTGTCCTAATGAAAGTAGTTTTCACTTTTAGGGGCAATACTTATAAATACTATGATCGAAACAAATAGCGTCCGCTTCAAATATACCATTACCTGCCTCTGATTAATGAATGGCATGGGCGAACGCTGAAGATAATTTTGACCACAGACATTTCAAGAACAGTAAATCTCTTGTAAAAATTATTTCAATGGGCGATTATCAGTTTTACATTTTAAATCGCTTCTTAACAGCTTTTTTTCTTTTCCAACAAATTGCCGTTTGAGAAATCAACCATCCGTTTTGTGTTCCAAATATACTCCGCTTAGCTCCGCCAAACATCTCACTTTATACCGGCAAGTCACGAAATCAAGTCAACCTTCCTTGCTGTAAATAAAGGAAATCATGCCGCGACCTCAAGTCAATTTTGTCTCGATTTCCATTACGCTACTGTTTCGGTTTCTTCACGGAACATGTATTAGATTCAAGGCGAAATAGAAAATCTAACTACAACATAAAATCGCCCTGTTGTAAAACTTACAAGCTATGAAACGCCGTACTAATAAGTTGACTGAGAGGATGACAGTAAATCTTACCATGTTGACCATCTTCACGAGTTCAGAAGCGACTCATCCACGTTTGTCCCTTTTTACCACAAGTAAATATGACAAAATTCACGCTGTTGAAATACCGCTTTAAGCTTCTGTAATAAGAAGAGCAGTCCAATATCAGATCGTAACTCTACGGCACGTAGATCGGGCGAATTTTTATGTTAGGCTATGAAGTAACAACAGTAAATTTGCATACAACTCCCCTCAACAGTTTCCGGAACTTTCCCTTGAGGCGATTACGTCATCGCTGATAAACCAGATGCTTTTAATAGAAGCTCAAAGCTGTGTTGTGGTTTCCGCGATTTAGAATTTATTAGTGAAAATACTCCAACCTTAGTAACATAATCACACGATTAACCGGTCATGAAAATTACTTGGAATAACTTACTAAACGAAAGGGTTAAGAATTCTCCCAAATCCATGTTCTATAAATAGCCTAGACAACTTGCACTTTTAAGGTACCAAGAAACTTCAGGCGTTACCTCTTAAGAGCGAAAGGAAGTCGAAACGCATGTTTTATTTTTAAGGACAAATGTTTACAGATGTAGATAATACAGATGTGGAAACTAAAAAGGCAAATGAAGGTATTTGTTCAATAAACTGAGAAATGCCCCAAATTTAATACAAGTGAAAGAAATCTTGAGTCAAACTCACGTGATTTCGAGGCTATTTAAATGTGACAGACATGGTTAGCTTTACCAAAGCTCATTGAACAGTCACGCGGACACATGGCCACGTCACGAGAAATAACAGTAATACAAAATTAAGACCCACACCCACCACTTGATTCTATTACGAATTTTCCGAGCTAAAACTTAAAAGAAAAAATAAGTGATCACTGGAATTAACTCGCAACGGGGGATCGCATTGCATAAGAAACAATAATTTTTTTGGCAGAAATCGCAGACATCGGACAAGTTGTTGGCAAATAAGCAGGTGATCCGCGACCTAAAATAAAATTCACTGAACACCTAGCGGCATTGATAAACATTTCAGATGCAGCTGTTCATTTGTAAATAGCTGAGAAGGAAGCCATTAAACTTATTATAAACAGATGACAGTCGCCATCCTGCCAGAAGGAAGAAGTGTAAGTTTGTCAGCTCACAATAAGTTTATGCGGTCAGCTGGGTGGCATTTCTAGCATTTTTTCCAAGATTAACCTTTCAATATTGGCAGT
The DNA here is from genome assembly GCF_964200805.1 of Pocillopora damicornis. Classification (NCBI taxonomy): domain Eukaryota; kingdom Metazoa; phylum Cnidaria; class Anthozoa; order Scleractinia; family Pocilloporidae; genus Pocillopora; species Pocillopora damicornis. Next base: position 21,913,714 of record NC_142677.1, read on the forward strand.
CACAGCTCAAAAAAAACTAACTTTGGAGAGCGTGCTTTTCCGACACTTCCGTTGTGTTCAGACAGTTCTGTAATGGCATGGCGATAATTTAACCCTAGTGCAACAAAAACCTCAAGTAATAACTTGCTACTGATCAAGATTTTACTAAATTTAAAAGAATAAATCACACATGCGATATATAAAAACTGTAGGTATGCTTTTCTGTATTTTAACTTCTAAAGGTTGTTATTGGGGCTTGAACTCAAGGGGGAACTCAGCAAATCGAAAACCGCGCCAGTGTTAACTTTCTGTTTCCTTCCTCCCTTCCTGCGAGAGCATTTATCATGAGATAAAAGTCATATCTGTCATGTGGCCTTCACATTAAAAAACTAGCAGCATTTGGCTTTCAATTTATGCTTTTTCAATAGCTGGATAAATCGTCCACAATCCTTTTCAAGAACTGAATCAATATATTTCGAAATTGATAACTATCATTCTCTGAGTGAGGTTCATTAGTCTGCGGCGAGCTAACCCGTCGAACTCACGCTAAGATTTAACTCAATAACTTCATACAATTCTTGTGATTTGTTATTCTTTCAGAAGCTCTCCTGACTTCATGGTGTCTTTTTTTTTTTTCCATTCCCGACAAATTCTACTTCGGACCAGCTGGTCACCACCACCCCCCCCCCCCCTCCACCCGCTAATTCGCTACACTCTCCCACCCTCCTTTCCGCCCTAGCTTGATCCAAGAACCGTTATATTTCTCCATTATTTACTTACACTGCTGGAGTAAGTGTGTTATCAAAAATTCGAGATGGGAGCAATTTCACTTCAATTTCACGAAACGCACAGATCCTCATGATCATTAGTCAGTCTCTCAAAATTCCCAACGGGGTAACTAAGTCGGCTTAGAATAATCTCATGAGATCGTGAGGCGCTGTGGGCAGAGAAGAAACCACTAAGGACGGCCGCGGAGAGCATTCTCTAGAAGGAAGACACATTCACAAAAGCTGTTCACCCACTGCTTTGGAGTGCGACCCCGTGAAAGTGACACTACAATAACAGGTGTGGCTGTGCGTCCTGTAAATATTGCATTTTATTGAATCATTACATAACAAAGAAAATGTTTACAAAGCGTGTCACGCCATGCTGACGGGAAACGTGACCTCGACAGGAAGTGGGGCGACAGTGACGTTTGGAGGTCGCAAAACTAATCTGCTACGTGCTGGTAGTAGTGTAAGATGTATCTTGGAAGAAAAAAGAAGCACCCAGATAGTTGCAAAGAGGATGAGAGTAAATATTTTCCCAATTTTAGTTTCATTGGCTTTAAGTTGATGCAAAATTGCAGCGAATGATCAGTGAAAGCGGACCGTCGAAAATTCTAGAGCTGCCCCACTTACCCCTCCCTGATCATTATACAACGAAATTACTCAAGGGAGACGAAGCGCAGCAAGTGATTAAGAGTGGGTTTTAATTTTGAATCCCGTGTAAGAGCTTTTTCGTAAAATGCCCGATTATTTGCATGTTCAAACATAATTCAAATTTCAAAGTTTAACCCTCCATAGCTAGTCTAGATTCTCGCTCCTCTTAAAAAAAACACACCTAACTCTCGAGAAAGTTTATTGATCATCAATTCAAATGATTACAATAAAGTAGAAATTGCACCTATACACTCCATCTTCATTTTGATGTAAAGAAGAAACGAGCACTTTTGAAGAGAAAAGTTCCATAAAATCAACAGACGCAGAGAGAGAAACTATTGATAACAGCTTGAAGGGAGGCAACAGAAAAAAAAGCAACGTGGTTTGGCAAGTTTTCAGCAAATATATTTTCTTGGAGAAGAATCTTTTCCGGCAATTATTGTCTTGTTATTGATTTCGGTAAAAAGCCCCCTCTTCAAAGCAAAGTCCATCGGAAATAGTGGAAAACCGGCCCCTGTGCAAGATTAGCGACCACATGATTATTTGGTGTGAGAGAGCGCCAATATCAAGTGGTTTATTCCGCAACGAAATATCAAAAAGTAAACATTCTGGTCGTCAGTGAAGAACGCAAACTCCAGCAAGATGTGCCGAGTCAGATACCATGGGAGAGCAGTATTGTGTATTACAAAAGAAAATAATGGGAACTTATTTTCTTGTTACCTAATTATCGATAAATTGACTAGCCAATAAGTGCGCCTCTTGGGCCCCGCCCCCTCAAAAAACGATCGGAGAGGGCTCTTTTTTAAAGGTCCTACTACAGATTCCTCACAAAGGTCCTTCGTGCGCTGAACCTAATTCTTGGTTGTCTTTTTAACCTAAAGTATTTGTTGTACAATTTGGGGAAACTACTAAAGTTTGCTTCTTTCTGTTTTTATTGTTTATGCAGAGGAAATCAAGGCTGTCGGTAAGGTGTACTTATTAGCTATTCTAAAAGTAAAAAGAATAATTCTCTTTGTTATAAGTTATGTTCCATTTAGCCAAAGCTATTTCGTTTAACCACGTGAAATCCAAGTCAGTTGGTGGTTTTAACTAGAAGGAATTTTACCTCTACACTACGTGGTGTTGGCGTGACCCTTTCAAACGTTCAGGAAAAGTATTGCTTTTGGGGTTTAAGATTTTCATTCTCATGGAAATATCGGAAAGCGAAAACAGGACCTTGTTCTCGCTTTCCGTTGCAAATGATTTCTTAACGCCTTCACAGGAAGCACCCGGAATGAAGTCAAAGCATCACGTGCAAAAATATGCTCGGTAGGTTATGAAATGCGGACGGGTAAGTATTGGTTACGATGAATCGCACCTAATTTAAATTCCGGGTACAAATATAGCACAGGAGTTATTTCAAGGTATCCTTGTCAACACATTTATTTGTTTTTTCTTTTGTTTTGATTTGTTTAGCTTTTCGTTTTTTTGAGACACCTTACTTCAATTTTGGCTCAAGAATTTAATGTCTTAGAGAAAAAGTTGTGCTTGTCGCCGACACTTTTCAAGGGAAAATTGTGCTTACATGTTCACTCTTCACAGTTCCCTTGGCAACTGTCGTGATCAAGTCGATCAAGTGATATCGTTCTAGCCAAGTTTTACCTTAGAAAAATCTCCTCTAAAAAAATTTTAAGTTTTCCAAGCGACCGGTCATATTTTTCTCTCAAAAATGCCACGGAAAACTTGAGGTCAAGATAAAAATTGTCATGGAAAGCTTCCTCGTGCAACTGTGAACTATTTTTTTTTGTGACGAAGCGTGCATAATTTTGATTTCCTATGCGTGCGTGATTCTCCTGCAACACGTTGAAAACAGCTGGACAGGCAGAAATCCATTTCGGGAAAAAAACTACTGGTTGAAGGGAATTGATCACAATTAGGAAGATTTCATTTATTTCCGGTCAAAGATTATTCGCGGTGAAGATGGACACTTGGAAATATAGATATCGTGTTATCTTATATAACATTACTGTACAAAATTTGTTATTGAGACCATTTCGTGAATTTTTCTAACCACTCCCGTTCTTCCCAAATTTGAAAACAGACGTCAGTAAGGTTTGGTTTGTTTTCTGTGTTGTCTGACGCTTAACATTTAAGTGACGTCACGATAAGTCGATCTTCCGTTGAAGAGTGACATTCATCACGTCAGCATACAAACAAAGATTCTCCCGCATAAGTGATAGGTTTTTTTTGTCCGACCGTGTTGCTTTTCTTTTAAATTCCGATAATTTTACAGAAAAGTCCGGAAGTAAATAAGCTAGAAGGAAATTAGCCACTCTACTTTCAAAATTTTACATTGAATTAACGGTGGTGTACTTGCTTAGAGCTCCGCATGTATAAATTTCACCGATTATCTTAACATTTCACAAATTTTTTCGGCTGGTGTAGATTGATCTTTACCCATAAAAGATTAATGATGTCTATGAACGATTTTTGCTTTGTAATTCACGAACATCTAAATGTTTAGACGTTGTCACGGACCCGTGAGTTCACCTGATATTAAATCAAGTGTCAAGTCTTGGAACAAGTCCTTAAAGAACTTCAATCAGGGAATTACTGGTGTGTTACTGTATTATTTTTCGCATTTAATAGATCGTATCGACCCTTCCCTACGTAATCTGCGGTTTTAAATAAACTAACAAGTTCCTTCAAGACTAACATCATCTACCGATAGACGAAGATGTCAAAAGCTTATGCATAACCCTTTAACACCCAAGATCTCATAAATAATACTCCTTACTATCTGCCATACAATTCTTGTGATGTTAGCTGGGAGAATTTGATATTGGATCAACTTTTAATTCCCTAATTGATATATTTTTTTTATTCCCATCACTTGTCTGCTTGAGATTGTATTGATATTGTGAGGAGAAATTCTGACTTGGTCACTTATGGGAGTTAAAGGGTTAACACTAGAAGGACAATATAAAATTGAGAACATGTTTTTCATATTTTTGGTGACATATTTCATTAAGTCTGATTGACATGAACAGACTTCAACAGAGGAAGTTCTCTGGGAAATTAACGCATGACGTCATTCAAGCGTCATTCAGTGCAGGTGAAACGGAAATTGTTGAAACTTCCCTCCTTATTTTATCTAATTTGGGACCAAAAAAACGTGCTCCTTCAGAATCAAAGATCTTTTAAAAAATGGCAATGTCAGCTATTCCAGTGGAATACTATTTCAGCCCAAAGTGGGTCTGAAGGGCAATCAGATTTGGATCAACAGCTTGATCCTAGTGCAGAGTGTTATTCAGTGTTGGTTAACGCAAAATCAGGCGGATGAGTTTGTTTATCGATCTTGGTCGGTGCTAAATCAGAAATAGATAAATTTTTTCCAGACATAAAATCCTGCTTAAAAAGGCGTCGAGGCAGTTTTGACTCAACGTTTTGATGTTGTCCTAGGACAAAAAGAACACCAATATGTCTCATTTCCAACCAATTTTGGCATTGGTTAATAATCAACACGGGCTCATCTTAATTCCCTGGCGTTGTCAAAAGCATATTTCCGGTGTGATGCAAGCATATTGCTACTGTCGTTATGAAAGTTTGTCATTCCGACTTACTCAGGCTGACCATGTAAGCATTCAGCACAAAAGCTGTTTCTCTTTCATTTGGGTGGGCAGTCTAAAAATACCCCCTTGGCATTTTATTACGCTACTCAGCACTGAAAACCACAATCATCACAGGTTCTTCCCACTTAATACTCCGACGTATGCGCGCGTGGGTTTGTTTACTTAAATAAAACGATACCATCCTGGCAACATTGTAAACAAATATTGTTATGCCACAACTCTAAAAAAATTCCTTTCAGCAGCGTGAAGACTTCTGTCACTAATTCCATGATACTAACAATAGTATAATACATCAGACTTCATCACAGGATAACAGACGCAGAACTGAGCAAAGAAAGAGGGAGGAAGAGGGTCTAACATTTTTGATCATCGCGAATTACAGAGTACATCATAGCAAAAAGGGCACAAACCTGAGCTAAGAGAGAGGGTTGAGGGTGGAACGGGTTAGAATAATTTTGATAATCGTGGATTATACGTATAAGTTATTTTGATAAGTGCAAGTGTGTAGCCTATATTTCGACGTCAACATCCGGGACATCGGCCATGTGCTTTGTCGAAAAAGAACTATTCGCCGTATTCGTACTGGCATTTTTTGCCAACCAATATTTTTGAGTTATGTCACTCTAAACTCGAAACAGTCAGTAAGTTATTGCAATTTCGCTCGCTAAAGGTCTAATTTCTGTACGTAGAAAACCTGCCTTATTGCCTGACTGGATGTTTACTCAGCTTGATTACTGGAACACTCACTCGGTCGATGTTTCTAACAATTTCTCAGACAACTTTATATTTTCTCACTCCTTTATTTTCATTTAACATTAGCACAGCTTTCATTCTCATTCATTTTAAAATTCTCCACATTCCTCGAGAGACGGGTTTTTCTTACAGGCGATATAAGCTTTTATGTGTTCATCCAAGTATCTCAACGGTATCTCCCCCTGACGTAATACCTCGTAATGAAAATCCTTCAGAACGAAATCTTGACCCAGCTCCCTCTCGGCTAAACTCCTGAGGCGAGAGATTTCCAGTTGACCAGACACGTAGCTGGCTGCCTGTCCCGGCAAACCTTCTGACCTTATGATATCTTTCTTTGCCTGGTCCGTGTTGTCCTCCCAGACATACTGTTTGTACATACTGAGGGCATCGAATGCTGACTTCTTATAATAGTTTAGGTCAATGTCTACAACAGCGCGCAGAGCGGCTAAGAGCTGTGCAATAAAACAACAAAGTATTTTATTAATAACGAGTAAAAATTGTAGCGACCTAACGAGACTTTGCCAATCATTCGGTGCAGAGAGGTGTAGAATCACTAACATTTTAATTGGAAGCTATCGTAAACGACAAATAAAATGATGATCCAAGTGTTATTCCGTTAGCTAACCTGTTCCGGGCTTTCAGTTAGTAAAACAAAGTGTAACAATAAACAGTGCGATGGTAGGATCCAGTAGCGAAGGAGTGAAAAAAAGATGGAGGTCTGGGTCGGGTCGCCCGAACCCCCCTCTTCTTCACTCTGTCGCTGTTTTCTATTCAGCTCCGTTTTACTAGCTGCAAGCTTGGAATAGGCTATACGTTGGCTTGTGTGGTCGATCTTATGCATATGTCTGTGTCCGAATGACAATCAACCTTTGCAGGTGAAACTCCTATCCCATTGGTCTCTCCTTCTGACAATTTACTTCAGCCTTAATGCGAACCTAGAAAAAAAGCTAACAGGTACCTCGCCTTTCTCGTCCCTCGTGTACTTACAAGAAATATCAACGATTGATCTGAGCGTTTACACATATTATTTGGCTTTACAAAATGACATCGATTTTTGCAGCACCTCGCTTTACAGCCTCTTGTTTCGTTTGCACATAATTACCTGGTAGTAGATCATGCCGTATTTCTGTAGCAACACCTCCTTGTTGGAAGTGTCTGAATAAAGGTTCGTGTCTTGAGGCAGCAGTTGGTACTCAGTGTAAGTCGTCCAGCCTTCGGTAAACCCTGGAAAATAATTGTAGGCTCCCAACCAGTGAATGGGATCTTTGCAACTGTCCTGAAAATATTCCGTGTAACTCTGAACCTGCAAAGGTAAATAGTGTAACATTAGCGCGGGCTCATGTTCCCGAACAGCGGCTAGCAATCGAGCCCAATATGCGCTTAACTTTCTTTTACTAACCAATTGGTCTGATGACCGAAGTTTACTTCGCATCATTACAAATAAGAGTAAGCCACCTTAATTAGTGCAACTATCAAAGTTCCCTTGTTGTGTAAACCCGTGAAGCGTCTTTCTAGCTATAGTCACAGTATAAAGGCCTCAGAAAGCGGAAACAGCTGAACATGAGTTTTCAATTCGAGAATCACATTTCTCTCCTCTGTCTTCTAATTTCACCAGCACTGGTGTTTCGATGCTTCTTGAGATTTGCCTAACTATTCACCAAACAAAGTTAAACATAACACCGTCAAGATTCAACGAAAGTCACTAACCTCCAAATGATGCCCGGGCATTTGCTCATGAGCTGTGGTGGTATATTCCGTCCATTTTGGGCCAAATCGGTCCATGAAAAACGGTAGCGCCTGGCTTCCTTTATATGAGCAGTCTTTTGCTCCTATACCGTAAGAATGATAACTAGCATAAGGCTGGAACCATGCATAAAGGTCTACCCCACAAACAGGAATGGTTTTCTTAGGCCCACTGCTGTGAAAGTTGGCTGCGAGGACTGGTGTGATGTGGTTCGTCATGGTCTGCAATATAAAGGCAGTTACAGGTCTAGAGCATATCCTAGAATCTATTCCAGGCCCTGGTTGTTCGAAGGTCAGATAACGCTATCCACAGCCATGATAAATCTCTATCCGGCGGATGACGCTACACGTTTTGCCATCACTTATCCGCTGGATAGCGATTTATCCGTTGGATATATAGCATTATCCGTCCTTTATACAACTGGGCCCAGGTCATTTATGGTTACTTAAGCTAAGTGGCCACGACTTTTTGATGAGCCATGTTGCCCATTCACGCTTTGTGGTGGTGATCACATTTCGATTAGCCTGCTCGCACGAACCCTACACGAGCGTGGGACAGTAGCATTCCTTGTTTAACAGATTTCTTTCCGAAATATGAATAATGATCAGGTAATTCTTAGGATTCAAGTTTGAAATTTTAGCTTTTTACCCTTGACACAGTTGGAAAAAGGCGCAAGTAAAAAAATCTCATAGCGAAAAAACTGGTCTCGTGAACCAAAAGTGGATAAATTTTTTCCAACGGATGTACTGGTTTATACCGAGTTAGAAAGATAGGATATTTTCTAGCCAGGGAGGAGTTTATTGGTTTTTCATTACGTACGTCTTTGGTGTTCTCCATCCATTTTTGCATAGCTTCCCAGCGCTTGGGGCAGAATTCCTCCGCACTTTCTGAGTCACTACACTTTATAAAAGCATCTTCGTCGCTCTCGCTGGTAGGAAAAGTCCTACTGTTAAACCACATGTTAGACTTTCCGAGAATTTCTTTGAACTTATCGACAGCGACGTGCTCTTGCTGTTCTTCAGTATACAGCTTGGCCACATCAACAGCCTGTGGAAATTAAAAAAGTGTTTTTTTATTATCGTATGCAACATGTCATGATGCTTGCTACTGATTGATGGTAACCTTCTACATGATAAAATCATTCATCAATTCACTCGACATAGCAACTCGGACGCGGCTCAGTGAGTCCATCAGTCGGTCAGTCAGTCAGTCAGACAGTCAGATGGTTTCTCAGTCGGTCAGTTAGTCAGTCAGTCAGTCAGTCAGTCAGCCAACCAGTCAGTCAGCCAGCCAATCATTTCTTCAGCCAACCAGTCAGTCAGTCAGTCAATCAACCAGTCAGTCAGTCAGTCAGCTAACCAGTCAGTCAGTCATTCAGTCAGCCAACCAGTCAGTCAGTCAGTCAGTCAGTCAGCCAACCAGTCAGTCAGTCAGTCAGTCAGTCAGTCAGCCAACCAGTCAGTCAGCCAACCAGTCAGTCAGTCAGTCAGTCAGTCAGTCAGCCAACCAGTCAGTCAGTCAGTCAGTCAGTCAGTCAGTCAGCTAACCAGTCAGTCAGTCATTCAGTCAGCCAACCAGTCAGTTAGTCAGTCAGCCAGTCAGTCAGTCAGTCAGCCAACCAGTCAGTCAGTCAGTCAGTCAGTCAGCCAACCAGTCAGTCAGTCAGTCAGTCAGCCAATCAGTCAGTCAGTCAGTCAGTCAGCCAACCAGTCAGTCAGTCAGTCAGCCAACCAGTTAGCCAGTCAGTCAGTCAGTCAGTCAGCCAACCAGTCAGTCAGTCAGTCAGTCAGTCAGTCAGCCAACCAGTTAGCCAGTCAGTCAGTCAGTCAGTCAGTCAGTCAGTCAGCCAACCAGTCAGTCAGTCAGTCAGCCAACCAGTCAGTCAGTCAGTCAGTCAGTCAGTCAGCCAATCAGTCAGTCAGTCAGTCAGTCAGCCAACCAGTCAGTCAGTCAGTCAGCCAACCAGTCAGTCAGTCAGTCAGTCAGCCAACCAGTTAGTCAGTCAGTCAGTCAGTCAGCCAACCAGTCAGTCAGTCAGTCAGCCAACCAGTCAGTCAGTCAGTCAGTCAGTCAGCCAACCAGTCAGTCAGTCAGTCAGCCAATCAGTCAGTCAGTCAGTCAGTCAGCCAACCAGTCAGTCAGTCAGTCAGCCAACCAGTTAGTCAGTCAGTCGGCCAACCAGTCAGTCAGTCAGCCAGCCAACCAGTCAGTCAGATATTCAGTCAGCAAATCAGTCAGCCATGCCTGCAGTTAGTCATGCAGCCAACCACTCAATCAGTCAGTCAGTCAGTCCATCAGTCAGACAGTCAGGTAGTTTGTCAGTCACTCTCTCACTCAGTCAGACAGTCGGTCCAGCCATCAGATGATCAGATAGTTTGTCAGTCAGTCAGTCCGTCAGACAGTTAGATAGTTTGTTAGTCAGTTTGTCAGCCATTAGTCAGTCAGTCTGATAATCTGTCAGTAAGTCAGTCAGTGAGCCAAACAGTCGGTCAGTCAGACAATCAGTCCGTCCTACCTATAGTCAGTCGTTTAGTCGATCGCTCAATTGCTCAGTCAGGGGATAAACTTTAAAAGAAGAAAACTCATTCAAAAGTGCTATTCTGAAAATAGCATTACCCATTCTTTTGATACTATTCTTTAAAAATCATTGATTTTCGTTCCTCTAACCTGTGTATACATCTCGTTTAGCCTTCTGAAAGCTTTTTCCCTGAGGCTGCTTGGTGTAATCTCCCTTGATGTGAAGAACCTCATGATCTTCTTATATGTCTCTGGACCACTCAGTGTCTCCCCGGTGGGGAGTTTAGGAAGAGTCTTCTGGTTCCTATTGTGTTCGAGCGGAAGCTTTCCAAGGCCACTCAAGAGATGCTCCTGATTAGGGCAGTTGCACAAGTACTCATCTTCAAGATATCTATCGAGTAAAATTTTCAGCATAGCAATATTATCAGCATTACCTTACCTAAGATATCTGTAACTACGCGCCTCTTGTAGAAATCAGCTTCGTTGATGGGGCAAGCGTGTTTTAAAGTGCTTTTTAATTAACTTATTTTATGGCCTTCAGGCTACGAGCTCCCTACATTTTAATGAAGACTATTCGACAACCAACACCGAAGCTTGTCATCCAAGCCAAAGTCTCAACAGCGCAACAAAAATGGAATGCACATCACTCTTGTCTCTTGTAACGATTCTTTCTGTTTTCCGAAGAAATGAAATGAAGTCACAAAAATATTCTGACTCTTTGGATATACCACTTCGAACATTTTTTTTTTTTGAAAATGGCTTTCAAACAAAGAAAAGATCTCCATAAGGGCTTAAATTAAAAAAAAATCAATAAAAAATTCGGGCCTAGGCGGGATTCGAACCCGCGCCTGCCATGAATCATGAAAGGGTTTTTCTTTGCCGTAAAGGAATCTGTATGGCTTTGTAGCTCAGTTGTAGAAGTTCCCCAACTAGTACCTGGGAAGTACGGGCTCAAATCCCGTCGGAGCCCGAATTTTTTTCAGGCCTCTTCTCTGTCAGTTGCTTAAATTGCGGCTCATATTTTCGCTTGGTTTTCATTCGCAGGTGCAAAGAAATATATTTCATGAAAAAACCATGATATTGGTTTGTTATAAATTGTCTCCAATATGTAACAAGCGTAAAAATATGTCGTCAGGTACCTTAGCATTCTCACAACGGGCTTTGCGATGTTGTTTTCAAGAGACTGTTTGAAAAACTCCTTGACATTCTCTTGGTGTTTCTCCTCCCAAGTATCGTTCACAGACTTGGAGAGGCTGGCGAAGAAGCCAGAATTTAAAAGAGTGTTGGCAAACGGTTGCTTGTGTATTCCTTTCAGAGGAGAAAAATGTAAAGAAGATTGATCAGTATGAAGTGCAACAACCAGAATTCTTGACGGATGATAACTTTTAGAGGGATTCAGTTCTCTAACTAACAATCGATTATGCAATCAAGAACTGTGTCAATGACTGTGGGTTTGTGGGAAAAGAAAATCTTAACGATTTGCTCGTTAGTCAGCTCGATAGTACCTGTAACGAGTCTATATGAAACGAGAGGCACATTACTTAGCTGGGGTGGCGGCGCAAAGAACACAAATTCAAAGTAGTAGTTCTTTATGAGCCATTGTTTATTCCAATTTGTTTAGAACATTGGTAATTTCGAAAAAGATCTAGCGCTGGCATTATAAGGAAATGGTTTGCTTTTCTTATAAAAGATAATCATGAAGTGACTTTTCACTAACCTGATTCACCATTTATCGCCATTTCTCTATATTTCTTGTATTTCACAGCGAATACGGCCGCTTTACAAGCTTTAAAAGGCCTCAGATACCCTGAACGCGCTCCAAGTTTCCAGTTCTCCACGTATCTTTCAAATACTTGATGGTACTGCTCGAAAAGGGTCTTCAGTCTCTCTAACTTGTCCATATTGTCCGGTTTAAAGTGAGAAAAAACACTGTTCAAATTTCCGAACACCTGACAAACAGGTTGCCAGCAAAATAAGTTCGGTCCCAAAAGCCAATCCCCAGAGTAATAATCCATGCCGTACGGATCCCATCCCTGGGCTAACAGAACATCGCTAGCCACATGAATGGCTTTACGCTCTCTCAGCTTTAACTTTTTTGTGTCGATTTGCAAAGCGTTGAGTCTCCGACGTAGTTCTAAGGCCTTGTCGGTTCTGCGTTTAATGGCATCCGGACTTGGATCGAAGGGTTGGAAATGCTCTCTGATTAGTTCGGGTGTTGCCTCAGCCATCCTGGCAATATGCTCTGGGTGAAGCTGATAGAAAAAGGTTTGTTGTATCTCGGCTAACAATTCTGTGAGTTGGGAGCGCGTGGCCTCAGCTGATGACTGACATAAGGACGCGTCTGAAGAAGTTTCTGGAGAAAACAGAAGAATCACATCGTTAGTATATCCAAGAAATGGAATTATTCATGCTGATAAAACTATATAAGCAGCTTCAGTAAACAATAAAGATTATACGGGATGTTTATATTTCAGAAAGAGGGAAGAATTCTTAACTCCATTTCCAGGGCTCCTCCCGACATAACACTGTCACTCCAGCTTTTACTGTGGATACTAAGTTAAAAATAATCAATGGAATCACTAGCCATCCTCATCGGCATACATGCACGCCAAGTGTTCATTTGCATCTTTGAGAATATTTAAAGTTTATTACATAAGAAGGTGTCCAAAAAGACTGTCACCTTACCATCGCTGTCATGTACTTTTTGTGGAGGAAATCGAAGAGCGAATGATGCTATGAAAGAAAAAAAATCATTGTGAAAACACTTTTATTTTTAAATATTCAGGTATATTTTAGAAGTTTTAGTATAAAGGAGGATTATCTCAGAGGAACTAAGCCAAAATGCTCCCTGATCATAGCGATTGCCACGTTACACCCTTCATTTCTATAGTTAGCTCTTATTCATTATCTTTAACATCAATGGTTCACCTGCTTTGCAACAAGTGGTAAATGCATCTGAGTGATAAGTCCGTTTAACAAAACTAAAACTTTGACCTGTGGTCGTTTAAAAAAATCCTTTCCATATACATTCAAAGGGTCTCGCCTTGAAGTGGTCATCCTTTTGGATAACACAAATATTTGATTCTGTCGTAATTCTCCTCTATTAAAAGGCCACCTTGTTGAATTACAACCGAGAAAATTACTGCTCTGCTTATTTAGCGATCATTCCTTGTTCGTTACCTTTGATATATCTCGAGTTATTGTAATTTTTGGCAAAAAATTTGTAAGTTGTCCTGTTAATTTTGTTGCGAGATGACTTTTTGCCTCTTTAAATTATGGTGAACCTCTGTTAATCAGGCAGCTGCAATTGAATGATCATCTGGCTGTTTACTGAGAGTGACTGCTTAATAAAGGTTGAATTGTACCTTTCAAAACAGCGAGGAGGAGAATCGCTGAGCCAAGGAAGCGAAAAAGCTGCATCATCAGCCTCATCTGTAAATTGAAAGAAAATTACGAATTTGTTAGAAACGTATCAGCATTGTGGTTTTAGTGCTATTTATATGTCTTTTACACAAAGTTGCAAAATTGTGCGAAAATTTCTGAGACTTGAGACAGGATTTGCAATAAAGCGCATTACAATTGATTTAGGATCAATACTAAACGTCGTTTTTTTGACAGTTACTGTCCATCATTTCCCCATGAACCCCATACGTCTTAACTTCAGTCACGCATAGAATGATTTTAGAAACTGTCCGTTCTTAGTGTAACAATTCGCACTTAAGGAGATAGTTTACTCAGTACTTAAATGCTTAAAAAGGTGACGCAAAAAACTACTTAACCAAAATTAAAGTCAAGGGTACCCTACCTTGTATTGACCTTTCAATACGAGCGGCTCCAAATGTCCCAAAACAATTCAATTGTAGAATATGCTTTGCCACCAGCCAGATACCATGGAGTCAACTTTATTCTTCTTTCGCTTATTGCGGATTAGAAGATTAAGTGAAGACTCAAACCTCGCCCACTCGAGAAAGAATTTCCATAATTGCCATATTTGGTATCTTTTATTCATATGAACAACTGACACCTGCGTGTTACTCGGTGGGAAACCATTTATGTCAATCCTTCCAGGCTCCAAAAGTTCGTTACTTCAGTTCCTCAAAATTCATCACGGCTTTGTCAATCAAATTCACAATGATTTGTATAACTTCATTTAAAAAGTAACGTCGATCAGAAAGAAAATGTTTACGTTAGGTAAGAATATATTCTTACGTTGAGCAGAAGATATTCTGACAACATGTCTACAGCCAGCAAATTTTCATTTCTTTTCCGACTTTATTGTTTGTAGCTTTCATAGAACTTTATGAGGGATGATTTGGCTAGGAAAAAGGCTTCTTGACAGCGTTTTCAGATGACAAAATGCATTAGTGCGTGAAATTAAAGACCTTGAACAGTTGGAGAATTCCGATGTCAATCTCTAAGACTCAGATTGTCCGCAGGTTGTAATTTGGCGTGTTGATCTTTTTCTCACGCAAACTTCGAATTTTTTTTTTGTCCCAGTATCATGTTTTGTACTGTCACAAAATTAACAAAAAAAATTTCTCTCCGGATAATTTAATTCAGCACATAGAAAATAGTGCGGACCTTTTTTTTTGCCAGTGCTTCAAGACAGGGGTATGTTGGTTTCTTGGCCTTCAGTAAGCTTGGGGGAATAACTATATGTTTCCAAAAAGTAGAAGATTATCAAAGGTTTTCTGGAATTACTCAGTGACTCTGAACCTCCAAAGATAATGACGAATTAAATTAGTTTAGTAAGAGGCCTGTAATAAATTGAAACGTGACCTAATGAGGTCCTTTAGCTGTTTATTCCCATTCAATCAGAGCTGCGCTTCATATGAAACTCATGGGGTACAAATAGTCTTAACATGAATGTTGTGACCACGCCCACTTCAACACCCCACTCAAATCGAGTGTAATTTTCGAATGTTTTACCATCGTGCGGATTCTCTACGGAAAAAGCACTCAATGTACCTCTGAAATATTAAACTATAATATTGTGGCTTTCTATTTCGCTAATTTTCTAACTTGAAGGTAAAGTTTTTCCCTCGTCATTTTTACCTTTTCTCCGAGCGGTTGCGTGAAATTAACAAGGCGTTTTTGATCAAAACACGACCGAGCGAAGGGTCTCGGGCGATATCTCTTTTACGCAGGCGCAAATTAAAAATGTACCGCCAGAATCAAAAAGAGGAACAAATTTCCTTTGTTTTGATATGTAAAGTGTGGAACAAAAAGCAGATTTACCCTCGTCAAATGGCGTTTCAAAACAGCTGTATCTTCTTCCTTTTGATCTTTTCCTGTTTTGTAAGCGTAAAAGCTGTAGGAGAGGGATCGGGAAACTCAGAAAGCGCTTCGGGAATTAATCTGCCATCGTTTGTTTACAAGATAAACAAGTAAGATTTGTGAAGTTCGTTGAAGTATGAAGTCTAAATAAATGCCTTTTTTTAAGCTTGTTTGCTGGATTTTTCGTAAACTTCTTTGATTAATTTTTCGTTTCAGCTAACTAATCTATACTATTTCAAAGCAATTTAAAGACGAAGACGGAGAACCAAAAGTCGGTCCTTTCAACAATCGTAAACAAAGTGTTTGAACAGTCAGGTATACGAGGTGTAATAATCAATAGCCGCATATCAGAAGTCTTCAGAAAGAAAGTATTCTGTCTTCAGAAAGTTGTCAAGAAAGCTAGTGATCGTGGTGGAAGGCAATTAAATACACTTCTTAGCAAGTTGGAGACGGGCCCTCAGTATCGATTTAATATCATATCGATCTCAATACCATACAGTTTTGTATCTTTTGTCCGTGGATTCGCCTTTCTAACGAGGGTATATGTTGAGTATTCATTGCAAAATCGCTTTGTTTTTTTTTATTTCCCTCTTTGGCTTGTCCGCCATTTTGAAAATTTCCCAACGGAGAGCATGCGCATTACGTGGGGTTAGTGGTTGCGTACACCTGGAACCGAGAAAAACAAATGTTCGTCGCACTGGGGAAAGAGTTTGATATGGAACACAATGTCCATAGATTAGACTACAAAATTAGTCTTCTAAAACTCTTTACATTCATCGCGATCGGGGTTTTTCTTACAAGCAATATAGGCCCGTATGTGTTCCTCTAAGTACCCTAAAGGATATTCTCCCTGGCGTAACACCTCGTAATGAAAATCTTTCAAGTTGAAATCTCGCCCCAGTCCTCTCTCGGCCATACCCCTGACACGGGAGATTTCCATTTGACCAAACATATAGCTGGCTACAAATCCTGGTAGGGCTTGTGATCTCAAGATATCTTTTTGTGCTAGATCTGTATTGTCTTCCCAGGCGTACAGCTTGTACAGATACAGCGCATCAGAAGTTGTCTTGTCGTAATAGTTTAGATCGATGTCAACAATAATGCGAAGGGCGGCTAAAATCTGTTGACAAACGAAAGAAATGCCCCATAAACTTTTTTTTTTTAACGGAATGTAAATAGAATATTTCCCGTCTTAAGATGTTCGAGTTAGTACGCCGGGCCAGATTAAGGGAGTTCTTGACGGAGTAAGAGAGTTCTTGAATACTCAAATCTTTGCACAAGAGCATGGGAACTTAACGAATGAGCAAAGATATCTCTCTCAAAGATATGTCTGAAACCATGGTAGGGAAATAAGCTGATCTCTTAACCTCAACAAATAGAGCGCATGGACTCATGACATGGCTCGGATTCACCTTCTCAATTCAAAGTTTTCAATATTTCTCAGGAAGACTGACTTCAGAGTCCTCCAAACTTAGAGGCACAACTTTGCTGAATCTTGCCTGGCTCCCTTCATTTATGAACCTCTCTTTCTGGGTTTTCATAATTACCTGGTAGTAGATCATGCCGTACTTCTGTAGCAACACCTCCTTGTCTGAAGTATCTGAATAAAGATTGGAGTCTTGAGGCAGCAGCTCGTACTCAATGTAAGTTGTCCACCCTTCGGTGAATCCTGGGAAGTAGTTGAAGGCTCCCAGCCAATGAATGGCATCTTCACAGCTGTCTTCAAAATACTCGACATAGCTCTGAACCTATCGATTTTAGGCAGTTGAGATCAATGTTGATATCAGTCATCTCTTTCCTCTTCAAACAGATGTTTTGTTTTATCTCAATTTTGAAAAAAAAAAACGCGAAAAAAGCATGCAAATCAAATTTAGACATGAAATAAATGTAGTTTACTATGAAAACGGCGCCTAGATTTTACCATTACCAGCGCCTGAGTACACTCAGGTATGCGTCTAGTCAAAAAAATTTTACTTGGACAGAATTAATTTGGCATGTCGTGTATCTTATCTTTCTAAAAAACAAAAGGCAGAGACTTTGTTGAAAGATTTACTCAAATCACCAACTGAACTTCACCAACCTCCAGTTGGTGTCCAGGAAGTTGTTCGTGAGCTGTTGTGGTATATTCCGTCCATTTTGGACCAAACTTGTCCATGAAAAATGGTAGATATTGTGTGCTCTTTGATGTGCAATCCTTGGATCCGACCCCGTAGGCATGATAGCTGACAAAAGGATGGAAATCTGCTGTGACCTCCAAGGAACAGGCAGGGACGGTTTTCTTAGAACCACTACTATAAAAGAGTGTGTCAATGACTGGCTTTACTTTTGTTTTCATGACCTGCAATAGCAATGATTATCATTACAAGGTGAAAGTAAAGAACTGTTCTGTTAAAGTATTAGTGTATCCAGTCAAACAAAATGTGAATTTGATTTTATCGCGTCTTGTCTCTTTAAATGAAACAGGTGACTCAGACTTGGAGAGAGCCAACGTACCTTTCATTTTAATGGTTAATAAATAAGAATAAATAATTATTGACACCTGACGCATTTAGCGACTGTTGGAGGAAAGTCTTCAGTTCCTAAATAACGTGCAAATGATATTTTAGAGTTAAATTAAGTAGTGTGTGCACCAGAAATTGCACGGTTCAAATATCATCTTCCACAGGACCCTTGACAATAAATGTTAGAGAAAACACTCTATCTTTCAGTATCATCTTTACAAAATTTTCGCAGGCGTATAAAAATGAAAATTTCTTAGTTAAACAATAAACAGTTGCTTTACGCACTCTGTTAGTATTTTTAATCCACGATTGCAAGGCTTTCCACCTCTCGGGGCAATGAACCTGCGCACTCGCTGTGTCATGGCACTTAACGAAGGCGTCCTCACCACTCTCGCTGCTAGGAAACGGCTGGCTGTTGAACCACTGATCACGATTCTGCAGCACTTTTTTGAACTTGTTGATAGCGGTATTCTTATTCTGTTCCTTGGTGTACAACTTCGCAAGAATGACAACCTGCAGAAAGTACGAAAATAGCCGCAATCGGTCAGGTACGGAGTTATCAATTATTGAGTCAAGTAATTATCATTGGCCGTTTAGTCAGTGCTGTCAATTTATAAAATCTGATATATTAATGTGTCTATGTAACATTGTTGATCAATCTGGTTTTCAATCCATCGGTCTGCCAGTATGAAATTTTAAACTGTCAATCTATCATTTTGTCAGCCACGGAGTCGTTTTGTTAGTATGTCGGTCTGATGGTTTGTCTGTCTGTGAACTCTCGAGTTTGTCTATCTGACATTCTGTCAGTCTTTGAGTTCGACGGTCTGTTGACCATTTACAAGTTTGTCGATCTGTCGGTCAGTCAAGTAGTCAGTCCTTCGGTCTGTTGGTCTGCCCTCTGATTATTTTGTCATTTTGCTTAGTGTATCAATCCATCACTTTGTCAACCCGTAAGACTGTCAGTCTTTCATTCTTTCAGTCTATGACTTTTACGGGCTATCGGTCTGTCATTCTTACAGTTCGTCACTTTGTCAGGCTTTTAGTCATCTGTGTGTCAATCAGCCAGTCTGTCCGTCAGCTTGTCTGTCCCACTCCTCTCTCCCCTTCCGCCCCGTTTCCTTCATACCTTTCTATACAGCTCGGATAGCCTCCCT
This sequence comes from Pocillopora damicornis, assembly GCF_964200805.1. Lineage (NCBI taxonomy): Eukaryota > Metazoa > Cnidaria > Anthozoa > Scleractinia > Pocilloporidae > Pocillopora > Pocillopora damicornis. The sequence continues at coordinate 21,932,671 of NC_142677.1, forward strand.
ACAGCTTTAGTCCTGAGCTGCGCCGGAGAAACGTCCATTGTAGTAAAGAACCTCATGAGCCTCTGATACGTCCTGGCTCCGCTGAGTCTCTGCCCGTTGGGAAGTTTTTGAAGAGTCTCTTTCTTTATGAAGTAACGGAGTGGAAGTTTACCCAAGCCACTCAACACTTCCTCTTGATTGGGGCAGTTACACAAGTATTCATTCTCAAGGTAACTATCGCGTAAATTAGAAACACAGCGAAATGTGTCTATTTAACATCGTTGATCACAAGTGGATGAAATATACCATATTTTAGCCCCGGGAGGGAATTTCATGCGAGTCTTTTAAAGACAAAACTGAAAAGGTAACTTGGTACAATAGCCAATCAGGACAAGGGAAATTATACCAAGGAGCTAATGGCGACGACTGAACAACCGAACTGCCCGAAGGACGAGAAAAACACAAGTAACCAAGTCGCGATTAATTTCAGCTTTGCAATAGATGGATTGAGACATGTGCTCTGAATGAGGAGAATAGAAAGAGTATAAAGCAGAGTGCAACAGCATAACAGAACAAATTAAAGTTTTCAAGGAAGTTGTGTGCATGGCCTAGGGCCGGAAGATCCGTATATAGTTGCTTAACCTTTACCTTATCATACGAGTAACAGGTATTCCGATGTTCTGCAGAATAGACTGCTTGAAGTATTCCTCTACAGTGTTCTGGTACTTTGCCGTCCAAGTATCCTTCATGGCCTTTGTGAGACTTTCGAAGAATTCTGGTTTCAGAAGAGTCTTTGCAAACTCCTGGTCATAAATTCCTTGTGCGGGAGAAAAAGGAAACCATTAAGTGATATTTTTGCTGTTTACTCAACGCAACGGACTTCTTTTGCGAAATATACACCAATTCCCCAAAGAGAATTCCTGAGCAGTAATACAAACTAAAGCGTTTAGTTAGATCTACTGACTGAGGGCATATGAAAAAAGGAAGCATTTTTATTATCATCATTTTAGAAGGGTACTTTTTTACCTATAAATGTAAAATATAAAATGGACAGTGCCAGTCTGACTCAAAGGGTAGTCACGACTTATCTTCTAAACTAGAATTAGTAATCGGGCGCAGCATTATTTGTTTCAGTGGTTTCGGTGATACAAAGTAGTGAGCCGATACAAACCTTGCTCTGTTTCCATTCCTTTATATTTTTGGTTCTTGAGAACATGTACACCCACTTTACATGCTTTGTAGGTTCTTACATATCCTGTGCGGACTCCAAGTTTCCAATTCTCCACGTACCTATTAAATATTAGACTGTATTTTTCGATAAGTCCCTTCAATGTTTCTAAATCGGCCACATTTTTTGGTTTGAAATGAGGCAAAACGCCATTTAGGTTTGGAAACACGTTACAAACAGGCTCCCAGCAGAGCAGGTTTGGTCCTAAAAGCCATTCCCCAGCGTAGTAGTCCTGGTTGTATGGATTCCAGCAGTAGTTATTCAACAAAATGGCACTGGCCATATGAACAGCCTTACGCTCTCTCAGCTTCAACAACTTTTTATTGATTTTCAAAGCCTTTAGCTCTCGATATAACTTCATGGCTTCATCAGTTCTTCCCTTGATAGCATTTGGGTTGGGATCGTAAGGCTGAAAATACTTTCGGATATTTTCGGGTGATTTCGGACTCATCTCGTGAATCGTCTCTGGGTGAAGCTGTTGGAAGTAGACACGTTTCACTTTATCCAGGATGGTGGCAAGACCACTTCGGGTGGACTCCGCTGATGCAAGACACAATGGCTCAACAGAGGAAGTGGCGGAAGTGTCTAAATTCAAACAGGAATATGTTTTTTTGCGTTTTTCATCAAGCGTTGGTAAGCACAAGCAAGCACAAGGCAAGCACGACGCAAACGTGAGGCGAACGAGAGGCGATCGCGAAGAGTGAGTCTCGCACAAGGGAAGGAGTGCGCAAAAAATACCTCTTCCCTCGTGCACTACCGAAAGTCTCAAACGCCTTTAAAACATATACACACGCACCTACTGACTTCTGTTTTGTACGCCGTAGAGATATATACATCAGGGCCACAATTTGGGATTCGAGATTCGGGTACTTGAATGAGGGTCTCAACCAATCAGGGAGAATTTAACAGACAACAGATCATAAAAAAAAAAACTTACAAAAAAATGATAAACTTATGCAGAGCCTCGTGACTGGATTTTGAAACAAAATAGTTTTTGATGTGGAACGATTAAGATGGTTCCCTTATCAGAACTTCCTTAACACTGTAACGTGGAGAGCTAAGGATTTCCTCTAGTGCCCTTGGCTTTAAATGAAAACATTTAAAAATGAAAGTAAATGAAAAAACAACTTATGAATGACTATAAATCCTTTGCTACCTCCACCGATCAGTTTTGTTTCATGAACAATTTATATCAGTCGTTTATTTGATAACTGCAAAAGCACGGCCGAAAAGCAGTGAACGCATGGTGTGTGGGACGGCTCGACTGTCTTTCTAACAAATACCAAATTACCTGTTTCAACTGCGAACAGGAGGATTACTGAACAAAAAAGACAAAGAAGCCACATTTTTTGGAAAGACCTGAAAGAGAGGTGATTCAAGAAGTGAAAGACATGCATACGATCATACGCTATAACCCATACAAAAACTCATGAATCCATGGATGTTAAGAAAATTATTTGCTTGTTTCAGGTCTTAAAAATAGTCAGTTTGAATCATTAACTTTTCAATAACATTAAAACGTACTTAAAACGACTAAGAGGATATCAAAGAATTTCGTACTGTCGCATAGAAATAAAAAATAGTTTGCAAATTCTCGCTTATGGCTACTTAGATTTCTCCTTATTCCTCGCTTTTTCAGTTTTTTTCTATAATTCCTCGTAAAGGGGCCAAAATTAAAAAAAAAGGAAAAATTGAGAATAATTATTAAATACATAAAAACCCTCGTAGAAATCTTGTTAGATCTTTTACCAACCGAGATGATGATGTGTTGTGTTCTCTGTTACACGCCCACAAAGCTTGAAAGTTTAACAAACCCAGATGTTTGTAAGCCATATAAGAATATGCTCTGACAAAAGTGACAACTAATTCAGTTTCCCTAAATAAAAGGTGCCTTAGGCATCTCGTCCAATCACATGTGTCAGTTTATCATTTACCTGTAAGCAGATTCCGAGGGAATCAATTCATTCAAGTGAGTGACATTCGAGGTTTGGTATACATTTGAAGTATGTAGCTTTGAAAGCCTATTTGCTGAAAAGGTCAACCGGTCAGACCGTAAAAAAAGTGAGGGACATCGTCAAATTTCTAAGAACTCGCACAGCTAATATTCCAATCACGAATTTAAAAATCGATCAGCTTGGATATTCCTTACTCAAATCACTTAACAGCGTCTACCCCAACTGAACCTCGTTTCCGGTATCTGAAAAATAATCATGTCATGGTCTTTTGAAAATTATGATGCTTATCCATCACACTACCACCATCGCTGCAGAATAGTGGGTAATACATTCCAACCCATAACTTCTAAGCCAGAAAACAACATATTTTCGCGAATTCCATTCATAATTTTCTAAGCCGTTGCGTGACCCTCGACAGGGCCTGAGTCCCAAACCTTGGCTGCGACAGCGGTTGCCATCATCAGCGATATGTGATTGGTCTATTCAAATCATGTGACACGAGAATTTGGCGGGGAATACGCACGCCATTTTGTTCCGATTGTCAGCTTGTTCGCCACGAGGGAAAATTTGTTTTCACTTCTTGCAATGGCTGGGTCGCCAAAGGAAAATGGTACGATTGTAGTGATATTTGAAGGTAATTTTCCGAAAATAAAGGTTTTGATATGATTTTTTTGTGTCTCTTTAAGAACCTTTCGACGATGCTGTTGAAGAGAGGATAATCAATGAGGAATACAAAATTTGGAAAAAGAATACACCGTTTTTGTACGATTTAGTAATGACTCATGCCTTGGAATGGCCTAGCCTTACAGTTCAATGGCTACCTGACGTTACTAAGTAAGTGGATACTGGTAAACGTGCCATGTAAGCTTTTGGACTGAGTGCAATCGAAGAATATGTGTCAAATGAAACTTATTATTTATTTGTAACATCGTGTACATTTAGATTGTACCATCAGTATTGTTGATATCAACTATGCCAGAACGGATCAAACTTTTTTAGGAAAAGAAAAAAAAGAAAAATCTAGTATGCGACAAAAATTCTTTCAGCTCTATTAGCTGGTGAATTCCCTATTTCCGTGAAACTAAACTTGTGAAGTTTTTTTTTTCAACATTTCAAGCACCAAAAGATTTATGCATTCGTTCGTGTAAACTTTGTCGACAGCTGCAGTGATTCAGTATGCAATTTGGCAGTCTCATTCCAAACAAAACAGTTTTGGGTAGACTTTAAACTAAGAGGCAAATCATTTTATATTCTGGAGAGTCATGCCTGCTTTCATACCATAGTTTGTTTGCTAATCGCATGAGACTTAGACTTTTTTTTTAATTTCCGGTCTCATGTCCTGGTTTGTCTCTGTCATGTACAGCTTTTCAAAATGATAAGATACCCTGAGGCCAGTTCAGACATCCTGCTTTTGCCATGCCGAACTTAATTGAAATTAGGTTCGATTATAGCATGGCAGAAGCGGGACTCTGACTCATTAATGTCTTGTGAAATTCAGCATTTACTGAATCACCCTCAGCCCATACTCTGTAAAGGAGAATTACTCTAATGACTCTCCTGCAGATACGCAGTCCTGCCAAAATACATTGATATAGTTTGGGAATTTTGTTTCGCATTACAGTGGTACAATATCTGAGTCACTGTCGTGCTAGAGTCATTTGGCATGGCAGAACTTGTTTAACTTAAATTGCTTTGCCGAACTTGATTAAAAACTTTTGATTCAGACGCCTTGCTTCTGCCATGCTTTTGTCACAGTTAAGGCTGAATTAAGTTTGGTGTGAGAGAAGCATAATGTCTGAACTGGGCCTTAATACTCTCATTGGCCAATAGTAATGAACAGTTAACGAACTGTCCTTGAAGCATTCAAACAGTTTGCCTAACCGTTCGAATGGATAAATAAATGGTTTGAAAGGTTTGGTCAGCCGTTTGAACGGATGAGTAAAAATTTCAAACAGATGCGCAAACCGTTCGAATGGGTGAGTAAATAATTTGAACGGTTTGATTAGCCATTCAAATGGTTTGCTTAGCCATTTGAACAGATGAGTAAAAGTTTCAAATGGATGGGCAAGCTGTTGTAACTCTCAGAAGTGATTGACATGTTACCTCTCCCTGTAATATTCATACATTATCCATCAAACAGATAATAAGAATACTCAAACCAATCGCTTAGAAGTTGTCATCTTGATCTAACACCGTATTATTATAACTAATTTACAAGGAAATGTGTAGCAGCTAGAGGGGAGAATTAACAATCAGATCATGGGAGTTAAAGGATTTAACATGGAGCAAGTTTTGGATTGTTTAATTGCTTAACACCTTTTAATGGTTCTCTTGATTGAAAATCTAAAACTGTCTTTTCAACTATTTTACTTGCAGGCCAGATGGAAAAGACTACTCTGTACATAGAATCATTCTTGGAACTCACACGTATGTCAAGCTTATTTTTTGTCCTACACATTTTTCCCGGCAAACAAGCAAACAGTTTATCTCAATACTAACATGATAATCTATAGATCTCATACAGCCTAATTTACTTCCCATGACTTACTATAAGTCCAATTTTTAGGTCTGATGAACAGAATCACTTAGTCATAGCAAGTGTACAAGTCCCTAGTGATGATTCTCAGCTAGACACAAGCCATTATGACAGTGAAAAAGGAGGTGAAGTACCCACTTTACTACTTTCATTTATGAGTATCTTATCATACAGAAGTTTTGATGAATTAGAGATATTCTTGGCATAATCCTTTGAAGGTTTTGTGTGTATGTATTACTTTCCAGTATATTTCTAGAAAATTTATTTTGTTCAATCACTGTAAGCAAAAACATTTTTAATATTTAGGATAGTTATCCGTTTCTTATTTTGCTGTGTTGTTTTTGATTGAGATGCACCATCCATGCTAGCCTGTTTTCATTGAATTTTACCCATGAAAGCATAAAGCAAGCAAGGAGAGTGATAAACAATTTTTTATCTATATACATGTTCTCCATACAGTTCTTTATACATTTCCTAAGGTGCTGACAAGGAGAATTTGTTCAACAATCAGGAGCTTCTGTTGTTGGTGATCATTTCCTTCATTCTTGTAAACTTAAGTATTAAGGTCATGGAAATAAAAGATATGATCACAAACTCAATAAGCTCTTGATTGTTAGATAAATTATCCTTATAAGTACCACAGGAACAGTGAAGAGAACTTGCATACTGATGTAAGGACATATAGGGTTAAGCAAAGGAGTTTTCAGGAACTAACCATTTTCTGGAAGTTTGGCTTTCTCTTTCCTGGTGCTTATCACATTTCATTTGTCTATGCCATTTTGCTTAAGTGTAGAAACAATGGCTTAGAAGTTTAAAGGCTTAGAAAGATGTTGAATTATATTTCCTTTTACCATCTATGTGTCAAAATGTCTGTGCTTAAGTTCCCTTCTTGTTTTACTTCACAGAGTTTGGAGGATTTGGTTCTGTTACTGGTAAAATAGACATTGAAATCAAAATCAACCATGAAGGTGAAGTGAACAGGTAAATAATAAAATGCAGTCACATCTTTTTTGTTTTTTTGTTTAGGGATCCAAATTCAATTTTTCTTAAAGTGGCCCTTCAATTGTAAAATGGTCACCTTCTTCCCCCCTCCCCCTTCTGCACAAAAATATTTAAAGAAAATTATTACTGGTTCTAAATGAAACATACATTTAACTGAGTTGTTTTCTAACTGCTTTCCATAATTTTTTTTTAGAGCGCGGTATATGCCACAAAATCCTTGTATTATAGCAACAAAGACTCCAACAGCAGATGTGCTTGTGTTTGACTACACTAAGCATCCCTCTAAACCAGGTATGAATTCTATTCAAGTTAGGCAAACTTAAGTTGTTTGCTAGCTTTATCAAGAATAATGAGAATTCATGGGAAATTTAGTTAATAGGTTGTAATTGAAGGTTGGAGACCAGACCTTAAAATAAAAGAAACATGACTGCCTTGCATAAATATGCTGTACTTCTGGTTCATTGATAAATGGATAATGATTTATTGCTTTCAGGCCAAAGACTAAGTGTGAATTTGAATTTTGTAGTAATTTTTTTTTTGACACTGAGAAAGGTACCGACTTAGTATCAGGGAATAGGAGTGATGCAAAAGTGAGATTAGGAGCCTTTTTTCCACTGTGATGCTGGCTTCACTTGTATGTTGAGTGTGTTATTGGTTCTCATCCTTGTGGCGGGATTTTTTGAGGAACATTTCTAGTTCTCTTCCCTTCATGAGGTTCAGCATTCTGTGTTCCTACTTAAGCCTTACACCCTAACACCAGTATGCATATTCTCCATACTGTATTCTTTAAATTTCCTAAGGTGCTGGTAACGAGAATCTGTTTCAAAATCAAGAGCTTTTTTAGCTGGTGACCATCTCCTTTATTCCTGTGGCATTAGTGTCTGATTTAAGGGTGATATTGTGAGGAGAAATTAGTTGCTAGTCAATCGAATGGGTTAAATAGTTCAATTTGAGTTGCGCATTTCCCTTACAGATCCAAGTGGAGAGTGCCGTCCAGATATTAGACTCAAAGGTCATACAAAAGAGGGTTATGGCTTGTCTTGGAATCCCAACCTTAACGGCAATCTTTTGAGTGCATCAGATGATTATGTAAGTCTTTGAAAAAGAATTGTAGTAAGCGAAGTCATGTGGTGTGAAAAAGTTTTTTTTGTTAGAACTCTTTTTTTTGTTTTGTCTATTTATGTCAGTTTTTTTAATCTGCTCAACAGACTGTTTGTCTCTGGGATATCAGCAATATAGCAAAGGTGATTAAAATCTAGATTACCATTAATGTACAGTTTTCTTGTATTTGCGTGTCATATGGAGATACATGAAGCTCTCCGAATGACTGGTTGCTTCTCTTACAGCCAGACTTAGTTGTTTTGGGTAATCTCTGAGAATATTCTTATCCTTTCCAGTTATAAAACAGTAGTATTTAAATTCCAGAAATTCAAGGGTCCCACCCTTCCTCACTCTTTTAAAGTTTGAACTAAGCTTTATGCTGTTTCATGATTTTTAAGCCATGTTTGTTGGGTTAGCTATGGATAGTTTGGAATGCAGAACTCTCTTTAGATTTATTTCTAACCAACTGGATCTCTGTCTACCCAGGAAGCAAAACAAATGGAAGCCCAGCGTATATTTACCGGCCACACAGCAGTTGTGGAGGTACAGTGGAATTAGGTAATTTAGTGTTAACAACTGGGTTGAAAACGTAAATTAGCCACCGTAAAGAGTAAAAAAGCTGACGTTTCGAGCGTTAGCCCTTCGTCAGAGCGATGATATCGCTCTGACGAAGGGCTAACGCTCGAAACATCAGCTTTTTTACTCTTTATGGTGGCTAATTTACGTTTTCAACCCAGTTGTTAACACTAAATTACCTGCTTTACTCTCCCACCGACGCAGCACCACAGTTTCTTTAGAAACTTACCCCTTTACAGTGGAATTACATTACTTAAATAATAACTTTTTTTTTTTTTTTATTCATGTGTGTCAATTATAAAAAATAGCAGTAATGAAACCACTAAGTAAGGACACAACAAAATAGTTTAAATAAAATAGTAAATAGCTAAAATATTGATATTCGAATAATTTTCATGTAAGATATGTACAGATTCTATCTCTAAACTAGCTCACTCTTTTTACTACTCTCCAATAAATAGCTAAATATTAATATAAGAATAATTTACATGTAAAATAAGTAAATCTCTCTCTAAAACCCTCTCACTCTCTCTACCCACACACTCATGATTGTAATTTATCCATTCGCAATATAAATAATTAATTAAATTATGTTTATAATTAAATGAGACTGAAAATTTGCGGTCAGCAGAATTAGGCCAGGGCACCTTGATTCCCCGACGATAAAAGACGGGGGGGGGGGGGAATCCGAGTCTAACAAAAAAAAAAAACAAAAAAAAAACATATCTAAGAATCATGCGCTGTAAACCAAGCAGTCCACACAGCCACCATCACCCATAAGCATTTCCAAATCCAGTCATGAGTCATGACTAGCAGTTAAGCAACAACTGAACCTTGCTAATTTTTAGACATAAAATGGAGCCCTGTCTGTTAACTTTTTGGTGGAGACACTCTGTTCATCACAAAGAACAAGCAATGTAACTTTAAATCTCATGGCAAATAAAGAGATAAAAGCCAACTTAACATTGATTGTTATTATGAGTATACATGTATATGTTCACACTTTATTTTATTTTAGATCAGTATGTGTCTATCATTCCATCAAGGGGAATGATGTAAAGCACTGTTCCTAGATAAAATATTCTTCTATGTCCAGAGTTCTAAGTTTAATGTTTTTTTGTGCAGGATGTGTCTTGGCATCTTTTACATGAGAGTTTGTTTGGATCAGTGGCTGATGATCACAAACTTATGATGTGAGTACCCAAGAAAGAGAATTCAGAACAGACAAGATCACTTATTTGACAATACTTGTTTATCCACCTAATGTTAGATCTGAAACCAGGAAAGAGGTTGCATGTTTAGTATAATATTGGCAGTCATCTGTTGTGATAAGATTTTTACTCATAACACAAAGAGAGCCATCTTTGAGTTAAAAAAATAAAAAAAAAAAAAGGATTTTTTTTTGGTGAGAGGTTGTGAAGGAATTGAAGAAATGACACCTGAAAAGATTTATGCTTTGATGGGATTCAAATGTGTACCTCCAGTGTACAGTTTACTTCCTAGATACCAGTAGGGTGCTACAATCAACAGAGCTTTAAAGCCACAAGTTAGGAGGGAGGCAAATTTTTAAGGGTTCTTTGTTCTTGTTAATGAATCTTATCGCAATAAAATTGAATGATAAATATTGTGACTTTTGGATAAGATTCAAGAAATGATCTTGGCAGATGAGCTGCAGCTGAAGAAGATGCTGGAAAAAAGTGTGACAAAATTCAGGCACTGATGGGATTAAAACACATGCTTCCCTGATACAACCTTTCTTTACTTGAAAATTATCTGCAGGTCATGATATTCTGTTCTTCTTTTTTATTATGACTAGAGCCATTTTTGAGGTGAAACCCCATATGCTTGCAAAACTCATCTTATTTATGAATAATTCACATTTGTGACTTGCTATTAAATGCTATTTCTTTCCGCAGCTGGGATACTCGCTCAAATAACAGCTCCAAAGCAACACACACAGTGGATGCCCACACGGCTGAAGTGAGTGAAGTGATTGTTGTCCTTCTACACAAAGTTATTAAAAAAATTAAATTTCATTGTTCATTTTTCCCATTTACCCTCTTCTAAAAGTGATTTTGTATTGCTTTTTTTTTTATTTTTTATCTCTTTTGTAGGTAAATTGTCTGTCATTTAATCCATACAGTGAGTTTATTCTAGCAACAGGATCAGCAGATAAGGTGAAAACATTGTATGTTTTAATTAAAGAAAAAAGAGGTTTATTGCAAATTAACTTAGGATTTGCAGCTGCTTTAAGTTGTCTCTGAAAGGGAAAGAAAAGTGATTTTCTTGGTGCACCCAGAACATCAAAACAGGTGATTCAAAATTGTACAAGTCATGAGAGGTTGTGAGCCTAATTTTATTGTGAATGGTGCACAACTTACAATCCAGTTGATTTAATCTTCCAATGTGTATGTTTTGCTATCACCAATCTCCTGCCAAGATCTTGTGTAATTCTCTCAAAGCCTATGAGGAATTTTTAATCGTTTAAAGCAGTGAAGGCTAAATAATGTCTCCTCTACTTATTTTAAATTATGTTGTTCTTTTTTATATATCAGACTGTGGCATTATGGGACTTAAGAAATCTCAAACTAAAACTACATTCCTTCGAGTCACACAAGGATGAAATATTCCAGGTCCAATGGTCACCGCATAATGAAACAATCTTAGCTTCAAGTGGCACGGACAGAAGATTGCATGTCTGGGATCTGAGGTACAATGATCACTGTTATACAGTGTGTGTCACTGTTTCACTGTTATAACATAATCTTAAGTTGAGAGGGCTTTACTTGGATGAATGTTACTGAAGCAGACTGCCAGGTTGCTTGAGACTAAAGATGTCTTGAAAAGGACTCTTTTTGGTGACAGTGAGTAACATTTTTACAACTGCAGTTGAAGTTTTCAATTGAGTCAAGTGCTCAGCTTTGATGGTGACAGTAGGAATGGTGTTGAAATTTTAGTTACTGTTTGGTTTGAAGTTCATTTTGATTTCCCTGTTGTTAACCCTTCAGACCCTAACATCAGTATGCTTATTCTCCATACTGTTCTCTATACATTTCTCAAGGTGCTGACAAGGAGAATTTGTTTGGCAATCAAGAGTTTCTTCAGTTGGCGATCATTTCCTTTATTCTCATGACCTGAATGTGTGATTTAGGGGTGTTATTGTGAGGGGAAATTAGATGCTGATCACTCTAAGAGGTCAAAGGGTTAATTAGATACACAAGTTACTGTTCAGTCATCAATAGCAGTCCTTTTCAGAACTACATGAAAATTATACACCTTTTGTGGATTATTGTAATATGAGACTGACTACTCCTCTTGGATTCAAACTATTGATTGTAACCTCAAAAGCTAAGGTTGTCTCGAACTTTGGCTAAAACAAAGACCTTTTTCAACCCTTTGGAGTTGAATTTTTTTTTTTACTACACTGATTAAAAGTTCTTATCATATTTCTCTTTCATAGCAAAATTGGTGAGGAACAGTCATCAGAAGATGCTGAAGATGGCCCCCCTGAGCTCCTGGTATGAAGTACTTTTCATCATTATTTGTTGTTGTTGTTTTTATAATCATTGTCAGTTCCACAGCTATACCAAAGTTCTGGCAAATGCATGACTAAACAGAACAATGAATTCTCATTGTTTTGGGAAGGTACACTTTGTTATGCTAGTGTTTCCAAGAGTTTATTTCAGTTTTCACCCTCATTGAGATTATTGTGCACATTTCCTCACTTATCTTCTTTTGAAATGTTTTAGTTCATTCATGGTGGTCACACAGCCAAAATTTCAGACTTCTCTTGGAATGCAAATGAACCTTGGGTTCTCTGCAGTGTCTCTGAGGACAACATTATGCAAGTGTGGCAGATGGTAGGTGAAACACAAAGCTGCTTACACATCTTCACATCATTAACCCTTTAACTCCCAAGATCTCATTAGTAATTCTCCTTATTGTCTGCCAAATGATTCTCTTAATGTTAATTTTGAGAATTTGGTATCGGATCAATTAGTAAGCCCATAATTGATATTTTTCTTCATGACTTGTCTGCATGATATTAGGCTGATTTAGCAAGACAATGGGAACCTCACTTGACAACGGCGCGCTCAGTGCAAATACCCAAATATGGTAAAATTAGAACAGAATCCAGACTATTCCGCTCGCTCTCTCGTCGTCATCTGACGTTCCCATCCTGTTGCTAAATCAGCCTATTGTATAGGTATAGTAAGGAGAAATTCTGTCTTGGTCAATCATAGGAGTTAAAGGGTTAATATCCATAATTAAGTACATTTGGTGGAAATGGCATTCAACTGAGCAAATAAGGTACATCTAATAAACTGATAAAATGTGAGAAGGTTACTTGAGACCACCCCTGGTACCAGTTCTCCGAAGGGTGGATATTGCTATCCAGCAGGTAAATGGTTATCCAGCGTTTGAGTTTTAGCAAAATTTGCTGTGCTATCCACAGGTCACAGATTTTTCTAGTGGAAAGCATTATCCACTCTTTGAACAACCAGACCTCAATGACTACACTAGGTTCTGCATAAACTGTTGATGGTCCTCTTGAGGGGTGGGTGTGGTCTTGGTGGCTGATTTTTTTTAACAAACTTATTTAGCATTCCATGTGTACAGTTGACTTTTGAACCCTGTCAAGTCATCTGAGTGGGCGGAATGCAAAATAGAAATGGCAAGATCTCATAATTACCTTAAAACTGACTGGTTACAGATGTTGTTTTAAGACCATTTCTTGTCAGATATTGATATCACTGTACATGAGAACTCACTTTTACACACAAAAAGAAAGTTTTTCTAAGACAACTGTCAAAGTTTGACAGTTGTCTTAGGTTGAATGTTTCACGTGAAGATAGTGACTTTCCTGTATTTACAGTTTTCACCCAGCCTGTTAAGTTTAATCCTGTGACCCATGAGAGTGAGAAGACAGGTTGCATGAAAATTTGCTCAGTTTACGAAATACCAGTTTCTCATCGGCCATATACCTGAAATAAGTTGACATCTTTTTTTCTTTTTTTTTTTTTTTTAATTGATCTCAATATTTTTTTTCCTTTGTTTCAGGCTGAAAACATTTATAATGATGAGGATCCCGACACTCCAGCCTCTGAGCTTGAGTCAGGGGCATCATGAAAGTTCTTGAGAAAATAGCTTATCAGTTAAAATATCATCTGTGAAAATCCTTTTAGCCTTGTACTGTTAAACTATCCTTATCAGAAGCAAAGTTTCTCAAAGTAGTCTTGTAGAGGAGGCCTTTACTACCCTAATTAGCGAACCCAGTTCTTTCTTCATTTAGGAAACACTTAGGCGGTGAGATCTAGTAAGGTTGTTTACACTGTAAATTTCTCCTCCTTCAACAACCTCCACATCAACGGCGAGAATAATCTGAGTCATGTTAGTAAAATTACAATCACTTTTATGGAAAACGGCGTCTTATGGACTGAAGCTACATGGTTTTTTGACAGGGGAAGCTCAACGGCAAAGGAGTCGCTAATACCACACGCAGGCTGTTTACAGTTGGTGTTATAGCTATCGGAAAAATTCGGAGTTTAGATCAGAATCTTTCTGTGATGTTAGCGCGCTCTGCTGCTAGGTTGTTCCTAGTCAATTCATACTGTACAAACGACATTTCCTGATGTTAAGGGAAAGGCTGCACACCTTCCTTGTGGTAAAACTTGGATTTTTCTGTTAAAGAAACCCTAGACGAGCTGTCACTGTTCTTACCAATCAGTAAGAGTGTTAAACTGTTCTATTGAAGAAACTAAAGAGGTTTTGTTCGTTTATCTCTGAAACAGAAGCGTGGGTGTACTTTTCAAATGCTCGCAAGTTGACTTTTACTTTATAGGATGCATTTACAACTGCAATTAAAAGTTTACCATCACAAACTACATGTGACATCTTCAGTGATAAACAAACTAGCTACTACTTATAATCGATACAAGTTCAACTGAAAATTGAGATAAGAAGTATTATTACGTTTGTGAAACAAACGTTCATATAACCAGTTATATGGGCTCAGTTGAACACGTTTAGAGCGCTTCTCCATTGAGTGTCAAAAACAAAACCAAAGTACTGTATTTAAGTATTTACAAAGGGCGAACAGAGAGAACGAAGATATCCTGAAGAGTTCACGAGAACTCAAGGTAAAAAAAGCAATCCAAGTCATGATTGGTGTTAAGTAGAGAATGGCGTGAGCCTCCTGTATAATTACTGTTGTTGTTATTATTATTACTATTATTATTATTATTGTTATTACTATAGTAATTTTCTGGGCCAATCACAGAGCAAAGTAAAGCAAAAGCAAGGCAATCTCGGATTGCTTTCGACACTCAGTTGAAAATTGCCCTAAAAACTGATGATGTTATGGCACCAATTAGCAGAGGGAAACGCAATCCGAACGTGTTCACCCCATTCACACAGAGCTTGTCGTCATTGTCGTTCATAAAAGTTATCCTGCCCTCTACGCCTGTCATAATGGGCGATTTTGCCTTGAAATAGTTTGCAATCACTCTGTCGACGGTAATGTTACCAACTTGATGAGAAAGTTTCTTCTCGTCAATGGCAGTCAGACCCGCTCCACCTCGGACAATGTAGGACGAGAGGATCACTTTGTGAACAGTGGACAGGACTATTGGTTGATAGGAAGGGAATCTACAGGAAGCACAGCGGACCTGGATTTCTACGACTCGGCTACCTTCAGGCTTTTTCATGTCGTACTTTACTTTGAGTCCTGGAAAGTAGTGAGAAAAAGTTTATTGAACCCCTCTCTGGAGCATGCATCACTGTAGGCAACGTTATTTAGCAGTCAAAATTTATCGCATTCATGTAACTACGTTCTACTCGCCCATCGACGAGTTCCTGCAAACCAAAACCTGATCAAACACAATGCCCAATCAGAACAGAAGAGCTAAATAATATCAAACTATTAGAAGCGCGGGAAAACGCGGGTGTCCAAGTTGCGGCTGCTTTAAGTTTTGCACCTGATTGGTTGAAAGGCCGGCACGAGTTTTCTGGACCAATCGGAGGGCGAAGCAAAGCATACTCGATGCAATTCCTGGCTTTCGATTGAAATTAACCCAAATGATGTTTAAACTTTTAGAAAAAAGCACACAATTACCTGAGACTTGGAGAAATGAATTGCTTGGGTCGTTTTTATCGTACAATGTAGCGACTTGTTCGAAGACCAGCGTAAGATCCTTGCCCGTGAGTTCCACAATATCGACAGTATTTCTATACGGGAAGCTGTTCACAACGTAACCGTAAGTGACAGCTTCTGTGTGGGAGAAATATAAGAGGGGAAAAAAATTAGTTGAAAGATCTCTATGCATGAAATTAACCGAACTCGTGTGAGTTTGTGAATACTGAAAGTACCTGGCTGTAAATAATACGATTTTATTTTTAATTTCCTTTCCTTACATTCCTCGTAGTTTTCTTCTCTCGAAATTATTCCCCTTCGAAATATTCAAGAAAAGTACCCCGCCCAGAAAAGACAATTTTGTTGAATACAGCAACAAGACTTGTTAGACATATATTTTGAGAAAGGTAACTTTGATTAGATCCTAAACCGGTTCTGTGAAGAAAACGTTTCTTCAACTTAAAATCTGCTCCGTCGGGTAGATACCCTCTTATTTTGTGACGCAATTACGAGTATGGAATGACAACCACCTCTCTTTCCCCCCCCCCCCCCCTTCTCTTAATAAACATACTCTTACTCAGCCTCGTTCCAAGGGTCCTCTCTCGAGAAAGTATTTTCTCGCCAATAGAAGAGAGAGGACCCTGGGAACGAGGTCAGGTTGACTTTTACCTTGAGCACTGACGAACATTGATGCTGTAATGCTGCCACTATTCTGAAGTGCAATACTCGCTTCAGTCCACTGAGTTTCACTGGCAGTCAGGTTAGCGTAGTGGAAAACAAAGGCATCCGTAAAAAGGTTACCCAAATTGCATTCTTTCAACAGACAGTCTGGTTTTTCAGCGTTGAGGAAGACGAAACTCGTGCCCACTTTAAACTAAATTGTAAAAACATTTTTTTCTTTTTTTTTTTTTTTTGCGTTATCTCGTATTTATGTAAAATGAAGAGCTTACGTGGCCTGTTCAAAAAAGTCCTCATGAAGTGATTTTTTTAGTCCAAGCAGACTGCAAGAAACGTGTCACACATGAACTTGGTAATGGCCTAACTCACTGAAAATTTCCCTGTAGCTCATTAATGGAGGACCGTAGGCGAGCGGAATCCAGAGGTTTAAGTATCGACTCCTAATAGGGTTTCAAAAAGTTTTTCTTTGTCTCGCGTTCGTGATAAGATGAGAAATCATCTCACCTCATTTTGAGTCGTTACGTTTTTCAGTGTTTAATTTTTTTAGTATTTTTTTATCCGTCTTTATTTCTTTTTCTTTTTTTTTAATCCAGACAGATTCCAGGTTTGCACAGCGAATTGAAATCCAAGCTTTAAACCTGGCAGCTCCCTCTGATACTGACTTATGAAGCTCATAAACAAGAATTGATACTCACGTCAACAAGTTCGGTCACTTTAGCCTTCATCTCTTGAACTTCTCGCTCTATTGTTGGATCCTTCGCTACCGAATTGTCCAGTATTATGGGATTCCCATTCCAGGAAGTAAGTTTACCATCACCATCAAACTCGACGTTTAAACGTCCTAGATATTTACCGTACTTATAATCTTGAACAACCAGCACTTTACCATCAGGGTCACTGTCTGGCGTAATCACTAGAGGATACGGGCCGTAGGGCTTTTGCGAGGAGGGTGGGGTACCTAAAATGTTGCATGGTAGGAAGAAATCGAACAGATTCATGCGAGAAGTTCAGGAACCAGTCTTTATTTACCGCCTCGGAGGGGGAGGGGTGGAGGATTTTGAGGGAGAACATAGTTTTCAGGGTGAACAAAGGGGGCATCAGTCGTCGCCGACAGAGTATATAAAGCCGAGGAGACGATAGAAAATTGAGTGCCACTGAATTGACTGTCAGTGAGGGTATCAGAAGAATACTACAGAGCCTTACAAGAGGTATGAAAAATTACATACCTCCCCCCCCCCCCCCACCTCATCTCCACCTGGAATGGAATTGAGCAATTGGATGTAGCGGAAATATATGAAGCTGGAAATTAGTTATACCACGATGCTTGCTGCCCTTTCGCGGCAGCGTCGAAATTCGATGTCTACCAAAATGGAAGATACAATTGAATAGAATTCCTAGAGCGATAACACTTATTTCTTGGCGAGATCTTAGTAATAAATATCACATAATTTACAGAACAAAGGAAATCTATAATTCTAAATGTTTGGTTCTAATACGACTATTACCTGTGTAAAGGAAGGTGTTAGTATGTCCACCCACCACTATGTCGACTCCATCCACTTCTTTAGCAATTTTCTTGTCCATATCAATACCAGAGTGGCCCACAGCAATTATCTTATTGATGTTCTGCTTTTTTAGCTCCTGCACAGCACTCTTGAGTGATTCTACCTCGGGTAGAAATTTCACGTTTGGTCCTGGACCAGGTTTGGAAACCCTTTCATAGACAGATGTAAAAAATGTATCTTAGGAAAAATGTCAATGAAGGTGTTTCCTTAGTTCGTGTGTTTTTTCTTAATATGATGGATAGTGCATGAGTATTTACCATGTATGTATAAAACATGAACAAATTTGAGAATGCATAAAACAACATTCTTCTTCCCTGAAGCAACTAGTCTTCTGCTTCTTATCGTTAGCGTAGCAACCTTAATTAGCCACTGCGTTACGCTACATTCCAACTAAGATATTCCAACGAATGACAGGAGACTGTTGTGTTCTTTTTCCTAATTTCACGTGCAGTTAGCTTCTCAGTCAATAATAAGTCAAAGCTGTGACATTACCATTCTGCAAGAAGACCACGTTCGTAACAAAAGGGCTCTAAATCTTTGCTCTGCTTAATTATATTATTTATTTACTCATTTGCGTATTCATTTATTTGCCTGGTTTACTACTTCCTGGCTTTGGTCTTTCAAAATATCTGAGCTTATGCTCATTTCGTACATTAAACGATACCAGTCCTGTAGGTTGACTGCAAACCATCTCTCGGCTACAAATGTTGTGTATGAGATAGCCTGTGTGCAATCATTATTATCGTTGAAAGACGCGCGTTTTTCCGACCCCGGGAAGATTTTAGACGAGTCGGGCAGAGGTTTGCTAAGGGTCTGGCACTAATAATGTACCTTACCAGACCTCTCGCCGACTCGTGTTACTCTTAGCCTCGTACTTTCCCGCGGGCGAAGAAACACTCTTGCCGAAGCGACAATAATAAGGGCCTTCTCGCAGTCACTTGATGAAACATCATCTCTTGACTCTGAGCGTACTGAGCCCTTCAGGAATTCTCTACTTGTTTTAATATAAAAGCAATTGCGCGCGTAATTCCGCCAGCTATGCAAGTTATTAGAACATTTGCTCACTTTGGCGTTTTTTGCAGTACATATCCCACAATTCCAATTTTTTCGCCTCCAACGTCAAAGACCTTTGACCTAACAAAGAGTGGAGGCGACTTAGGCCAGCTCGGCTCCAAGGAGATATTCAAGTTTGAAACCACAACGGAGAAATTCACAGCTTTTAGGAAGGCAACAAGATTGTCAACACCGTCGTCAAATTCGTGATTTCCGAGGGCCTAACAGAAAGGGAAAAGGAGATTAGTTTACGAGCAGCCCTTTTTCCTCTCAGCTTAGTTCGACAAGCGAGCAGGAAAAAAAAATTAAGAAATAGCGCCTTGTTCTTGTTCTGGGTTCGGGACAGGAGTGTTCAAGATCTTGTGCAATCACCAAGAGATTTAAAGTAATACTGGAAGTATCTATAGAATGCTTAGTTCTTTGCACGGAATGGAGCAGGTCGACGGTGTATTTTCTTCCATGCTCTTACCAGGACTTCTTCGATTTCCGGTGGTCTGCTTTGTGCAAAAATTTAAAGATTTGGAACGAGAACGAGAACGAGACGCGAGGGAGACAGGGTGTGTTTTGGGAGTCCTTGGAGTCTCTTATCCTAGCTCCTTTTCTCCATAGGAATTTTTGCATCGCCTGCTCATCGTCAAAAGACTGGCAGTCCGGATTACTAGCAACCGTTGGTAAAGAGTTTCTGAGGGACTGGGGTGGGCTTAAAACTCGAGTTCACTCAGTCTAGTTTTGTTTAAGAAACTCTGTGATTAGCGACCTCTTAATTCATAACCTACAAATTCTGCCTTTTTGGAAAGTATTTGTGAACAAAGGTCCCCGTTAAAATTCTAGCACAGGTGCAAAGGGCACTCACGACAACTTGCGTGAATCGATGTCCTCGATCGATAACAGGCCTCGGCTCACTAATCATGCTATTTAAACCGGTATGAATTAAAGTGGAAAAAAAAAACTGTATACCATGGCGTCGTATCCAAGTTCATTCATGAATTTCCTTGAAGCATTTCCACGATAGGCTAGATACCACAGCGTTCCCGTAAACACGTCTCCGCCAGAGAGAAGCAGCACGTTTTTCTCCTCCGCTCGAATCTTTTTTATCATAGTGGCTCTCCTCGCAACTCCACCAAAACACTCTCCTGCTTTTGCCAATCTCGGGAAGCAAAGGCCACCGCTGGTGTCTGTTTCTTCGAATCGGCCATGATGGTCGTTCGTGTGCAATACAGTCAACGAATATCCATGAACCATGGAAAATCCAAATGATATCAGCAGTACAGCGGTGAATGCTTTGAATAGCAAGACAGCCATGCCGAACAGAGCCCGATTTAGAGCCAGTTGTACCTAAAAATTTCAGATATTATTTTGAGAAATTGGAGACGCGTATATACTTTTTAGGTAACGCCAGTACGCGCTTAAAATGGCCCTGTATTTTTGTTACGGTACAAAGGCCTGACGATTATCTCTGAGGAGATAATAAGATTTTGTAATGCGCAGCTGTAAAATAGTAAATTTACATTTGCGAAACATTGAATTAACAAATATCATTATTATTAAGATTCTGTGCATTGTTTTTGTCACAATACCTTCTCGTTACCAAAATACACAAAACTTTCCCGTTTCCTCATGGTTTTTTCCCCTCTATTCATCTTCATGCGGCGGGAAAGTGCGGAGAGTAACTGGCCATTATTGTCTAGCTATCACCTTATAAGATGTGTCTGCGATATTTATCGTGTTATTTATTTATGTTGTGCATTGTTAATTGTGTCGTACAGACGTTATGTAATGCTGTTTAGATGTTTTTATATGAGAGATCAGGTCATGTAAACAAACCTCAAAACCAAAATTAGTGCGTTCAGCTAAAAATTTCTCACGCTTCGTTGGTTTTTTTTCCTTAATTCACTCACATTTCTAAAAGATGTCCGGTGTTTACAGTTTTAGGAGCTTCACAGTAAAGCCTTTGACTTCCAGGATTGTTCAGTATGTAAACTCTCCCTAGCGTTTTAATTCATCGTTAAGTGGATAGGTTTTAAGAACTGCACGAATAACAACATCCAGTCCAGTCCAGTCTAATTTTTGAAAAATAGCAGAATGTTGCACTTTTTCCAGGAACGGTATGAACGGACTTGACATGGAAAAGACTTCGCAGCGCCTGTTTTTTCCTTTTTTTTAAGTGAATCAAAATTGAAGGCTTAGAGAAGAGTTGGCTCATGTACGGTGGTAATTTACAATACTGAAGTACTGTTATTAAAAAGGTGATCTTGTTATTCTTTTTTTTTTCGAAGCGAAAACAAACTTAAAAAACACAATAGTCACTGATAATCACCCGTTGCAGTTATACTAAACACTTTTCTCATTGAGCTCATCGATTATAATTGTCAATCAAATTCAGCGACAAGGTAACAAAATGACTTAATGGTTACACATCAAATAAACACTTTAAAGCCCCAAAGTCCCGCCTCCACTATGCGCCAATTCTAAGGCTTAAACCATATTTAGTTATCAGCAGGTGGTTTAATGCCATTGAAAATCATTTGACACCGCAGCTGGGGGAAACTTTGGAAGACTTGTTACACAATCTGTTTAATATAAGAAGTGGTTTAATTATGCCCGCATGAAAATATTATGCACGAAGTTTGAAGAGTCGAGGACTTCCAACAGTGCATTCGAAGTGGCATCTTGATAACGCATCTTGGAGAAGCAAAGTAAGACTTTTATTTTTATTCACTAAACTAAAAGAAATGCGATCCGATACAACCCATCATCGGTGCGATACTAGTCGTCATGATGCTACACTAATTGTAAGTTACCGAGAACTCTCGCAATGAATAACAAAACGAAGAAGGAAAGATATGTTGGTTTAAGTTAGCAGTGTGTGATGAACTTCTTAAAGATGATTTTCGTCGATACTTAAATTCATTTTTCATAAATTGATCCTTGAATCAGTATAAGATACATGTTACGACGAAAATTTATTACAATCATAACATTAAGAACTTTAAATTAGTCAACAACGTACACTGAATGCGCTTAGGTTATTTGCTGTCTTCGTTAAAGAAACGCTGCAAGTCCCCAGAAACATCGCACTGTCTCAAAGGTAAAATTAAATATATATATATATTTTTTTTTTCCTTAATCCAACTATTTCAAGGAAGACCAGCGAATAATGTTCAAAGTTTGATTCTTCGTCTAGCGTTTCCAAAACTAAAGTAGACTGATTCACATTCAGACTGAAATGAATTCTTGATGATCAAAGAAATGTGACATCAGTTATCCTATTTTTGATCTGTATGTTTTTAATTCTCAGTCTAATTTCGTTGATAGCCTTGAAATTAAATTTAAAGCCAAATTAAGCAAATGACTCGTCTTCACAAAGCGCATTTGTTTTTTTCGTTACAAATATGGCCGTACCCATAAAGTTCTTCGTCATTTCAATTCCTAAAATGAATTTTAGATTATTATTTTTGGGGCTTGCGCTCCAGACTTAGTTCGATGGATTGCAATTCGAGCCCTGGCCATACATATTTTTGTGCTCTTGGACGAGAAACAGAATCTTTCCGTCCTCTAACCACCCAGGAATACATGATTGAGTACCGGCGTGTTGCCAGGGAAACCTGACAAAACGGGAGGGGGGGGGGGGGCGGCGAGAGGTCACCCTTTGACTGCCTACCATCCCATCTTGGGAGAGTAGCATTAGTGCTATCTCTTGAAGCTAAATGTACCGGACTAAGCCCTAATCTACTTGGATCCTTATTAGATTTGATTTAATCAATATTTTTCTGAAAATCCATCACAGAGCTCTTCTGCTGTCGTTTAAGCCAGCATGGATGCCCGATTTACTCCGACCAGTCCCCGTTCGTCAGCCGTATCACCAAGATCGGGCTCCGCGATAAGCAACCTACATTCAGAAGTGCTGAGAACAAAGGTGCTCAAAAGTCGACTGTCGCAATGGAAGCTTAAGACTAGTGGCGACTCTCCGTCACCGACTAAGAAGACACCGTAAGTAGTCATTAAGGGACATGAGAAACACCCCTCAGTGGGTGTTTCATTTCATTTGTTTTCACATGATGTGTCTTACGATTATTTTACATGATGAAAAACGTGATTTAAAGGGTAATTGACGCCAAATTTTTTTCCTTTTTTGTAAATATTAATTACAAGAAGCGGAAGCCTCCGCCTTGAACCATGTGTAGCTACTAGGAGCCCCTGTAGCTACTCAGCTACTGGGAATCTGAAAAAACCGAAAAAATAACATTTCATTTTTTTCCAGTTTTCATTTCCATTATACTTTTCAAAGTTTCCTCGAAATTCAAGGATAAGAAGGATTAAGAAGAAGGCTACACTGGTGATTTTGCTTCTACCTATCCGACCCCAACCCCTATTGCGGAACACAATCCAGCGCGTTTAACTTGGCTGAGTGGTACTGAGGAGAGTATCATCGGTTGACGTGACAACAAAGCTTTGCTTTGTCGAAGATCAACTTTTGTTCAAAATACAAAATACTTGAAAATTTGGATAAGTATGGCCTCTAAGGCAATGAAGAAGAAAGAATCCAAAGAGAGAGTTGCCTCTGCTGCCAGAACCATTCCAGAGTAAGGAAATTTATTTCTGTTTTGACTCGATGCCCGGCAAACTTCGCGTTGAAAATGACATGACCTTCAAACTTGATCCATGCGGACATCTTGGACAATTCTCGACCTAGATTGTAAATATATATTTAACATAGAAGTCTAAGTTATATAGAAGTATAACTATGGATAAAGTTTTCATTACATCAAGAGTTTAGGTAGCTTGGAGCATTTGTAGATAGTTGAAACAGGTTTGGTGTAAGTTAGTCAGAGACTGTGATATTTTCGGTTCATCTCATCAAGATACACAACCTGATTATTTTAAAGAGTTTTCGGCCGAATGTTGTTATTTATTTTCAGCCTTTACTTTCACTGCATTTTGAAATAATATTCTACCAAAGGTATCTCGCCTTTTCCCTTTGAAAACAAAGAAATCAAGTCAATTTATGAGAGTCTCACCGGGATTTCACACATAAATAATGAGCTCCTACACAGCTTTACTTTGAGCTTACAATCGTTGGTCCATGACAAAAAACAACGTTAGAAATGCGAGTATGTTCTTAACTGTATTTCATCTTGTTTCCTGAATGCAATATTGAGGCAGATAACGTTTTGTGACGTTCAGCACTAATTATAGGTTGTGACTTTGAGGTATTAGGTTCCTTGTGGTAAAACTCTCCGGGATGGTTTCCATGAGAACAATAGTGAAATGAAATAAGACAAAAAGACCATCGTATTGCGCGCGATCCTAACACAATTTGGCACGTTAACAAATAAGTGCTGTCAACTAAAGGCAACGGGATATTAAGCTTGCAAACAAGCTCGTCTGTTGTTGTGATAGCAATAAGTTGAATGTGAGGTCACTGGTTCCCCTTCTAAATTTCGCGAAAGATGAGTTCACGAGGATCTCAGTGGAAGGATTTGAGACTCGCCACGGTATCCTCCGCCAAATTTAGGCAAGTTGAAGAAATTTTTTCTTTTCTACTGTTTCAATACACACAGGAACATGCAACACCTGCTTGAGTTAGCTGGATTCATTTCTTTGCGTGCGAAATATTCACGTGAGATGTAAAATCTGTTACAGCTATCCATGCATGGGATCTGGTTTTTGGAATCGATCAACCGATTGTCTTTCTCAATACTTAATCTCTTACGATAGATAGAATGAGCTGCACGAATCGATTAAATTATGAATTCGACAAGCGGTTTTTGCCTCGTGAATATAAAGGACCACATTACCTTCAATCATTTTTAACTTACCGGGACTATATCGATGTTTAACTTTTAGGACCCTGCGAATCTCAGAGACAAAAGTAATAATTGTACGTTTCTTTTGATCCAGTTGTTTTTTATACTTCTGTATGTCTTTCAGAGCCTTTACAGCTTTTCATTTGTAATATGTGTGTTCATTTTCGAAATTAACTCGTTTATTGCCACATGGCTGTAATAATATTTGGTTTGACATAATTTCAATTTGCTGTCAAAATTGGCATATTTATTTTTGCTACCAATAACAAAGGCTGGATATCTTTTGCAAAAGCCCTTTTAGAATATCATTGTTTACTTTTGAAGCCTTGGCACAATACAAACAAACACACTTCATTTACATACATGGGTGATTAGAGTGAATTCTTAAAAACAGATCTGCATAATTTTTCCTAATGTCACAATTTTCTAATCATTCATTCAGAATGACTTAGGGAAGAATGATTAACTTTTTATCATAAAGAGCCTTTAAAGCTGTACACATCTCTCTCTAATTTTCCATTGTTTAGTTTGTAAAAACCTTACACTATGTTGCAGTTTCTCTGGTTGTAGTTACTGTTGATGTTTGAGAAGCCTTGCAAACATAATCCTGAGCATTAATTCAGTATAATTTCAAGTTATTTCAATTCCCAAATGATTTTGCATTGTTTTCTAGGCCTATAATTTCCTTTTTCAAGTTATTTCATAATTGAGTTAGACCAACAGAGAGTTATTGTACTTTTATACACAGAGAAATTAATAATCCTTTTCAGTGATGTTGTTAATTAATTTAAGGTGAAGTGAACTTCTTGTACATTGAAATTTGGGTTAGTTTATCAGCACAATGGCCATGTATGGCTTGAACATGTATACCTGCATGCATGCCTTGTCATGTACAATGTGTTAGAAGATTTTTTTCATAATGTAACTGATGCTCAGTATTGATACTATAAAAATTTATGTATACATTATTGCCATAATTGAACAGAGAGATGGATTTTCTGTACAGAGCAATGGATTTTCTGTACTCTACAGTTCTTGTTAGATGCTCTAAGAATTAAGAACTTCTTATCTGGCCTCTGGTATAATTACTCAGATAATTATAAATTCACATGCTCTGATTGGTTGAGGATTGCATCATACCTTGCCATAATTACTTTGTGTGAGGTGACTATAACAGGGACACTGAATTTCACAACGGCTGCCTTCTATTTAACTTGTCAGTGTTTCAGAGGAAGTGATAAATGCAATAGCAGAAAATTCAATTTTGAAGAGCACAAAAAATACCATTAAGTTTGGGGTAACACAATTTTTTTGCTGCTGTATTTAGTTATAATAAATGAACTTACCTAATTCTAGTGGAAACAGGCATGATACAAGTAATCAAAACAGTTAGAGCAAAATATGTGCAAAGCTTTCTTTATTTACAGAATGGTTTCAATCCCGAAATGAATTTAAACAGAATTTGAAAGCAACTGAGCAATTATACTGGACATTTAATTATTTGCCAAAGGAAAAGATAATAGTGTGGAATAATCTCTTTGACTTCATCTAGGGGATTACTCACTTTGCCTTTGGTGAATAATTGTTACACATGGCTGGTTAATCTTGACATTATCTGATTACAAGTTTTCTCAATTAGTTTCATCATGCAGTGAATTATAAGATGTTGGAATCCCTCTTCAGCTTGTTTTTGAAATGCAATTCGTGAATCTCAACATACTAACCTTACCAAAAGCCAAAAAGTGGTAGATCTTGAGAGTAGATCCTCAATTATTCTTCATAGTAACTAATCTGTTTTACATCAAGTTTTGAAGCCATCATATGTAAATTTGCCTTTTGTCAACATTTTTTCATTTGATTTTGGAATAGTTGGGTTGCTAAGACACCTTGTTGAGAAGTCTACAGTCAGATGATATTTTTATTTGCAATTTGTTGAGTCTGACTGTCCCTAAGTTCTACTGTAACAAACAAGAACTGTTGTTTGATACAGTGAAAGAAGTTTTTGTGGACAAGATGAGTCATATGCTTAATCCTGGGAGCACTAAATTACGAAGGTGTAACAGCATTGCTTCTTTGGTATCGTAGGGTTAAAATATATTTATTTTTATATGTACATGTATGTACAATCATGTAGTTGTATGTATTGGCAAGACAGGATTCGGTACTTACCATCCATGTAGTTCTTTCTAACAACTTACTGGATTACTGTACATTGTAGCTTGTTGGATACTTTTATCTAAGACATGTACATAATTCAAACAACTTGAACAATGGGAATTTAAGAAATGAGAGTCTTGAATAATATTGTCACAAATTACATTGTTCCCCACAGTGCTAGAATTGGTTATTAACAAAGTGTATGAGGCACAGTTACTTTGTCCTTTCATGTTTGATTAACTTTTATAATACCAGTTTCTCTTACAATGTGATGTGCATTGTTTTTTCTATAGGCAGTCAGTGGCACCTAGTGTGGTAGGATCACTGAATGAAAAAGATGAAAAAGGCAAAAAGGCCAAAGCGCCCATTGTCATCTGGCCTGAGTGGACAGAACAAGATATTGGTCAGGAAAAATGGGTACTTGAAAAATGACTATACTTACAAGACATCTGAATAACATCTGTGCTAAATCTACAGTCTAATGTGCTTTACAAATGAAGAAAAAATTGCAAAGACAGTGTACCGTAATGTTGTAAACTTGTAGGACTTTAAGGGTGATCTGTGGCAATTCGGTTATGATATTAACTTTAGAGTACTTTTGCATTATTATTTTGAAGTCTTTTACCTTATTCATTTAGATATCAATTCTGTAGACTGAAAAACCAACCAGATTTTATCAAACATAATTCAATCATCACTTACTGCCCAGACAATCCATTGGAACTGACTACAATCTCACCCTGTATAATATTGAAATATAAGGCTGATACTACCAGTAGAGCTACTGGATTAATGTAAATCAAATCGCCCTTATTTTTTTTCCTTTATTATTTTTCAGGATACATCACACAAACCAAAAGAAAAAGAAAAGGGCAAAAGTCCAAATCTAGTAAGGAAATTATTTTAGTTTTAACACAAAACATTTCACCTGTCTTTAAGATGAATATATATTAACTAGAGAATTATACATCACTTTAGTGCATTCAAAGGTTTATATTCCACTAACAACTACTACCTAAATGCCTTTCACAGCATCCTTACGAGGATCCTGAAGGAAGGATAGATTTACCATCTTCAATTAAGTCTTATGTGGATCACTGGAAGAAACCTGTTGAGTTTATGTTGGAAAAGGTACACATTATGTTTTGAGTTTATGTTGGAAAAGGTACACATCAGTCATTCAGTTATAGATTTTTGTGCAAAAACAATCAAGCCATGTTGTGTTGGCCTAAATGTAGTCTAGTATGGTGTCTTTCTATGATTTCTTGGTCTTGGCATGTATCTTTTGAAGTCATTTCAATTGCTGAAAATTCTCATGCAGATTATGCTTATTTTAACACCTTCAAGAACTGAAATAAAACACTGTCAATAAAATGTTTCCTTTATTTACCACTTCAGTCACCAGTTGTTGTTGATCCGAAAAGTCTGGCAGAGGAGATAGATTTGCTTTCAGTGAATGATCATTTGACTAACAGTGAGGTATGATACCAATCCTTGTTTACTTTTCAGTGGAACTGTGATTGATCGTTGCACCTACATGTAACTAATGGTATATACTTATTACACTGTACTTGCCAGAAAGTACAGTAGTTGGGCCCTGGTGATTCATACCCCTTATTCAATAAGAAATGTTTGTTTCTTGGTGTTGAAACTTTCCTCCACCCTCTTGATCCTCCTTAAAATAAACCTTGGATTTATTAGAGTTCCTTTGCTTGTTTTGGTTCATGGGCTTCTTGAACCTTGGCCCTTTTCAATTTCTGTGGCTCGTCATATTCTTGGCGTGGATATCCTCCCCGTCTATGATTATCATACAGGTATTTACAGGTAAATGTATCAAATAAATGTAATATACACTCTAAAAGAGTGAGATCATTTATTGTCAGTAGTAAATGATTCTGACACAGACTGTGTTTTTGCAGCTGCTTCGATGTATCATAGGTCAGGTGATGTGCTTATGGAAACTTCATTTTAAAGTAGACCCAATAGAGACTGTCAAAGGTGCTAAAGATACCAAGGAGAGCAACAAAGCTGATAAAGAGAGGGACAAGGAGAAGGATAAAGACAGAGGAGAGAAAGACAAAGATGCTCTGTTAGAAGACAACACATGGAAACCATGGAATCACATTTGGCCGAAAGAGAAAACTAAAGGCAGTCCTCTTCCTGTTTATAACCCTGGAGGGAAGTACTGTGTTAGAATATTCTGGATGGTGAGTTAACACTTCTGTCATATTGAATTTTATTACATGAAGGTGGCTCTTCACTTCTCTTCAAGATAAAACATTTATGGTTGTGTGTTCTGATAGGATACTGCCCTTGCATAACTCTGGAAGATAGTCCTCTCGCACAGGTGTATGTATAAGCATAATTGCTTGCTTTGTTCCTGCCATTGCAAAATTCTTTGTTGTGAGGATTTGTTAATTTGATATTTAAATGTATTATTGACCAAATGTGTCCTGTGAGGATACATTTAGCTTAAGTTGGCTACACTCTATTCTTTTTTTTTTTTGCCCCTGTATGATTCAAACTAAGATAAAGTTGCAGTCCATAAACAAAAGTTAAAGAATGGTAAGGCATGTTCAATGTGTGAAGCATTAATCGTGTAGACCTTGCAAGAGTTGTTATAATTCTTTTTTCTCATTGGTCACTATCAGTTCTTTTTGCCCTTTTGATTGTGTAATTATATTTCATTTTCTTTTAAAAGAACATTTAAGTGACTATTGGAATGTGATGGGTTTTTTAGGGTACTTGGCGGAAAGTAACAGTTGATGACTGGATGCCCTTTGATGAGGATGGCAAACTTATGTTACCTGCTTCACCTAATGAGCATGAATTATGGCCCATGTTACTGTCAAAAGCTCTCATTAAAGTGGCTTCATTAGAGTAAGCATGATTTCTCTCTTATTAGTTTGGTACTCCTACAGTGTAACCCAAGTTTTTCCAAAGTCACTTTTTGGTGACTTGAAATGATGAAATAGGGTTGTTACTGTAGGAGGAAGATTGTATTCATCAAAAAAACACTTTATGCCATAATGACGTTACATTAATTGAATCCCTCGTGACACTATACCAATCTTTGAATATAGGCAGTATGGCCAGCAATCCTTTTTTAAGATTTTTGAGACACTCTTAAGCACAGTATTTGCACAACTAAGGAGGAAGCAATATTTTACAAAAGACAATGACAAGACATAATAAGTGTTCTTGGCAAAAGCCTATCCAACTGTAACCATATCCTGTAAACATTGTGAAGGAAAACATTATCTCTTGTTACATGTCTGACCACCCAGCACAGGTTGCCAAAGTGGCAAATTTTGCTGCAAATTTAATAACCAAAATATATCTTTTTCCATGGTGACCTAAACAGTTGCAGCTTGCATGAAACATGGAAGTTACAATTAAGAAGCAATTGAAAATCAAGAAATTTAAACAATTTAAACCACTCTCTAAGTAATGCTTTTAAATGAAGTTCAAATTCCTAAGTATGTCTTTTTTTTTTTGTTTTCTCTTTAGTTATGCTGGTGGTTATAATGCTTGTGAGTTTGGTGACTTCACTGTGGTTCATGCCCTCACAGGGTGGATGCCAGAGATTATTCCACTGAGGTAACAAGCTTTTCAGCTCTTGCTACATGTGTGTGCTGAGCAAATACATTTTCATGCTCTATCAATTCAGAACTGTGAGCCTAGACTTAATGCAGCTTTGGGTATGCTTGTTAATAGGGGATGCCTTGAAGTGAGAGATTAAAAGATAAGTTCTGTTAATCTCATCAAAATTGTTTCAGCAAGAAAGAAAACTGAGATACTAAGCATGGATGTAGGCTGGTGTGCATGAGAAAAATTGCAAAATGTCTTTGGTTTTTGTGTCCCCAAGGTGTGGTCATACTGGTGAAATCTGGAAACTGCTACTCCAAACATTGCCTCGCTGGAAACTTGAGAACACTCCACCACCAGAGGAAAAGAAACAACATGCCACAGAATGCAGAAAAAAGGACGACAGAGACAAGGAAAGAAAATCCACAAAGTCTGAGAAAAGTCAAGTCCCTGAGAAAGTTGAGAGAGAGAAAGAAAAGAAAGAGAAGGAGAAGGAGAAAGACAAAGGTTTGCTGGCTTTTTGTAACTTTGATAGATAATGCTCTGTACATGCTAATAAATATTTGGCATCTCAAAAGTTTATTGAAAAGACCAAATTATGTCACCTAGAAAATTTCACATCACCATTAATCCTTTAACTCCCAGATCAAATTTGAAATTCTCCTTTCTGTCAACCATATTATTCTTATCATGTTAGTTCAGAGAATTTACTATTGAATCAACTAATTATCTCCAAATTGATATTTTTCTTAATTCTCATCACTTACCTGGTTGATATTGTATTGATATTGTAAGGAGAAATTCTGTGTTGGTCACTCATGGGAGTTAAAGGGTTAAAAAAGCATGAGTTTTTACATTTTCTTTTGTGATTGGATAAAACTGATGTTATGCTGTGGTACCCAATTAATTGTATAGTTGGCAGTATTCGTTTTTCCATCAATTGAAAGGAAAATGAAAATAGTTTGTATAAATGTCATGAATTTGGGAGAGAGAGTGGACTTCTTCTTCACAGCATGCCACGGAGTCATTCTCCATTAATTTTTGCTGATTTTGTTACACCTTTCTTCACAGACATGAAATTTTTTTTTATTAAAATCGACAAATTCAATTAATTCAACTCAACAGTGAAATTTTTTGTTGAATCCATATGTAAATTAATCACTTCCAAGGTGGCCACCAGCATGCTATCTGCAATTGAATTGATGGATCACTATATTATTTTGTTCCAGCCACTCCAGCTGCAAATCTTGTTGACGTACCAAAGGAGCCAGAGTTTGTGATTTTTGCCAGTTATTCCCATCCACCCAATATGCCAATGAGACATTCTGTTCTTAAAGAAATGGTAAGTACGTGGCGGTCTGCTGCATAAGAACATACAATTCATTTTTGTCAGTAACTTTATTTAAACACTAAACTTACTTACATTGGCAACGCAAGTCGTATTTCTGTTACTCGCTTCCAAATATTCAATAATTTTCTGACATGCTTATTATGATCACTCACAGCACACCATATGTACTTGTTAGGTTTGTTTGTTTGCAGCTTAATCAATCACTCCAGTAAGGGTGGTAGAGAACTTTTTGAGGTGCATCGGTACATGTACCCCACAACAAAATGTTACCAACCCTGAGATGAAATCAGAAACGTTCATTAGTCAAGAATGGTAATTTATGACACATCTTGAGAGGACTTTTAGATTATTTCTCCTTTCTGTTTCCAGCGGATCTTTTGGTCTTTTTGCTGGTAGTAATCAAATTTAGAGATTGGTTGCTCTTATGTACACCACACTTAAAAATTTGTATGTTGTAAAAAATTCCTTGAGAGCAAGGTTGAGTGTTTGCCTTTATTAACAGAAAATTTTGTTGTCTCCTCTTGAGGCTGATGCATCTGAGAAACTGCGACAATCTGGTTTGTCACATAACCACCCACACCCTGTCTTGTTGACGACAGTGAGGGACTGCCCCTTGGTTCCTCCTCCGCCTCCAGTTCAGATCCCTCGATGGAAGCTTATTCGGCAGAAGAAGAAGAAGCAGCCCGTGGAGCCAGCGCTGACTCCACCAGAACCTCCCAAGGATCCACAGTTCTTAGAAGTTGTATCTCCCTTTCTTAATCACAAAGTCAGCCCCATACCTGTCAGCAGAGCAAAGTATGTAGGAATCAGATTTATCTTGTTCAGCTCTCTTTGTACTTTTTAAGTGAATGGGAAAACTGAACGGGAAAATGTTTGGCTCAAGGTCATGACGTACGGGCTGAGCGCGGCGAGATTCTTGTACTATGATCGACCGAGGGCCAATCATTGTCCCGTTCGGCATGACTTGATTCATTCAATAAGCACTGTATCATGTTACCGTCGCTCTTTCTCATTTTTTTTTCTTTTTTCAACTCGCATCTAGCGAGTCTATTCGCATTTTTCCGTCCCTGCGTACGGCATCGCTTACGGCATCGCCTACGCCTCTCATACGGAGATATTTGTCTAACGTTTTTGAATGAAAGCGTACAGGTCATTTGATACAAATGATTATAGTAGACTGAAAGAAATATTACACCGTACATAAAACATCGAGTGGTCACTTAGAGGTGAAAATTGAACCATGAAACACTCATATCTTCTCGTCATTTTGTATTATTTTATTACACAGACAAGAAAGCAAGTCGCTTTTAAAACTGCAAAACTTCTTGTTGCTTTTCAGGACCCCTGTGAGGTGGTTAAAATATCGTCCTGAGAAGCCAATGGGTGAGATACTTGAAGAAGGCGATAAAGACAATGGAGAAAAGACAGAGGGTGGGGAGGGTGAGGATGTCGCTGAGAAGACTTCAGGTGAAAAGAGAGAAGGGCTTAGTGATGATGGTGCCGCTGTTAAAGAGGTACTACAGAATTCATGTCCTATACCACAGTCCTTGATCTGTGCAGATTAGATCCTATAGAAAAAGATAAACGCAAAATGAAATGCCACCAGAATTCTTATGGCACTTTTTGGCAGGTTATTCTTTTCCCACAGCCATAATTAAAAAGCTCTGCATGCAGGCCTTGTGTCACCACATGTGTGAGTATCTTCTAACATCGATCTACTCTGTAGCTCCCCTCTCTTTGATTTTATAAATTAGAGAAGTTGATGTTAAAGTGACATTAAACTGACCACTGAAAAATGTGTGATGAGAGAATTGTATTTAGCAGTTAAAGCGCTTCAATAACAGTGTTTTATAAAGATAAGTAAAAGTACTGTAACTCCTAGAAAGTAGAGCAAATATTGTACGTATTCACCATTACATGTACAGGGATCTCAATAACTTTTTCCCTAAACGGCTGCCGACGGTGTACAACAATAGGTCGCTATGCTTGTACAGGAGCCGAAGGTGAAACCCAAACGCGAGAGCCAGTTTGCAGGCTAAACAGACGGCGGTAAGAGGTTTTATAGGCGGCGTTAGACCGGCTTATGATAAAACTCTTGCATTTATCTTTGTGTACATGATCACAGATTCGTATTTTTTTCCGATCTATTCATTAAGGACGAAAAGTCCAAGACTTCAACGCCAAGACTAGAAAACGATGAACTCAAGCCAGATCAAGAAAGCAAAGAGAGCCGTGAAAGCCTTCGAGACCGTCCAAGTACCAAGGATTCTACTAAATCAAAAGAGAGAGAAAAATCAGCAAAGAGTGACAAAGGAGAGAAAGATAAGTTGCTAAAAAGTCCTGACAAGAGTGATAAAAGTAGAAGTGGTAGCAAACTGAGTGTTGTGGACAAACCAGAGAGAACTAAGTCGGGTGGTCTGTCACCCAAGTCAAGTCGAAGAATGTCAAGGATGGAAAAACCCGGAGATTTGATCAAAAGTAAGTGCTTTTTGTTACTTTGTTTGTTTGGTTTTATTTTTGGTTGTTGTTGTTTTCGTCGTTTTCGTCGTTTTCTCCGTTTTATTTTTCAAGTTACTTACATACAAAAATTAAATACTGAAGATAAGTACACTTGTACTTTCTCATCTAGTTACGACTAATTTTTGCTTTTAATTAATAATAATATGTATCAATACAACATAACACCAACACATTCATAATTACTCTATACTGACTGATACTGATACTGATACTTATCATAAGTATCTGAGTCGCATAGACAGGCTGTTCAAGAGAGCTTTTAAGCTTGGCTACTGTAAAGAGCTTTTTTCGATTGAAAATATTATTATTCTAAAAGATAAGAAGTTGTGGGCCAAGATCACCGACAGCGATTTTCCAACAGCTTTAGATGACCTTTTGCCACCAGAGCGAACAATGGATACGCTACGTAAGAGGCGCCATAATTATATTCTCCCGCTTGTCAGAACTGAACGTTTCAAAAGGACCTTTATTAATAGATGTTTGTTCTCTTATTAGTTATTCAGTTAGTAATTTAGTTAGTTTATTAGTTTTATACTTGCTGATTTCATATCATTGTAACTAAACACGTTTGTTGTTTAGAGTGCTTAATAAAGACTTTTACTCAGTCTACGTTACTTACTGACTGACCTATTTACTTTCAGTTGTATATTCCGTTTTAATCTATTTGTACTTCTGATCCAGAGTTCAGCATGCTGAAATGATCACTTTTAAACGTATTTTAACGTTTGTTTATACAGTCATATAATGTCAATGGCTTACCTTTTAGCGCCGCCTGAGACGAGACGAATGTCACGAGTGGAAAAAGGAGTGAAGATCGAACTAGAAAGAGACTCGTCGCACAAAGTAGAGGCCATTCGCGTAGATGAACTGCCCGTGCTTGATTTGCCTGGTTCTGTGGCTGAGGGAGACAAAGTGCCTGCTGATGGCACTGATGGAGAAACAACTGATGACAAAACTGAAGGAGATAAGACTGAGGATGGCGATAAGGTTAAAGAGAACATTAACAAAGACAAGAAAATCTGGATGGAGTACGCCGATTTTTGCAAATGTTTTAGGTCGGTAAATCTTACAAGGCATGGCATGTGTTGATGGCACTCTTTCAATCCACTGGTAATAACTAATTACGGCAATTTTCAATTTGTGTCGAAGGTAATCCGTGATTGCTTTGATTTTACTTCGTTTGCTCTGTGATTGGTCCAAAAAGCTCGTGGTATATTTTCAACCAATCAGATGCAAAACTAAAAACCAACCACGACTTGGTCATTCGCGTTTTCCCGCGCCTCAAGCAGTTTGCTTTTTTTTCACTTTGACTTCTAATTGGCCAATGATGATGTATGCCTTAATTCTGATTGGTCGCCAGGATGACTTTGGTTTTGGTTTTTCGACGCTGAATTGAAAAAGCACTCTATCGCCTTAGTTCATGTGACTTGAAAACGAAGAAATATGCCCTTTCCTGTATATGTATTAATTGTGTTTTTTTTAAAATTATTTTTGACTTTTTGCAGGCATTTGTACATATTCCACAAACCTAACACGTACAATTATTGCAAAGGAAATTCTGAATTAAAGGTGAGGAATAGTTCTTAGCGTGGTTTGTAGTATTTCCTACTGATACAATGATATATACACAGTTGCGACCGTCAGGCCTTTTTTTTTTCCTTTCTTCTCTCCTTCCTTCCTTTTTCTCTGTCTGTTTTCTTTACAATGAATTTCCATGGATCAGTATGTCAATGGATGTCTACAACTGCAATGTCTCTCTTCTTTTATCAATATATGTGATTGCTCAGTGATTCCTTCGTTCCTAATCTACTCTCTGTCCTGATTCAATCATGTTAAAGGACTGAGTTTATTCCTCGGTTCTAATCCGTACACTATCTAGCTATTTCCGCCCCAACATCAGTATGCATATTCTCCATACTGTTCTCTATACATTTCCTGAGGTGTTGACAAGGAGAATTTGTTCAATAATCAAGAGCTTCTTTAGCTGATGATCATTTCCTTTATTCTCATGACCCTAATGTTCGATTCATGGGGGATGTTATGAGGAGAAATTAGATGCCACTCACTCTTGAATGTCAGTGAGTTAAAAGAGTCCCCTCCCCGTGATAAAAAGAAAGCCTTTACCTGCAGGACTTATCTTGCTGCAGTACCATTTGATCTTTCCATTTTCTTTCTACTTCTTTCAACGTAACTTTAGGGTAGGCTATTTGATTATCAGGGCGAAGTCAAAATTTTAAAAAAAATAGCTGTCATTTAAATCAGAACTACTCAGCGTCTGACTAACAATATCCCAAAGATAACCTTTAACTTTTTTAACATATGTAACATTAGAAGTCTCTAACAATATGTTTGTTTCTTTCTCTCTCATTGATAAGTGTTCATCTCTAAACCAATCTTTAATCTCAGAAGTGGAAATAACTTACTCAAGCCCTTTAGAGGTACATGTATCTTCTATTGCTTTGCTCATGTCTTTTCTGCTTGTCGCCGTTTTCAACTGGGATTTCTTACTGATCTTTTAAAAGCAAAATGATCTTTTTCACCTTTATATCTCTTTTATCGTTCTCTATATCGTTCTTTTTCAACATGGTGATTCCCTTCTGCTTGTCACCAAACTGGCTTTCACTGTGTCATTGTACTTTACATTTCTGGTGCTATGTTTGTCTTAAGCTGCACCTGAAAACTTTCAAACCGAATCCTTTTAAATTGACATTACATTTGAACACCTTATTCTGCTGCAGCTGTGGTCTTTAAATACAAATCCATCTTTTGATTGCCTTTGATTATGGCAGCTGCCTACTTCTCCCTTGTTGCCAAATGTTTGTGCAGTTTGGCTGTTGGTGACCGAGTAATTTTTAAATGCTTCCCTAAAACTAATACAACATATGCACTTATCTTCAGTTCTGTTGTTTTTGTTATGACGGTGTTTCTTATTTCAAACGTGGTGTATCGGTTATTAGAGTGAGGTTATCGTGCTTAGTGTTGATACCGTAACTGTTTTACCCTCATTTAGTGTCCTGTTTGTCTCTATAACCCATCAGCATGTTGAGCTACTCTTTCCCCGACGATCCTAACACGCCTATCATTGTAGATAGTGTCAAAGAGTTAAACTAAAGAAAATAGATACAAGTGATACAAGTAAAACATACTAATTGATACATACTAATGCATGAATTATTGTCAGAGCTGGGTTTTCATTCCTATTAATGTTCATCATCATCACCAACATCATCACAATTCCGTGACATCTGAAAGGAAGATGTCCTCTGTTATGGGACGTAGGCTTAAAAGACAAGAAAGTGAAATGTCGTTGCTATCTGTGAGTTTTTGATCAACAACAAAATTATCACAAATTCACCTTATTCCTTCTCGTCCACCTAATTTCATTTAATTTTTCCATTAAGCACTGTTAGATTGCTTCGTTCTGCACGTGTAACCACGCTCGTTATAATATTTCTAACTCCGCCTTAACATTTTGGACAAAGAGGATCATTAGAGGTTTCACAATTACTCCACTTTTCTAATATGAGCAAGACGTGTTGTCTCAATGGCCACCTAACACGCAAGATTCTGGTTCAAAAGAGCTGAAGGTTCAAGCCCTGGCTGCAATTAGGTCGTGGGCGAGGCATTTTGCGTTTTTCTTGAACCGGGAAGTTTGACGTCTTTGTAAAATTTGACTATTGCCCTTACGCTTTCCATGTTTCCCTCAAACCTTCGCACTGGGAACCAACAAAATCCAGCACACACCTCCTTGTGAAGCTTATCTCTGTAAACTATTTTCATTTCTGGCCTAAATCTTGTTAACTTCCAGAATGTTGCAATGACCAGTCATGTTAGTAAAAAGTCAGGCCTGATACCAGCCTCGTCAGTCACAGCAACTACGCCTGCACCTGGGAAGGCCACAGGGCTCAGTCCGTCACCATATCACGGTTCGTTTGGGGGACTAAGTCAAAATCAAGACCCACCCCCACCGTTCCTGTTTGTTGACAGTCTGAAACCCATCGAAATTGTGGTAAGCTTCACTGCGTTCTCTAGGTGGCTTGATCCACCGCAGCCCGTTATCAGAGAGAGAGATAAGGAAAAGGAAAAGGAAAAGGATTCTAATAGCATAGTAACAGGTGAGAACTGAACAGTAGAGCTTTGTGTTTCATTGTCATCCAATCTACACTTAAATGTAAATGTAGTTCGCAAGTTGTCGCCTATTTACGTCAACCAAGTGTTTTACAGTAAGCTGAGGTAGGTTCTTTGGATTCAGGGCTTATATTGTATTATAGCAACATTTAAACCAATATCATCGTGTAGAAGTTATTTCGACGTGTAGATGCGCCATTCAGTAACGTGAAGGAGGGTGAAAGCCAAACCTTCTGTGAATCATAGTAATGGTCATTTAACAGCAGAAACATACAAAATGGAACGAAAGCCGCTTATCATAAACATCTGAACGTGACTTTTTTAAACTTGTCTGAAACAACCCAAATGTTCCCCGAAAAATCCATTATTGGCAGCAGCGTAAAACCTATTTGTGATGATTCTTCGTTCATGTTACTGAAAAGTACTCCAATTTTTTGGTGAACAGTTTTTTTTTCGAGGTATGACAAAGGTTCTTAATCCAAATATTGTGAAATAGGATTGATGATCATTTTAAGCTGTGAGCGTGGGAACCTACCTGCGTGGTGTAAACCAATGTTTCTGTGTTACCAAGTCGATTGTTTCTGTTCTCTGTTTTTAGCAGATCCAAGGGAAGCAGCTCAGGTTGAGGAGAAACCTGTACCACCCACCCCAGGCTTACTCGTTGCGGAACCGTACTCTTGGAAGAGCCTGGTGACGGGTCAGCCAATTCTACGCATTCGCACTTCAGGCACCAAGGCAGCTGTCCTTGTTCTACCGCCAGGGTAGGTTGGAATGAAATTGGCGGAGCTTGCGTATATTGAATCAAAGAAGATTTCAACCTTTTCGGTCTCTCTCGCTAGCTCAGCTTTCCCCTGTGATGCGATAGGTCTGGAATCTTCAGCAAAAGGTTTCATGATTACAATCTATTGTACAGAGATCCTTGCTGGGTTTTCCTTTTTTTTCGGGGGGGGGGGGGAAGGGGGGAATTTGCACGTGGAATTTAAAACCGATTGATCAAACACAGGGACGCTGTACAGATATCTCATAATCTCATAGGAGCGGGATTTTAGTTATTAGTTTCGCTCTTCTCTAGGAATTTATGGAAAATTAGAGCAAGAGGAAAAGGTTTCGAAGCCGCAAATGAAATAACAGGAAACACAACTTCTTATTACGTTTTTCTCACGTTCTATCTTTGTAGGCGTCACGTGTTAAGATTTCTTGTCCAAGCCCCTCACGGTTATCACGTGGAAATGGCTTCACAGACGCCATTTGTTTATGGCGACGAAGACACAGTAATGACTTGTCTCACAAAGGTACGTGTATAGAACTAATCAATGTCTTACACGTGTCCATCAGACCTATATTTGTAGCACATCCAGAGCAAGATATTATGAACGATATTATACTCTCTTGTCTAGAGTTAAATCTCGACTCGGAAATTAAGTGTGGAACTAGGTGTAAGAAGATGTTTATACCTTAAGGTTGACAACCTGGTTAGTGATGTTCTTATTTTGTTGTTAAAGGAAGAAGAAAAATTCGTTTCTTTAAACGTTATTAAATACGCCCTATAGTATGACTGTTTTTGCAATCAGCCGGGGAAACCTGGCTGACAAGTGGTGACACACCTCATGTTTTTTTTCTGCTAGGAAAGTTGTCGTTTCCTGGAGCACGCCATGAATGTGTTTCACTCAGTTAGCAGCCTTGTTGGATCATTTGCTGATCCTCCTGCTGACAGGAAGTTTGACTTGGATCTTGGACTTAAGGATCAGACGAAAGACATTCAAGATAGGCATTACAAGGTACGGTGAGGTTATTGATTGCACATTTAATACTACACTTTGGAATACGTCCGTGCAGGATACGCTGGGATACAATGTTTCTGTTAAAAGCTTTATGATGCGTTACGATAGAAACGAAATGACAGGATGTGGAATGAACTTGCGAGGTGCTTCCTAGTCTCCGTTGAGCCACACACCTAATAATTGCATGTCTTTCTCAGCCATTGAGTTTTTGGTTTCAAAACACGTATTATTAACCCGCCAGAGAGTGGAGAATGTTCATCGGAACGAGATAGCGAACCAATCACATTGCTTGAATCTGTAAGATCGTGGAGTGTGCATACACTAAATTTACTGATTTATTCATTTTGTATTCACCGACATGTACATATTTTCATCAGGTTTTTATGAGGTGTCTTCTGAAGAGTGTCAGATTCTATCTCGCCGATTCTTACGATTTACCAATGCACTTTGCATGGAAAGCTTTTCAGTTCCAAGCCTCTCTCTGCTTGCATCAGCGAGTCGGCCACAGGCCCTTGTCAGCAGCGGAGATCACGAGGATCGGTTCAATGACAAAGAAGCGGGCCGTTAAGAGTGCTGGTGCAGTACCTCCCACTTGGGTAGATCGCACATCAAACAGTGAAGAGGAAGGCGCTGCTACTAAGATCCAGGCCGCTTTCAGGGGTTATTTCCTTCGAAAACTGGCACGAGCATACGTAAAAGGTTGGTGTGGTGCGCTTAAGTTTTTAACAATGTACCAGAGAAAACAGCGATGAAGTGATTGAGCCTTTGTAGTGTAATGGGTGGCCACTAGTAAAGGTTAGGATGAGAGATTATCAGTAAGGACGAGGACGAATATGAAACAGGCGAACGAGAAAATTTTAGCCGAGTGCCTGTGCTGGAAAGCTACAAAGACAAGGTAAAATCTGACGATTCATTCGCGGCGGGAAAAAACAAGTTCTGTGTGAGTATGGGCAAGAAAGCAACTGAGTCCATCTTCAATAGTTCTACTTGGCAACTTGAACTTTTTGAAGCCCACTCCAACAGTTGGTAAACCTGGTAAAGGTTCGTGCACTCAGAGTCAATTGACGAATAAGCAATCTTTCGGATAACGGAGAAAGCTACCCACACCACTTCCTATTCTCCTCAGTTGTTTAAATTGTTTTGTGCGGTTACTCACACATCTTAATCGTTGCTAATGGATCATGACTGATGGTCGAACTCCCCAAAAAATTATTTCTGTAGAGATGTTTCGTAACAATTTTTACCTTTGAGCTAGGACGCATCACTTTGTCATCTCTCGAGGTTACTAATTTTCCAAATTTTCCTCACAGGTACCGACGAGCACCAAAAAGTATGGGAGCTTCTGTCCAAAGCTTGGGGTGTTATCGAACCTAACTTGGAGAGCTTTGCCATTCAGATCTTCAGGTTCATGTTCAAACGGGATTCAGAACTGTTCCCTTTGTTTCCTTTCTTCAAAGATGAGTGGAGTCGCGTGGCGTACTCTGACTACAACGGGGGGTATCCTGAGCAGCCTCCCCAGTCTTGGTTTGTGGTTTTTAGGTAAGAAAAAAGGCCTTGCTTTTTATTTCGGTTTTGTTTTGTGACTTTATATTAGGGTAGAGAATCTCTAAAATTATGCGAGGATGGCTGAGGATTGAGAAGATTGGAATGGACCGGAGACGTTGCGGGAATTTCTTTCGGAAAGGGCACTTAGTGTAAAAGGACGTTACTCGAAGGAAAATTTCCAAATTTCTCCGAGTGAAATTGCTTCTTAATTTTATTATCAGTGCCGTAGTTGCCTTTTGTACGTGTGACAACCTAAATTTCGTCAGTCAAGATCGCATCTAGACACATCTGCCACAATCGCATTAATTTTCCAAATAATGCAATTGGAAAATTCATTGAGATAAGATAGGCGAATATTTTGTGGGAATATTTGGACGCAATTAGTATTTTTTTTGTGGAATTTTTTTTTTAGGGAAGTGTTCTTCGTTGATGAACTAGTGCTCATGGTCCCTAAACTGTACGTTACCTTACCGACATGTTTGTTGCGGGTTGTAGACAATGACTCGGGGGAAGAACTGACCAGGGTCTTTCAGAAAGTTGCACCCAACAACCTAAAGAAGAATAAGGTAACTTATTCTGTCAACTATTTTATACAGAGAGAGAAAGAGAGAGGGAGAGAGTAGCCTAGCTCCCCAAAGAGAGTTTTTAGCTCAGTGGAAGAGCGTCCGAGATCGGAATCTGAAGCTCTCGGGTTCGACTCTTCATGGGGGCTCAGAATTTTCTCTTTGTCCCACAATCTCGAGAAGACGGAAAAAACATCTCTCTGTAAGGTTGTGATTGTTTTGTGATGCCTGTAGAGACAAGAGAAGCTCTCGGCGTTACTGATTGACCCGACATCGCTGCTTACTTGATGCTTATTTAGTGTTTTCAATGGTGCTCAAATGTTACCTTTTGATGTCATTGATTTTCTTTTGTTTCATCAGCGTGGTTACACGTTTGTGGCTGAAGCAAGAACGCCAAACGCTATTCTCCCGGCGGGAAAGTTTCGTTTGCGCGTGATCGGTTCCACAGAACCCTTACCCTACCCTGGACGAGAGGGGGTGAACAGTCACTTTGTCACCAAAGAGATTAGAGATTATTATATTCCAAACAAATACAGCATCATTTTCAGGTTAGATGGTAGATGAAATTCTTCAGTCAGTACCTGTGTTTTGACTCTTAACCCTGTACTACATCCTAACACCAGTATGCACATTCTCCGCACTGTTCTCTATACATTTCCTAACGTGCTTTCCATTTCCTAAGGTGCTAAGTAATTTTCTGTACGCTGCGCTAGGTACACAGTCAAGGTACAGGAGGATCACATGGCTAGCTTGCAGCTAGGGACGTCTAAACCAGACGTGTACATCAAGCTACAGGTAAAATGACGAGGAATCATTTCCCTTCCCTGGAAAAGAGAGCAGAACGCTGGGCCCTATGCCAGTATCTGAGCAACTGCGCACCTACCCCTCCCTTAACCACACAACAGTCAACTAATAACAAATTAGGGTCAATAATGGGTTAGGGGAGGGGTAGGTGCGTCGTTGTTCAG
This sequence comes from Pocillopora damicornis, assembly GCF_964200805.1. Lineage (NCBI taxonomy): Eukaryota > Metazoa > Cnidaria > Anthozoa > Scleractinia > Pocilloporidae > Pocillopora > Pocillopora damicornis. Next base: position 21,975,884 of record NC_142677.1, read on the forward strand.
AAACTGACATTGATCCGAATGTTCCATGACTTATTTTTTTCATTTGACCACCAGGCGGGTTACAAACGCTTTCATTTACTTTTTTATTTTTTTTGTAAAGATTTTGGATCATGAACAGGAGGTATGTAGCACGACCGGAAAGAGTCACGCAGTCATCCCTGCTTTTACTTTTTACCGCGACCGTACAGGCGATGAAGATGAAAAACAAAAACGAGGTAAGAAAGTAAATATATATATGTTATTTGCCGGCTGGGAGGTCCGTATGGTGAAAAACTGTGACCGAGGTCTTGAAAATACTGCCCGAGGCCGTAGGCCGAGGGCAGCATTTTCAAGACCGAGGTCACAGTTTTTCACCATACGGACCGACCCTTAGCCGGTAAATAACATATTTATTGTTTTTAAACTTGACGAAATTCTTTCCGAAAGAACCCGAATGATTTATGGCCGTAAATACGGCAAGATCTTCCATAAACTGAAAAATTTTTGAGTGGGTAAATGGTAGTTAAATAGAGGTGATGCAAATTTAAGAGAGATGCCTCAGCGAAACATTTTCATTTCCGTAACGATAAAGGTGATTTAAAAGGCTTCCAAACAAACTTTGAAACATTATTTTTACAAGTATCTGTCACAATCCGACACCTGTCAATTAGAGAGCGCGCAAGAAAAAGAAAAGCGAAGGAACATTTGAAAACCAACAGAACTAGTTTGGCAAGGACTGTCACGAAAATGTTTTCTTCAAAATCAGTTAATGATCTGACGGAAACTATTATTCACTCTCATCGACGATTCATTCATGTACGAAGATTTACCTCTGTTTATTAAATAAACGGCGAGGAAATTAATTGTGAGTAAATTCAATCTTTTTATTTTGAAGTTGTGAGAGTTTGCTCGTTTGTTTGCTGTAATGGCGTGTTTAACTCTGATCTTTCCTTCACAAAAACTAAATTCGAACGGCACACTCCAACGAGACACAAGGGAATGTAGTGCAGCCTTTTCTCAAAAAATTCCTTCAATTTCTGTTGTGCAATTTAAGGTACAAATGTCCAAATTGAACGGAATTGGAAAGACTCACCAGGAGCGTATATTTGTTGTAGAACTTAAATTAAAACTTCGCCCGCTCTTTCACTATGAACAAATTGCTCGAGAAAATTCAGATATTAAATGAATGAAAGTTCCATCGTTCAGTTTAACTGTAACCAAATACCTCACGTTCCAACTTTCTGGGTACTTTTTGTGAACGATTAAAATTAATAGCAGCAGGTTGTAGGCCGCTTGTCAACCAACGTAATGACACTATTGTTTATACAAATTCATTCTGAAACCAATATTTTTCTGTCAACCAAAGTGATTTTATAGAGAGAAAAGAGAGGATTCATAAGTTATTTATCGGCTTGAGGTAGTGACCGACGTGTTTGCTTAAAAATACTGCCCAGCCGGAAAACGAGGTATATTTATGAAAAATGACAACGAAAGTTGGGATGTACTCGGCGACTCACGAAAGCGTTACCGTGGCCCGTGGGCAGAGATAGGAAAATACTGACCGGGTAAAGAACCAATCAGATTGCAAGATTCGTTACCGTGCCCTCTAAAAAAACAATAATTACGTGTTATTGACCAAGCGTGAAGGTAAGATGGCTAGATATTGACCGGAAAAAAAGGCTAATATCCTGACATCTTGACCTTACGCTTGGTCAGTAAAGGTATTATTATTTCAAAAGGATTTCGCTTTATTAAGAGTTAAGAATGACTTGTTTATTTCTAGAGCCGGAAAAGAAAGCCAACTATCTTTGTACCACAATAAATTCACACGAGTCGTTTTTGTTTTCTTTTTTTTGGACTGTCTTCTGCCGCTTTTTGCGTCTCCATCGCTGACATTGTCCAAGAATAGCCAACGTAGTATTAATTCAATATTTTCATGTGCGGGATCAAAGGGGGCAATCCCGTACTGGCAGGTAAACCCATCTTGCCCGCTCGCTTAGCCAATCAACACTTAGGATTCGCTTCATATTGCCCACGGGCGCTGCCAGCGGTGTAATAAACAACAATATTGCTTAAAATTGTTTCTTCTTAAACCAGTCGTTCTTTTGCAATCTACACCTAAATGTCCTTTTTCCCAGATAGCGACCACTCCGACTGGAATGTTGGCATCTTAGATCTGAACCAGTTAGAGACGAGACCACGATGTTAATAAGCTTATTTGTTGGTTTTTCCAGGTTCGCGCCCTCCTACCTCGTCCCACCCCCGCTCGGCCAAGAGACCTCCGTCAGGAAGCCGCAAAGCAGCAGCCTCTCCCATGCAAGGGAAGGGTGGTAAGAAGAGCGGGAAGGAGTCCAGTAACTCCTCACGGCCTGGATCATCGGTGAGTGACCTGGCGCCCAAATTCGTGCAGACATTTCAGCTGATATGTGACGTTCCATAGAATCTTTTTAATGTTGAATTCTCGAACATACCGTGAGTACTGGCAGTTCTTGTTGTTGCATCGAATGAGATAAACAAAAAGCAAAACCAGATTCTTACAACAACATCTTTACACAACTTCTAAAAACAATTCTGTGACGGCGACGAACGCCTCGGAGTCAGGGACAGATGATGCTGTCGTAAGTTTATTTCCAGCGGCTGTGAACTTGAACTTAATTTGAACACTTTTCTTTTCCTTTTAGCAGAAAGGCTCTCGTCCTCTCCTTTGCGACGACTCCGAAGACAAAGAAGACGAAGACACCGAAGATACGGAGCCTGAAATCAAGGTTCGTGGTTTAAGTACATTTATCAAAGGTCGCCAGTTACCTCCATCTTCAAGATACAAATTATCCTTACCACGCGATGACTTGCGTTTGTCTTGTAATCTGTGTGGTCCACAGAACATTAAACCACTCCAACGATGGCTTTATCAAAGATAAAATATCACTTTAGGTTACTAAACAAATTCGACTCCCATTTTTTGGTCTGAAGCTATGGTGCCAATTCACTTTTTTTCCCCATATGCGTATCACAAACAGTTAGCTGCGTTGCTGTAAAGCAAAAGCACATAGGGCTTATTCCTTTTACTTTTGTTTCAGATACACAAGTATATAATTCAAGCCCAGGTCTTACGCGACAGTTGGCCTTTGTCCAAGAGTGCTTGGGATTTTGTTGCCTTGATCAAGAGCCTTGACAGACTAGACGTAGAAGGTATTTCTGCGTTTTTGGGTTTTAAACCGTTTTGCCTTCGGGTATAGTTATTTCGTTGTACTTGATATCTAGTGCAGGCAACCCAAGCAATGAGGAGTAGTAAAGCTTTTTTTCAATGCATTTTATTATTATATTTAGTCCCTACGGAAAGCGCGCCTCGCGGAGATAAACTGTCTGCAAGTGTGTCCAAAGGCAAGAAAAACAAGGAAGGAAAAGAAAGTCGGTCAAGTAAGGGACAAGCTGGATCAAGACCATCATCACAGGTAAATTGGATAGGTGTATTAGGAAAAGCTCACATTTTACGATTTAGAGACACCCATCCTTGAATAAAGGACGTTTGTGAAGATAAATAGAGGTGGTAAATAGATCGTAACTTTGAGCGTTTGTTTGTTTGTTTGTTTGTTTGTTTATTAATTTCTCAGAGTAATTCATTAACTTCAATTTTTTTTTACAGCAACAATTCGATTCTAGCAAACCAAACTGGACACTCAGAATCGTTTCTGATGCGAGTGCTGTAAGTTTTACGTGGTTTTGTCTCCTTTTGTTTATTTGCTGCAGTGTTTATAATCAAAAGTATGGTGCACTGATTAAGGTTATCGTTATGTTATTATAAACTGGAATTGATGTGTTTGCTGCTTTGTTGTGTACAGGAAGAGATTGAGGTCAAGAAGGACACAGAAAGGCAAGATGAAATAAAGGCCATGAAGCTAGCTTGGGAAGCCGCTGAACCGGGCAGAGCGGCGAAGGTAGTGCACGCATCACTCAAGAAAAATTTCAAAATATCAGTTACAACACTCAGAATGTTTTCAAGGTCTATGATGATTTTTGAAGAATATTTTCTGTTACTTCCTAAGGCCCAACAAAGCCGTCAAAAGTTTTTGAACGAACACATGGTTAAGGTGGAAAAAGACGCAATCGAGGAAGAAAACGGCGACGAGGAACAACAAGAAGAGAAAGATGTTACAGCTTCCAGTGAAATACGTGAGTTCACTGTGTATATTTGAGCAATAGACCGCGCTATCTTTCGGTTTACTGGCGCTATACTCAACGCAGGATCGGTTGGAAAAAAACGAGAAACATTTGTAAATTAGGCGAGTGATTTACAAAGTTTTCTCTAGCTCTCCCAACGTCCCAACGTGGGTTATTACACTGGGAAACCAATAGAATGTGCTGTCTATTGCTTTTATGAAATGAACTTCTATGAGTTTACTGGTGCAATAAATTATAGACTTTTGACCAATCAGGGAGCTCGTAGTATGTCAGTTATTTTCTAACGAGACTTTTGACCAATCAGGGAGCTCGTAGTACGTCAGGTATTTTCTAACGAGACTTTTAACCAATCAGGGCGCTAGTTGTGTGTCAGTTATTTTACAACGAGATTTATTGGCTCAAAGAGTATTACCACCTATGACAGCTCCTCAGTTTCCCGTTTCTCATCTCATTTCAGTGACAGTGACGTCACCAGTGCAGTCTGAGTCAGATCAAGGAGAATTGACCTTAGTACCACCCCCTAAGGAGCCGGATCATATTCTCCAGCCGCTTTCTGAACCTAAGACCATCAGGTAAGATCTGTAGTGTTTTGTTTCCTCGAGTTTATTCTATTATTATGAAATAGTGGATGTTACTTTGTTTTGTTTCATTTTTCTCCACTCTACATCGGGCTAGAAGAAAACACCACAAGTCATAGTGTAGCTTAACCCGCTCGTTTTCTTTTCCAGGTCACGAGGCGGGGTTCCCGTGTTGTTAGACGAGGAAGAAATAGAAAGAAGGCTGCTGGAAAGAAAAGAAACACTGCAAGCTTTTAAAACTCAGCGTAAAGAAGTTGAAAACAGGAGAGAACAGGATAGACTGGACAGGAACACTGCTAAAGAGAGACAGTTACAGGAAGCTGAAGAACTACAGGTACAATCTGAATTCTTTTAAAATTATTTTTTCATTTTACGTGCTTTATACTTGTTCGCTGCCTCAACCATTTCCTTTTTTCATTCCGCCTCTTTCTTCTCTTTTTTGTGTCAGGTAACCTGTAATTCTTCCCATCTTGTGTTTTTACCCAGTGTCCTTCCTTATTCATCATTTATTCTCCTTCCCACTAACTCCCTCTCTCCTGCCTCTATATCTGTCCTCTCTTCCTTTCCCATCTTATTCCTTTCTATCTCTTTTTCATCTTTCTCGCTCCTTTCGTTCGCTCCTTCGCCCCAGCCTCCCTCCATCTCACCTCCGTCTCTTTCCCCGGCCCTACCGTTTTTATTTATTTTGTTTTCATTATCTCCCTTTCTCCCCTTCCCGTCAATCCCTCATCCGTTTGCTCCTTTATTTCACTAGGCCGCTACTGACAAATGGCGGGGCGAGGTGAACCAGAGACGGGAAGCGTACAGACAGAAATTCCTAGAGGCAGAGAAACAAAAAGAGGAAGCACAGGCGGCTGAAGCTGCGAAAGAAAGAGAACGATCTCCGTCACCGAGCAAGAGTCGAAAGAGTGCTTCTACTGCTAAAGGTGGAAGGAAAAGTCCCGCCAAAGGAAAGAAAAAATAAGCATTGCTGCTTGGTAGGGAAATTAAATATCTCTACGTCTCAATATTTATTTCCTGTTCCAAGACCGTTGAAAACGTTTTCATCAAACCGCTCGTCTTAGCGCCTTTTGAAACGTGCTGTGTTGAATTCCCAAATTATTACTTGTCCTATTTCTTTTCTCCCATTCGTGCGTTTCCATTTTGAAATGTTATATTTATTGGAATTGTAGAGTACAGTGTGAAAAATATTTTTGTACATAAGCAAGTTTTGTGTACAGGTGCTTTCTCGTGTAAATAATAAAAATATTAAGAACTCGTAACGAAATAAAACAGCCATTCTCTATTTTTTTTACCTTTAAGTTTTAATCCTACTTATGCAATCTGATATTTTCTGTCTTTTTTTTCGTATATTTTTGCGCCGCACAAGGTTAAGTATCGTTTGCTTGTAAAGATGGTGAGCAGAAGTTTGTTTTTATTCCGGAAACTGATATTTTGAAGGGTCTCTGACTTTAATATTTCGGTACCGTTTTAGAACATGATACTAGAAGAAGGAAGGTACTTTGAATTTCATTATAATTATTTGTAGTGTCGCAAGTGTCATACAAACGAGAAAATAACAACGAAGTGCGAGTCTCGTGTGGAATCTAATCACTGCCTCTCTGTCAGACAACCGCTTGGTTGCCCAACTCTCCAATTCTGCAGTTGCTCAAGTGACAACTGCGCGTTGCATACCGGAAAGATCAGTATTGTATACAGCAGCCTGCGGAGCTAATCGAGGAAAAAGGTCATTAATTAAAGTTCAATTGTCTAAGAAAACTGTGGACTTAATCAGTTATGAATCTTACACGAAAGGATTTGAGTGATTGCATTTCTAGTCCTCCTTTTTCTCTTATTGCCCGGGCTTGATAATTTTCATAGGACACCGTACAGCGTAAGATTCTCTAACATCATCTCGTATTCTTCATTGGCAACAGCTGCATCTTTCTCCATTTTCTTGACATGCACTTTGTTCATTTTCCATTTAAGAGCTGCTACCCGTCTCCACGGACTAATTGATGAACCCCGGGGCGATTTCTCTTCAACCCTGTTTGACTGAGCCGCAGCCCCATAAGTCTTAACTTTGGTCAAGCTGGAAGTTTGGTTCTCGTCGCTCGAGGAATTCTCAATGATTGTCATAGTCGGGATTTCAGGTTCACCGACGAGCTTCCCTTGGCTCTGAAACGAATCTACAGAGCCTACAACTCGTTGTCGTGTGAGGTTTGGTCTGATGCAAGCAGGCTTTCCTTGCATTCTGCCTCCACTTTGCTCACTCATGTCAGGTTCATGCAGTTGTAACGACGTTTCTGCAATTTGGAAATCACCTTGTGATTGTTGTGAGACGTCCAATTTCTCCTTGCAATTTCCTTTGCCGTGGTCACTACTCCAACATATTCTCTCGATCCCGTCTTGATTCCGCGATTGATGGTCGTTACGATCAAACGCCCTTTGATTAAATCTCTCAAATTGATCTTGGTCTTGTAATTCGGTACTTTTCAGTTCCTCTTTCACTTCCAGGAATGGTCGCTCTAAATCTGTTTCATGTTTGTCTTCGCTGCGATTTTCACTGACTGCAATGACGTTTTTCCCTTCCTGGGTACGAGTATTGTTATTCTTCACATTGTCTGCCACCGAAACCATATCGCAATTCCCACAAATGAGGAGAAATCTCAATCTTCTGCTTCGCGATGGTAGAGACAATTGAGTCATTGGTTTTCTCTTGTCGTCTTGACCTGCCATTTTGAATTTGCCTGACTTTACAAAAACAAAATTCGCCTACGCTTGTTAGTATGCGTGCCCAAGCTGTAATCCAACAGATTATGACCAAAAAGTTCTAAATCGAGGGATGTTTTAATCAAAACTTTTGATGACTAATTGAAGCAGAGATCGTCAGATCTTTTTTCATTGTGGAATAAGACATTTAACTGCCGGTATTACCAAATTTTCGATTCCCTTGATTGGTTCAGCGACTTATTATCAGATGAGAGGATGTCCATCTTATTTAAATGTCAGGACAGGAACAAAGTATTGATAAATTTTATCACAGGGATGAATAACCGGCGATGACAGGCGACGTGCCTCCTATGACAAGCGACAGTTGAGTTAGAACAGTTTTGAAACAGTAATTAATTGTATGTTTTTGGTTTGGATCTCCTTGTTGGTATAACTAATTTGCTAGAAATCGTGTTCTTCAAATTTCATTTAATTTAGACCAATGGAAGTGGACAGAAGTTGAGTACGACGTTCATGATGAACTGAGAAAGAGAAGTTTTTTGGCAATTTTTCTGAAGGGTTGATCATTTTTAGGCGGGTTACAGGAAAAGCGAGATAGAAATCAGAGTTCACTTTATGCCGTTTGCCGCCGCCATTTACGTCATACGTGAAACTCGTGCTTCAACTCGACAGTTGTAAAACTATTACGGCTGAACAGGTTTACAAGTAATGGATGTTATGTGCGAATCGAATACTTTATTTTTATCGGAGTTCCCGTTGATTGCATAAATGTTTATGTAAAGTAGCTGAGCAGGATGCGCTACAACTGATTTAATCATTTATCTTTCTTGTTTACAACGTCCGTTTTAAAAAATGTCAAAGGATCTTGTGCGCAGGGTATGTTGTCAATTTTTCCTCTTCTTCGAGGAAATGAAGACAAATCGTCGCTCTCTGCGCTTTGGGGATATTAAACTTTGTTTCTGGCCGGAGTTAGTGTGTTTCTCGACAGGATTGAATTGAATGAAACCAAACATGTTTCAGCACTCTGGCGAAGGGCTGACACTCGAAACTTCAGCTTTAGAATTTCTTTACGTTGGCCAATTTATTTTATCAGCTCAGTTGATAAAATCAAATTATCTTGCAACACCCCCTAACGACGCAGCACCGCATTTTGTTTAGAAACTTAACCCCTTTCATCATATTGCAGTTTGGCTCGAGAAGGCTCTCTCGGCTTAATTTCGCCCTTATTAATTGGGCAGGGGTATACAAACTTCCACTTGGCTACACTCGACGCCGTACTGAATTTCGAGACACTAATCCTTTGATTTGTGATAAGTAAGTACCAATTTTTATTTCAATCATTGTTTTAAGTGGTCACAGAGAATAAAACTGATCTTGACCAAGCCTCAGAACGTATGCCGACAATTCCCTATAAAGCAATAAATGACAATCCTTTTGAAAAGTTCCTCTACAATACTTGGTTACCGACAACTCTTTATTCTTCCCACGAAGCTTACTCCTTATCAAAAGCTAAAACCAACACATCTTGAATAATGCGGCTTTATTTGTTTTCAAAAGGTGCTTCTGAAACAATTAATAGCTCTTACTAGCACCAATCCTATAATCATATAAATTCAATCCTCTAATCTGAAACTGCAATTTAACTCTGTTGCTTCTTAAAGTAGACTGATCCCAGTATTAAAACGCTTCTGAAATTAACTTTAAACGGCTTTCGTAAGAATAACATTGGCAGAGCATTACAATTTTCGCGGCAACTTTTTCCATGTCTATCATGAGATATGTTCATTACATAATCCGATCTTCTCGAATTGCAGCTATAAAATGACTTAAAAGGCTGCAAAAATTGCACGTTTTTTTTGCTCCATATCACGAGACCAGTTTTTTTGTAAAGCAGTTTGCGTAGTGAAGAGACAAGCGTAACTATGCTGCATTATGGCGCTGACCTACGACTGATCCTTCCTCTGATAAAATAAAGAAATGTCGATCGAAAATTTCTCAGGCTGGTTCACTACTTTACACGATTCAAGTTGCCACAGAAGTTGAAAATGTAAGTCATTTCATTCGTCCTGCAAAATTTTCCTCGTCACATAAAGAACCACAAAATACTAGCATGATAAGAAAGAAAATACCGCATTGAATGGGAAGAATAAATCTGAAAAGAACTGACAATGATGGTGACGGATGAAAAAGATTGGAAATGATGATCTCAGAAAGTTTAGGGTCAGTATCTCAAGGTCTAAGTACCTCAACTTAATCCCTGCAAAGTTTTAAAAGGCATTGCAATAAAGTTCATTAAAGATTAACTCCAGTTCTTTAGAGATACCAGGCATAAACTTCAGCGCATGTTTTGCCATCATTGTCATTTACACTGACCCCTTTCAGCACTTCGCCGTACCACAGTTGAAGCTCTTGGCCGTGTTGGAAATATTCTGGATTGGAGAAGTCTTGGAAAACGAGGAATGGGGAATCTGGCCCGAATCCCGGAAGTGCGTACCAGGCAGACATCGCCTTGTCCCGGATAAACTTTTCACGTGGGAATAAGATTTCTTTGGACGACGTGGTGATGAAGGCCCCCAAGGGTGTGGTTCCGATGGAAGGATGATTTATTGAGCAACCCCACTTGCTGTGAAAGTCGTCTTTCTTACACGTGACTTTGCCACTGATATGGGCAACTTTGAGAGCGACGACAAATCCCTCCTGTGGGATAATGAAGATTCCAGGTTTACTTTGATTTGCACTGAAGCAGGCGTTGGTCACATTTAATTTTCGCCATTTGCCTGAAAACGAAATGAAAAAGTTACGTCATCTTTGTTATTTTCATGAAAGCTTAACAGGATGTTAGATAGAGCTGCATGGTAATAACCATTCAGTCGATCTTTGCATGGTCAAGTTAAAGTCTCTCCCCGAGAACAACCTGGGAAGGTCTCCTCAATCTGGTTAAAAGCGTTTGCAATTCTCTTCAATGATTGTCACTGCCTATTTCAAGGCTATTCTTTCGTTGTGAGCTCGTAAATTTCAATTGTTGGTAATTATTCGAGAGGCGAACAAAGAATCGGAGGTTTATTGAATTTTTGCAAATAGACGATAGTCTGAATAGCCCGTGCCCACATAAACATTTTACAAGCGTTTGCACGTTTTGAAAGAAGCCAATTCTTGACGTTGCTGATCCTAAAAGTGAACAAGACGCTTGTCCTAATACGAACCTGGTAAAGAGCTTTGCTCACAATCGAGGACTCTGGAGCTCAGAGTTAGAGGATCTAATTTGAATGCAAAATCCGCAGATATGAAGCTCTAATTCTCGTGGGAAATTTAGGTTTTTATTTGTCTCACGCTCGTGATTAAAAAATATCATTTCTCTTTATCGGACGAAAAGCTACAAAGTAACCATCTTTCTCTCCCTAAGTCAATTTTACACGGCATCTATAAAGTATACTGTTATTTTTTAATCTTCTTGTAGATCTTATCTAGTGTTTATTCCCCATGATCACAGCTCAAGTCGGCTCGATTTACAAGACTAAATTTGACTTCAAATAGAGCTACCGCTTGACTAAAATGAACCTTGACCAAATGATCAACTGAGGTGCAAGTGAAAGATAATAATTAAGATTGGAAAGGATTATAGTGGATTACAAACTGACCGTTTGAAACGTTCCCGACGTAAAAGCTAAAAAACAAATACAATATGATTTTGGCAGCCTTGCAAGAATTATATTTCGACATTTATGAACTCTGAATTTGGCAAGCATGTCTCTATGAACCTCTCTTTCTCTATGAAAGAAAAAGTTTTCTTGTTATCCTCGGTTGGATGTGTAAAACAAATTTGAGAGGAAAATAGTCAAGAAATGTCAGCATATCAGAAATTCTTTAAGCTCAACTGGTCCTAAACGCCTTTCTTTCTAGGCGTGCCTCGTTAAAGAAATCCCTCGAGAATGGAATAAGTTCAAACTGTAGTTTGCTTGTAATCAGATGTCTTTTTAACGAAGAATATTCGCCTTGATTGAAAGCACTTTTATTTTTTGACAAACGGTCTGATAAGCAAGGCAAACTGAAAGACAAGTTCTTGTTTATAGCTTACCTGGACTTCTAGGACACATCATTTGCATGCCCTGTCTCAACGACCCTGCCTCTTGTTTCAGTAGATTCCTCAGTTGTTCTTCTTGCTGCGCGGAAAATTCACCGCAACAACGTAATTTGGCTATTACACCTTGACAAAAGATTGAAGTAATCGCGCCCAATAGCAACAGAAATCTGGCCATGTCGAATGCAAGGACTGTTTGTTTGTTTTTTTTTTTTCACGCGTGGCCCTCAACTAGACCAGTTCCTGATATCACAGGTATCAGCGTTCAATGAGAAGGGGGCCTCATTAGAATGCTTTAAAAGCAGGATTGACGCCTACAACTGTTAAAATGTTTTCATCGGCTCAACACAAATTGCGCAGATCCGTCTGTTACCACGTATCCTTTGAAATTGGATGAGAGCGGATTTGTCTGGCGGAAGGATTATTGCACGGGAGGTAAATCAAAAGCGGTGTTAAATTGATTTTGGAGTACGCGTTATAATACCAAGAATATAATTTTAAAATACGTAAAGTTTCAGCTAGTAAGTCAAGAAAAAATAAAAGCGTTTCACCTCCTTAGAGAGAGGTAAATCACAGTGGCAAAGCTAAGAAATCTTTTAAGAATCCATGTTTATTCTGAACGTTAATATTTCATAAAATATGTCTCAGTAGTTTCTGCGCAACAAGCGACAGCAACCGTTACGAAATTATTTTGCAAACTATTTTTACTGTCAATGTCATTGAAAAATGCAAAAGCCAATTTAAACTTCAGGAAAGGAAATTGAGGGCTCCAAGCGAAACAACTGTGTATTAACAGTATATCAAGTATTCACAGCACGTTATTTTAGTAGGTTAACAGATTACGTCAGAGTTTTTTTTTACAATGTCATCGGCGGGAAGACATGTTTTGGATGTCAATTGCGTTCCAGGAGAAAATAATTTTAGATTGTTTGGCAATAAAAATGGAAAAAGCATACAAATAGACAAACTAAAAAAATTTCACAAAAATTTATAGTCATACTTTTCTTCTCGTTCCTTTTTTCAGTGAGTAATACAATACTGATTGCAAAGTCTAAATTCTGGGAGGTTCTAACAATTCCAGAATTATATGCTCAAATTTCGTTACAAGGGCCCCGGCCTCAGTTCGGGAAAAATTATTACCACTAAAAATGCCCGGAAAAAGGAGTTTTTTTCGATGTTTAAATATGATGTGGTCTATTTCAAATTTCGGGTTTTGTTCAACAATTCCTGATAAACATCGAAGGTCCACATCCTAATATATCGTGTAAAAGCTGCTTTGTGTCTAACAGCGGATGCTTGTCGGTAAGCGCAACCACTATTTGTACCTTAATTATAACTTGTTAAACAAAATCGGGTTAACATTGCTTTTTGATGTTTAGCGCCTTAGGGAAAACTTGTATCGTGAGCTACGTGGAAGTTTGGGGAAATATGCAAATGTAAGAAAAGGAAGGCCCAAGAGGACTCGCAGGTGGGCGGATTAGAAGTTATCGCTTCAAGTCTGGTTTGAACTTATACAAAAAAAAGCTTAAAAATTTTTCAGCTTCTTTTACATTGAGAAACGGTCTTAAGGCATGAATTGTGGGCATCTTTTTCAAGCTCAAAGATTAGATAATGATGAAAATGTCAGTTGAAGAAGTACCTCCTTCTTCGTGTGTTCGAGGGGGGTTGGATTTTCCAGTCTGCCAGAAATGACGCATAAGCTATTGTGTTTTCGCTCAGTTGGAGAGACCTGAGCAGGAGACAAAAGTCTACCGGCAGAGCAGAAAAAAATGAGCTTGATGTGCACGCAATCTTGATTGCCTCTCAGTCGAAATAGTTTTGGAATGATATGACAGAATAAATCTTTATATCATTCTGCATGGCGGAGGACCGTCCGCAATGGGTTAAGGGCGTTTGCACTTTGAACTTGGATCAGTTTAAGTGGAGAGAGACATAAAGTTTTGAAGAGGAAGAGTTTGGGAAAATGGCCAAGAACTGGTCAGTAGGAGCTGATGATGTAAGTTACTAAAGCATCTGTTCGCTTTAAAAGCAGAGAAAAAGGGAAAGACTCTTCTTGAAAAATGAAAATAGATACAGTCCTATTACACTGGCATAGAACGAGAAATTTATCTGTTCAAAATGACGAAATGTAGCAATTCGTGATTTGTATTGACATTATGTAATCATCTTTGTACGCCCCTGGAGGCTGGGAAATGATCGAAAACTTTATCCGTTTCCGTAACCTAGCTAAATTTTAATTTTATTTACCGTTATTTTACTTTTTCCTTAAACTAAATTTAATTAAATTTTAGCTTCAATTCAAGGCTTACATCATGAACTGGCATGATATTATCGCGCTATGCGTGTCAAGATCCTAGGTCAGTTACCCACACTAGGTCGAGATTGGGCGGAAATACGGAAAGACTCAAAGAATCTTGGCAAACAAAATAATGAAGCGAAAAATTTGATTGTTTAAGAACAAAATACTATCTTTTCACGACGGAAAGCTAATTTCCGGAATTTTCAGAACGCCGCACGTCTCCAAGCCCGTCTAAATCGACTGCATGACGGCAATCAACTTCTTTTACATTTTTTACTTACTTTCCTAGCAAAAAAAACATGCTGTTAACTCTGACGTTATTCGACTTTATTTTCCGCGTAACAATCATACTACTAAAGTCATAATTTAAGCTTATCGAAAATGTTGCTAAGGCGTTAACGTAGTATTGGCTGGACATCAATACTGATTTTATACCGCAAGACCTTTGCATTTTCTTAGAGGCTTTTCGCTCATGAATCTTTTCAGTACATCTCATTCTTTTATTTTATGTAGTAGGAATTGATATCTTTTAATATCTGTTTGCACGGTCAAAAAGACTCCATGTAACAAGTTTTTTGAAAGGAAATATTTGATATTAGGCTGGATAAAACTACTGCTGAAAAAGCGCGAATTCCGTTTTGGAATCCGTCAAGAAGACCGCACATGTACCGACTGATTTCCTAAAATAATAAAATAACTTGATCCCACAGGAAGTTTTACCTGCATATGTCGACACAGAAATGCACAGCGTAACTTAACCTTTATCTTAATTCTTCTCTAAGAAATCTAGCGGCGAAAACTTGTTTCAAAATAAAATTTATCTTTGGCCGCACTAACAATTCGTTAGAATTTCAAGCTGTTCCTATGGGTGTGTATTGTCATGACAGACAATAGTTGCCGTCCTGAGAGAGAATAAAAGTTGAATCAAGACGAGCTTTTCTTCTCTTTTTTCCAAAAGATCTCTTTGGGAAGCGTCCAAAAACGTTTGAAACTTCGTTCTGTATGTACCAGGTTATTTGATCCTAAATTTCTGCCGAAATATTCCCAACACTCAAAAGACCAAAGGCTCAAGCAGTTTCTATTTCTAAGAAGCTTACAATTTTAATACGCTAACAATTATAATCGAACAAGTATAATCTTTCGAAATTATAACCAAGAGAACATTTCGCAAAAGGCTCAGAAAGATTTCATCAACTACTTTATCTTCACGTGAACCTCCTTCGATTTTAGTTCCTTCACAGAGCAGACTCGTTTGATGTATTCTTTACGTATATACTCTCATTCAAACAAAACCGTGTTCCTCACAAAAAGTAAGAAGCTTAGCATGATTTCACGAACGGAAAAAGTTAGACTTTGTTCTAGCTGTTCTAATGGTCGAGTACTTTGAATTTTAAGCTCCATTTATTTGAAAGGGTGACCTTGCGATCAGCCAAGATTATATGGAACCGAGCAAACTCACATGCTTTTTTTTATCAGCTGTTCTTTCTCCGCGGAATTTCAACGCTGACCTCTGGTAGTGCTGAACTTGGCGGTACATTACAAGCTGCGGCGATAAGCTGCTTACGCCGAACATAATGGAACGTGAATTGGTTGATGGTTACATTCTTTAATCTTACGAGGTTTGCCATTCATGCGAGCTGAAAACTTTCACATGTCGACGTGATTGCATTGTAGGAAAAGCGGTTATGAGGAAAAAAAGGTCCGAACGTGATGGAAACGTTCTTCATCGAATTCAAAGTTCAGGAATGTAAGTAATCCTAAACTGTCATGCAACTTTGTGAATTTGATTAAATTCAGTAACTTGGCCGGCATTGTTTCAATCTTTGCAGACGACTTTTAAAGATGCCGCCTCAAATTTTCTTCCATTTAGTGTGGACTAAAACGAACCCAATCACCAATGAAGATTATCCTTTAATGGAAGACCGCCCACGCACATTTAATTTGCCTTTTTTTACGTTATAGTTTTAGTAAAAATATCTGAGACCTCTGCCCCCTTAAAATTCTTGGTCCGATTATAAGTTTGTGAAACTTTAACTTTACGGTTTTATCACTAATCGCCGCGTTCACCTTTCAGGTTGATCCAGTGAAGACATCGTCAATTTCTTTCGCCCAAAAGATTGAAGAACTTGCATTGTCCCAGCAACTCGGCCCCGACGTTCAAAAATGACGACTTCCCGATTGTTGGTAATGCTAATCGCAGCTGGTTGTTGTGCGATTTTGTGCAACGGATCTCAGTCTTGTGGTTTACTACATCAGAATGTTACAAAGGAAATTGACAGAGTGTTAGTCAGTGAACGTCATTCGTTTGGAGCAGACTTTAGGAACTTTTGTCTTTCCTATGAAAAAGGTATGTTTGCTAGAATTACGCCACAAACAACACAGTAGAGTGCCAGCTGCCTTCATTACCATAAGAGGAATTTTATAGAACGCAAACAGTTTTCATCTACATAATGCAAGCATGAAAGAAAATTGCTTTACTCGGAAATATATTTCAGTCACAACTTGACCAATTTCCTCTTTATTGGTAATCGAGCCAAGACGCTTAAATACTAAAGCAAATTCAGGAAACACTATGCGCCTTATTCCGCGAAACCTACACATCTGAAATTAAATCTTCGCAAATTCTTTCGTTGGAAAAGGTTGCATGAGCTAATTTCAGTGCTGGTAAACTTCGAAACAGAGAGAAACACGTTTACGCTTGCAATAAGAAATGTGTGAAAAATGATGAGAATGCCCTGATTAAAAAAAACACGAAACCCTCGCAATTCGCGGAACTTGTGATCATAACAAACTCAGTAAACAGAAAATTCCTATTTTTGCAGTCCTTTATTCGTAACATCAAAGAGACGTACTTATTTGCTGGTCTTAAAAAAGCATTACTACTTTGTTGACCTTTCTCTAAACCCAATTGCAAAAGAGATAGAAAATAGAAGTGAATCATTTATAGACCTAAAATCAGTCACTGTTCTATGTTGAATCTACTTAACAGCGGTTCAAACTGTTTTCATCCTGCAAAGCTCTACCCGCTTTCCTCTACGCCTTCCCAGACCTAAGACGTATTCGCTCACTGCGCAACTAGAGACGCATGCCCTATCGTACCGGTTTCTTGATAAACGGTAGTGATAGGCACGCGGGAAAATGCAATACTCTGCCGATTTTCAATTTGAAATTGGTGAATGTTGTGAGCTAAAGGCTTTGGGCATCAATGCAAGAGGAAAGTTTAAGTCTTTGTTCACCGTAGATCACACAAAGCGTATAAAATTATAATCCAATGAAGAAATTTAAGTTTACTTTCAGTTCTAAAATAAACATACAAAAACAGAACCCTCCAAAACCCACAACTGAACCAAAAATAGGTCTGAAATTTAAACGATTGCTATCTGAATAAGCTTAGTTCTGCTATCAACCTGGGAATACAGATAAGCCAAATTTCCTAAGCAAATTGAGGTCAATTACAAATGAAAAATTATCGGATCTATTTCCACTAAGTCACCGACGCCATTTACATGAAATTGATTTAACTTGTTTAATCTTTTCACAGAGAAGTGGCTGAGCTTAACAAAAGGAGCTGTCTGCTTTGGAGGGAGTGGCAACGAATATGCCACCCTTGTGGTACCAATAGAGGGCTTCCTAATGTCAGTCAAATTGACCCACGTCAGTGGACTCAGCTCATGCAAAAGAAATTCTCCCCAATACAACAGTAACTGGGGTTGCTCTCGCAATCATCCTGAACACGGCAGATCGCCCTTTAACGTTGTCGTAACGACGGCACCCAGAAATGACATTCTCTTTCCGACACATTTTTTTCATCAACACAACAAGGGATCCTATTGGTACGACAAACCAGAAGTGGACCCTCACTCACCGGAAATAATCCTTACAGATGCATCAAATCCCATTTATGTTGCTATGGGCCAAGAGCTCCGTGTGTGGTTTGGAGAAGACCTGTTGAAGTCTGGTGTGAAGAAAAAAGGAGGTAAAGTCTGTATAACCGCGCAAGCCTGGTACAAGCATTGAGCTGTCTACATGTCACGTGACCAATTAATGCATATGTTGCCCGAATAAATTTCAGAACGACCTCAAGGGAAAAAACTGACTTTTGAAGCTACTTTGCTCAGTTGAGTTGTAATTTACGAAAGACTATCTCTTAGAGTATTTTAAAGTTTTATTTAAAAAGTTAGACAAGTCGGAAATAAGACAAGATGCCTAAGGCTTACGTTGACAGTTCAGGCTTTGAATCACAATCCTACCACTCAGTGTAAAAGAGAATTTAAAGGAACTTCAGCATTTATCTCCCCCTATAACCAATTAATTTTCAGTTTACTCAATAGTAAATACCGAACCCCTTTCTCATAGCCTAAGAAAATAAAGAGAAAGCAGTCAGTTTCAGGCTTCAGTTATTGGTGACCACGTGAGAAGAAGAGATTTTAACTGGCCCGAAACAAACCAGCTCGCTATTTCAAGCAGGATTCATAGGTGTCACAGTGGAGAGGCAATAGGTTTTTGACTCCCCCCCCCCTCCGAAAAAAGTGAGAAACAGCCCTTCACCCCACACCCCTCTCCTCCTCCCTTTCCTCCCTGCCACTTTTTGTTGCGCAAATTATCGCAAGCGTAGCAGAGACTAGCATGGTAGACTATTCAACCTCGGTGTTTAGTTTCTAATCATTTCATCACGCTTGCTGGTATTTTTTTAATAACTTCCTGCTTATACATTGCCTTAAATCAATTACGCTTACATTGGACAATGATTGCAAAGAGTTTGCAAGCACCAAATGACCACGTACAGAGCAGTGCAAGATGGAAAATTTAAGTCGGGGTGTGCGTTAGCCTTGGTGACGAAGAGCTCTTCTACATCTCGAAACGCTCTCGCAGCTTTTGCGACCGAAGGGTTGATGTAAGGACTGTGAAAAGCGGCCTCTTTACAGCAAAGTGAAATTTTAATGTAAGTATAAGAGAAAGAAACAAAATATTCAGGATAGCCGATGGTACTGAGGTATAATACTGGTTTTTTATAGGTGCAGCTCGGATAACAAAGAGCTTATATGGTTGATGAGATTGTTCATAGCTCAGACTCATCTTAAGTCGTGCTGGCTCGATCGCGTTTATTTTCTTCTAAACTCATGAATGTTACCCAAACTGGAACGGCGTTCCACAGCTCGATGCTTTAGCACATGTCCAAGCAACGCGGTGACGTCACTGTGGCGTCTGCGCATTAAAGCAGGTTTTGAGCTGAAAGCGGTAGAGCCTGGTGTAGAATTTTTAATTCCGGGAAGCGCGATGACTTTTGAGCTTGAACAGTCTTGCGTTCGTCCCTTATTGAACGCAACTGATAAAAACTTGAAGTCGTTCTCGATCTCAAACAAAACATCTTTGCTTGCCTCTCTGTCATTAACTTCATCGTTTAGTTTTTCATGCGAGGAACACTGAGTTAAAGAGCGCCATTTTCTCGGATTTACCATTCCCGCGTTGAGCTTAGTCGATTCTATGGCTGGCAAACTATTCCTTCGCAACATCAGCTTAGACTTTTCTGGTCCAGTGGGGCCCTTCTTCAAATCTCTACCAATTTTCTTAATTTTGTGGTCATGTTCTTGCAGGAGATAGTTTTTTTCTCGATTGAGTTGATCCAACTTCTTTTGCAGAATACTTTCTTCTCTTCTATTAATCGCCAGGACTTGTTCGACGCGTTGTTCGTTACACCATTTTGAAGCCTTCCGCATGCGGTGTTTATCCATAAGAAATAACGAGAACAGATACCTGAGGAGAAAATAAATGTTGGGTACTGAATATGTAAACATGTTACGTAATATATGAAAGTATAGTCTTTCCTCACGAAACTTAATGCTTAAATATTGTAAGACTGAGCTGCCCGTAAGACACTAGGAAAATTCCAAAAGTTACCTTGCGAGTATAATCACAAGCTGCGATTGCAGCTCATTCAAGCTGACAATCGCTTTTATGCTTCATTGCTGAATACTTTCGAAAGGCAATTCTGCTTGAGCTTAGCGCGTTTGGTCCAAACTTTTTCGAGCCAGATTTTCCTAGAGAAAACTCTTTCTTCTTAAAATTGTCTCTAGACTTCAAAGGAAAAACGATGGCGCAGTTTGCAGTAAGACTATTTGTTTTGATGATAAACAAACGCTCGCAAGAGTATGAACGTACAATTTACCCTTGTTGGTAGTTCAGTTATTCATTTTTACCTGGGACACACAAGTGCTCTCGATTTTCAGGAATTAAATCCTCGATGCAAACTCATTAAGCCCAAAAGCCTCGGAAGAGAGTCAATGACTGCTTTACGAGTCTTTCTAGTGCATTGAATTGTTGAATCAAAAAGATCTACCGCCAAGAAAATAAAGGGACATGTACAGTGTTTGGAATGATGTTTATTACGATGCTTACAGTTCAAGAAACACACCTCACTTTTGTAATATCACAATGCGTAATATTATAATGAGTGGCGCTAGAACCTCTTCCTTTCACCTACCATCGCCAAGGGAACATCGAGTCTCTCATTGAAAACAGCTTTCTGAGTACATCGTGAATTGATGGACGGTCTCAGTATATCACATTTTTTTATTTACCCAAAGCATTTCTGTGAATTTATTTAAGTAAAACAGTTAACAGTTTCATCGATTTACTCTACGCGCGAAGTTTGCAAAAGCGTGCGGTTCTCGTCTATTCAAATATGCTAATTTTAAGCTTCTTTAAGCGACCATTGGAAAGGTAAAAAAGTGCCTCACAAATTCGAGACTTTGTTCAAATGATACTTCATTCTTTTTCTTTGAAAGTATCCAATAAGCGTTTGAAACTTTTTCTGTAAACTTTTTCATATCGTTCGACTTCAGCTGTCACTATTGCGGTTCCCAAGAGAACGATTCAAAAAGAGGCAACTATGATTCCTTTTAAAGAACCCTAGTAGTATCATTCAATTAAACAACTAACACCTGTAAAATCTTTTATTGATATTCTTTTCACCCTTAAAGTTTCCGCAACGGAATTAAGATATTCTCTGCCGGTAAATACAGTGTTTGTAACAAGTTCAAGTCGTGCGAAGGAGTATAAATTATGCACATTTCTGCGCTATTTATGGAATTTAATTTCAATTGATGAAAGGAAAAGGTTGAATTGAGGTTATTATAAACCACAGTTGTGGTTCAGTTATCTTGTCGGCCATGAAGGTTGTATCTGCTTATATCAGTAAACAACGTGTTGTAAACAAAGATGTAAGGTTAAAACTTCTTCTGAGTGATCCTTCAAAAGTAAGGCGTAAAGATGAAGAGATATCGATCATTATACGAAAAACAATAACCTTTATTTGTGGGTCTTAATGAGATTTACTAAGGATTCACAAAGCATTACGTAACCTGTGCGCAAATGTTACCTTTACGCCGATTGCAATCGAGAATTTAGCGTGAGTGTAAAGGTACTAAACAATAACGGAACTCTACTCTGATACGGGTGAAAAACAGTTTATTCTTAAAAAATTGCATCATTTTCCCAAAATATTTTACCGATTCAATTGCACCGTGCACTGTATCGAGATTTTGGTTCGGCAACGATAAAATTTACCTGATCCGATCATTGGGCTCTGTAATATTCTTCTGAACTTATGACCCCCCCCCCCCCCCATTGGCAATGATTGCGACGGCTGTTCCCCCCTCAGTTTCCCTTGAAAACCTTGTGATCTACCCAAAATCCTCCATCCCTTCCCCTCCCCCCCCTCCCCCCCCCCCAAGGCGATAGATAACGACCAGCCCCTCAGTTCATCCTAGCGACTAAGAAAGTAAAGAAAAGACCATGCGCGGTTGGCAGGATCGTTAGACGATTGCAGTACTCAGTTTTCGATTTATTCACACAAAAATATCTTTGTCATATTCACATAGGAAATCTTTGGATTTCTAGCTTCTAGATCCAAACGTATGAATATCAGCCAAACTAGAGCGGCGTTTCTCACTTCGATATCTTTGCATATGATCACGTAATGTCGTAACGTCACTGTGGCGTCTGCGCATTAGAGCAGCTTTTGAGTACGAGCCGGTGGAGCCTGGTGTAGAATTCCTAATTCTGGGAAACTTGGTGGCACTAGAGCTTGTTGGGCTTTGGTCTTTTTCGGTACCAAAAGCGACTGATAAAAACTTGAAGTCGTTGTGTATCTCAAACAAAACATCTTCGCTTGCCGGTTTTTTATCATGTTCATCTTTCGGCTTTTCACGTGGAGAACATTGCGTCAAAGAGTGCCATCTTGCATTCATCATTCCCGCCTAGGCTTATCCGGTTCTATGGCTGGTAAACTATTTCTCCGTAACATCAAGTTGGACCCTCCTGATCCATTGGAGAGCTTTTTGACACGCGCGTCAAAAGCTTTTTCAGTTTTCCAAATGTCGTACTCATACTCTCGCAGGAGATGGTTTTCTTCACGATGAAGTTGATCCAACGTTTGTTGCAGCATGATATCTTCTTTTCTGTTAAGCGCCATCATCTTTTTGACGCATTGTTCGCTGCACCATTTTGAGGGCTTCCGTATGCGGGGTTTATCCATATGAAGTGCTGGGAACCACCTCTGAGAAGATAATAAATCTTAGAGTATTTTACATTTGAAAACATAAATAAAGAACAAATGGTAAGTAAAATCTTGAGGCTGGCATCATCGAACTTAGCTGTGCGATTCACGGTGTTGTGCGACTCCGATTAGCGGCAAGGGATGAACATAAAGCGCAAGAGATCATTTGAAGAAAAGAGTAAGACTGCTCTTGAACTCTCTTCATCATTTTTATCTCCTTTGTTCCGTGCACGCCTGTTGTTGTTGTTTCCGTTTGTTTTCTTCTTTTGGCTCCCCGGCCAACACACGCCCAAAAGAGATCTCGGGTTTGCTTATAAGCGGGTAAGTGATGCCAATTTTTTCAACACAACACGCTTTAATAAGAACGAGGAATATACATCCGTAATTAGCTTCTTGAGACCGATTGATCAGCTATATGGAGAGTAGAAAGTAGACGGGGCTTAGAGCTGTTAAGCAGAGCTTTTGTTAGCCAGTTAGGATGGTGCTTCGATACCCAGAACCTCAGATGATGCGACGAGCAAGGAGACACTTGTCTTCTCCTTTGCACGCGCTGACCGAAATCATTTAAGCGTTATACGAATGCCAACCAGCGCCTACTACACAGGTCAATATTTTTACAGCAATTTTAAACTTTCCAAGCAATCACGGAATGTTTTGCCTTTGCTGTTTACTGAATAAAGCGTTTAGTCCTAATGAGAAAAGGCCGTGATTATTTGAGAGTTTTTAGGAAAACTTCGAGGTCACAATTTCGTGTAATCTTTCTATTCAGCCAAAAAAAAAGACATAAACTTATTGTTATTAGTATTTTATCCTGCGGTTTTTTTAATATGATCTCGACTGGCCATTCGCCTTTTCTGATTCTACGTTAAAATTGATTTTGTGGGGTTTTACCTGATGTGGTGTGATCAAGTTATGCAATAACAGAAAGTTTAACCTAAATTCAAGAGCACTGAGCGCTCAAACAATTTTTATAGGTTAAGTTCACGGTGCCGTGTACTAATACATGGTGCGCATTCACTGCTCGGTAAAATTAAAGTGAAAAAGTGGTTCATTCAATTGCTTTTATGTTTCAGTGCGGAATGTTGTTAAAAGCAATTTCTGTTTGCGCTTAGCGAGTTCAGTCCAAACCATTCTTTACACCGTTAAAGCCCAAAAAAATATTATAGTTTTGCTTTGGCTCAAACATTTTTACACTTTAAGGTGAGCAGAGATAGCGCCCATCGCAATGAGACTTTTTATTCTGTTAGTGCATTAAACAAACGCTTTTAAAGATCGCTGTTATCATAAAATTATCCCGTCGAATTGGTAGCGACAGAAATTAATTCTCACCTTTATTCTACACCAGTGGACTTGATTTTCAAGAAACAAACCCTCGATGCAAACCCGCTCAGCTCAAAAGCCTCAGAGAGAGTTAATTATTGTTTTTTTTAAACAAACGCTTTTAAAGATCACTGTTATCATAAAATTTATCCCGTCGAATTGGTAGCGACAGAAATTAATTCTCACCTTTATTCTACACCAGTGGACTTGATTTTCAAGAAACAAACCCTCGATGCAAACCCGCTCAGCTCAAAAGCCTCAGAGAGAGTTAATTATTGTTTTTTTATTTTGCTCTGTTGGTGATTAAAAAAAAAAGTAAGTTTGTGAGATTTGAATGGGTCTTTGTTCTACATGCCTTTATGTTTCAGGGGAAGGTTTAATTTGTTATTAGTTAGAAGATTAAGAAAATGAGTTACCATTATTAGGAAAATACGATATCAGAAATGAATTGCTTTGTCGGGGTGATATTGCTTAGTGTTAGACAATAGAAAGCGGTCCAAATGTAAGATTATGCAGTCATTACATTTAGTTCTGCTGCCTTCATTGAATTCGAAAATCTAGATTACCCCTTTGATGCGACTGAATCACAAAAATTGACCTGGACAATAAGCGACTTGTTCATTGTTCAAAATTATACTTAGTCCGGCCCTTGAGTTCTAAAAATACACCTCACCCGGGGCCCCTGACCTCACTCACTGAAATACAAAACAATCAATATGTGTGTTTATTTACGCAGAATCGCCAAGGGAACGGTAATCGATGGTTGAAAAAACTGTTTCGACAACCTTTCCCTAGCCAGCTGAGTAACCTTAATATTGGTCTCGCAGCCCTTCGGCCGAGGAAAGATTTGGGATCAGTAGAGGAAAGGTTTACCTGGGATCAGTGCCCAGACCCCTACCAGCTAAGCGGCCTTGCTTACCTCTCATTCCTGAATTCTTTCCTATTTTAAGCCATCTCCTTTTATCTGAACATTTATTTTAGTGAACGGTGTCAAGAGGGCCTAAAGCTAACAGCGGAAGGACATTTATTTAATTAAAACAACCCTCTTAGCTCCTGGAGAAAGACTGAGGCCCGTTGATTGTGTAAAATTAGACCTCGTGTGAATAACTGGCGCTTTGTTTTCAGAGCTAAAGATAATGGTGACCACACGCAGATTTTAGTTATTTATATTTAGGGGAAAAGCAATAAGGATTCATGTCGAAAAAAAAATTGAATGGATGTTTTTTCTTTTGCACAGAGTGTTTTTTTCTCAAGTGAAAATTAGGATTCTACAGTCTGCGACCGGAAGAATTAACTTGGCCGATGAAAAGTGGTAGGGCGGTACGGCCAATACAAGGATACCTCTTACAGTTTTCCAAATTTCGGTGGAAAAGTATTTTCCATCATTCATAACACCAATCATCAATAAAAACCCCCCGAGGTCTGCTGCTACCCTCAGGGAGACAATTTTTTCCCTATGAGCCAACCATATTTCACAGTCATTAGCTATTTCTTTAATTGTGGGAATTGTTGTACTTCCCTCGTGTACCCGTTTCTACACAAATATTTAAAAAAGGATCAAAATAAACGTGCTTCTCAATTTCTCCAGTTTTTCTTCCGATGACAAGAAAACTATAAAAGATCGAATTCGAAAACCGGAACTCACGTATTTCGCTTCTAAGTAGCCAGAATTTTAAAAAAAACAACTAAATATCTGACACGTGACTCCTTTATAAACAAACATGGCGTAGGTATTTTAGTTAATTTGAATCGTATTTCACAGCAAAATTTTTCTGAATCCAACAATTAAGTCAAAAATTTATTCGATTGCGGTGTCAAACGATTTCCCTTTAGTCATCCTTGCCTTTTTATTAGAACACAATAAGTCGCTAGAAATACGTGGAGAAACCTAATTTAGACTTCCTTGTTGCTATTTTGATCCCGGAAGTTATTCTAGTTTGCATATTAGATCGCCTTTGTGACAGACGTCAATTCGTGCGTAAGCGCGTTAATTAAAGAAAAGAGGAGACGTAAAAAGATGAAAATATTGAGCGTTATTTTCAGGTTCGACGAATTTGTGTATTTTTACTCCGACTTAGTGGTAGTCATTTTTTTCCCTTTTTATTTGTTTTTTATTTCTGTGACGCAGAGTCCTAAAATTTCCCACGTTGAAATACCTAAAGAGATAAATTTCCCAAGTTTCAGTTGAAAATTGACGCTATTTATAATAAAACGCATAGGAAACTTATACCTGTTAGCAATTTATATTTCGTAATCTTATAGAATTTTTTGAATATTTATTTTAAGCCTAAAAAATGTCGTCTAAAGCTATATGCTGCAGTGACCTTAAATGGTCATGCAAACCTCTGCCGCAGATAAGACTGAATTTTAGCTCGAGTGATGTAAATGAGATGTTTGGACTTGAAATTTTCATAACTTATGTGTAAAACTCCGAAGTCACCTTTTGTGAAAAGTCTGGAGCCGATTCAGTACAAAGTGGTCTATATCTGAAACAAACTTGGAAAGAGTACGATTGCCGCAGCAAAGGAAACCTACCGATTTTCTAGCTTCCGTCTCGCTTTCAGCCCGCTAACCGTAAACATTCTGATCACACATGATCGATTCACGTTACCTATCAGCATGAACATTTTGCTGGATTTTCAATTCTGGATATTGCATAGGGTTTTTATTTATTATTTCTTCTTATTATTATTTTTTTTAATTAGACTTAGGGTTATATTTGCGGTATGCTGCACGACGAATAAATCTTAACTCATTCCGTTTCATAACGGAGAAAATAGTGTATAATTTATGCTCTTGGAAGAAGCATGGACACATATAGATTACTGCATAGCGCGGCCGACATGTTGACGAAAATTGCAGGACTTCCTATGTTACTGGGAAATTACGCCTTTGTAAACGTCTTTAATTTATTCACAAGGAAACAAAACAGCCAAGTGTAACAAAATCCCTTTAGTCTCGCCGACCCCTAAACAGTTTTCGTGTTGGAAATAAAACAATACTTTCCTCTCCTTCCACCCCCTCCCAAAAAAAAAAGACTCTCAAAAAGTTCCGCAAATGCACCAAGTTCCTCAACCCATTCCTTCTACTAGTAGAGGGGTTTGATCTAAACGTTCATAGCGTCTAAAGAGTTTCCCCTTCCAACTAACTTTTGATCGATCTTTAAACGCCTTGTAAACGGCTTAAATATTAAATAGAATACATGAATTGTTATAAATTAGGAAATAAACATCTATCTTGCTTGGAGCAATGACAGAATGGCTAACCTGGATACGGATTAACATATATTTTTTAATAAATGCAATTGCTCATGAATAAAACTTGTGATAAACGTGATTCCCTTATTTCGTGTAAGGGCGGCTTTCACCAATTCGATTTCAAAATTTCTGCTTGCTTTAAAATATGCTTTTCAGTAATTATCATATACTGAGCTTTGGAAGATCGCTGACTATGCTGTTAGAACGCTTTCATCACGTAAAAGACAGCTGCATGTGTTCTTGCGTTGATGAAAATAGCCGACCGGCGAATTTCACGAAATGAGCATTGTGCTTGTAAGCACTTTTGATTCCCCCGAAATCTTAAAAAAATATATATTTGAGTATCCCTTTCGGGATAATGTAATTTCTTGACCTATAAAAGCAATACTTTACTACAAAAATTTTAAGAGGGTTTAACTCATTTAAAATAATTTAAGTTGCATACATTTTATTGTGAATCGTTAAATAATTACTTCCTTTTGTCAAGTATTTGCAGACAGTCAGTCTTATACGGAACTAGCGACCGGGAAACAGCTCGTTCCAAAAGATCTACTCTAAGGAATTGGAGTTTAAATATACATCGTCCCAACAGTGCAGCCTGTAACAGCAAACGTGACAGGATGATTTAGATATTTTAAGAAAAACTCTAAGTTCACTTAAACCAACGCTGCTAATCAAAATTCCACCACGAACAACGCCTCCTAAACCCAACTGAGTAAACTGGCGATGATAAACAGAATTGTGTCCGATGTTACCACATGAAGATCGTTGATACCATTTTCAGGAGAAATTACGGGAAACGCTAGCTCTTAAGAAAATAAATCATGACTCTTATAATTTCCTAAACTACAAATTTCCCTTAAGAGTTTCGCTTCCTGTCGCTGACACCTTTCTTCGTTCTTGCCTAGGCTCTTCAATTTGCGTGCAAGCACTCCGATAATTTACAAAAACAACAGAATTTTATTGTTTGGGCATTAAACGTTTCTCGTATGCTTTTACGAAAGTAGATACTTCATACGACAGAAATGGTTGAAGATATGTTAGGTGAAACGAGTTTACATTCCGGTCACGTAACCCGCAACGCAGAACGCAGAAAGTCACGGGCGACAGCAAACAAGGCAAATTTAGTTTCAAATTTCGAAGTCCTTTATTCGTTTGTGCAAGCAAGAAGGGAAGCAAGTAAGACACATGCAGAAAAGCAAATTTTGAAGAAGTCTGCCTCAGTGGAAAGCCAGGCTCTCTGCCAACTTACAAAAGCAACAGCATTTTGTTGTTTTGGTGTTAACGTTTTAGAACGGAAATGGTTGAAGATATGTCAAGTACAACGAGTTTACATTCTGGTCACGTAAACCCGCGACGCAACATGCAGAAATTCATGGGCGACAACAAGAAAGGCAAATTTAGTTTCAAATTTCTTCTCCGCTGAAAGGAAACCAAAATATTTTGAGGACAATAATATTCATGAAAATCTTGATGCTTATTCCACGAACCAAAATTTTTAATGGAAAAAAAATTTCATTCGAGAGGTTAGGAAGTTATCTTCCGAGTGACAATGAAAACAAGTTAAAATCAATTACCAACAATGATCCCAGGCAGTTATAGCCATAGTCTACTCAGGTAGACCAGAAGAATTCCTCTTTGGCAAAGTTCAATTTTAATTTTAATAACAATTATAAGAATTCGTTTTACGTGATGCAGTGCATTCTTCTCTTCAATAAATGGTTCAACAGAATATAGAAGATTTATGGAAATTAATGACGATTATCTGTAGTCTGTTTACCAATTATTCAATTTCCGGTAAATATATGCAATCGACCTTGACTCTTTTGTTAGTACACAAGTCTAAACGTGATTTTCGTCATTTGAAAACGACCCCGTTAACTACTGCCACTTTGCAAATGAAAAATATTCCTATCTTTCTCTAACCTGAAGAAAAGGAAAATGAAGTTTTGTGCTGATAAGACTGAAGGAAAAGCTCGCTGATTTTGGAATAAAAAAAGCTGCAACTGACAGTTACTCTAACAAAAAAAAATCTTCAATTTCCTTAGGCTCCTATTTATACGTAAGTGTTTTACGTGCGAACATTCAGAAAAATTAAGAAATCTATCCTTAAACTGCTCAAAATTTTGAATCTATATTTCCATCCCCAATTTACTTTTTCCCAAGGTTGAGTGAGTCAACAGAGCATCTAACGCAAAATATTATTTTGTTGCAACAACGCAGTATATCACATGTGAAGAATCACGTTCGCGCTCGCTCTAATTCTAAAATGAATTTTTTGAAGAGCAATCTGCTATGTACCAGCTTTTTGCCCATTTTCTAACATGGCAGAATTTGTAGAAATTATTACATCGATATATATAGTTTGTCAAATATAAATTATGTTCACGTAATGAAAACTGACTTTTAGCAAGGTCGTTCTAAAAGCCATTTCCGTCACGCAAGAGAATGCAAGTTTTAGCTATACTTCAGCTTGTGTACAAGAGTTTCGATAGGAACAAATTGGAAACATGCAAAAGTTTTGAAAAAAAGTCTGCTTAAGACATTTCTGGAGCTTTTGCAATGACTTGTCGATTAACA
Source organism: Pocillopora damicornis (assembly GCF_964200805.1). Taxonomy (NCBI): domain Eukaryota; kingdom Metazoa; phylum Cnidaria; class Anthozoa; order Scleractinia; family Pocilloporidae; genus Pocillopora; species Pocillopora damicornis. Next base: position 22,005,423 of record NC_142677.1, read on the forward strand.
CGAGGAATTGCATGAGGACAACCACGCTTTTGGAGATTTCACAAGTTCACGTGCGGTAGTCTAAGGCCCTTTAACCGTCATGTGGGTAGTCCCGTGATATGCAACTGCTCGAAGTTCGGGGGCCCCTAGAAAATCACCTGAGGCTCCAAACTCCGAAGTAAATCACCTTCAGTGCCAAGTAGACTTTATTAAAAAATAAACCGGTGACATCAATGGAAATGAGTTTCTTCATAGTCTTCCTTTGGAATCTAATAAGTGTCATCGGGGGAGACACCCTCTTTCACTGAAAGCGGATATTACTGACCAGGGTCAACTAGCAAAGAAAATGGCGAAATTTCCTAGAAACTGACTCAAGGTTAATACCATCTTTATCACAATAGCAAATGATTCCTCAAAATGTCTTCCCCTTTATTGAGATTCTTATTTATTTACTTCCTTAGCGGTGTTCCACCTAAGAGGACCTCTCGTGGGTGCCTTGGCTTTTATTATTTGCTTGGACACTTTGCGTTCAATATTCCCAAACCAAATTTTCCCGAGGTGATGTAATATTACTTATTACCAAAAATAGGAATTTCTATAGTGTAGATGCAACGCTGTACACAAATTACAAGCTGTAATCCTGGTGTAAATAAATCATGCTTTCATCATTGAAATTATCAACTGTTCAAAACACGAAAAGATGCCTTTCTGTGCGACTGACTTTTGAAAAAACTGTAAAAATTTGGGGATTAAATCAATTTTAAGAACGAAGTGTTCGAGGAAGTTGAATAAGTGATGAGCTGTGGGAAGGGACTAGGGAACTTTGGCCACTAAATCAGGCGGAGGAAATTTGTCGCTTTTTACCGATCTAATTATAGCTTAAAGAACGAAGCCAGTGGTATGCTTAATCTACATAAAACAAGTTTCTTTCGGAAGAAGAACTGATCGCATCGCCGACATCTAAAACACGTTCTTCAATTCGCGTGGCACATTTTGGCATCCCTTGTGAGTTCCTCTTTATTGTGTCACGTTCGATACCGGATATTTCTAGAAGCCTTTTTGATTGGCCTCAAAAACAATAAGATGGTATTTGAACCAATCAGAACACCGTTTTATGTTATGGTTTTTGTTATGGCGCGCCACAGATTGAACTTGTGATTAGGATGTTGCACTTAAACGATTACCTCACTTTTTTGTAGTCATATGCATGTCATAAGCTAAGCCGTTCTGTGCTGGTCCGGGGAAAAGTACAACTGTCATTAAGTGAAGTCCTTCATTCGTTTGAGCAAGCAAGAAGGGAAGCATGTTAGACACATGCAGAGAAGGAAATTTTGAAGAAGTACGCCTCAGTGGAAAGCCATTTCAATGTAATCGTCGCGGTTGCGTCGCTTCAACGAACTTTTCGTGCAAAACTAACAAGTTCGAACTCTGCAGAAACACGAACGAAAGTGCAAGGTGGATGCACGTTCCAGAAAATATCGGTAAGGAAATGATTCCAAACACCGGCCGTCTCGTAGGATCGGGAGGTTTTGGAACTGTGTACGAGGCGTTTTTGGATGGTAAAAAACTGGCCGTTAAGAAAATGCATCGAAACATGAAAAACCCGCACGCACTGTATGAGAGTGTTCAAGCAGAGAAATTGGCTCTCCCCTTGAAACATCCTAACATTGTACGGACTCTGGCTGTTTTTGAGCTAGAAAATATGCAAGATGTGTGGATTCTCATGGAATTTGCTGGTAACAGGACATTACAGGCGATTATTGACGATGATCGAGAAGTTCTGGGTAGTTCTCGCCGATGGAATTATGTGCGTGACATTGCCTGCGCGCTAAAATTCGTCCACGAGAATAGTCTCGTACATTTGGACTTAAAACCTGCAAATGTTATCGTCGATCGCCAAGATCTCTGCAAACTGGGTGATTTTGGATGTTGTCAGAGTATTGGATTAACTGCTAAGGACGAAACATTGCTTCCTCCGAGTCCCGCACCAAGCCCGAGAAGTTTACTGACTGGAACATTCGCGTACCGGGCACCGGAGTTGTTAAAAGGCGAACTTCCCAGCGAAAAAGCAGACATGTACTCACTTGGCATTTGCCTATGGCAGATGCTTTTCCGGGAACATCCCTATGGACTAGAAAGCCACTTTGTCGTTATTTTTGGAGTAGTTGCGCATCACTTAAGACCGTCGCTTGTTAATTTGCCGGCGTTGGCATCAACCGATTCAGACACGCCGGCTTATATTGAACTCATGAAGTTGATGTGGCATGCAAGCCCACTCTCCAGACCTACTGCCGAGGACGTTTTAAAAATTGTGGACGATATGAAAACCATGTGACAATCTGGTTCAACACATGTCGAATTGTACGCTAGTGCACGTAGGACCTTGTTAGTTTGCACGTAGGCAAGCAACGAAGGTTGTAGAATTGTCACTTTGCATTTGCCACGACAGAATTAATTTTTTACGATTTTATTTCTTCAAAATTTCTCGGAATTGTTTCATTTCAACTAAAACGAAATTTTCACTTTTTTCTACCGGATGTTTTAAGAGAATCTAAAGGTCAAATTGTTGACCGGTTTCGTGTTGAAATTCCGTGTATGTATGTTGTTGTATTTTGTGGCTGCTGTCACGACGACGTATTTGCATAAATCTCATTTACGCTTCAATACAAAAGATCTACGCAGTTTCCATTCGTAGACGAAATTTGTGATTTTGTAGTCAATTCTCAAAGGAATCTAGGTTTTCTAAAGAAAGCTTACACAGATAAAAAGGATAATTTATTACTGTATGTTTTGGTACTTTTGAGGCAAATTTCGACTTCCGTGACATGTAGCTGGAATTGGAAAATGGATCATTATTCGTAAAAGTGCTTTCTCATCCTGTAGAGTGAACTTTTTATAGATTGCACGTAAATTTAAGATAAATGTGTATTAGTTTCCAAGGAGATCCTATTTGTGAGATTTTGTAGTGAGCCGTAAAATTCATAACTATTATTTTCCCCTAGACATCATAATCCTTCGTAATTGTAAGGTTTTCCTGAATCTGAAAGTAATGTTTTTTTTTAGGTTGCATAAGGTATTGTTGTCGTTTTTTTTTAATGGTTTTGAACTTTCATAGTGCTTTTTCAAAAATTTCTATTCTTTATATTAATCTTAACTTTATTTACAATTTTGGTACATTTTGTGGGCCAGACTGGTGCAAAAAATGTTTTTTAATTTTTTTATTTACATTTAGTGGAAACCAGTACTATAATCTTAATGCTATAAAATAAAAATTGCACCGTGAAAAAACATTTGAGCAATTTAGTGTCTATAATGTATCATGCAAGATGTAAATAGTATTGCAAATTCATGATTTGAAACCTAGATTGTTGAATAATTGTATATTGATACCAAACATGTATTATAAAATTTACAGATTTAGGAAAGTTTATTTATTAGTTAAAGGAAAAATTATTAATCAGATTATTATTCTAATAGAATCGTCCACAATTTTCACAGCTTGATGAAAGCTAGTAGATAACTACAAAAAAGTCTGAGACTGAAATCAAAATATTGTTTGTACAGAGATCTGCATATTGTTGTAACTTAAGGTTGAACTGTACAAAATAAAACATATGCTAAAAGGAAACTTGAGATTTTGTGTACATATTACTGAACTTTACAGGTTTTACAATTCTGTTGTTCAGGATTGTTTTGAAAAACAAGGTTGCTGGAAAATGCACCCTATATAAAGACCATTAATATCTTAACATCTTGTCACTCTTGAAAGATGCAGAAAAATTGAATAATTTTGTGATGATTTCCAGACATGACCTGACAGACCTTTTGAAGGAAATGCTCTGTTGTCAGAAAAAAAAATAGAGCATTTATCAATTCCTTATCCATTCATCAATGAATAAATAGGTGAGTTGTAAGTAAAATATTTCCCTGAAAACATTCTCCTATTTTTCAATGTGTGTGATTTTATGCACAGTTTTGCTAATTTTTTTACTTGGGTTACAACCTACTTTCACAGTCCTATTTGAACAAAAATTTGGGGCTTTGAGGTCATGTTTATTGAAAATAAAAATAGTTGAACCTAAATCAGGGCAACACACTCTCTTCTGAAATATCATTGCTCTGGCTTATCCTTTCACAGACACGATTTTCACCAGAAAACGAACATGAACCAGTTGAGAGAATCAAACTGATTTGATAGAGTTTTGGTCATTTTCTTCTGTAATAGCTTTCATTGTTGCATGATGTGATCAGGATTAATTCTTTGCAATAAACTAATCGCAATATCAGCCTTGTCAATGATGTTCATTTTCTGCATTAGCCCACATAACATTAGGAAGTCTTTAGTATTCTGACCAAAAGCTGGAAAACTAGCAAAGAAGAAAAACCATTAAGCCAACACACAAGCTGAAAGTGGGAAGAATCAAGTGAGCAATTAGCTTTTGAAATTGGTACCGTATAGTTTTCAAAAGGAAAGGGGTATTGTTTTGAATAAATTTGACTACATCCCTAACTTAAGAAAGCTGTCAATACCAGTCAACTTTTAGAAAATTTGTGACTGTTTTCCTTGTTTCTCAGATAACTGAACTCGTAAGTGCTTGATATGAATAGGAACTACATAAACATGTAAACGACCCTACGTGACCGCGAGTTCAGTTTTTAGATCAGGAAGAGAAAAATTAAAATAAGCCTAAACGAGTAGGGAACTACACGAAAGATCGGGAAAGTTACCCGTAGTTTCGGGCGAATACTCGCTCGTGCTCATTTGAAACTGGGACCTAACCTTACACTCAACAAACAAAATGGCGGAGGTAGAGGACGTCTCGGATGAGCAGCAACAAATCTCAGGTTCGCCTTGCGACGAAATCGATCCAGCAGAAATTTTTGAAAACCAGGGATGTTTGGGGGTTGAAATATTTCCTGCGGATGACAGAGGATCTGGCTCAGAGTTTGACTCTGAGCGCGAAGAGATTGTTGATTTGTCATCTGAGAATGAGCTTTCCGACAGTTTTCCATACGGGGTAACTCCGCCGAGAAATATAAGAAGGCGCAAAGAGAAGTCAAGAAGAGAAAAAGATAAAGTGATCTCTCTCCTTAAAAGTCCTGTAACTCGTCCATATGGATCTAATCCTTCGGAAAGAACAGAGCTGGACAGACGGAAAAAGCGGGGTTCTACTCAGCTGACAACTGAACGAGCCTTCCAGAGACAACTCAAGCGAGGCAGTGTTGATGTTGGGTTTGTCAGTGTTGAAAGTGGTGTCCATTCGTCAGACACTTCAAAGTCTTTAGATGTGCCCAGCATCAAGATCGAAACCTCAAGTCCATTCATGTCCTTGGACTGCGTTTGCGAAGATTCTTCCGATACTTCAGGCATATATATGCGTGCCAGCACTGTCACGGAATCTGGTGCCATTACTCGAAGAAACGCCGGAGGACACAAGAAAGCATCTCGCTCAGAATCTGATCCTCATAGTTCTTCTACATCTAAAAATTTTCTCAATCCCTATTGTCCAGAGGCGAGAATGGAGTTCTATAGAACATTTTCTCTTTTGATCAAACTATCATTGGCTCATAAACAGCAAGAAAGACAGTATGGAGTTGATAACAGTGCCCTTGAGAGGCAAAGTTCAGAAGAAAATAAAAAATGGCAAGTGGCATTGTCACAAGCACTTTGGCTTGAACTGCAGGCTTGGCATGCAAACCGAACCATGGCAGAACAAGATCAGTATTTAGTTCAAGCTCGTGCTAATGTGGAAGAGGTGCTAGATGAGATTATAAATTTTAAAGTTAAGAAACAAGATGGGGACAGTCTGACTTTGAATGAAGAAACTGAGAAAAACAATTGTGAAAAAAATCAAGATGCAAAAGGAGATTCTGGTGTTCTTGATACTGATGGAACTGCCTGTAGTACCAATGATGATTTGCCTACTTCAACACAGTCATCACATTCAGTTGATCCTTCAGTGCACAATTCTTATACAGCAGATCAAGAAAATTTTTTTCAGACTTTGGAGACATCTGAAACAGAACATTGTGTAAATGAAAACAGTGAGCTTTCTTCTACTGAGACAGATAGCTTTAAAAATGACCTTGACAGAGATGCGCCAGATTACAAAGCTTTACGAAGCAGACTTTCACTAGATTTTAATCATAGAAACCAGAAACAGTGTCTCAGTGAAGCAAGAGAGGATTGTTTCTCAGATAAAACATACTGTCAGCTAAAAGCCGCCATAGATCAAGTTACAGAACTCTTTGACAAATTGGAAATGATTGAGCATCTTTATCCCACTCGTAAGAACCTTGGAGAGCAAAATGAAAAGTACACAAGCAAAGATTTCACAAGGAACTTTGAAACATTGTGTTTGTGGTTGAATGTAACCAGAGAATTATACCACAAGCTACATTCGATTGCTAAGTTTGTTGGTGTGAATCCAGATGAGACAAAAGTTTGGCAAGATTGGCTAGATGTTGGTCTTGGAAGATTGGGTATGTATATTAGTATGGTAGCTAAATTTTGTGCATGGGTTTCAGCTTTATTTTCCTTTGTTTTGAGTGTGTTAACCTTTTAACCTCCCAGAAGTGATTAACATATAATTTCTAAGTATAATATCCATACATTGTCAAGCAAGCACATAAAAAGAATACTCAAGCTTATCAGGTAGAAGCTGTTATCTTGATCTAACACAAATTTCTTTTACTAATTCAAGGAAATATGTAGAGGCTAGAAGGGAGAATTAACAATCAGATCTTGGGAGTTGAAGGGTTCATGGGAAATTTTGGGTTTGAAACACAAGAAATTACAATTTAGTCCAAAGTTAAAAAATTCAGCCACAACATGAATGTGTGTAATCCTTATTATCATAATTGCTCCAGTGCTTACAGAGATGCTCAAACTCTGATTGGTTGAGGATTGCATTTCATCTTACCATCATCACCTTGCACGAGGTGTTTATAGTACTGAGGCGCTAAATTTTAAAAAGGCTACCTTGCATTTTTTTCATTGTTACAGAGGAAGTGATGTACACAATAGAGAAAATTCAATTCTTAAGAATGCAAAAGATGCTATAAGGTTTGGAGTAATACTTTTCAAAAGAAAGACATCATGGACTTTTTTATCAATTGAATCAAACAAACCTTTCAAATTCTAGCAGAAACTGGCTCTTTATCTTGCTCTGAGAAATCAAAACAATTAATGCCAAATGGTTTTAACATCAAAAAGAATTCACAACAGAATTTGAAAGCACCAATTAAGTAAATGTACTAACTTTTGTTTGGGGATTATTCAGCAATATCCACTTTGCCTTCAGCAAATAATTATTAAATGATGGCAAAACAAGTTAACCTTCCATTCACTAACATCAGTATCCTTATTCTCCCTACTCTTCTCTACACATTTCTCTGTAATTAGAAGGAGAATTTGTTTAAAAATCAAAGCTTCTAAGGTTGGCAATCATTTCCTTATTCTCATAACCACAAGAATGATTCAGTTAGTAGTATTACATTGCCTGCTCAGGTGTGAATACTATTAGCCCACATGCACCAGTTTGTTAGTTTTTTAAATTCAGTGGAGTTTACTTTTGTATTTTTTTTAAATTTATTTATCTGGAAGTAATTTTTTGCAGATGATATGTGCCCAGCCTCTGACTTGAATCTTGATGACAATGAAACTTATTTTTCATTATCTGACGATGATAATGATGATGAGGAAGAGGAGGATGAGAGCAATGAAGATGACGACGTTGATGCTGATGATACTGAACAGAAAAATGGAGGACCATCAGGTACTGTGCCTTCATCCCCAATGAGAACAATGTCATATGAAAGTCAGACAAGCACAAGCACGCCTTCACGGCCATCAAGAGCAAGTAGCAACTTGTCCAACTTCAAGTGGAGTTCAACATCAAGGTACAGACCATTTGTTGATCACAGCATCAAGAAGATGGGGTTGATAAAGCTTGGGAAGAGATTAGGAGACATTCTGCACACTAGTATGATGAAGGCTAGACAAGCCCTGGTGCTTCCGAGCAACAAATGCCAGGACAATGAATGCCAGTGTTGTAACCCTGTTAAATTGGAGCACAGGAAGTGGTCTGTAAATCATTTGGATGCACTCATGAACGGAAAAGAAGAACCAATTCAACTGTTCAGCTGTAGCTGTCATCCTCATAGAAGAGCAATGCACTGTGGGAGTGAGAATTTTGATCATGGGATTTGGGTGGAGGAGTTCATTAAAGAAACTGGTCTGCCCTCCTTTCGATTATTGTACTTGTTTCTGGCACGAGTTCCATTAGACATCATCCATGAATGTTTGCGTCTGAGGCTGCAGCATCGGCCCAAGGGGGAGCCATCATCATTGAGTGTGAGACAGGTCAGACACAAGATTAGATATTTGGTTAAGTCATATTCTCTAAACATTAATCTATACACTGTTCTCTATATATTTCTTTATGATAATGACAAGGAGAGTATGGGTAGCAATCAAGAACTTCTTTAGCTGATGGTCATTTCCTTTTTTCTCATTTCTTTAATGTGTGATTCAGTGGGGATACTATAAAGAGAAATTAGATGAAAGTCATGTAAAAATAATTAATAATCACTGATTTTTTCTTATAACTAGCTAAGACACAAAGGATAGGGATAGGAAAGCTGTGTATGTACTCATATTTACATTAAAGGAGGGGTGGGGTTCTTGGTACTGGTTAGATTTTAACAAAAATTAATTTTGGTCTGACATGTATTTGCTTGAAGGAACCAATACTTCTACAAACTTTGATTTGGTTTCTTGCCATAAAATTTTCTTTTTAGCATGAAAAGATTCTGAATAATGCAAATTTTTTCATCCATACTTCTTGTTTGTTTTTTGGTTTCTTTTTACTGCATTTCCTCCTCCAGAATATTAACCATTCAGGGAAAAATATGATTTATGAAAAAAATATATATATATATTCTCAGCCACAGCACTCAGTGACTTTGTTTTACACTCAGTCACTTTTTTTTAAAATTTTTTTTGATACACAGCTTCTGCGAGAGTGTAAAGATGTGCTGTTAGGTGGTGTTCTTGTGAAAGACTACTACCTTGATCTTGTGGGTGGAATTTCAAATTCAGAAGACTTAAACAAGGAAAACACAGAAAGTGACATTGAAGGCTTTGAGCAGGATCTTCAGAGTTTGCTGCTGGTAATTTTTGGTTACTATCTTATCTCAGCATGAAATTGAATTTGAGTTCATTGTGAAACATGCATCATTATGTAAAGTCCATGGTTGTCTGCAGGCTAAGGGAATATAATTGACATAATTTGATCTTCTGTCTTATAAAAAATAAGGACAGGAAATTTTTCTATATGAACACTTTGTATCACTTATCACAGTAAAGTATGGAAGATTTCAGCTTGTTTTACTCCATCACTTAGCTGAACACTGAAATTTCCATAAGTAATATTGACTGAGCTGAAATTTTCCTTTGTATATGAACAAGAGGTGGACTTTTTTTTTTCTTGGTAGCCTAGCAAGTCCAGTTACCAGGCTCATGTAAAGAGTCTATTGATAAAGTCTACCAAATAGTTAACCATTTCCTCCTGAAAAACATCTATAAAATTGTTTACTGAGGGGTAAATACTGAGAGTCAGCACAAGCCCAGAAAATGCACAGCCTCTGCTTCATGTATAAACAAGGACATACCAATGAGTATCCACTTTATTGTGGGTGCAACCATCTTAATTTTAATAACATATGATCACTAAGTATGATAGATAAAATGTCAGTGAGAAAGAGAGGTATGCCACAGATGTTTTTCCGCTTTTGTTAAGCTGTTCTTTATATCTTTTTCAATTAGGTTTATTTTGAGTATTTGCACAATGTCATCCACTTGGTCCAGAGGCTTCCTCAGGCATCCAAAGGACTAAAAAACATTCTTGAAGAAGAGTGGAGCTTTGTGAAGAAACATTGCCGCCATATTAGAGGAGGGGAAGTGGAAGGAGGAACAAGATTTTGGTATTGAAATAATTGCTGTGACAAGTTGACATAGCACCATAATTAATAATTGCACTGCAACACTAAAATTAAAAAAACTGTTTATATACATGTTGGAGAAAGATGCAAAAACCTATCAAGAGTGTGGGTGGGCCAAAGGAAATAATATATCTTCATGATGATCTGAGCCCTAGTCAGTTAAGTTGTTGAGTTTTTCTACTCTACCATTATGGTCATGTAATTGGTTTACAGTGTTCTCCATTGCAGGTGATCAGAGGTTAAACTTACCACCTAAACTTGCTTGAAATTCTTGAAAATTCAACAAGTAAAAGGGTTGTTCTATTGGCTTGAAAATTTCTCTTACCTGGCATGCTTGAAATAACAGAATACAATGGGTGTAAGATCCTGAATATGGCAAGGATCGGTAATGTTGAAAGCATCAGCAGAGATACAGAATGAGTGCCACCAGCATTTTATAAACACTATTACACAGTATAAGTGCTCTTTGAGAAATCATTGTGATTTTGGGAATTATGAATGATCATTACTTTTAATTCTGTTGATTATCTTTTCCTCTTTTCAGTGTCATGGCTTCAGGACTGCTTGAGTCAACTGGTGACTTTCTAGAGTCTGAGTTGGATCAGAGTTGCTCAGATCTTCACAACAACACTGATCATGGTGAAGATCTCAGGTACAGTTTATAGTGTTGGATTACAGATGGATTAAAATCAATGATGAAATTTAACAAAACAACTGGAATTGTGCCAACCACTGCAATTGCAAATATTACAAAAATTGCTAGGCACCCAAGGTAAATCAGTGGCAAAATGCAACTTAGTGTCAGTGAGACTTGGCTGTGAAATAGCTGGAACTTGAAAATATTACAGATTAAAATTAGCAAAAACTGTCTGTTAAAATATTTTTCAAGTCCTATCATGATCGTCATACCATTTTAGTAAGATGCTGTGTATAAGCAGAGATGGCTAGGCTTTTAATGCAGGGGAAACAGTGATACTTTTTATCATAAGCTACTGGTATTTTGCTGCTGAGACTGTAGTAAGCTCTGACAATGTGATACACTTAGCCTGTGTGTCAGAGTTTTTTTATAATCATGTAATGTTCTGTCTCTACAGGAGGAAAGTGCTTGAAGCTTGCAGAGGTTTTAAACTTTTGTTTAATGAAGCGAGAGAAAGGGCCTCTAAAGCCCTTGGTTTCACCAAGAAACTCCAGAATGACCTTGAAAATGCTGCAAAGTTCAGCATTGACGTACCCATGAATGAGCTTTTGATGAGGCTAGAAGCTAGTGGACATGTTCAGGTAATGAAGAAATAACCTTTACAATTTCAATGTGCAAACTAATTTCTCATTACAATCAAATTTAAATGTAAGTGTGCTACATAATGTATAATATACTTTTCAGGTCATAGTTAGACACACAGCTGGACTTTTTATGTTTGTGCCAAAAACAATGGTGAAGAAAAAATGGTTAGTTCAGTCAAATATTAATTTTTAGACCCCTAAGAGTGATTAGCTTCTAATTTGTCTCTACAACATCACCCCTGCATCTCGCATTAAAGTTATGAGAAAAAAGAAAAAGGTTACCAACTGAAAGCAGCTCTTTCTTGCTAAGCAAATTCTCCATGTCAGTGTCATGAGAAATGCATAAAGAATAGTATGGAGAATATGCATACTGATGTTATGGTGCAAAGCATTACCTAAAGATGAGTGGTTACTGTGTTGTTGTTCTGATTGATGAGCCTTTAAGCAGGGATAGTCTAAAAGGAATACCTCTTAGGGCAGTTCACAAATAGATGGGCCTATGAAAGGGTTAGGGAGGGTTGATGTGTCAAATTTAAACTCTAGTTTGATGTCATCCTTTTGTTTCAATGTTACTACAGTCAAATTATCCACCTGTTAAATTCTTGCTGTGTTCATGAAGAACATGGTGATCAAGTTGTTTCAGATGGTTCTGGATATCTCCTCATTTTGCCACCGTGTGCCTTAGAGAATGGAAATGATGTGCCTGTAACATGGAATGGCAAGACGGTTGTGGTGAGCCCAACCATGGATACTGCTATTAGTTTAGCAGACATACAGGTACGTTGTCAGCCTCTGCTCTTCAGGTATCCCTCAGCACTTCAGGCTGCAATGGTTTGGGTCACTGTTGCACACAGAAAATAATTTAACCACAAAGTTTTTGTGCAAGTTTCTAAGTAGGTAATCATGTAGAAAGCTGTCACAAGTTTACTATTTACATTGTAACAATTCAACTCTCATGAGTGACCAAGACAGAATTTCTCCTTACAACATCGAAACAAAATCAAACAGGCAAGTTATGGGAATAAAGAAAAATATGAATTAGGGAGATTATTAGTTGAACTAATGCCAAATTCTCTAAACTCACATCATATGATTTGCTTAACAGACAGTAAGGAGAATTACTAATGAGATCATGGGAGTGAAAGGGTTCATGGACAGTTATTGTAGTCTCAGTACTAACAATTAAAACTTTCCCAGTTTACCTTGATTGGTGGAGTATTAAGACTTAAAAGTTGCTTGAAAGTGCAAAATTGACAGCCATACTTCTTATCTCATAGACATGGGGTATTATTGCCATTTTATTCCCAGCAACTAAAATTCCATTTGTAGTAACCATGTAATGATAATTTTGTTGGTTGCCAAATGCAACTTTGAAAAGAGTTAAGTCTGGAGACCTGCCTCTAGAAATGAATTAGGTACAAAGTCGTCTACAACGCACACTATGGAATTGTCAGAGGAAGTAAATTTCTAAAGAAACAGAGGTATTGCATCAATGGGGGTATTGCAAGCTTGGTTAGTATTATCAACTGAGTTGATAAAGTAAATTGGCCACTGTTAAGAGTTTCTAAAACAGACATTTTGAGCATTAGCCCTATGTCAGTGTGAAGGGCTGACATAAGGCTAATGCTTGAAACATTGTTTAAAAAACTCTTAACGGTGGCCAATTTACAGTATTTACTCAGTTTATAAAACCTGTTATCCTGCTATGGAATTGCTTTTTGTGAAAATATCCTGTATATCCATGGGTGGTATTTACTTGCATCCACCAGTAGATGTCATGCCTGACATTAAAGCCAATTTAACCATCTTTACAACATACATGTACTAAAAACAGCACTTTTCCTTAACTTTTTTTTTCAGGTTGGAGGTATGATTTTGGTGGTACAGAATTCCAAAGACTTGGATGAGCAGCGTGAAGTATTTCTTGACAGCATGAGTTATTTTGTCAGCATTGTAAAGCAAAGGACATCCAGTCATCAAGCTATTGCAGAAGCACTTGATGAATTGCAGGTAGGACATAATGGCAATCTACAATTATAATATACATGTAACTGATCCAACGGTGGTACCTGTGGTTACCACAAGTGACATGAAATATCACCAGGAAAGAAAACTAACACACCTTAGAGAACTGTTTTTTCTCTTTTTGGTGTTAGTTCTAACAGAAATCTTTATAAGGATCAGGATTTATCAGTTCTGTTGAATTAACCCTGAAACTCCCAGAAGTAATTAAAATGTAACTTCTTCCCATAATATCCAAACATTATCCAGCAAAAAAGTAATGAGAAGCTTAAAGAAGTTATTACCTTGATCTAAAACCACATTGTTTATAACTAGTTTACAGGGAAATTTGTTACAGCTAGAGGGGAAAATTAACTTCCAGATCTTGGAAGCTAAAGAGTTAAGGTTATGTCCCTTTCAGGAAGCCTGTCTGAGTCTCCGTGAGAAAATTGTTAGTGCTGTTGAAAGAGTTGATGAGAACTTGGATCTTGATAGCATGTTTGAAATGGAAGAGACAGAGAAGGCCATGGTTTATCACACCTACACAGAAACTATGCACCTGTGTTACAATGTTGGTTTTGAGGTACATATAACTTGCTTATCATGTCAACACCTGAATTTGCCTTTTACAGTTACATACTCCTGAAGTGTTTGATATTTGTACATTTGTTTTGCAATTATTAGCTTTGATGCTCGAATCATAGACAAGTCACCTTACTCCAAGTTTATACCGTAATTACATAACTTTGAAATAAACACGAGTTTTCAAATTGCATTTCAAGTATCAAAAAGAGGTGGCACGTTTAGTATTTGGAGAGAGAAAGGACACTCTTGGGCAAAAAATGCTGAATTTTTCCAAGCAATGGATGAAGTTTGTAATGTCAAAGTGTGAGAGAGGAAGAGGCACAAGACCAAGGTATGGTAGTTTAAAAAAAGAGTTAAAAAAAGGTAAACAATTCTTAAGTCTGCCCTTTTGGATAGAGTGGATTATCTTGCGTTTTAAATTTCAGCTGTGTCGTTCAGTTCATTTATTTTTTTAATATAAATTTAAATGTTTCTTTGTAGATGGGCAAACCAAGGTCTTGACTTTCTTACAGTAGCATGTGATCCCAAGACATTGAACACTTTATCAGAGTCTGCATTCCAGGTATGAATTGAAAATACATACTTCTCGTTCATGGGATATGTTGTAAACTTTGCGAAGATCAATCAGGCTTCTTCCAGATTTGTTGTCTCTGCTATGATCGTGTTAAATATTTTTTGAACTGACATTTTCTTTACAATTTGTTCTTGAAGGAATTGAAGAAAACGATCAACGGTTGTATTTGTCACGTGATTGGAAGTGCAGAGAGCTGCAGTGGGGTCGCAAGTCCAGGTACACATTTCTTAAATATGGATTGCTTTTGACTAATAATTAAAAAAAGAGAGAGATTATTTTATAATTATCCGCTGAAGGCTTCTATTAATTACTAGCTTATTAGCCTGCAGTGCAGATGTCTTATTTGGACGAGTTAACGGTACAAGCTCACGATTGTTTATACGACCGGCCATGTTTGATTTAGAGTAAGATTGGACGGTGGGGGGAATGGGGTAGGGATGGGCAAAAAGAAGTAATTTCTATTGCCCCACCCCCTCCCCTCTCCTTCCCTTTGATCGTGGCACAGCCCATTGAGAAAAATTTCATTCTTTCCCCTTGCCTTCCACCGTTGTAAAGATCAAAGATGGCAGCTATAACTTTCATCAAGAAAATATTGTGCACTCACTCACCAAAACTACTAGCTTCTGTGACTGTGGCAGCGACTATATTTTCATCCAACACATAAAATGCAGCCTGTGCGACCAAATGCCCCCCCTCCCCCCACCCTACAGAACTTTTTAGCTATCTAACTCCAAGTTGTACTCCTCAGCTGCGCTACGAAAATAGCCGACTTATGTTCCTCCTAGCTCTTGAGATTTTTAACCACTTAATTTTTATTTGGAATATCATGCCCTTCTTTGTGCATTGCACCGAAAAGATTACCTTTACTCAATCCTGTAAGTGGAACTCCAAATGCGAAGTTATTGTTGTATCCCAAGTTGAACGAGGTATCTTTTTTATACCAAACGTAATACTCGCTATGTTGCTCTCTCTCTTCCCCCCCCCCCCCCCCCCCTCAGCATACAGATCTCAGAGTCCAGCTTGCCCATCCCCAGTGTTTGGCAGAAGTGGTTCCACAGGAGGACTTCTGAGACCTCTGTCATGGCCGGCAGGAAAGCCTTCCAAATCCCCAGGAGACCCGGCGGATTCTGATGAAAATCAGTCCACGCGACGGCAGCTGTCAGATCCTCTGGCCAAGCCACAGTTCCAGAGTCTAGCAACAGACGTTAATGGTTAGAAGCTTTTACAATTATTAAGTCATGTCTTAAACCCTCAACTCCCATAATTCTGCCTTCTAGGTTCTAAGAGAATTCGGTTCTGTATCTGGATAACATTCCCGAGCTGATATTTTTGTCCTTTGTTTTCATCTTTGTACTGGAGGATATATTTATTGGGTAATTTTTGATTGAATGTCAAGAGTAATCTGGGATTGCTGTGATTTTCTTTTACTTAGCTCTGGAATTGGTCCGGAAAACTCGCGCCACCGTTATAGCCAATCAGATTTAAAACTTATGGAACTTGTATTTTCCCGCACTTCAGGCAGTTTGATTGGTTTTTATTTGAGTTCTCATTGGCTCCTTGTGCTATTTTCCACTCTTTTGATTGGCCGTTGTCATTACTATTGTTTTTCTTAAACGACACTCAGTCGAAATGCTCTCTAGTAGCAGATGTCACATGTTAATACTTACTGGGAGTTAAAGAAGGGAACCTGTCAATGCAATTCGTACACGAAAGTCTCAGTGGGGTTGACCGTTAGCCCTAAAACAGCCAAAAACTTTAGCCAGTAGGAGTGAAAATTTACAAATTTTTAGTCATAAAAAAAAGGTTAACGGTAAACAGTTTTCCTTCCGCAATGTGTCAATTTGGGCTAACTCCTAACTGTAAATTGGCCAAAATTTCAACCGTTAGCTGTAAAAACCATCATCTCATTGAGACCCTCTTACGCGCTGCTACAAGATTTCCTGAAAATTTCTTTTTCTTTAGGGAACGATGGTGAAGGCGAAAATGAAGAAGATGGTGAAAAGGATGGCATTAAACATAAGGATAGCTTTGTGGCAGAGCCAGGTGCACCCCGGTTAGAAAAAGTTCGTCACTCCTTGAATAAACTGGAAAGGAAGAGAAACGATTATCTATATGAAAAGCATGTGATTGGGCGAGTGAGCAACAGACGCCGTGATATAGTCAAGGAACTGGCTTGCATTTCCAGCAGAAAAGTGCCATTTAAGTGGCAGCGAGGAAATAAAATAGGTACAGTTATGATTAAAAACTCTCAGGCTTTCTTGTGTTGTTAAAGTCCAGTTTCAGCTGTTTACATTATCAAGACTTATTTTCGTGGGAAAGAAACTCAAAGAAATATATTGAGTCACCTACTATCATTATAGAACCCCTCCTCTCCATTCTTGTTTCGTGGGGATAGCTGAATGAACGGAAATTAAATTGTCACAAAACCTGTGTACCATTTGGTTCTCCTTTGCGAGGAGCCAGTGGCAAAATTTACTGTGTTAACCTCCCGAAGCGCGGAAAACTTTAGTGACCAAGTGTCGATTGGTGCCAGGTCGGAATCTGATTGGTTGGGACTAATCACGGAGCGTTAACGAAATATTGCTGTACAGGATTAGTTTCGAGATGCTCTTTAAATCGCTCTACTCTGTGGAATTGAAGACTTACAAGCTATGTTTGTATCACGTTTTGCCTCGTAGGTGAAGGTCAGTTTGGAAAAGTGTACGCTTGTGTTAATCTGGATACAGGTGAAATGATGGCTGTGAAGCAGGTTAGAGATCAATGCTAAGAATGTTTAAGCGTGCCATACTTTTATTGATAAAATTTCATGGTTAGGAGGAAAGTGAAGATGGTAAATTTTTAGCGTAGTCGTCGAAAAAAGAAAATCGTTTTTTGTTAGGCCTTGAGCGTTCTACACTTGCGACAAAACGAATGATAACTCTCTTAATTTCTTTGTGGTTAAGATCAAACCTTTTTCTCTAAGGTTAAGTGTGATCTCCTTATTGTGTCTTCGATGAATTTTTTTTGAAACTTGTAGAAGAAACCGTTAATTTTATTTTTTTTCTACAGATCAAATTTCAGCCGAACGATCATGGTGAAATACGGGATTTAGCGGATGAAATTAAGAACTTTGAAGGAATACGACATGAAAGTCTGGTGAAGTACTATGGTGTTGAACTTCATCGGGTGAGCTTACACACAATTTTCGTTTAAACTAAATCAAGATTCGACGCGACAACACAGCGGTCATACGTTTACGCATGTGCTAGCTTTGTAATCACGAAGTAGAGTGTTTTCCGTCTGTAAGAACTAACTTGTCCCAGACGAGTCATATCACAAACAGTCACACAAGCCAGTAAGTCACGGTGTTTTAGAAGCGTATAACTTTCTTGGTAAAGTTCAAAACAGGATGGTATCGATAGGCTACCTGTCCTTAAATAAGCTTTCTGTTCGAAAAGTCTCGGGTTTCCTTTTCCCTACTTATGTTTCCTTCTACAGATTTTTATGAACGTTTCAATTTTCTTTCGCCTGTTTTGCGAGGCAGCGTTGTTTCTTATGCTATCCTTTAAAAATGTGCGCGAGAAATTGGCGCGCGGCCGGCCAAAATTGATCTTCCCGCGCGTGCCAGACATTTTACCGCTGTGTTGTTCCCGACTGGTTTGTAGGACTTTTCCTGAAGCTTACCTTCATAATTTTACATATACCAGGTTGCTCTTTGGCTAAGTTAGTGTAGTTTTATCATTTCCGTCTCATAATTTACAGCATGGAGTTCTCAAGCTGTTCATGGCGTGAACGAAAAGCGAAAGGAAACGGATTAAACGCAGTGAACTCACAATAAGGAAAAAGAGAGAAAACAAATTTTACGGTCGAAAAATGAAAGAAAATTTGTAGTTATGGGTAGTGTCGTTAAATGTTTGTGGTGCCAGCTGCAAGAGCTACTTAGGTGGAACAGTACCTGGAAAGTAAGAGCTATACGTTTGCTTGGAATTGTGCTTTTCAGGACGAGATGTTCATCTTTATGGAATACTGTGCGGACGGCACTATATCAGACGTTGCCAAACTTGGCCTCCCAGAAACAATGATCAGAGTGTATGCTTACCAGATTCTTGTTGCCGTCAGCGTGCTTCACGAAAAGGGTATTGTGCACAGAGATGTCAAAGGTAGGTTTCACTGCATCTTGGAAATTAACTGATACGTTTTGGTAGGCAATATAGGAAGACAACCCATTGCTACAGTACTACAGTGTTGCTGCTCCTCTTGGAAGGAATACTGGCGTATGCAGGTTACATTTCTGAGCGGAGAAAAACTGTACGAGACAAATGCTATGAACAACTAAAATTAGGAATGTGGCTGAGTTTTTGGTAATTGTTTAGGCCTGTTAGATTATCTTGAAATCCTTGTGCGAGTCTTGTGAGCCTTGGTTTATCATGTGCTCCAAGACTACACATTTATTTTTACCTTTTGAGAGACTGTTGTAATAGCGCTTAATTCATTTACGATAATCATCATCGCTGGTCGTTTTTGTCCTTGCTTAGAGTCCTTAACGGGAATGTTTTTTAGGTTTTAGTTCTCGAAGATTGGTTGTTTTGTAAGTACTTTGTTGTTCATTTCGAATGTCTCGTGAAATTTTATTGGGTTAGTGTTCCAAAAATATGTTTACTCTGCCAAGGTCAGTTGTCCTGTAAGCTCGAACATGCCTACCGATAGGATACGCAATAGCATGTTCTTGGGGCTGAAAACTGCCTGGACGATGAGCTGCCACTCCAAACAGCGCTGAAAGTATACACTCAAAGCACACGCAAGAACGCCTCAAATGAAGGGCACATGGAATTACGAAGCATGCGCATATGCAAAACCGCTGACTACCAGAGAACGCTGATGTTCTTTGTTGTTAACTCCCTTAAATCGCATTAATAAAGAGAGAGTCAGAAAGTAAGTAAAAGTTCCTGATCAGACTCCTGGTGCCTCCGTTTGCGCGAGTGACTCAAGCTAGTTAACGCCAATAATCCAACACAAGGATGGCAAGGCTGACAGTATTTTTGAAGGTAGAACGCAAATAAGGAATAGAGTGTCGCGTCTCCTGCGATCATTTTCTCGCGCTGCCTTGCGTAAATTGTATCTAAGGGTATTGCGTTTCAATAATTTATGCTACAACTTACTGCATATGCCATACCAATTTTTTTTCCGTTAATCATTTTAGGTGCCAACATATTTGTCTCGTCTGATGGTGTTCTCAAGTTGGGGGACTTTGGTTCCTCTATTAAGTTAAAGAATCCTCTGCAGACAATCTATGGGGAGATAAGCAACATACGAGGAACAGTGGGTGAGTTAGAAGTCATTTACCTCACATAAAGCATTCTATTTTACTTGGTTTGCTTTTTATTGTAATCGTTTGAGATATGCTAAAGCCATCAGTGACAAATGTGTTCGCGTTGCTATGGGCATTTTCGAAAATAAAACAATACATTTGTTTCAGCTTACATGGCACCTGAGGTGATAACACTGGATAAAGGAGCAGGGTACGGAAGAGCGGCAGACATCTGGAGCATCGGATGTGTAGTGGTTGAGATGGCAACAGGAAAGGTTGGTATTGAGAGGGGGTGATGGGATGATGGCCTTTACGGCAAATGGTGAAAATTTTGGTTATTTTACGACCAACGGTTAACCCAAAATGACGCAAAATGACACATTGCGGAAAGAAAAAATTCTCACGGTTAACTTTTTTAACGACTAACGGTTAAAACTTGTCAATTTTTACGACCACCGGCGAAATTGTTTGGCTGTTTTACGACCAACGGTGAACCCACTGAGACCTCTTATTGATCTAAAACAGCACTGTCACTCCAGGAGGTTACTAACAAGCGACTTCTCCCTACAAACTCCATACGTTGTACAGCAAACAGGTTATAAGAAGAGACACACGTATCTCTCATTGGGTGTTATCCTAATATAAAACCGAATTGTCTTCATTTGTTACCAGAGATTTAGTCAGCAGCTAAAAAGACAAAAACAAATCATGCATTATACCTCTCAACTAAGTTATTTGCTGAAACTTGTCCTCAAATTCTTTTTTTTATTATTTTTAATGTATAGCCTCCATGGCCCGATTGCGATAACAACTTTGTTATCATGTTCAAAGTTGGCGAAGGAGCCACGCCTGCTATCCCTGAGAGTTTAAGTGAAGAGGGACAGGATTTTCTGCTCTGTTGTTTTCTGCATGATCCTTATGAACGGCACACGGCCAGTCAGTTAATGGACCATTCGTTTGTCAAGGTAGATCTCTAAAGGTATCGTGTACAAGTTACATTTCAAGCAATAGATATCTGACCCCTTGATGATAAGTGATTAATTGATCTGCACGTGTAAATGGCAATTTTAGTAATTGCAGAAAGTAAAACCTGGCCCGAAAAAGAATGAAGTCTCCGTTTACTCGGATCCCATCGTATCTTGGACTTCTTGGTTTCTCGAGCCCTCTGTTATCTCGAGCTCCACAGTACTCCACCGCTTGTTATTCCGTGCCTGGGTAGTTCGAACCCCTCGGTGTCACGAACTTCTTGTTTATGAAACCACTCTTTTTGTATGTCCTCTCCGTATTCATCTCCTTTCCCATCAAGACCAGTATTGTTTGATTCATCAGAGTTGTGGAACCAGTATTTGGAAATTAGTTAGTACTAAGATTCAAGTCTCGTACCTTTTCAGTTACATACCATTCGAATAGCGGTTTACTCAAAGCACACACTTTCATAATTGTTACTGTTTTTTCTCCGCAGTGCTGTTAAAGTTTCGCACAGATTGGAGCTACTGAAGTGCTAGTGGAAACGTTCTGAACGAATTTGTTCAAGTACTACCGACTTGGCAGTAATTTAATTCGTGGCTAAAGAATCATCGGAGGACTGATACTCGATCCGCAAAGATTAAAAGTTTGTCAAAGCTTGCGGGTCTCGCCCTTATAGTTGCTAAGCAACTGTGAACTATAGCGTTAAACCTATCAGACAACGATCGGAGAACTCGTCAGTACTTATACTAGAGTTTGATTGGTTTGTTAGAATTGGATATTCTCCGTGAACATAAAGAAGGCTAGGAAAAACGAGGCTAATTGTCCCGAGTGAAGAGTTAAAAAATAAACTAAATTATCACTTAAGTTAATTAAAATTATATCCATTCAGATTTGTATTAAAACAATGACTTTGTCCAGGCTAATCCGGATAAATTTGAAAACGAAGATTTTCCCTCGTAAACAAAGACATATTTTCCTGTCATCCTATTGTTTTTGTACCATTTTGTGTACTGAGCGCCTTAATGGAGAAAACTGAACCCGGTTTTAAATTTATCTGGACTAGTACAGACAGGGTTGAACAGTGTGTGAAAATATGGCAATGGATGTACGTTGCTATGAAGTATATTTGAAGAAAATCGCGCATGTTGTTTCGATGTAAACTTTGGAAGTAATTGTTTTCGCTGTTAATAATTTTTTGATTGCAAGAATGAAAATATGATACTTTTAAGCGGTGCAAGTGTTCAAATAGATTGGTAAAACCTCACCTGTCGTTTCAAATATCTAAACAAACTGCTCTTGAATTTATTCAATTTTCACTGCATGGAATACTGAAGAATTTACATTAGAATTTATTGTGAAGTGTGGACTGAGAATAATAAACCATTAAAATGGCGAATTACAGTGTTAGTAGATATCACACAAACTGAATAACCAGCGCATCAAAAGATAACTTTATCGCTGACAGTATTCGATGTATTATAGTTTAGTTGGTATGTGCGTTATGATTGGTCAATTTAGCGGGCCGTACTTTATTGTACCGCCCGCTAAATTCAAATGTTTGTTGATTGAAATCTTCCCCTGAATTTGAACCCAGAGTTAAAATAGTCTTACTGACATCGTTTTCTCGATTCGTACTGTAAGTTATGGAACCTTGTTTTTTTCCGGTCGGGGAAAAGCTCGGTCTTTAACTTACAGGGACTGTGAATTCTCGCTCTAGGGTGTGATGGAAATTGGGGATAACTTTCTTCGAAGAGGGAAATAAACAAAATTACGCCAACTGGTGTAGGTTTCAGAGGCATATTGAAGGTTGAATAAATTCTCCGCTTCGGAAGCATATCAAACTGCAAGGATTTTTGAATTGTGCACTAACGTTCTATCGCCCATTACGTTTTGCTGGTTATAAGGACTAAATTATCAAAAGTATTTAATTTTGCTGCCCCGCCTTCCCCCCCCCCCCCTCCTCCCGCTCACACCCCTTACTCGTTCAACCCATTTGGCATCGAACGTACCGTTTTCCTACATTTGCTGTATAACGAGACTATTGATAGATAGGGTTGACTAAACAAAGTAAATTCGGTACTGAAATCCTGTTTCTTGTAGCAATATTTTATTCAATGAAAAATTTAAACATTTACATTTTTCACTCTCCTCACTGACCAATCAATGTACGCCTATTATGTAAACAAAATTTGAAGATGATTGATAATTTTCATGATTATAGCTTTCTCTCTTCTGCTTTTCCTTCACTGAATGGGTGATATCCAAAAAGGTTTTTTAAAGATAGACCTAGCATCAGAGGGTTTCTTGCACGTTAAACACAAGCCCAGCGTTAAAAATGTATTTTTCTGCAGCCAAACCCTATCATGACAAAAATGCTTGCAAAGGGATGGAGTGTGCTTTGAAATGGCAAATGCTGTTAACCCCTTCACACTCAAGATCTTATTAGTAATTCTCCTTACTGTCTGCTAAACAATTCTTATAACGTTAGTTCAGAGAAGTAGGTACTGAATCAACTAATCCCTAATTGATAGTTTTCTAAGAAATTCTGGGGGAGGAGGGAGGGGGGGGGGTTTTGAGGAATTTAAACCTTGCCTGGCTGCAGTGTTATATCTCTAAATATGGAGGGGTGTTAGGGTAAAGAGTTCACTTTTGCAATTGAATGGCTCAGGAAGAAAGGTCTACAAGGTCTAGTTTTTAAAGCTTGATGAATGAACAGAAAGTCATAGTTGCTGATTTTTCCAAATTCACAAAATCATTGAGCAGGGCATTTGGACATAATTTTGGCCCTGTAGAGTGAGAATTTGAACAAACCAATCCTCAAAAGTTCAAATGCCCAAGGAAGTGGAGGGATGTTAAAGCTTCCAATTGATCAGTGCATCAAGGGTTAACTTATTTTTAGCTACATGTTAGTCATCCAGTATAATGATTCTTGGCTCTAAGGGAATAGGTTTTCTTGTGGTCTGGCATTTAGTAACACTGCCCTGTGGCTGTTCAACTTGAGTGTTCTCACCTCCATGAGGTGTAAGAGTAGTAAACATTACCCTTCTAGGTTGTGGAGGTTGGTTGATTGTGCTGTTTTCCTTATCTGTAAGAGAAGTTATGGATGGTGTCTGGGTTGTGATTGGAACAGGTGTCAGTGCTATTCTCCTAAGCGCAGAGTTGTCAGTTTTACTAGTTTTTTCACCTCTTTCTAGCACTGACTGTTTCAAAGTGGGCTCTGTAGATTTGTTTGTGACATTTCCATTAACCACAGTTTTACAGTCTGATGTAGAAGATGTTCCAGGTAGTTGGGATGCTTGTGATGATCCCTTTGTGCAGGCTTTCTCAAGATCAGTTGCCAACGTCACAAGGGGTACTCTTCTAAGTGCAGATGTAGTTTGAGATGGAGAGGATGACTGTGCTAGACTGGTTTCCCTGGTTCTTACATCACCTGGGGGCATGTTCCCCTTAACAGAGCTGGACCCCAGTGTACTGCATTTTGGTACTCGTTCTGGAACTTGCTTTGCTTCCTTTGTTTCTGTCACTTGTGTGTCTTCAGGCTTGGATGTACTTTCCATAGGTGTCAGAGTAACACGTCTCGGTATTACCTGAGCTGTTTGTTTGATCTCAGCAGAGCTCTTGTTGGGTTGGTTACTTGCTGCTGGCAATAGCGCAACACGCCTTGGTGTCATCTGAGCACCTGAATTATTTCCATTTAATTGCCCTTTTGCTGGCATCAATGTCACCCTTTTGGGACCAGCAGAAGACTGCTGAAGTCCTGCAGTGTTTGTAGCAGGTGGGGAAAATTGAACCACACTGGTGGACGCTGCTGAACTCAACTCTTCAGAAACTTGATTTGCAGCCCTTGGCTTTGAAGGGGCTGGTGACAGAGTGATTCTCTTTGGATCCACCTTTCTGGCAGGTTTGGTTGGTGTAATTTTCATAGGTATTGTAAACTTTTTTATCTTGCCTAATTGCTCCTTCTTGGTAGACAAGGGTGTTTTGTCACACTTTTCCTCATTCTTATCCTTCTCTGAGGGTGAGGATGCTCGCATGTTCTTGCTCACTTTACCTGGAATAGCAATTACAATTGTAACATTTCTATACACACTAGTTTTGGCCAGATTCACGACCTCTATTTTATTACTATTTAAGTCTCATGTTAAGCCATTTTAGATGTGAAAAATAATGCTGTATTAAATGATGTTCACTAAAGCAGAAGTTAGTTTAGCAGAATAATTTCTGTACCAGTAGCACTTACTAATGCATTTTAATTTGCTATAGCCAAGCTCAATGTATATGGTGCACATAAAGAAATTAGATGCTGGTCTCTCTTCAAGTTTTAATGTCTAAGGTTACCTGAAGTATCAGAAGTTTGCAGTAATGGGGAGTTGCTTCTCTCCAAGACTTGTTTGACTGACAGAGTGTAAGGCACACCAAGCTCTCCTTCTTTAAAGTGGACAATGGTACAGTAGCCATCAGAAGAGGAAGCCACAAGCATACTTCCATCAATGGACCTGAAAGAAGGATGTATTATCATGAAAATAAGAAGTTGCTATGTAATAATACCATTATAAGATAAATAAAGGCAATATACAAGTGGTATACTTGTAAATCTTAGGGCTCTTGACTGTTAAAAGAATTCTCCTTGCCAGCATCTCAGAAAATGTATAGAGAACAGTATAGAGAATATACATACTAATCTTAAGGTTTAAAGGGTTAAATGCTTCCTCATGAGGGCATGGACATCAAATGCAGAGATCAAAGCTGAAGTTTTGCTTTGAGTCAAAGCATGGTTTTCTTTAACCCTTAAACTCCCAAGATCTTATTGTTAATCCTCCCCTCTAGCTGTTACATATTTCCTTGTAAATTAGTTGTGAGAACTTTGTGCTAAATCAAGATAGTAGCTTCTACCTGATAAGTTTGAATATTCTCATTACCTGTTTGCTACATAATGAATGGATATTATAGGGAGAAGTTTCACGTTCATCACTTCTGGGAGTTAAAGAATGAACAAGTCACCCTCATTGTGCCCCCCTCCTTTATAGTATGGATGGAAAGCAAGCCATCAAAACCTTCTGAAATGCTGAAGATAAAACTGTTATGGACTAGCACCCCATGTAGGGTTAGCATCAACACCCCTTAGCCATTAACTGCTACAGAAACTGTGAATGGCATCAGCAGCCTTGTGAATGAAACTTGGTCACTGTTACCAAAAGTATATCAACCTTGTACATACCAAGTAAGATCAGTGAGAGCAGCATAATGAATATTGCTTATGTAACCAAAAGGTACTGCTTGTTGAGTGTCATACAACAGAATAGAGTCGATTGTTGCTACAGAGAAGACCATCCGGTAAGGCAACCTGTAATGCAAACAAATGATATATTAGAAAAAGATGTCTTAGACCTTCAAATTCTGCACTCCTATGCTCTACCACTGTGCCAAAAAAAGAGACTTAGTTCCCACACTTGTGACAAGATGTAAAACATCTTTCTCTATTTCTTTAACAAGCTTAAAAATTACCATCTTTCTTATTCTATCTAATTATTATTAATATTATTAATATTATTATTATTATTATTAATATTATTATTAATAATATTATTATTAATAATTACTATTAATAATTATTCTATCTAAATTCTCAGGTTAAGTGTCCGCCACTTTGCAAGGAGAGGATTTTAACATAAAATTAATCAAAGCACAGCGTAAAAAAACAGGAAACCTACTTGAAGATACTCTTTGCAGATTTGCCATCACCTTTCACTAGGAGACAAATATTACCTATCAGTACTAACAGTCATAGCTGGGGTTTGGTTTCCAACTAAAATATACAAAATGAATTGCTGAGTGCAATTTGCCAAAAATTATCCTTGGATCTAAGTTTGGTTAAACCACATTATTTGAAACACATTTAAGTAAAAGAGATTTGTAATTTCTTGCACATGTTTAGTTTGTTCGTGTGTCAACTGTCAGGAAACAATGTCTACTGTTGAGAAGCAGTCTACTGCTGTTATTAAATAACTAAGATACTACAAGTGCCCCTGTGGATCAAATTGGATTTGGAATTGGATCAACCAATAATCCACTTATTGATATTTTTCTTTATTCTCACTAATTGTCTGTTTGATATCATACTGATAGTGTAAGGAGAAATTCTGTTTCGGTCACTAGTGGGACTTAAAAGGGTTAATGCACCAGTAAACCCATAGATAATTGAAGGTAATAAATTGTTTGCCTATGGCTTGTGATTTACAAACTTTTTTAGTGTTTTCCCCACATCCCAAGATATTTTTTTTTATAGTAAACTGATAGAAAGTGTGGTCTATTGCTTAAATAAATATGAGATTATAATGATAATCATCATCATCATTTTTATGTAAGCTTAAGTGAGCTGTTAAGTTTCAAATTAATTTAAATTAAGTCTTAAAACACAGTTTAAAATACACAAACTTATTCTTGACATGCAAGAAAAGAAAACAAATGTTTTTCTAAACTGTACCTTGTCTTAATTCAAACAGGATGGGGCAACATCGCACTGCCACTGTGGCCTTTTGAGGACTTGGAAGATAAAGTACTGGTCTGAAATAAAATTAATAAGAATTCCTACATGTAAATACAGGAAAATTTTTCCAAAGCAGTCAAGATTTCCCCAATAAATGACTTCTCCAAATGAAAGAGGAAAACTGTGTTAACATATGTAAGGTGTCCTTTGTTTGTTACACGGATGGCAAAGGTACTTACTTGTTTGGAGATCCTCTGGTAAAAACATATGTTGTGTTGACAATCTGATCACCAACTTCAAGCCGGCCAGCTGAAAATTAAATGGAAATTGAGGAAATTAAACAAATTTTGTAAAAGGGGAAAATGCAAATGACATAGTATTCAGGAACCTCACTTTTATAATTGGAGATTAGCTCATGTCTCAGTGAAAAAAAAGTAAACCTAATTGAGAGAAACATTATCTGGACCAAGAACCAACAGGTGAAAAGACATAACAGTAACCATGTTTTAATGGAAATGCTTACCAGGGACTAGAAGCAATGATCCCTCTGGTGAAAAACTTGGCCGGCGAAAGAAAGAGGGCATGGTTTCATCATGAAACATTTTCCCATGCTTAAATGCCTAAGGAAAAACAGGAACAGAAAATGTTTATGTTTGATGTTATTAAATATCATTATTCTATATATTGGGTAGTGAGATAAAAATGCTTAATCCTTTAACTCCTAAGAATGCCTTGCATTCAATTTCTCCCTAGAATATCGCCCCTGAATCACTCATTAAGGTGACAAGAATAAAGGAAATGATCACCAACTGAACAAGTTGTTGATTGTTAAACAAACTCTCCTTATAAGCACCTTGGGAAGAGTATAAAGAACAGCAAAGAGAATATGCATACTGATGTTGGGTTGTAACGGTTTAATCAAAAGAGAGAATGGTACTACCTCTCCATTTTCTGTTGGCTTTAGAGATCCATTTACCAAGAGTTTTGTTATGTTATAACAACAGCGGTGAGAGTTGGGATTGTAAAGCCTGCAACTTCTACAAGAAGGAATAAAAGTAAAGATAGAAATAAGTTATATGAAGCGCAGCTTGTTGCTTTGAGTATTAAGTTCTGGTTTGCCAAGTTTTTTTTTGTTTCAAGAATGACTGAAAAAAATTTTGTCATGGCTACTTTACGCAATGCAGTTTCTGAACCAAACTAAAACCTCAGTAGCAAATGGACAAGGCATGTTAACATGACAGCTGCTACTTGATAACATTATAAATTGGTTTTGATATTTGCCTTCCAAACTTGAGAAAATGTAACAAGTAACTATGACATAAGAAGCAAATAGAGTAAATAAGAGTACTGCAAGTGTATGTATCCTAAATAATTTTTAATATAAGTTAACCCTTTGACCCCTAAGAGTGCCTAGCATCTAATTCTCCTTATAATATTCCTCCGGCATCACATGGTAAGGTCACAAGAATATGGGAAATGATCACCAACACAAGAAGCTCTTGATTGTTGAACAAATTCTCCTTTTCAGCTCCCTATGAAATGTTTCAAGAACAGTATGGAGAATATGCATACTGATGTTTGGGTGTCGGGGGGTAAAAGGGTCTTACCTGTCACTTGAATTTGTCACAACATATTGGCCAAGGGGATCCCAGCAAACTCCTTGAACATAATGTTTATGGTCCTTCAAGATTACAAGTTTCTGACCTGCAGATCATGTTTAACATGATAAAGTTGAGAATTTTTTGGTTCTTGGAAAACAACCACACTCACCTCAGGGACAGTGGTTTGAAATTAAAAGGGGAATGACAAAGCACAGATCAAACCTGGAATTTTCATAGGGGTAGAATGAGGAGTGGACAAGGATATTTTGCTTTCATTTAATATTATGCTTTGCATAGCATGAGGTGACTAGGAGAATTACTATTTCTCCCTAGATGAGTTGCTTGTTCATCGCAAGGTTAATCCCCAGCATCTTATTAGACTCCCTGACAATTCAACAGTACCCATCTACGCTTCTGGATGGAGAAGGGCACTGAAAGAAACATGTTTTACCCAAGAATACAACACAGTGATCCAGCCAGGTCTCAAAACTGAACCTGACCTCTAAGACAATGTGTTTCTTACATTGGTACTGATACTGGTTCATAATTAAGGTGATTGAAGTTTCTCATTAGAACTGTCAAAGCCATACACATACCTTTAACTACATCCCAAATGATAGCACTATTGTCAACAGATCCTGAAATAAGATTGTTTCCATCTGGTGACCATTGAAGATCGTAAATGTCCTCAATGTGCCCCCTACATTTCAAAACAAATATCCATAACATTACATAAGTTAAAGAATTAAAGAGGAAACATCGATTCTCTGCGACTCTGAGTTTCATGCCTAAACACTCCTCAAAGTTCTGTCTGACGAGCATTTAGGTGCGAAACTCAGAGTCACAAAGAATTGATGCGTCCTCTTTAATTCTTTAACTTATGCATACTTAGCTCTGCTACCACAGCATTGAGTACTTTATGCCAAGGTAGACTCTAACCCCACATTCATTTATATCCATAACATGAAATATTTTGTAAATCACCATGAAGCTCTTCATGAAAAATGTGGAGAAAAATGACCCAGCTGGTAATTCATACACATACCTCAGTGCCTTGTGAAAAGTCCAAGATTCCTTGTTTGGTATTTCATCTGCATCCATTAATGTGTCACAGGTGTTCCTCTCACTTGAGTTGTTGAGCTTCCACAGGATAATCATGGAGTCTGTCAAGAAACAAAATAATTAAGTAGATTTTAAAGAAGAAGGGAGGATACCATTAATACCTTGAGAAAAGCTTAAAGATGCTATTTGTGTAAAAGAAACCATGATCATCCATATTTAAAACTACCATTATTCTGCTTGAGAAAATTCATTGCTATATCTGACCAAGACTTCTTCTACATGATTATTCATCACTTTAGACTTTCTCCTTCAAGATATTACATTTTAGTCCTCCATGAGGAAGGTACCAGTATTTATGGGCAAAAGAACCCTTGTTTTTTTAACAGTTTTCTTCTTATTAAACTTACCATCTCCTCCTGATGCAAGAATCTCATCTGCATGTAGAAATATATTAAAAAAATTAATGATAGGCAACATTCAAGTTATGTGTTTCAGGTTTACATAACTTTCTCGATTCCCATCGTGTTTCGATGCGGCAATGTCAATGTGGAAAAAGTCCTCTATTGCTTGAAAACAAATTGGTGATTAACATATGATCTCTCCTTAATTACCAATTGAGACAGAGAGGTCAGTTATAAGTGCAAAGACCCATGAATTAAGATATGAGATGCTAACGAATATGGAAGCGATCCTCGCAATTATGAACACTACTTAAGTAGTAGTGAAAGTAAGGCCTGAAAAAAATCAGGCCCGGGATTTAAACCTATGACCTCTGCGTTACCGGCGCAGCGCTTTATCAACTGAGCTAACAAGCCAACTAGGAGCTGGTTATTATGTTGGTTCCAAATAAACCCTCCAAGTGGTGAAGAAATGACTGTAAATATATGAAAATCATATATGTGAACTGCAGTAGAAAAAACATGGGATGCTCACACGAGATGCTCGTAAATCGGTGCCCAGAACGCTTCGAGGGGACCAAACAGCAGATCGAAGTTGTAGCTACGCGAAATTTAAGCTTACCTTTCGGAGAAAACTTCACTACGTTTACAGCTTTTGTGTGGCGACTCAAATTTGCTAAAAAGTCGATAGCTGTCTTTTGACCTTCACTGCAAACGATAGACCAGATCTGCATTTGAAAGTAAAAGAAATGAATGAAATAGCTAACTTAGGATAAAACTGGGAAAGAAACAGGATGAAGGTCAGGAATAGTTTCCTGAATCATAAATCCACGCTGAGCTTACCTTTACATCGTTATCTGCGCCCGCGGATGCAAGTCGCCATTTTGATCCCACTTTGCTAAAATCAACACTCAGAATTGGTTCTTTTCCATGCCAGGCGATTTCTGGAGTATCGAATTTCATCGTGGGTTGAATACTTGGGCTAAGAAACAGAAAAAGCTCAAATGTGAAACAAACAAAACTTTGGAAGAGAACGAGTGATCAACATTCACAACTTGTCTCCTGCGCGCAAATATGACTTTCTCTTTCCCGCCACAAATCTCAAATCCATATTTGGGTATTGCCGTGGATACACATGTGTTCGGTATGTCCTAATTTGGAAGTTGTCGGAGGTGACGATCAAAGCATGTGTTTTGATGGTTTGTGGCCTTGCAACCGGAACGGAAGATCTAAGGATACTTTTTCTTAATTATCTTCCTCGCTTCTATTATGCAGCGTACACCGACTTGCAAGAATTGCTGCAAAAGTTACGGCTTTAAAGGTAACTATTACACATTCTATATACGTCCTTTTGTGATAATTTACAAACAGTTTCACTCGTAGACAATGAGCCCTGCGAAGAATTTCCAAGCGTGCATCAGCTGTGATCGACCTCAGAAACATCCTGATATCCAGTCAGTTAATGGGTCACAAGCTGAAATTACATGGATACCCATTTGAAAGCCGAAAATGTTATTATTTCGACAAATATAAATTCTGTTGTGTCTGCTGTAGTACAAGATACACGTAAGCTTGATATTTTCTTCAGCTCATCCTTTGCAGCTTGTCAGACTTTCACTTAGACAATGCAAAAGCGTAAAACCATTTTCATTAGTGTTATTTGTCAGTTGACTTTTTTAAAAATGCGGACTTGTTTAACTGTGGTTTGATCGCCTCTATAGAATAAAGTGTGTTGCTTCGCGTGCAAGTTGGAATTGAAGGGGAGAGGGGTGAATTTGGAATCCAAGGGGGAGGGGTGGAACTGAGATCACTGTTTGGTGCTGTCACTTTGAGGGTACCAGCTGACTTACAGAACAGGCAATCATTGATGTCAGTACATTCTTGTAAAAGTTTTAAGAGGATAAACAGAGACATTTGAATGATAATCTGTGGCAAAAATGAAAGCTCTCTCTATTTGTTTTGTAAACAATACATTTTTTTAGACAAATGATCAGTACATGATTAAAAATTTTTCTTGAATGATTAACATAAAGATAATGTTACAAATTCATTCTTCAGATGTGACCAAGCCAATTGGAAATCGCATCCCCTTGCTTTTGGAATGTGGCCACACCTTTTGCGAGGGGTGTGTGACTAAATGGGCCAGGCTACAAAAGACGGAGGTGTCATGTTCAGATTGTCATCACCCCACCCCACTGGCAATTGAAGGAGAGAAGGGGGTAATGGCCATTCCCCCCAACATCTTCCTGTTAGGAGTGATGACCAACTCCAAAAGAGCTTCTTACCGCACGTAAGTGTATACATTAGCAGCGCTTTCTGGTCATACAAAGTCCATGCATGTTGTCTATAACTTTTTATTTACTACCAACTCTTGGTTACACACTGATCAGCAGAATTCCGTACTTTTTCCTTTTGCAAATTTATTTAGAGTACAATTTGAGCTGTAATTTTGGGTAAACAATTTTTTTTGTTCAAACTTGAATTATGTTTCAAAACCTGTGAACACACATATGAGATGTCCAGACTTGACAAGTTTAGAGAGGTTTCAGTTGAAATGTTTCAATGCATAGTTAGATGTGATTGTGAAACTGTCATTCAATTTCTGGTCTTAATTTGTTTTTTTTGTTTGTTTGTTTGTTTTTTTTTTATTGTAGTGATGTTCAAAAGCCAGGTCACTCAAAGCTTGGGACAAAAGCTGGTTTGCAAAGAGCAATTAATCAGTTTACCCGCGAAAAGAAAGCTGAACTGATGAAAATTGACACTGGTGAGTAGTGCACCTATGTTTCCCAACTTCAAGGGTCTTGAACCGAGTTTCCAAAGCCTTGATACTCAACTTAAATGTCTTAAAACTCAACTTGAGTCTCAATCTTCAAAGTTATCCAGTATTGAGGGTCAAGAATCCAGGATCGAGGGACTGTCAACTTACTTTTGAGTGGTACTGTAAAATAAATAAGACGAAAGTACCAGGAGGGTCTTGCAAAGGAAAGATATATTGTACAGTATGTACAAGTGTATTGAACAAGGGAATTACACTAGTCTGTAAACCTGTCATGACTGTGCAGGAGTTAAAATATTTTATTGAATGAAGGCTATCGTATACTTTTTACAATCCTGTTTTGCACCATAGAATGTATGTATATACTTTAGTATATATGATGGAGAATGTCAATATTTCTTGTGGAATTAAATTGGCACAGATTTGGAAGAATGTATAGCAAAATTTTATGGGGGGGGTGGGAGGGTGGGGGGCTTGAATTGAAGGAGAAGTAGTGTAATTTTAGCCCCCCCTCCCAGTCAGTTTTCTGGATTTGTCCCTTGTTTGTATCATTGTCTTTTTTTCTTTCTTTCTTTCCTAGGTGTACAATGTGAAGAGTGCACCAGAGCAACAGCCTCTAGCAGTTGCAGCAAGTGTGAAACAGTTTACTGTCGTGCTTGTTTTGAGAGAGTATGTCTGTTGTTCTTGTCTTCATCTGAGCACACATCCTCCACTCCCTAGCTTAGCTTAAGAAAGTCATTAAATGGGAAAGCATTAAGTGGGATTTCACTTGGAAGATCACTGAGAAAGCAAAGGATTTGTCAAAAGCTACTGCTAAACAGCTTTCTCCTCAATGGTATCATAGCAGGGTCTGATCCACAGGGTTGAATCACTTCATAGAGCAAGCATGATTTGACAAATACATGATTGGTTCAGATCTTTTAAAATGTCAGGCACACCTAGGCATAATCTGAAGTTGTAAACTTCTTACTTTTGCTTGAACAGCTCAATAACCCTTCAAATCTTGAGAGTGATCAGCATCTGATTTCTCCTTACAATAATACTGCTGAATCATTCATTAAGATCATGAGAATAACAGGAAATGATCACCGACTAGAGAAGCTTTGATTGTTATACAAATTCTCCTTGTCAGTACCAAAGGCAATGTATAGAGATAAGTTTAGAGAATATGGATACTGATGTTAGGGAAAGCATAAACACATAGTTCAACAGGTCATTGACCTATTGGGAAAACTCAGTACACCTTGAGCCATAACTTGAACCCCTGATAACTGAAATGTACTCCTTTCTATTTTCCTTGAAGGATTGAGTGATTAGGAATCATGTATGTTTTTTTTTTCCTAGGTGCATTCATATTCAGTTGCTTTGAGGAAACATGTTCCCTTACCTGTTGCAAAAAAAAAGTAAGGAGTTGCTTGTTATTTTTTTATAAAACAGTGATTGTTAATGCTAGGGGCCTTGATTTGTTCATATTGACAGTTTTGTTTGTGATACTTCTCAGCACTGAAACAGCTGTTGGGTGCCCTGATCACAATAACAGACCTCTGGAGTTTTACGACAAGGATGATTGTCAGCCTGTCTGTTCACACTGTGTTGTTACTGGAGAGAGACAAACACATGCTATTGCACCCATAGATGAAATTGTGAGTAAATCTTTTTTTCAATCTGTGAGTTTGGTTAAACTCATGTAATTTTTACATAATTTTGAGTTTCAAAAAAGACCTTTGGTTGGTATAGTTAACTTAGTTTTGAATGCGTGAAATGAGACATTTTTTGTTTGATTAAAGGCTAAAGAAGTTGAAGATCAATTCAAGACATCAGTTGATGAAGTAGCTCCAGTTATCAAATGTCTAGACAAGTCAGTTCAGGTTTGTTATGCCTGAAAAGTAACAAATAAAATAACCAGCAAAGACACTGATTTTTAGGATATAGTTTTCCAGTCTTGGAATGTTATGAAATCTTTTGATTACCCTGTCATTTTTCAGTCCTGGAAATTCATAAATTTCACAAATTTGTTTTACAGGCCTGGAAAAAGTTTTTATTTCATCACATCATTTCTGGGCCTAAAATGTTGTATAATTTTGTGATATCATTTTTAAGACTTGGAATTCCTTGGAATATGGAAAGTCATGGAAAATGATCCACAATTTTTTTTTTTGAGAAAAGAATGAGAAATATTTTGCTGATTTGTTGTTTGAGGTTATTTGAAAGCAAATTATAGATCTATGGTCAAGAAAAAGTTCAAAAATTTTATGGAAAAGGTCGAAGTAAAACAGTGTGAACTCTGACAATCTATCGTATTTTATGGAGTTTAATTAATGAATTAGATGTAATCCTGTTTTATGTTGTTATTCCTTTGCTTACAGGTAATTTGTAAAGCACTTCCAGGAGTTAAGGCTGAAAAGAATCAAATTGTGAATAATATCAGGGAGCACTTTCAGATGTTATATTCTGCTTTACAGACCAGGTACACTAGTATTATCACTACAGGTTACAGAGTGTTGTCTGTTGCGAAGTCAAATGCACCCATTTTGTAAATGGCTGAGTCGTTGCTTAGAGTTGCCAGGAAACTTTGGCATAACTGTCTAACCCTTTAACCCACAAGAGTGATAAGCATCTAACTTCTCCCAACAGTATCACCTCTGAATCAAACATTGAGGTCGTGAGAATAAAGGATATGATCATAAAGCTCTTGGTTGTTGGGCAAATTCTCCTTTAAGTACCATAGGAAGTGATAAACAACATTATGGAGAACTTGCATAATGATGTTAGGGCGTAAAGAACTTGCTTAT
The DNA here is from genome assembly GCF_964200805.1 of Pocillopora damicornis. Lineage (NCBI taxonomy): Eukaryota > Metazoa > Cnidaria > Anthozoa > Scleractinia > Pocilloporidae > Pocillopora > Pocillopora damicornis. Next base: position 22,041,220 of record NC_142677.1, read on the forward strand.
AAAGGGGAAGATTGACACAGCTTGTAGAGTAGAACAAACTTGCAAAAATAGGGTCAAATTTTAAGAGTTGAGTTAGCACCCTGCTTTTTATGTCTCCTAACACCAAGCATGTGTTCTTTTGCAGAGAGCAATCTCTGATCAAAGAAGTTGAACTAAATCACAATGGGGAAAAGATTTTAGAGAAAATGGTATAATAGTTGTTTAGTGTTGTAGTCACTAGTATTTTTGTCATATTTAAAGCTTCCTTGGCTTAAGTGGGCTCTCTCTTGCTGCTTAGGTTTTCACTCACCCAACCATCCCCTCTCTCTAGTGAAAAGTAAGAAGTGTGCTTTTTTAAGCATAATTAAATTTTTAAAGTGCTGTGCAAATTTTTTTTGGGCATTGTATAAACTAACGAGTCAAGTAAAACCATGTTTCAAGTCAACAACAAAATCCAGTTTGCAATATTTATCTCATAGGAGAGCAACTCTTATTGAATTTATCAAACTTTATGACTTTTTTTTAACTATTATTCTAAAACAGCGAGAAGAGGTTGCTGACAATTTGCGGAAAGCAAAAGATTATGTTCATGGTAAGAGATAGTCTGTTGTGTTTATCTTCAGTTGGTTTTGTGTTTGTAAAACTCAATGAAAAGCAATCTTATCAAGAATTGATTGAGGTTTTTAACCTCAAGAATGTTAGCTTGTGATATCCAGCTGCACTATAGACTAAAGTGAGATAATATTTTTGACTAACGTGTGCTACATTGTAGTAAACAGGTGAGTTCTCCGCTATTTTTAAATATTGCTATTTATATTTTCATGTTTTCAGAAGTGGAAAGTGTGATTGGACAACCACAGACGTTAATTGACAATGCTAAAAAGGTCAGTTTTATGCACTCTGGCACATGATTCAATTCTGATAAAATATATATATTATTAATTGTAGTTATTATTTATTTAATGCATGTACATCACTTTTGTCTACTTGTTACCTGTTAAAGTTACCACAGGGCATGAAATTAATTTTTTTTCTGATAGCCACTTGGCTCCTAAATTCTTCAAAGTGGTAGCCAATTTAAAAAAAGTTTTTCGCCATTTTCAAAGACAAACAAACCCTTTTTTTTATGTTGTCAGTGTTCTAGATAGACCCTCTGAAATTAAGTGAGGGAAAAGATCTTTAACAAGCCACAAAGAGATATACAGCATTCAAGCCCACTTAAATCCAAGATGGCATCTAGTTATCAATCATGAGGCATGTGCTGCGTTTTGGAAACAAACCTAATGAGGAAGTTTGCTGCCAATTTATCTTTGCAAATCTTTGTAATTCACTATATCTCTTGGTAAGGTTATGATGAAACATTCTAGTTGCCAATTTTGTGACTAATTTTCAGGATTTGGTCACCAAAGTGAAAAATTTAGTCACATTGGCACCTGTATTAGGCACAATTTCACACCCTGTACTAATGTACCTGTTTGTGTTGAAGCATTACAGGATGTGAATTATCAGTTTATCTCTCGACCAAAAAATATATTTTGTCATATTTAGTTAAGAAGAGAGTTGGAATGTGTTAAAGAGATGCAGTGCTGTGCAGTAAAAGTGATATCCCATGAAGATCAAATAAGGTAAGCTGCATTATAGTGTTAAGTTAACTATACAACAGTTGTGTCTACAGTTATTACATTTGTTGAATGATACAGTGCTGGAATGGAGTTTATTTGTGTTTAGGTTTGAAACTAGAGGAGGGATGAGGGAGACAATTAATGAATATGGCTCTGTTTCTACAGATGGTTGTGCAAGGTGAGAATATTAATCATTTGCTTTTGGTTATTTCAATAAACAAGATCATTTTTGTATTCCCTTTAATCCTTTAACTCCCATAAGTGACCAAGACAGAATTTCTCCTTACAATATCCATATAATATCAACCAGATAAGTGATGAGAATTAAGAAAAATATCAATCTGAGGACAATTAGTTGATCTAATACTAAATTCTCTGAACTAACATTATAAGAATTGTAGGGTCGACATTAAGGAGAGTTACAAATTTGATCTGGGAGTTAAAGGGTTAAATGGTGCGTACACCGACCAACAGGAAACTTTTAGAAGTAGAAATTAAAAAAACTCTCAAAAATGATGTGATTTACCTGAAAAACACTAAGGTAACACGTCATCAAATTGTTTCGGACAATCTCTCCATATACGATTTATTTCATATTTTTACCTGCTCTGTCAAACATTGATTATCAGATTTGAGATGAAAAAATTGAGTGAAATGAATGAAGAATACTTGGGAGTAGAGAGTGATGACTCAGAACAGGAGCTTGCGGATGCTCAAGAAGAACAAGAAGACACTGCAGATAATCAGCTGTCTGATCAAAGAATGCAGCATCAGAGAACACCAGGATCAATCACAGTGTCCAGGATACTTAAATCAAATCTTGCATGTAAGGGCAGCTTCTAGTGTAGGTATTATAACCTTTTACGTCCTAACAGTAGTATGAATATTTCCATACTGCTCTCTATGCATTTCCCAAGGTGCTGAATAAGAAAATTTGTTTAACAATTAAGAGCTTTGTTAATTGGTGATCATTTCCTTTGTTCTCATGACCTTAATGTGTGATTCAGGGGTGATATTGTAAGGAGAAATTAGATTGTTCTTTCCTGAGAGTTTCTCTGCTCTTTGTAACTAGTGACTTTAGACTGGTGTGTACAATTTAGGAATGGAGTGATGCGGTAAAGTTACAATTGTCAATTTTAATACAACCACATAGCTATCTGAAAAATGGTGTTGTTGTTTAGATCGTCATGAACTTGTTCTTGTGACGCATATCAGAGATCCTTGTCAGTTTATGATTCAAAGAGTTGCTGACCTTGAACAACTCCAGATCATGATGAATGTCATCAACATCTATTGCGACAGCACAGAGAATGTTCATGATCTTCTATATGATGTCAAGTTTGGTATGTTGGTATTTTTTGCTCCTTCAATAACAAAAGTCAGTGCAGAAAGCTGCTGCTGCTGCCTTGAAAATTTTTGGAAAAGTAGATACTTCAAAATTGTTCCTTTCCCTACTGATGTTTTTGTTTTTGCTGTTGTCAGGTGACATGTGTTGTGCTCAGTTTACAACTGATAATCAGTGGTACAGAGCTCGCATCAAGACAGCATATTCTCCTGCACATCCCAACACTGTTCCAACTCTGGAGAATAATCTTTGTGTTGAGGTGCAGTACATAGATTATGGAAACAGTGAGTGGCTGCCTTTAAGCAAGTAAGTATGGAAGGCAAATGCAGCAGGAGCTTTTTGTTTTTTGGATGGTATCTCAAGTGCTCTTATCACTGGTAAACAAACTTATGAAAAGTAGAAGAGTAAAAATTGAAATCAAAATGTGATAATAAGTACTGGTGCCCTTAGAAGTTGGTTGCTATGCATTGATCTATTCCAGGTTGAGAAAGATGAAAGCAGAATTTCTAAATGTTCCTGAACTTGGAGAATGTTGTTGCTTGGCAGACATTGTACCTCCATTCCAGGTTTGTTTTCATTTTTACTCGGCAGGGTATTTGAAAGTTCAATCATTCAATAAATTTTCCTTCTTAAACACTTTTGTTTCATTACAAGGAACTATATAGCAGCCAGAAAGTAGGCTTTTTTTTTTATTAGATCTTTATTAAGTGGGTTTCAACACTGAATAGGAGAAAGTGTGTCTTAGTGTATTAATTTAAATTGTGTTTCATATTATCTTAAGGAGGAAAAGTGGCCTGCCAAAGCAATAAAGGCGTTTGGAAGTCTGACTGGAGATAAACCTTTGTTGATGACAGTAAGTTCAAAGAAGCTAAATGAATCATTTTGTACAACTAAGCTTTAGTAACTTGAAATGTAATCCTTTCAAGGGAATGGTTTGTTCTCTTAAGGATGTACATGTGTGTGTGATCAAGTGACCACTGTGGTAAATGGTTGATGCAAATTTCATTAATGTTGAGGAGAAAATCTCTAGGGACTAAATGAACAACAGACGTACAGGCATTCACAGACCAATTCTTTGTCAACTACCAAACTCATTGGGCCGGTTATTTAGACAAAGTTTAGCCGTTGTCTTGCAAAACCGCGTTCTAACTCTTTGTCTTCCAAGAGAGATTAAATTCTAAATTCTCCTCACAATATCACCCTTGAATCACACATAAAGGTCATGAGAATGAAGGAAATGATCACCAACTAAAGAAGCTCTTGATTGTTAAACAAATTCTCCTTGTCAGCACCTTAGGAAATGTATAGAGAACAGTATGCAGGATATGCATACTGATTTCAAGGTGTAACTGTCTGTATGCTTTATTAGGTGATTGGAAGAAAGGGAAATAAACTGGTGGTTGACTTGCGTCGTCCTGAAGATGATGAACCAACTCAAGATGATGACAGACCTGTGTCTGTCCGTGATGCCCTTGTTTTCTTGGAAGTGGCTCGTTTCTCTTCTCCTGCCTCAAAACCCGAAGGTTGGTAAATAACCTGGTTTAAAGCGCCCTTTGATTAAGTGTCATAAAAACAAAACTAAAGTAATCACAACTACCAATTAGAAGAAACGGAAATACTTTAAGAGCCAAAGAGAGCTCGAACTAAAACCAACCAAACTGCTTAAAGCGCGGGAAGACGCGGACGGCCAAGTCGTGATTGATTTTAATTTTGCATCTGATTGGATGATAGATTGGTGCGAGTTTCCTGGGGCAATCACAGAGTGAAGTAAAGCAAAAACAAAGTAACGCGGAATTACTTTCGACACACAATCTAAATTTACTCTAATGAAAATAAATCAACGAGTAAATGAATGAGTGACTTAATAAGTACAGAAGAAGAAATTAAGTTAGACTTATGTTGAGGTAGTTTTGAAGTATGGCCTTCCTGTAGTTTTAGATGTTCCGTTGAATCATTTCAGGACTTTTCTTCCCTAAGAAGACTTACAAAGAAGCTGTTCATGTCGGTGAAGGAGCATTTGTTGATGTGCTTGTAACACATGTTGCTGCCCCTGATGAAATTTATGTGCAAAAGGTTTGAAACATTGTCTCGATGAAGTGGCTTTTAATTGAGTGACAAAGTAGTCGCTTGGGGAAAAAAAAGGGTGAGGTGTGGGGAGGGGGTAGGGACGGAACATAAAGAACAGTGCAACAGTGCGTTACGTTTACGGCGAATATCTATCTTACCCCAATGACAGACCGCTGAAACACTGAATGATAAAAAAAAAGATTACAACTAGCTATGTGGCCGTCGGTTTTGGTGACTTGCATTGCAAACATGCTGGGTAGAATTTTTCTCCACTGGTCATGGTGACCTAAACAGTGCCAGCTTGGAGCGTCGGTTTAAGCTTTTGAACAACTTTTCGATTTGGTGAAAACTTTCACGAGGATGACTTTGGAAGATCAATATAAAACGATTACTTGTTGACTATCAGGGTTATTTCTGAGCTGTACTCGATGCGTTTAACTACATCAAAATAAGAGGGAGTTTACTCTCAGGGTTTCGTCATAAATTTTTGTCATTATGGTATTTCTTTTGGTCCTCCATGTTGGCAGCTGCGCAGTGAAGAGACAACGGAGCTACAGCATATTATGGAGGAGATGAGCAAGATGTTTGGAGGGAGGAGGCGTGGAACCGAATGGAGTGTTCCGTGGCCTTACAAGGGTAGGTTTGTTTACGATTCACTTTACACTCAAGCAAGTGGTGTGTAATTTCGAGAAGAGATATAAAAAGTCTCCCTTCCCTTTCCATAAAGTTCACTGTAGATTGGAAAATTTACTGGCTAAATTACCCTAAGCAAAACATTCTCCAGTTACTTTGCACTTCTTTCATGCTACCATTTCTTAATTAAAACTTTACCTTACTCTCAGTTCCCCCTAGGTATAGAAAGCAAAGACGTTATGCTACCGTAAAAAGTGGAATTGTTTCCACTTGTTTATAGCGCTTTTCGACTGAGTGTCGTAAACTAAATCCATATAAATTACAACGGCAAATCAGAGGAAAGGAAGAAGAGTCAATGAGAACTCGAGTAAAAACAAGTCAACCGCCTAAAGCGCGGGAAAACGCGAGCGACCAAATTGTGACTGGTTTTAGTTTTGCATCTGATTGGTTTGAGAAAATGGTGCGAGTTTTCTGGACTAATCACAAAGCGAAGGAAAGCAAAAGTAATACAATCCCGGATTATTTTCGAGACTTCATTAAATTTACTATATTGAAGTTCAAGATTATAATCTTGCACTACTGCAGGTTGTAGGGAGATAGAAGAACGTTCTTAAGTAAATGTATTTGGAGTGAAACGAGTTTGTCATGGTCTACTTTCGTCCTTACGCAGGTCTTGTTTGTGCGGCGAGATTCACAGAAGACAAGATTTGGTACAGAGCTCTCGTTACGGGTAAGGGTACTATAAAGTGTCAAGCTTATACGTAATAAGTTTGTTACTGTAGTGTACATGTGATAGTGTGTATTGCGACACGTGAGAGTGTGAATTGTGTATCTGAAGTGTACTTGCGATAAACAGCTGTTGAATGTTGTTAACTCGTGTGCCTGGATGTGGCACATGTAACTTGAATTAGAACCAGTTTCTCCTTTCAAACATCAAGGCCGCCCTGAGCTGCGATCTAAGTGCGAGGTCTGTTTCAATTTTTGCGTATCTTCTTCTTAACTCTTATTTTTACAGCCGTAAACAGCGATGAAACCGTAGACGTGACGTATGTAGACTTTGGAAACTCTGAAAAATTGACATTTTCCGAGATCAGGAAACTTCCCGACATGTTTCTGAGACTTCCAAAGCAGGTATGGGTTTGAAAAGGACGTTAAATGTATGGGTTATAAAAGGACGTTAAATGTATTTGTCATCAGTGTGGGTTAAGCTTGAGTCTGCATACGGGACTGACTTGCAAAAACTGCTGGAGATGATCTCGATTTCTGCAGCGTGGACTCCATCGCCGGCCACATAGCGGTCAAACGTCGGTCATACGCGAGGGGATCCATTCTGGCCCGCCGCGCGCCACTTTCTCGCGTAAAATTTCAAAGGAACAACCGCTTTCTCGCAAATTAAGCGAAAGAAAATTGAAGCGATCTAGACCAGAGTTCTAAACCAGACCTTTCACTTGCAATTACATCACCTCGTCCTGTCCCCTTCCCCCCCCCCCCCCCCAACATATGTGTAGGCAAAGAAAAATGATGTGAATCCAGTTGGCGGCTCAGACCCTCTGAAACTGGGCGACATGAAACCTTTTCCATACACATTTATCACATGCTTTATGCACACACCTCGAAATAAGTGTTGTTATGTAGCAATTTTTCATCAAGTAGAAAGACAAGTAGAATGACAAGAACGTTGATTTTTCGTCCCGAAAGGCATTACCTGTTTGTCTCGTGGATATCAAACCAAATGAAGAAGAATGGCAGGGACAGGTGTGTGGGGAAAGATCCTTGGCATTGTAGAACTTTCTTTACTTTACCATATCAATAATACGTTCATTAATAAAGCTAGGTAACGTGATTTTCTGCGTCATGTAAAAGTACCTAAAACATGTATGAAGTCCCAAAATATTAGTTTGCAAACGCTTGAACAATTTTACCAACCCAAAAGCCTGCATGCAGGCTAAAGAAGCGGTGGTAAGAGGTCTTACCGACGGTGGTAGACGGTGGTAAACGGTTTTTATCGAAGCCCTGCTATTTACGTCTAGTCTTCTAAACACGCGAACCATTGGGACAACATTTGAATAGAACGAGCCAACTCAGTTTGTAAACCGCTGCCCGTGACTTTAGTTTTCCATAGTTAGGATTCTTTTCACATCAATATGCATTTTGTTAACCCTGGAATTCCTAAGATTTGTTTCGTAAAGTGTTCTGCAAAGGCCAAACAAGTTTTATTGACATTGCGTGTGTTTTTCGAACAGGATCAACAGAATGTTTCGAGCCTGTTGCTGAATAGGTCGTTGGTGTTTGAAGTGAAAGGTAAACGTTCAAAAAGGTTTCACGCCACAGATCACGATCACGATCACGACTACTTTTCGTGCGCCTCACTCTCAGAGTTTCGCGAGGCGCGCTAACATAATTTTGTTTTTTTCGCTGTTTCTTTTTTTACTTTCGTGGCGTAAAAGGAGGGATTACTCGCAGTCTGTTATGTAGGCAGTGTACTTTATCGAATCATCATGCTATCGTGCTGCCTTTCTTCATCTTGTGTTGAGCTACCATTATTTGCTTCTCGTATTTATGCGGGTTGTTTTATAATTTCAGGAGTTGTTGATAACAAGATGTCGGTTTTGCTGTATGACACCACGGGCGCTCAGGACGTTTGTATTAATCAGTTTCTTGTGCAGCATGATTATTGTCAGACGGCTGGACTCGGGTAAGATCAGAACATAGCACGCTTTTTTTGACAAGATCAATTTTCAGTGAAGTGTCGAATGTGTTCAGGGATCGCTTTAGTTTTGCTTTACTTCGCTCTGTGATTAGTAAAGAAGAATCAAGCCATTTCCTCAACCAATCAGATTCACAAGCAAAACCAGTCGCGACTTGGTCGCTCATATTTTCACGTGCTTTAGGCAGTTTGCTTGTTTCTACTTTGTGTTCTCATTGGCACAGCGCTGTGATCACAGATCATGTCTCTGCTAAATCTAATTTGTTTTTTTTTGTTTTGTTTTTATTTTTTATTGTTTGTTTCACTAAATGTTTATCTGATTATTCTTGATGTCTTTTATACGGAATTGTTTTAGAAAGCACGCTATTGTCAGTGTTATATAGACCAAGATTTTACACATTTCGCTGTTGTGTGTATAGTTCAATTTTGTGTTTCAGTCATTTAAAGCAAAAGGAAGCAGAAAAGACAGAATATTTAGAAACAGGAAAAATGCGCAGGAGAAACAGCTTGTGTCGCATTCTTGCATGCTCATTCAAGCGTTCTTGCAGCATTGTAAAGACCCGGGATGAACTAGCCACCGGAAATGAGAACGCAAGAGATAACACGGAAAATGAGATCCAGCCTGAACAGAATGTAGAAGAAACAGAAACTGGGCAGGAAACTGCAAACGAACCTGACATTCAAACGGAGAAGGAGAGCCAGGCTAGTTCATTCAGGGAAGAGGAGAGGGCTGTGTCTGAAGATAGAACGGAGCCTCAAGCCAGTGAAACATCTAGCGCCTCCTGTGATTACAAGGAGTTGAAGTACAAGGCAGCAACAATACCGGAAGGAAAGAAATTCCAAGCCGGAGTCACGTTTGTGGATTCACAAGGATATGTGTATGCTCAAGAAGTAAAGGAAGGTGAGAAAATTTGTTGCGGCAATATTTTGAAAAAGCTTCAACAGAAGAATTGACTTTTATCCCCATTAAGTATTAATACCACGTAATCACGCAATAAAGACAACAATCATACGTATGTGGGCCGTCGATGGGCAGCTACATATATTTTCCATTTGGGACAAATACAACTGCCAAGGGAGGGAAAAGATGGGGAATACAATAATTCACGGAGCGAGCGAACCGAACGATACGACACACGAGGTTATAATGAAATGCGATTCCTAGCTATGTACAATACATGCTCACCATTAACTTGTGTTAACTAGTAATACCATTTAATCACGCAATAAAGACAACAATCGTACGTATGTGGGCCGTCGATGGGCAGCTACATATATTTTCCATTTGGAACAATTACAACTGCCCAAGAAATACCCAAATGGTAAGGTTTGCGGTAAATGGTAAAGTTTGCGGTAAGAGAAGAAGAAGGGAAAAACTAGCTTTCCACTAGGAATCTTGAGTGTTCTGGTAGTAGGGATTAGCTTATTGATAAGTGATCGACGCAGTCTTTGCTATTCGCTGAGGGAACTGGGGAAGGACATTGAGCGGGGAACGAACATAAGTCTTGTAACAGGCTGATTTCCAGCGACCTAACATTTGAATTTCGTAGTCAACAAGAAGTAAAGGAAAGTGAGAAAGTTTGTTGTGACAATATTTTGGAAAAGCTTCAGCAAACGAATTGACTTTTTTCCCCATAAAACTCGAGTCTAAGTCTTAGGTAGAGGATTGCATTTTGCTGCCGGAGTTTACTATCATTTTTGTAGCGTAGAGCTGTTGTTAATTGAGAGTCAAAAGTTATCCCAGAGTGCACTGGTTTTAGTTTACTTCTTTCTGTGATTGGTCTAGAAAACACGCGTCACTCTCTCTACCAATGAGATGCAAAGCTAAAACCAATCATGACTTGGTTGCCTGCGTTTTCCTGTGCTTTATGCAATTTGTTTGTTTTTATTATGAGTTCCCATTGGCTTTTAAAGGCATTTTCGTTTCTTCTGACCGGCCGTTGTGATTAATTTCGTTTTTGTTTTACGACATTCAATCGAAAAGTGCTTTTAAATAAACTTGCCTATGACGTAAGTTACGAGCACCATGCTTTCAAATGTACTGTGGCGGTTTCAGGTGACCGTACTTTGATAAACATCATGGGAACCTTGTTAGAGAGATACGGCAAAAGCGAGGATCAATCAGGAGCACCTTCCGATGTAACGTCATTGTTCCCAGGCCTCCCGTGCGTTGCTCAGTTCGCAGAGGATGGTATGTGGTACCGTGCATCAGTGATAAAAATATTAGAGAAGGACAAAGTAGAGGTAGGTAATAAAAGACCGCCTTGTCTTGCACTATGTAAGAAAAGTGCTTCCATATGTACTCAAGAATGATAATGAACTTGGTTGTATTTCCTCAGGTGAGCTATGTTGACTTTGGAAATTCGGAAGTTGTGTCCCTGTCTGCGATAAGGCAAGAGATGCCATTCATGGAGGTTCCTAACCAATGTCTTCAGCTGGTTTTGCGCGGAATTGAACCTGTGAGTAGTTCTCTGGTTGTCATATTGAATTTGATCAGAAGCATGTGATCTATGCAAAGTTATATGCCCTGGCTTTGATGCATAGCTACTTGAAAGAAAATAACCCCCAAATTTTTGACGAAAGTGGCCGTTAAATTGAAATATAACTGTAGAAAACCCTTAACGAAGTGTATGTAAGCTGAAATGGAAACTGTTATAAAATTTAGAGGAATTATTGTACACCCAGCCTAGCTTGCAGGGTAGGTGTCATTTTGGCGAACGAGTGCTCAGTATTTTCATGGTGAAAATTATAGCTAATTTTAAAGCAGTAGAAGGCTGGGGAGAGAAAGAAATTTGTACCAAGGGGGTGGGCGATGGTCCAAGGGAATGGGGCGATATAAATTACATCTCGCCTACCCCCTACCCCACTGTCTTCTCGAAGTCGAAATCAAATATGGCCGGTCGAATAAACGATCGCGAGCTTATAAAGTTAACTCGTCCTCACTGCAGGCTACACCCAGCTGGTAGAAGTATAGCTTGTCTGATAAGTGATCTTCGCCCAGTACTCCAGAGATAATTATCAATTTACTTCATCACAACTGCTTTTTTTTTCTTTTCCGTCTTTTACAGAAAACTAGTGACGGGCATTGGCCACCAGAAGCCATCCTGGCATTGTCTCAGGCTGTCGTGGGGCAGGACTGTATGGCTACAATCAGGGTGAGAACTTTCTGTTGTAGTAACCCTTTAACAGCCCGAGGTGATTTATATGTAACTTCTCAGGGGTGGAGGGAGGCACAGAGAGTTATGCTTCTTGTCCGAGAAACGCGAATAACTTTGTTATTTGTTAGCGTTATTTTTGTAGTTATTTACTTTTAGTCTCGTTTCTAGGGTGACAAACTGCCTGGCTACCCTCTGGTGGTAAACCTATCTCTTCCCGATGGTTCTGATGTGGCGCAGAGCCTGCTGAGCAGGGGTCTGGTTCAGAGATCTCCCACGCCAGGCGATGAAGAACAGTCGTCCCAGTTCCACCCGAGAAAGCCAGGGCCTCGGAAAGCCAAGCCTTTCATATCAAAGCGATCAGTTACTGAAACCAGGTCAGTTCGTTTGAATCAACACTTATTGAAACTTCATTCGCAAACTTGAAATTTCCATTCTTATGCAGAATGTGATTTACTACCTCTCACAAGATCACTGGTACTTTTTCACTTCTGAAGATGCTTTGGGTGCAGCTGCGGGATGCTTGTTACATATCAACTTAGTTTGAGGCCAAGCTCGCAAGCGTGTTCTACGCTCAAGAGCTCACTTGTAGAATACTTTTCAATTGATTGTCGAAATACCAAGAAACAGTGTTATCATAAGTGCCAATCAGAGCAAAGGCTAATAAGAGATCAAAGTTAAAAATAGGCGAACTGGAAGAAGCGCGAGGAAAACGCGGGTGACAAGTCACGAGTGGTTTAGTTTCACATGTGATTGGTTGAGGAAGATGGCGTAAGGCGGCTAGACGAAAAATAAGAGAAAGATAATACAAAACCAGTACTCGATTAAAAATTTCTTTTAAGCATCCGAGTAGAAACTTGGAACTGGCTGAACATCGAATCCTCTAAACGTTTAGTCCTCGTGACAAATGTTTATCTGGCATATTTGTCTAAACCCATTAAGTGAGTTAACGTTGTCATGATAAACTACTTTGCGTTTTGTTTTCACCAAAGAGCGCATGCTCAAATGATCAGTTCCCGAGAGGCTGAATGTGTGTTGGTGCAGTCGGAACTCCCTGGGGATGGAATACGGTTTGACGTCACTATCACACATATAGAGAGACCTGACCGTCTGTTTATCCAGCGAGTTCCACCCACTGAGATAGACAAGGGCTACGCTGACGATCTTGACCCTACCCTGGACGTTGCAACCGAAGAGCTTCGTATGCTGGAGGAGATTATGGCTAAGATAAACAGTCCAGATTATTTTAAGAAGTACACGCCATTGGCGACCGCCAAAGAAGGTGAGATCATATCTCATTTTGGTCCGAAGTTTCGTCGCTTTTTGAAACTAATTGGAGCGTAAAGCAAAGTGAAAGGAGAAAAAAGTTGACCGTAGCATAGCTGCCTTTTTCGGTTTCCCAGATCCACGGTCGCCAAGGAAAATGTAGAAAGAAGTTGTTCAGAGCGTATATGCTTTCTTTGATTTTCCAATCCACCTTCCTGTCGTTTCATCCATCATCTGAGTCAAAAGAAATTAGAGTTGTCCTCAATTCCCGAACAGATTTTTTGTGATTCTTTTTTTACTCGTCAATGACACGTCTAAAGAAAGACATACTGTATTAAAATATCCTCAAACCACTTACAGTCTACAATGTCTTGTAACCTCTGAAAATTTCCTAGCTAGACAAATGTCCTTATCAAGTTATCTTAACCAGCAAAGCTTCTTGTTCGACAATGATTGGCAAAATTACACGCCTACTCTTAGAAGAGAACTCTCCACTCGCAGAATAAATAGAAATCCTGTTATCTCTCTCTTATAAGTTACTTGAAAGTGCCACCTTTCTCCCAAATAATGTTGCAAGAAATTAGGGACCATAAATTGGGAAATAAAAGAGAGTTAAAGAAAAGTTTAAAATGTCGTAGAACTTGCAACGTTTTGTCATTCATTGAAGTTTGTTGGCATAGTGGACCAATTTTGTCTTAGTTATTCGTCTACATCTCTGAGAAAATTGCTACAGAATTGTAAAAAAAACTCTACTGAAATAGGAGAGGAACCAAAGGGAATAGAGACTAACTGGGAAATCTTTAACTGCAGGAATGTTGTGCTGTGCACGCTACACTGAAGATGACATGTGGTACAGAGCTCAGATTCAATCAGTTGAACATCAGAGACCTCTTGAGGTCAAAGCGCTATACGTGGATTATGGCACAACTGAAGTACTTAAGGCGGACAGGTTAGAGGACTTAGTTTGTTTCATAGATTTTAAATGACCAGCGGTCGGCATTGAAAGACGGGAGCCAATTCTAACACGTGTAAATTGCATTTTAAGAGTTAGTGAGCCCGCAATTTAAGGCATGGCTGTTTCTTAGTAACGTGACTTTGGTAAGTGGCGATGAAATGACATTGGGGGATGGAATTTCTCCCACCCCTCCCCTCAAAAATTTGTCAGCAGTTTTCCTGACTGTTCCCTCAGAAGTGCTAAAGTACACTCTTGAGTGGGCAAAGGCATGGTAGGCGGAAATATTCAAGGAGATACCCGTGTTCGAACCACAATCTCTAGATCCAGAATCCAAGGCGCTGGCCGTTAAGGGAACTTGTCTTCCAACCCTCCTTCTTCCCCCCCCCCCCTCCCCTCCCCCTTTCTCCAAGTGAAAACAGGTGGAAGAACCCATATCGTACATCATGTAACCACGGAGTTAATTTCCTTTCCTATTCTTGTTCTGTTCCAGGTTGCGAGGCTTTCCATCAGAGTTACTAGATTTACCAGTTCAAGCCACACGATGTTTTCTTGCCGATATCAGGCCACCAGACAAAACAGACGGACCAATGATGGATGATACCTGCTGGCCAGTGAGCTCTATGGAGACCCTCATTCAGTTGGTAGCCGGCAAGAAACTTGTTGCGAAAGTTCTAGTGAGTAGGGTAGTAGAGTCGTTTTCTGCGACCGATTAACTTTCACATGAGTGAAACGCCAAAGTGTTTTCTCCGTGAGCGAAAAGTGCCAAAAAGTGGAGAGTGATCTCTAATGTTTTGACCTCATTTTTATATGTTGTCGTTAGGAGATCATGAGCAATTAAAATTTGGGCCAGCTCTTTTTAAATGAATCAACCAGCGGCTAATACGTAGAGCACCCAACCACAAACTCGGAAATGGTTGTGGTTAAAATCCTAACGGATGACGACGAGTTTTCATTTTCTTAAGCTCTTGACTAAAGTTGAAGTTCCCTCGCTTTTTCCTCTAGTTCAATGGACCACCGGCCAGTGTGATGTTATACGAACATACAGAGAGACATGACGGATGCGTCGAAGAAGTTTCGATAGGGTTTCTCTTGGCGCAAAGAGGTTTAGCGAAGTGTGTGGATTATGAGGTACCCGTATATGCAGAATCAGACACTCATACCGACGAAAGCTATGAATCAGAGGAGAGAACTTTGGAGTTTCAAGAATCCGAGTTAAAATTCACATCGAAGGATAGATTAGAGATTAGTACTGAGACGAAAGCAGATTCTTCGTCGACTAAATTGTTGGAAAAAATTCCCACTCCTGCACGTAACCTTCCTCCCGCAAAACAACTGTTAAAACCAGCAGAGCTAACATCGAAGGTTACGGATACAGTTTCTAGAAACTGTGAGTCGGAAGTTAAGAAAACAGAACCCAGTCTAGATGGGGTCGAAAGTTCTCAACAAACAACAGAAGGAGTTCAATCACGTGATGAAAAAGAGACAGCATCACCGCCTTTGACGTCAGCCCCGGTAGCGAAAGTGACGTCAACAAATAAAAACACGAATTCGGCTGAAGTGAATAAAGATTCCTTGGAATCTGCTGTATGATGAGTAAAAAGAGAAAAAGAGGAAGAAATCATTGTGAATTGCTTTAAAATATGAAGATTATGGGAAAGGACTCTTTGACAAAGAAATGTTTAATTTAGTTTTTGTTTTGCAGTTTTGCATCGCAGGTTTTATTATAAAGCTTACCATTGGGCGGAAAATGTTTTCTACTGAGGATAAAATATTACGTTTGTTTGTTCAGTTGCTTTGTATAGTAATCCTGTCTATAGGCATATTAAAACTTACTTATATCAACTCGTTTGAGGCTGTCCTTATATCAATTTAAAAAAAAAAGTTGGCGTACCAACCAACACGAGGGTCTGCCATTATTTGATACATCAAAAGGTTTATTTGGTTTTGGTGTGCGTCTGTTGGCAATAAAAGAAGGCCAGTTGTAAATTTAACATGAGATAAACCTCGTTTTGAGAGTAAAGTGTGAGAGACGTGGGAGCCTGATAGTTAGTGTGCCGAACTCCGGGTTTAGAGGTCTGGGTTCGATACTTGGCCGGGCGTCTAGCCGGGTCCTTGTAAACCTGGGACGGATTTGTTAACGTAGGATCAGAAGAGCAATTAAGTTTGTGCGCTAATTTAGAAGCAAGCATAACATTGACTAACTTAACTATATGAGTAGACGAAAGGTTATCAGCTCGAATGACTTTGAACCACGTCAAAGCTGAGTTTGTAACACTTTAAGCAGGTAGAAGACAACCTGTGTAATAAAGCACGCGGGATGTTGGGATAGCACGAGAGATGTTTGTAAATCACGAGCCAGAGGCGAGTAATTTACAAACTTTCCGAGTCCGTCTATTGCTTGACAATTCTAAGAAATTCGAATTGGGCATGAACTCTCTTAGGAACTGCCAAAAAACATCCACCTCAAAGGATGAGGTTTGTCTGTAAGTTTAGTCATAATTAGCTCTGGTTATATAATTTCTGATGCGCGTGCAAATGATAATCACGTCTACCAGCGAGAATGCCCATAGGGCGATTCCCGATTATGTAGTAGGAAGAACGCAAAATAAGGCAAACCCTTACTTAGCAATACGCAATACAGTTGGTCTGAAAGTATTCTTCTTTGTGATATAATTTAGTGAACAGTGCTCACGGTTTAACCATGTGGTCACGGATGGGTTCATTTTTCATTAATGGCGAACAAAGGAAGCCACATTAAAAGGAAAACTCGTAACTTTCTTTTAGTCCAACTCCATTCAAACAAACTTCACTATAGAAGAAAGCCAAGAGCTTTATTTCAGATCAATTCATGAAATATTTTATAGTAATAAAGTACATTTCAAAGAGTGTTCATTTTGTGCGATCTTGACAAATCTACCAGCATCGCTATTTTTATATATTCTAAAAGTACAATATAAAAAACCTCTCCTGGGAGAGTTATTCGCTCCCAAAAAAGCATCTGCTTTAAAGGATTAATTCTTAATAAACTCTAGTTATAAATAGTAGCATTGAAAGCTTTTTAAACTTAACGAAATAAGCATTTACTTGTCTGCTCCAAACTGTTACAAATACTAAGCTATCCTGTAATTCTCTTTAAAAGTTTTTTTTTCATATTTATATTTGTGCGAGAGTAAGTCAACCAGAAAAACATTAGGGGAGTCGATACTGTGGTGCTGATGGGCATGATAATTATTACTGATAGTTGAACAATTTATAATCCTATACACAGTAACCGTCAGGATTGTAATTACAAAATGTATGCTCAGATAAGAGATAGTTTGAGTGTGGCAGATACTGGACAGATGCTAGAACATTGCGATCGAATAAACCCATAGATACTTGAAGAAAATTGTGGGAATAAAGGAAGGAAACAGTTCGAATCGCGCGTGATTGTTGATATTCCCAAAACGCTTAACGTTTAATTCAACAATGGTAGTGTTGGGAAAAATTGGCTTGCTTCCTCGTGGTGTTAAACTTATTGACTCGACAGAACTGATTACAGATAGAGAGACAAGAAAATTTTCCTCTTAATGATTTCTGCTTAGATGAATCATCGCAACCTTTAGCCATTGGTCGCTTTCCGAAACATTTTATGGGGCACATTTAACGATAGGGAAGAACCTATCATCACGTTTTCAGCATTTCAATATCCATCAAGTCCATTAATTAAAGATCTGGGAAACATGAAAATTTCCTAACCTTGTTCCTTTTTACATTTCAATTTGCTTGTACAAATATCATAATAGTCTACTGCCTTCTGCTTTCATGTCTTACTTCAAAATTGTTCAACGTTTTGATAGTTATGATACAAATTAACTATGGAATTGTAAATATCCGATATAAAGGACATATGGAATGCCCTTCATAAATATTATCAAGGACTCTTCTCTCTTTATTTCAAAATTGAAACTTAAACATAATTTTATACATAATTATTAAGTATAGGATTTGGAGATAATCATCCTGTTTTTTTGCAATTTCTACTCAATAATACTTTGTTTGTATGCGTGTGTGTATTTATGTATAAATGCAAAATGGCACTCAGATTCTTAAACCCCGCGGTTTTTTGGGTACCAGTGCTCCTTACACGTTTAGTATGGAATCAAAAAAATATATATGTACATATATATATAGCGTTGTATTAACATTTTGTGTGATGAAGTGAGTAAAGTTTGTTGAAAAATCACAAATATAAGATAATGTCTCCGTTTTCGTTCAAAAGCGACACAATCAAAGAATACGAAGTCAATGGTGGTTTATGAGCATATTTACGAAGTTTCCCAAATTTCGTTAACTGCACGCCCCTTTAACTCTTCACATTCTGTTGCACGTGTGTACAATACGTTATATAATGAAGTTATTTATATTAACCCTGAGACGTTTAATTTAGACATAACCCTCAAGGGAGCTCCTAAAAAAGGCACCAGTTAATTCCAGTAATAAAAATAGCCATGGTTATTACATAATGATACCCAGCATCTTCAATATACAGTAAGAGATGGGGAGGGGAGCCCTATAATGACGTTTCTCATGTTGAAAAGAAAGCGTCTTTTTTTAAAGTTTCCGACTTAACAAGAGTAAAAAGGAAAGGAAACATACACTCGCACAAACGTGAAGAAGTTATGTTGGAGATTATTTACCAAAATCATGCCCTAAGATCTGTTGGCTGGGGATCTGAGGTGATCTTTGGCGCACGCCTGGCAAAAACCTTGCCTGTCCGACCCCTCCCTTCCACAGATCTTTGTCCGGTCGGAGGCTCCCCCGTCTTTTCTTGCTTTCGAAATTACTGGAGAGTTAATTCTAATTATTATTTCATAGAGTAATAAAAAGCGATTTGTCTGCCCTTAGTTTGGTGCGTAAAATCGAGGTGGATGATTCAGTGGATAAGATCGAATCAAAGTGAGCGCCAGGTTTCGTAATTTGAAGTTTCCTTTCTGATATTGGCTTTCTAGGCATCTTTCGACAGACCATTGGAATTAAACTAATCTGCCTTTAATTTGCAGGTAGGATTATTGGCCGGTCATTACGGAATCGCGCCCATTGAAAAGCGTCGCCCGAGAAAAGTGGGGTACCCATGATGCTTTGCGGGCGCAATGACCTGGGAATGAGGTTGCAAACGCTCACCGCCAACTTCGGTCGCTTTAGATCTGAATTGACAAATTCCCAAACGGGAGTTGTAAAATTTCGCTTTGCGTCCGTTTAGAGACAATGGAGATACAATTGGAGCAATTAGCATTGTTTCAAAGTGACGAAATGCTCTTTTCGTCGGTAAAGAGCGAGGGCCGCGTTTGCATATCAAAAGAGCGTGAAGTGTTCATCCGTAAGCTTATGAGCGTGAGCGTGCACCTACGTGGAGCGGGAATCTACAACGTATACTTAAGCTTTTCGAAAAGTAATTAGACTACCGACGTGTTATCTGAAACTGACGGCAATAACGGGCCAAAAAGGAAGGTAAAATTCCGCACAGCCCCACACTACATTATACGTTCAGTTCTTGGATAGAGTGACAAAAACAATACTTTACCATTGGGAAAACAGATTTGTTTTACGATAGTTTGGGGCAGTACGGAAATTTTACTAAAAGGAATATTTCTGTGATGTTTTGCTTTCTTGGCGAAGTTGATGGTCGAACCTCGCAAATCTGCCGCATTTGAGTCTTAACACAAATTGAAAACCCGGCATTTGAAAGGTAATTTAATTTTACATCTGACCGATTTTTAAACAATATAACCTAATCAAGATAACGCCACTAATTACGTCTATTCTTCTTCGATGAAAAGCGCTACGTTTCGGTTGTCTGCACAAGAAACAATACTTTCGAACACTGCGTACACGGGGGATTACATGATTGACAGTCGGATTGACAGGCCTGCGTGAAGTTACGCATGCTCTCTTTCTCTTTTCTAGCTTATTTGCATTTTCCCGTGCGACGTTTTTCAATGGGCGCGATTCTGTAATGAGTGTTTTATAGTTTTCTCCTATGTTCAGATGAAAAAAAGTACCCGAATTGATTTCATTTTTTCACGGGAATATAAAGAAATCGGACAAAAATGTTTTCCAATTTACCAAAGTTCTTTTTCCCATCAAGTACGTTTTTAATAATAAAGCTTTTGTTCTACATTTTCGCGGCTTCTTCTAATCCGCTTCATCGGCAAAAATCTTTTCATCTTTTGTTCAAAAAGTTGTCGGTCACGTCCAATATTTATAATATATCATGCAGTTCTCGGCTGGGGGGTAGATCAATATTTGTGCTATTTACACAGGCCCTACCCGATAAACCTGGAATTTAGCACTTGATCTCGTTAATTGCAATTAATATTCATTTTCATTTTCTCTGCGAGCGCTAATTAATGGTGATAATATAGAAAACAAGCAAAGATCTTCGTGTTATACAACAAGTTTTATTTCTGTTTGTTTAAATGATTTTTCATTAAAGATAAAGTAATGTATAGATACTTATATATATATCGGCAATTTACAGCTTGTATACAATGAAAATCTTTTTCAATCGAACGATATCACGAAGCAGAGGATCTTAAATTATCAGCAATTTGTCTGTAGTTTCTGTATTTATGGCGTTATTTCTATTAGGTTTTGATTTCACATTATCACCCAAATTTTATATACAACCTG
This sequence comes from Pocillopora damicornis, assembly GCF_964200805.1. Lineage (NCBI taxonomy): Eukaryota > Metazoa > Cnidaria > Anthozoa > Scleractinia > Pocilloporidae > Pocillopora > Pocillopora damicornis. The sequence continues at coordinate 22,061,621 of NC_142677.1, forward strand.
CAAAACAAGAAACGATCAAAGCCTAGTTTCGGATGAAGAAACACATCTCTTTCCTGGCAAGACACTAAGTCTTTCCAAAAACCGATACCGCACTTTCTCTATAACCACTTTTTATATACTGAAAGTTTAATTTGCGACTTCAGACCTTTTGCCGTTGAGAAGTCTAATCTACTGTCTTTCTGTGTATACTTAGGTAAAAGCAAACGATAAAGTTGTTTTCACTTCACTTCTCTTCTTCCACGGGAAAACTTTCCAGTCCTGAACATTGCGACAAATCTTTTTCAATACATCTTATCTCTAAATCTTTTTCGGCATCACTTTACTTTTGTTGTTGTTTCTCCTCTTTCTCTTTTCGTGACTCTTGCAAAAGTTCTTCTATGTCAATCCTTGGTTCCTCTTCCGGTTCATCCACCCATTCAAGGAAAAACTTATCCATCTTTTCTTTCAGTGTGGCTTTTGGGATGAAGCTAAGCTCTTGTTCACATGAAAGTGGTTCATCTGGGCCAGGTTCATTTGCCTCTGCAAGCGATGGCCGGTCCAACGATAAGCTTTCATCGTCTTCATCACTTTGCTCATTTTCAGATTTTCCTTCATCAGATTTTTCAGTGACGGGCGTTAGGTTCTTCTTGAACTTTCTCCCAAAAATGGACGATTTAGTCGGTGATGTAACATTTCTGCTAACTGCACTGCTTGGTTTTGGCTTGGTGCGCATCAGTTTAGCTGTTAAACGCTCTTTACAAGCCATTGAATCTCTATTCGGGGGTAAAATGTGGAAGTTTGGTAGAGAATTTCTCCTTCTTCTGCTAAAGTTTGCTAATTTCATATCCATATGACTCATCATTTTGCTCTCTTTTTCACTCTCCAATTTGCTGCCTCGCTCAGGTTGAAATTTCATATTTTTTATTTTAGGCAAATCCATGGAGTGGTCCCTTTCGTACGTCATAGCGGGGGGAAGGCTTCCTCTTCTTTGCCGCAAACGAAGATGATCGATTTTAACGTCTGCTCCTGTCATGAGCGCTCCAGACGCACCTTTTTTGATGGGCGAACTGCTGGTATTTGTCTGTGCGCAAATTTTACTCAGAAGTGTATCATTCAAATTGATCTCTGCTATGGAGTGGCGACGACCGCCCCGAATCGACGGAGTTGAACACGATGGTGGTAGCATTCCCAAATCAGACATTTTTCTCCTGAAATTATTATTTCCATCTTTTTCAGTGGCCCTCATTCTACTTGGAGTGGGTCTAGATTCCTGTTGCTCAATAGCTCTTTGACGCGAGCGTTCTTGAAAAGTTTTAAAACCATTTCGGTCTATAGCATCGGGTTTCTGGAATCCCGCAAAGGTTGGCTCCACAATTTTAACCTTCTGACCTTCCTCATCTCCGTTTTTCTCGTCGCGTTTTTTGATATCGCTTCGAGTACCGAGAATTTTACAATCATCGAGTAACTGCTTACGCAGTGTCATCATCTCTTGATCAATTTTATCCAGTTGCACTCTCTTTGCGCTATTTATCCTGTTAATCTGTAGCTTGAGTTTTTTCTCTTCTTTAGCATTCGTCTGCATTATCTGCCCAATCTCGGAAGTCCATCGGGGTTCCATTTTAAAATTGAACATAGCCCGCACTTTTTGTGAGCTGATCATGGTCGGACAAACTCACTCTCTTATACAATATCTGCATGACTTTTGCTCGTCTGCAACAAGCGGTGAGGTAATGCGAGGTCATCCCATGAGGAAAGAGATAATAGAACGACAACAAAGAAGCTTCTCATGATAGCCTACTTGATGACTTTATTGTAAACAGAACAATAAAAGTTCATTTGATGTGTTGAGCTATCTTAGTCAAGAGAAGATTAATGTCAGATCACTGAATTTTAGGAGACTATTGTGATAAAGAGCGTGAATATGGTAAACGCCTTTTGACTTGACTTGGTACGTTTACCATCAAACTGATCTAACTTTGTCTTAAGAAAAAAATTGTTGACTTCATTTGTCAAGTTTGATACGTAGGCGAGGTCTCATGAGAAAATCAGTATAGTTTGAGACAGACAATTGAAGTAATAACACATTAGAAAATCACTCTTGTGTCTTTAGTGACCATTGAAATCAAAGAGGCAATGTCACTCTAGTGTGTACTCTCAAATACGTCTAAAAGTCCGAGCCGTTCATAAGTAATTAAATGCTGTTTGAAAAAATCAGTAAAACATTAGTTACAAACGTAAATTTCGCAGGTTACACGTGAAGGTAATCCTTCCAAAGCTGTAAGAGAACAAAGCTTGTTGCATAAGCCGTGTAATTATCAAATTTTCTTTGTGTCGCAAATTTGCAGCACTACACGTTCGGCACGTAACGGAATCATGGGTAGCTTTTTGAAAGTTGCAAGAACTTTCCGTTCATGCGCGACGTAATAATCTGCTTTCCTGTAAAAAAATTGAACAATGCAAGTCAAAGAAAGACACTTCCTCTGTAATTGTTTTTTGATACCAACTGGATGTCAAATAAAACGTGTACTTGCTCGCTTTTGGTTTCACAACTTATTAATGGTAATAATAAGATCAGGTTGAGTAATATTTGTCCGTGGCGAGCCTGTGGCGAGACTCGAGAAATTAAACGATCTGCTCGTCTCTGACAAATCACGACGATATTGTGTGCTAACCAAGTTCAGTGATTATTTTATCAATAGATCACCAGGTAAAATTGTCATTTCTTTTTCGGACGTACTCTATGACTCTATGTACTCTGGGAAGCTATCTCTAAATTATCTACCGACTTTTCAACTGAACATGCATTATCGATCATATGACCCGTCCGGCACCGCACACGCAATCTTAGAATGGAGGGCTGGACTGGTCGACTTGAGTCTGACGTGAGCCGCGCCAGTCCGTAGAAAGCCGTCTGGTTTCGCACTACGACGGCTTTGTTGCAAAGAAAAAAATTAAATCAAATGCGAAATGGGGAAATATTTCGCGTTTTTCGATGAATTGTGAGGTTTTTGTTCTGACTAGAAAAAACAATGGAAAAGTTTTAATTGTGGGATCTTTTTAGTGTTTGTCCCTTGGGTCCGGCTATTGCGTCCTATTTGAGGTTGATGACCTCCGTGGCCCAAGGTCATGATGTACAGACCGAGCGCGCTCGGTCTGTACTTCATGACATCAGGCCAAACACTTTCCATTCCTTCTCGACCAACCTCAGCAACTAAATACATATTAGTTGCTGCAGAACAAGCTTAAATGCATTACGCATGCGCATACCATGTATCTTTCCGGTAGTTATTTATAGTTATTGGAGGTCATTTGTTGAGTTCTTTACCGAGCGAAAATGAAGGAAACATCATCGAACGATTTTCACGGAATGGAAAAATTTTATATGAATATCTAAATATTTGGATTTTATTCTGTAAATTAATCGATGACTCTAATTAGTTAAGAAGAAGTCTATAAATGAAAGAGCAAAGTTGAAAAGTGCGGTTGCTCACGGAATTCAGTAATTATGTCCATTGACCACCATGTATTTAAAGAGGTCAACTTTTAAGCCCTAACGAACGATCCATGCATTAACGTTTATTTCAAACGGATCTCAACGCAGACGGCCATGTTCGAGCAATCGACAAGGGTCAGTAAATGTTCACAATTAAAACTCTATGTTCTTTGTTGTTAGGGGTCACGGAACTTAATCAACATTCAGCACCGTGCGTTATTGTTTCTCGGTTATTGATGTATATATATATATATATTTTTTTTAAACCCAAAAGTTAGAATTGTGGTTCGTATTTGATATATGCTACAAAAAGTACTCTCGAAAAATGAAGGTGAAGAAGTACCATGCGTAAGAGGAATGAAAATTATAATTTTAGTTTTTTCTTTCCATTTTATTTTCGACTGTATAATAGTGAAAACTACTAGTTTTGAACATTCAGTCGATAGGCCCTTATACATGGTGCTAGCATAACTTTTGGCATAATTTGGAAAAAAACGAGCATAAATTTTGCCCTTTTTATAAAAGAAGCATCGCTAGCTAAGATAATGAGCATATTTTAAGTATTTTTTTTAAAGGGAACATTACTAGATTCATTACTTGTTTGGTGTTTAACACTGATTATTTCCAAGTTTAGTCCATGGCTCGGTCTATTTTCAATTGTGTAATGTCTTGGAGGAAGAAGGTTATCGCTCTACTAAGTTGTTCGTGGGCACTCCGGACTAGGCACAGCGGAATCAGAAGAAAAGACTGCGTCGATTTCTTAGGCAACAAAATGGCGTCGAAAAGAAACATGACATGAACATCATATATTCAGACACATTAATTCACCTCTTCTAGTCTGGAATTAAGTGCAGTAGTTACTTGGCTACCTCCTCCCATACATAGGCGGCGATGCCACTATGTTACGGGAATGAGTGAGTGATGGTAAGTAGCAACAGAATTCCACTCTTGATCCAATTTGACCCTATGTTTCCCGGTGCTTCTTATTGTCTTTTTTTCGGATTATCTTCTTAGTGCGACATTCGTGCCCAGTACACACTCAATCAACTTCGAAGAGAGAGCATTCATTATCGTTTGACGTATGCCCAAGAATGCCGCCAAATTTGGGAAACAAGCAAGGTTCGAAGTATACCAGGGTGGGAATGAATTTTGATTTTAGACACTTGTGTCCGAATTTCGATTTTGGACATTAGTGCATTTCCGATTTTCGATTATGGACATTAATTTTTTATTCGAAACATTAGTGTCCGATTTTTTATTTCGGACACCAGTGAACACCTCTGGACTCTTTTCATCCTTATCCGAGAAGATTAGAGTGTCTTTCCATTTGCAGATTTCGTAGCGAAGGCAGCACATTCCCCAGTTACTTTAAGACCCTGAGTGTTGGTGCGGCCAAGGTCTTAAACCCACGACCTCCCGCACGGCATTCTGGCGCTCTACAACATGAGCTAACCAGGCAGCGGTTGTGTGGAATATGTGGGACGCGACAGGTTTTCTGTTTTGCATATGGAAAAAAAGAGTCTTCTGCAGCGCTGCCTTCTAGCATCATCATACAACCTTTAGTTCTTTTCAATGCTATAAAAATAAAAATTGTGCTACATCAGTAGCCACATGCACTGTATACAGTCATAAACTGCTTATTTTTATTAAAGAAGGCTAGGGCCATATGAAGAAAATATCTCAGAAACAATTTCCTCCCTGCGCGCACCCCCTTCCCCCGCCTCAATCATCCCGTTCTTTGATATTTGAATACCTTCATTGACTTCTGGCGTTCTGGGACTCTCTGCACGGGACAGCTCTGGGACTGCGTATGTTTCGATTCCAGACCTCTCTCTAAAAAGCTATGCAAAATGGCGGCTTCACCGGCCACCGGAGTAGTGTAAGACAATTCGTTTTTGCTTGCTGTGTTCCTAAATGTCCACCCTTATCTTTTAAAGATTTGATACATAGGAATTATTTCAGTCTGAGAAACACTTTATTTTGTTCCTGATGTTCAACAGGCGTCCGAAAACACAACGTGGAAGGCGGGCAGTCGAACAGCGTGCGCCGAAGATTGTTGAAAACACTAAAACTGCTTTGTTCTTGCGTGGTGGCAGGACAAGTGAGATTGTGACTCAAGCCATGAAAGATCTGGTGAGTCAGTGGAAGCATGGGTTCTGAGTGATCTGACGAAAGTGTTAATTAGTAAGGCTGTGTGTGGTGAGCTGGATTGGGATGAAGCAAATTTTTCTAAATTTGTCACGTGGGAATGTGTATTTATCTAATACGGAAGATCTGATCACCAACTTTCTCTGTTTTACATTTCGTTGTAAATTGCATAACAGAGTTTGGTGTCATATCAACGTAACTCACGATACTCTCGAGCTGGTAATCCTTTTTCTATTCTCAAAACCTGTTGGCCAGATGATTTTTTAAATATAATTTTGCAACAGAAGCTGTATATTTGTGACTTCTGGGACTCTTAAATCCATGGTACTTTCAAATTAATTTAATGAGACGCGTCATCGACTTTTGGACTAACTAGTTACTACGTTGTGTGTTTTTTACATGTGTCGGGAGGCTAAGAAGATCGAGGCATGAATGAGTGGCAGGGTATTCTGCAGCTTAGCCCAGACGTACATAATTCCATTACTGATGATGAACCCTCTATTTTTCTCTTTCTTTTCAGTGTTTACTGAAAAAACCCAACTCAGTCATGTTTCAAAGGTAAAATATTTCTTGATCAATCTCATTCTTATGATGTTTTGTGACTGTAAATTTCCTGTGAAATTTCACATTGTTTGGTTTGTTTGTAGTAACTTGTGTAGTATTTCCTTTGTGTTTGGGAAACCATGTAAATCACCAGGCACATGGGCCAGTCCTGGCTTATTTGTTATTTGTTTTGATTAATAATTATTGTGCAATATCAATTTCTTTCAACTTTTATTGTTTACAGGAAAAATATCATGCGACCATTTGAAGATCACACTTCACTTGTAAGTGCAATGCAGAAAGAATTTCTCTTTTGTACTTGTATTACACTTTCTTTTCTGGTATGTTATATACCTAGGCATTCTATTTATTTGAGGGAAGATTAAGCAAAGTGAAAGAGCTCAATATTTCAGACAAAATTTATTCATTTTGCCATAAAAATCTATATTTTACATTGAAACAGGTGATTGAAAAAAATCACAACCATGAAACATTATTTTGACTCGGATATATATCTGTAAGATTATACTTAAGCCATGGGATTTGAAAATCTTATGCATAGGGTCACTCACAAATCAAAGTGATGTGGTATGGTGATTGTTAATAGTTCAAAATCCTGTAATTTCAATTTTCACCATTCCAAGTTGAATTACAGATATTTTGTGTAGCATATTCAAGTATTGTTAATATTCATGGTTAAAAAAAATATTATTTTGATTACAATAACTTTGATATAGGTATGCTTGATATGTTGTCAATAAGATCCAAGCCTCTGCCTCAGCTTGGTGGTGGGTTGATAAAGGGCAAGATGTTTTCTCTTGCAAAGGTTCACTAAGGATACTTAACTTATCTTTTAGGAATTCTTTAGTGTTAAGAATGATGCAGCCTTATTTCTCTTTGGGTCTCATTCCAAGAAGAGGCCTCACAATCTGGTCATAGGTAGGTTTCATTATTTAATCAGATTTCAAGCTAATTATCTTAACTCTTCCACTCTCAAGATCTCTTAGTAATTCTCCTTACTTTCTACCAAAGATTGATTAATTTTAATTCTGAGAATTTAGTAGTGGATCAAGTTATAATCTCCTAATTGATATTTTGCTATATTCTGCTTAGCATTGTATTAATATTTTAAGGAGAATGTATGTCTTGGTCACTACTGGGAGTAAAATGATTATGTCAACTCATTGTACTGATCTACCATAATTCAAATGTTAAAAAAAAAAAATAACTACCACAAGATAAGTCCTTGATGTGTTTATTCACAATGGTTTTGATTTAACAAAGGATTTGTCACCTTTCAGGTCGCTGTTTTGATGGCCATATCTTGGACATGATTGAGTTAGGAATTGACAAGTTTGTGTCACTAAGTCAATTTAAGGTAAGATGGATATTATTTGTTGCCTACAAGATTCAGTATGCATGTTGAGTCTATCATTGAAATGCGAAAATATAAGGGAGTTATTAAAATGAACTGTTGATATCAAGCGCATGAGTCAGATACCTTATTACCCAAAACTTTCTTGTAGGGGGGCTCCAAACAAAATATCTGGGATTGTATCATGTTAACACAAGACTTCTGTTCTGAATTTAAACTTACTTTTCAGATTCAGAAGTGTTCAGTTGGTACCAAGCCTTGTTTGCTATTTTCTGGACAAGAATTTGAAAATGATGTTGTTTACAAACGCCTGAAAAGTATCCTCATAGGTTTGTTTCCCCCTTTTTTCACTGAACTGCAAAGCTGATAGTGAAGCATGTTGTTTGTGAGTCAGAGGCCATATTGAATGGCCAAAATTTAGGTGACAGGCTATGCTCTCATAATTTACAAACATTGTTTATTTTAATTTTAGTTGTAATCATATGGCATTCAGATTAGTAACCCCAAGTTAAAAAGTGTTTTGGCTTCACAATTTTTTTTGTAAGAGTAAAATATCACCCTTTGTCTTTTTAGCAGGCTAAACTTCAGTTCTTTTCCTTAACCCTTTAACTCCCAAGATCTGATTGTTAATTCTCCCCTCTAGCTGACACACATTTCCTTGTAAATTAATTATGAGAATTTGGTGTTAGGTCAAGGTTACAACTTCTATGTACTAAATTTGAGTATTCTCATTATCTGTTTCCTGGATAACTTATGTATACTATGGGGAGAAATTACATGTTAATCACTTTTTGGAGTTGAAGGTTCCCTTTTCTTTTTTTTCTTTTCTTTTTCTTTTCTTTTTCTTTTCTTTTTCTTTTTTTTTTCTTTTTTTTTTTTTTTTTCGGGGAAGGAGTTAAGAGATACTCAAGACTGGAAAATGTGACTTAACAGTCAAGTTATGGAATGTCCAAACATTCAGATCAAAACCTTTTGCCTGACAGAAATGAATTGGAAATAGTAATTCATTCCAATGTCAGTTACTTTGGGTATTGACTCAAGAGAAGCTGCAATAAACATGTGACACTGCAAACAGTGTATGTGGACATTTTATTCATTTGTCAGCTGCCTTTCATCTTCAGATTTCTACAGAGGACCAGTAATAGAGAAAGTCAGATTACAGGGACTTGAGCATGTGTTGCAATTTACAGCAGTGGATGGGAAAATTTATCTGAGAAGCTACAGGTATAAAAAAATATTTAAACAATTGCATATTTTAAGTTGTGTTTGAGATATTTAAGGATGCTTCTCTGGTGATAATATTAATAATATCTAATGAAAAAGTAATTCAAGGTGTGAAAATGGTTTTGTTGTAATGGAGACTGATTTCATCTACATCTGTACTGAAACTGACAGATATAATTTTGTCCCAGATCTAATGATCTTAGTGGACTTGTTGGATTGGTGGGATTGCTGAAATATATATTATGCAATGACATTTTTATAGAAAATTTATTAGTATAATATTATAAAATTACCCTCTGGTTACATGCTGGCAGCCAAACAATTTTCACAGAATTTCCATCAAAAATTCTTTTTAATTTTTTGACAGTATCAGATCTTGTTCAGAAATTTCAAGCAATCCTAAGAACTAAAAAAAAATTATATGCTAATGTGGTATTGTTCTTCAATATACTAATCAGTTCATAGTTTTCCGTTTTTCTATGTCAAGGTGACTTCAATAAGATGTAAATATTTTGTTTTTCAGGGTATTGCTGAAGAAATCAGGAAGTCGCACTCCACGTATTGAGGTTGAAGAGATGGGCCCTTCTCTTGATCTGGTTCTTAGAAGAACGCACTTAGCATCAGATGACTTAATGAAGGCTGCAACGAAAGTACCTAAAGTAGTAAAGGTCAGTGTTACTTTTACAGTGGTAGGGTCACTCTTTTTAAGTAAGGAAATCAAAGAACATTTTTGTTTGAAATTTTTGGAAATGACTGGTTTTCTTTGTGAGCCAGGCAACATTTTTGCTAGTAATGTTTTGGTGATGGTGATTCACATGTGCACATGCACAATACTAGCAATTCATTTTTCAGGAATGTGTCTTTTTATACAATCAAGAATGAATTTCAGATTTTCAGAGTGCACAGTATAAAAAATTACTGGTATATTAGTAGACATGTCAAAACTTCAGTGTTAACTGCCTTGTAGAGTAATTAGTGTGGGACTTTGGGTCCAGAGGTTGAGGTTGCAGACCTGGCCAGGTCAATGTGTTGTGTTCTTGTGCAAAACACTTTACCTTCACAATGCCTCTCTTCATCCAGGAGTATAAATGCAGGGGTTTCAAAACAAACTGGCAACTGTTGGAATTCCACTGGCTACTTGATAATATTTTGCTGGTCAATGTGGTTTAAATAATTAACATTTGGCCCTTAATAATCTTTTCACAGTCACCTACTTTTGCAGAGTCTGATATCCACTACAAAACATTTTGAAACCCCCGAAACAGGTTCTGACAAATTGTCAGGAAAGTATGTTAACATTTCTGATTCCTTTCCAGCCCAAGAAAGTAAAGAATGTCTCATATGATGCATTTGGTACCAAGGAAGGAAAAGTACACATGCAAAGGCAAGATTACTCTAAATTACAAACCAGGAAAATGAAAGGACTCAAAAGACAATTGAATACAAAAGGAAAACCACAGGATAAAGTTAAAAGGAAAAAAACAGGCTGACAATGTGAATTAAATTTATTTCCACTCGACTTTACCATTATTCTCAAGGTAGACATTTTAATCACTATTTGTGGATCAATAATTATCAACAAGATTTACAGTAGGTATTGGACTCAAATAATATCAGTAAAGCCCAGTTTATATTACAAAATTCAATGTTAAACAACAGACCTCTGCACAAGGCACTGGGGAATATAATGTAGGGTTTGTGAGTTTATTCCCCAGAACCTGGCAGCGACATGTTTTGTTTTATGTTGAATGGTAAAATATAAAAGTTAAGTCTTACTGTTGTCTGTAAATCATCATGTTTGTAAGTTCTTGTCTTGTTTCTGAAACCATCTATGTAAAAAGGAGTGGAGTTGCATTTTGACAGGACATGAATACTCATTGTAGACAAAAATTATTATGGGAATGAAAAGAACTTGGATGATGTTTAGTGCACTTCCATCAAATGCTCAAATCCAACACTTGAATATAAAACTCCACAGAAGGTGCTGCAGTTTTTTTGGTCTATTTTCTTCTCTGCCCTCCCTCACCCAACCCCCTGATTGTGAAAAAGTTTTTTTTTATGTGCAGGTGAATCACAGAATCCTAACTTTGTTTGATAATAGTTTCTTTGTCAGAGTCGTGTGTGTGAACCACATTTACCGCCATTATGAACTGAACAAGGAATGCACCCCTAAGCTCTGTTTGCATTACATTTTTCTTCAAGCCCAGCCACTTTCTTATCAATTCATGTAATCTAGGGACTACCAACACCAACATGAATGCTACAAGTCTGTAAGTTAATGACTGTAGAGTGTTCACCCTCATTAAATAAAGTTATTTATACATTTATTGTTGATTTCTGGTGGTTACTCTTTTGATCCAAGTGCTGTGGGATACGTTCCTGGTTAAAAAACTTTCCAGTCGGTATCTTTACATGAGCTTTTCTCAGCCATTCTTAAGGAAAAGGCATAAGGGCTATAATTTAGTTCTTAAATCTGATCTATGCAGAGTTCACAAACATGATCTTCTTCCCTGTGAGCTTTAACCTTCCTGTTTTCACCAACACCAACATGAATGCCTTGGTAGCTGCTCCCAAGTTTAACAAATCTCTAAGATCCTGTTCAACCATGACAGGTTCATGTTGCACTGAAATCAAGGAAGAGAAGATTAAAGCCTGATATTTACTTTAAGACATTTATGGCCAAGGCTAAGAAACAGAGTGTGTAAAAAGGGTCTAGACTGGTGTCTGTATTAGTATTCCCAACTCAAGTAAAACCAGACTGTCCTAAAAACTTTTGGAAAAGTTTCCTTGACAAAATTTCCTCAACAGTGAAGGCAAAAGGAAACAAGGCCCCTCCTCTAAAAACCATCAAGGGAGTTTTTGAAAAATGTTATTTATCAAGGACAAAGCCCTCCAGGGTGTGTGATTGACTCAACAAAGACACATGCAGAGGAAAGAAACTATTCCAAAGTAATTATTTTGCCACAGAATACTTGCTAAAGACACAGGGAGTAAATCTTGAATTTTTTTCCCTTGTGAAAATGGTGTTGGTAGAAAATAATATGTTTTCATTATATGTATACCACTTAGGACTCAGCCATATTAAAAAGGAAAAAAAACATTCAATAAATTGATCATAAAGCTTCCACTAAGACCATGCTGTGTAATTACAGTTACAAGAATTACAACACATTAGAAATTGTTGCAGTCTATTGTGAATTTTTATAGATAAATGAATGTTTAATCATTTGTCTCACAAAGTAAGAGTCAGGCTAATCAATTGTGTGTTGATTGTGATGTTTTGACTGCTATACTGCTAGTCTTTGTCAGGCCACAAAGAGAAAGGTTATGTGTTGTTGGTTTGTTGTTGCTGGTATATTACAATCCTTATTATAACAAATGACAAACAATTAAATGTTCTTTTACCAATTACTAAGTTAAAACATTTTTTGTAATGAGTTGAAATGGAAAATTAATGCCTCTTATGTTACCTTGATTGCCACCGGCCAAAAATCCATTTATTGTATGGAGATGCTGATTGATGCATTCTAAGGTAAACTGATTGGCTACGTACACTGGTAAGGAACTGTACTCTTGTTCACTAAGAGGCTGTACAAATACAGCCAAATGGTTGCTTTGAATAGGAGCTGCTATGTCATCTGTCAAATTAAGAATGAAAATCTTATGTTGTTTGAATATCCCGACATTATCTAGAAAGGGTTTCATTAGGAAATAACCCTCTGAGCTCCCCCCAAATTGTCCTAGTTTTGCAGTATGGTCTGGTTTTGCTCTTCAGTTGGTTGTTACTGGCAGGAAGAACCTCTCCGCACATCCTTTAGGTTTGTCATGCAATCTTTACTCTCAGGTGAGGAGGGGAACAGAAGTGAGTGAAAAGCATAAATAATGGCTGCAAACTAAAAAAAAGTTAATTAAGGTTCTAACAGCTGTACCCAAGGCTTCCCTTACACTTTAGTTAGGTATGTGACTTCCCCTTCTATGTCTCCTTTGAATGCGCAACACAGACAGACACTATGAAGAAAATGTTGAGTTGAGACAAGATCTGAGCAAGTTGGTGGGTAATGAGGCAACATTTTACCTTAAAAATAATCACGTAACAGCTTATATCTTACCTGGCTTCAGGAGCTGAACAGATGTAATGTCAGGGGGAGGTGGGAGACTATCCAAACTAAAGGACAATTCAAGCCCAACAACAGGAGATTCCTTTCCTGTGGGCACAATTGTCTTGAATCCTGGAGTACCCATGATAGGTGGAGCTGGTAGATCTGGATATTCTTGTCCCTTTGACAAACCAGGTGGAGTTACTGCCACAAGGTCCGCGTGCTTAAGCATTGGTGTGACTGTGACAGGCTGTGGTGGTACACGGAAACCCTGTGGTGTTGAATTGATGCTGACTGGAGATTCTGTGGATTCAACCAATAGTCTTGGTTTTATCATGGGTGTGTTGGTTTGTGGAGCTTCAGGTGTTGAACAGGACATCATTTCTGTATCTGTTAGTACTTTATCCTTGGTATCATGTGATCTTTGTGGAGTGACCTCAATCATTTTGGTGAACGTCACTGGTGGTTCCGGAGTTTTAAGAATATCTTCAACATTATCTGTAAAAAGTCAATTTGGTGTATATAATTAGATAAGACACTAAGAATCACTTTTTATTTCTTACAATGGCTATCTCAGGCCTATCTGAGCAATACCATACATACATTGAAAAGAGCACATTCCCTTCAAAAATGTAATTAAAGGTTTTCATCTACAACAGGGAATAGAGATGAATTTAACGTCTGTTTTACTGGTTTTAGAATATAAGCAAGCTAGCTTGACTGCTTAAACCTTTGAGTGAATGGCATCTCATTTTTCCTTACAATATCACCCCTGAATCTCACATTAAGGTCATGAGAATAAAGGAAATGATCAACTTAAAAAGCTTCTGATTGTTCAAAAAATTTCCTTGTCAACACCCTTGGGAGTGTATAGAGAACACCATGGAGTTATGCATGCAGGAGTTCAAGTGTAAAGGTTAAAGTGTTTCATGTGCATTTTAGTGTTCTGAATTGAACAAAAAGAATCAGCTACTTGAGTCTTGTCAACATTTGCTACCTTTGCTACTGATCTGATCAGGCTGGTTTGTTTCCATGGGAATACTCTCCTCAGTATCAGAAGTTTTCTCAAATGTCACATCATCTCCACTATCAGATTGCTCAGAGCTTACAGCAGTATCCACAGCAACACTGAATCAGAAAATTTAGTGTCTGTTAAGCAATCATGAACCAAAAAAAGCATGGTCTCTTCAACAAAATTTTTATTTATGGGGGGAGGGGGCTAAGGGCAGGGGTGGGGAGGGGGCTAAGGGCAGGGGTGGGGAGGGTCACTGAACACTTACTTTTAAACTGAATCCAAGCAAGGCAGTGAAAAGGTGTTATTACTTAACAATAAATGTAATCTGTTAAAGTCCTTCCCACTTGGCTTACCTTCCATTGCCTCCAGGAAGACTTGTGCCAACTTTGGTCAGATCAGGTAAATTTCCTGAAAGAACACATTTCCGGTGAGCCTCTACCTATAGCTAGTTGAGAAATTTAATGTTGCCTCTATTTTAAATGACTTACCCATGGATTTGGTATATCCATATTTCACCAAGTGATCCTCAAGTTCATTTATCTGTTCTTTCGTCTGACTTACGATCCTTGAACAGGCTGAGATGAACTCTTCAAATGTACATTGTTGGTGTGAATCTTCAATTTTAGCGTTAATTTCTTTCTGCACAGATGAGAAAATAAGAAAAGAAAAATGAAAGAAACAGTTTCCGTATGTTGTTTTCACAGTCCACAAAATAGATCTTGGGTAAAATTTCCGCACAGCCCCATACTACATTATGCATCCAGTTCTTGGATAGAGAAAACAATGACAAAAAAATACATTTCCACTGGGAAAACAGATTTGTTTTACTGTAGTATGGAGCTGTGCGGAAATTTTACTGTACTTTTCTTTGTTTATCACTTAGAAGCGGATTTGAAAATAATCTTCCACATTTCCGACGCGATCACGATGTATAATTTTTGGAAGGAGTTACCCAGAGTTATATTACCTTCAGATCCTTAACTTCCGCTAAAGTTTCACGTAGTAACAGACAGGCTCGATTTTCATCATAGGTAGTTACTTCAGAATTCTCTAAGGCCTCTTTTAATCCGTTAGTCTCCCTATCCACCGAGAAAGCAAGCTTTCGGAGACGATTAAAAAACTCGTTACAAGAAGTCATCTTGTTTTTCAGCATCGAAATCTCCCGCTCTTCTGTATCTCCTCTATGTAAGCCGCATGTTCGTTGACATAGTACCCAGCTTTTTGTGAATCAACACAAAAACCAAGATGGCGGCTTCAGTGACGGTTTTTCAACGTAGCTGTCTGAGCATTTTGCCCTAAAGTTTAGGGCGATTATTGGCTTTCTGAGCCCCAAATTAGAAACTATAAGCCTTTTTAGTCGTGATAGTTATTTGAGGGGTTTTTGAAGGTCTTCATGTTGAGAAATGTCGGTTATTCTTGAGACAACAATAGGAGATATTATAATCGATCTTTTTACGTCCGAAAGACCTCGAGGTTAGTTGAAATTTATTCTGCAAGGCGGCATGAATGTGTAAAAAGTGCTGTTTCTTGATTGTTACTTAAATACTCTACTGGAAATGACCGTTTTATGTTCTGCAGATTGAAGTTGTTCGTAATGTAAAAAGGAAGTTGTTGATTAGCAAGGTTTATTTAATCGAAGATTCTCTAAATTGATTACAAAGTTTGTAGGAAGTCATAGCACAATTGAGCTAGCGTTGGTTCTTAAGCGTATCTTAAAGACACTCATACCTAAAACTCGATTATGACACGGGCATTGTTACCTTCTTTCTTCAGCATGTCTCAACTTTTTGAAGTTGTGCAAGATAAAGTATTACAACTACTGCTTGTTTCATTCTATCCAGGTAAGGGGATAATTCATCTCTAACACGCACGATAGACAAAGAAAAAGTCAAACTGTCTGTGTATGTTTGAGTGGCTCATTTAACTTTTTTTTTTCTTACATGTAGCAAAACTTTCTTGCTCAGACTGGAGACCCTACAGGTCGTGGCAATGGAGGGGAATCTGTGTTCAGGTACATGCAAACTTTTTAAATTTGCAAGAATGAGGGACATAGGTTTTTTTTTGCATAAAACTCTTAGGTTTATAGTGTATATTTGAAGGCCATGGAAAATTTTCATCTTCTAATTTTACAAGGAAATGTTCTGCTGCTTGAGAACATAGAGGGGGGGTGCAGCTTGTGTCAATGGTTGCATGATGCTGATGCCCATTACTGACATTGAAGTCGATGAAACAAACAATAATGTATTGCCCTTCACTGTGAATGTTCCAGTTCTGTAAATTAAAAAAAAATCATGATGATATTACATTTGAAGACAATCTCAAGAATATTGAGTCAAATCCAATTGTCTCTATTAGGTCAATGAATGTGGGAAACCATATGGCAACTGCTGTTTCAAAATAGGGTAAATAAACTCTCACAATTGTGCTACTTTTTTTCCTAATAATTGCTTATCTCATGTTCTCTAGGTCCTTGTATGGAGATCAAGCCAAATTCTTTGAAGCAGAAACTAAACCTCGCCTCAAACATAAATCAAGAGGGACTGTCTCTATGGCAAACAATGGAGACAACTTACATGGTTCTCAAGTAAGTTGAAGTGCTCTAGGGGCATCTGATTGGCCATCATGAGTGGTGTTAGATAGGGGAGTTTCACAGTTGAATGTGAAAAGTGACACACAATGGACAATAAAGGCCAAGCGAACTGTTCCTGCTGTCACATATTTTCACATGCTGTTGCATGCAGCAACAAGGAGTATATTTGCACCACTTTGAAGGGATATTTGATAGTCTATTTATTATAGGTGATCATCTGAAATTTGATCAGGTTATCTTCAGTTGATAGTTTGCTGGTAATGAGAAATAATTTTCTTTCCTACTAATATAATTTTAATTGCACACCCAGGACCAGAAAAAGTGTCCTCTGGGACAAGATGTCTTAAAAGAGAGATACCACTATATCATCCAACTTGCATGCTCAGATCTGAACTTATTTATTTTCCAACAGTTTTTCATCACCCTTGGAGATGATTTGGACTATCTAGATGGTGTTCATACTGTATTTGCTGAAGTTGTTGAAGGATTTGAAGTCTTGGACAAACTGAATGAAGCAATTTGTGATGATGAACACAGGCCATACCAAGACATCAGGCATGTATTCAATCATGTCAGTTTTATATTGGTTTTATTTTTTTTCTCCATCAAAAAATATCATCTGTACTACTCATAGTCCAAAGAAGTCATGCGTAGTTGCAACCAGAGAGATATTTTCTAAATTTAAGTACCAGTAATGCTTTTATCATCTGATGATGATTGTTAAATTTTGACAATAATTTATATAAAGTGATGCACAAATTGGCAAATACATTCCTTTCAAATAAGAATTCAAAATGAACTTGATAAATGAATGAACAATGAATTTGATCAGGGTCTTTTTAATTAAGGAATTTTTATGGGATCTTCTGTGTCTTTTTCCTCTCAGGGACTGCTTTCAACTCACTCAGTTGCTGGTTTAAATATTTTCTTTATGATCTCTGTTCTGCACTTTTATTCTGAAAAAAAAAGCCTGTGAGTTGTATACTTAACAAAATAATGCATTCTCTTTTCATGTTGGATATGACATCATAGACAGCCAAATTGAGGCCCATCGCTCAGTTGGCTGTAATCATCTCATATCCAACAAGTGTGAGTGGAATAATTGTTTTATTAAAAATGCCCAAAATATGGATAAATCTACTCAACTGTATTTTGTGAGAACAAACAGGATGTTACAATGTACAAAAACACTAAATTTCAGTTTAACTTGTCTTCATGCACCCACTTGGTATAATGGCTCATAACCCATGTTGGCTAAGCCAATAAAAACTCTTGAATTGTATTATCCAGTGATTCAGTTTTTAATAACACAGAATAAACCACACAGTTATCATTGATGATCCATATGATGATCCAGCTGGCTTAGTTGTACCAGATCGATCACCAGAACCAACCAAAGAACAGCTTGACGTAAGTGAAAACTTTGACTTTTTTTTGGCTCATTTACTTGTTTATGTAGTCTGTGCAAGCTAAATAATATCTTATCTTAAAACTATCATTATATCATATTTAAAGAATCTACAACTACACTTAATTTAGATGGTGAAATTGGAGAATGACATTATTTTGAGTAAGAACATGATTTTCAGTAGAACAAAAATGGTTTGGAACAGATTGCTTTGCATTGATACCTGTGTAGACTGAAAGTTGTTTATTTTCAGAGTGGCCGTATTGGAGCTGATGAAGAAATTGATGACACCAAAGGTAAAACCATGGAGGAAATTGATGAGATGATAGAGGAACGAGAGCTTAAAGCTGGGACACAAATTCTTGAAATGGTAATTTTACCAGTAAAGAGCCTTTTACGTTTTATGAACTGCTCACAGGAATCAGTCCTCAAGTGATGATTTCAATGAAAGCCAATTACTGATAATCAACTGTTGCCCATAGGACCTCTTATCACAGTCTGTTCTGGCAGCTGGCAGGCTCTTGTGTTTGGGTGTTGCCTTGTGACCCTTTTCTGGTGTAGCCTCCTAACACACCATCGGCATGTGGAAAAAGTTATTAATATCCTTGCCTTTGGTCTTTGAACTTTATTGTTTTGGTTGTGGTTGTTCATGATTCATTAAACCATCAGTGAAAATTGCATGATCACTGCTTTGGTAAAAAGGACAACCAAAATTGATGTAGCTATCAGGTGTGCTCACAGGAAAAAATAACTGTGATCATGTATTAATGCTACAACAAACTATCACTTATCAGTCTGATCTATTTTCTAAAGGGCAAGTCTCATTGTGCATGCTTAAATATCATTTAGTTACTGTTTAACTGATCTGTTTGTTGTGCACATCTGAGAGAACTACAAGGCATACTGTGTTTAAATTTAATTTAGGCTTGCATTCTTTGTCACAAATATTTGTCTCACTTTCAAACTGTATGCTATTGGATTATTTATATTACAAGCTTGTAATTTAACCCTTTATCGCAAAGAATGACTAGCATCTAATTTCTCCTTACAATATCACCCCTGAATCAAACATTAAGGTCATGAGAATAAAGGAAATGACCACCAACTCTTGATTGTTAAACAAATTCTCCTTGTCAGCACCTTAGGATATGTATGGAGAGCAGGTTGGAGAATATACATACTGATGTTAGGGTGTAATGGGTTAAGCTAAATTTCCTTTGATATTTACAAACCTCTGGCTTACCTCTATGGCTCTGGCTTACCTCAGATTAAGCCTGTTACCATGTTCTATAAAATTATGGTTATTGTAGTTTAAATTTTTTGTCAGGTTGGTGATCTTCCAGATGCAGACATGGCACCCCCAGAAAATGTTTTGTTTGTTTGCAAATTAAATCCTGTTACTCAGGATCAAGACCTGGAGATCATTTTCTCAAGATTTGGTCCAATTAAAAGGTATGGTTTGCTGTGGAGTTCCTTGAGTAGACTGCTATGATTTAACCCTTTCACTCCAAAGATCTCATGATTGAGTGGTTCTCCATACTGTCTGCCATATAATTATTATGATGTTAGTCTGGAGATCTTGGTATTGGATCAACTAATAATCCTTTAATTGATATTTTTCTTTATTCTCATCACTTGTCTGCTAGATTTTGTATTGATCTTATAAGGAGAAATTCTGTTTTGGTCAGTAATAGAAGTTTAGGAATTAATCAGACTGTTCTAAATCAGCTGGAGCTATGTTTGCCAGGAGTGGTAGTGTTCTTTTGCAAGTATACTGGAGTCTTTACTTTGTTTGTTTTATTTCAGTTGTGAAGTCATACGTGATCAGAAGACTGGAGAATCTTTACAATATGCATTCATTGAGTTTGAGAATGTAAGTGCTTGTTACCTTTGGATGATTCTTCCATGGTGATCAAGAATTTGATGAGTTACAGTGCATTGGCTTACTTAAGGTTATTGTTTAGAAATTTTGACCCTTACATCTGCCAAGACATGATCAATAATTCTTCAATCTTATTACAAACTTCTCATACTTTGAAGAATTTTGATTACTTTTTTTATCAGCTGAGGCATCCCTAAGGTGGAAAATTTGTCTGCTCTTAATTCCTGCTTTCTGAATAATTTTATGAAACTGCAAAAAGATGTCATTTGCCAATCACTTCTAGGTATTAAATTATGGTAAGCAGTGATAATGATGTACGAGATTAATGAACAACCTGAGAACATTTTTATTTTCTTTAGGTAGAAGACTGTGAACGAGCTTACTTTAAAATGGATAATGTGCTTATTGATGATCGGCGAATCCATGTTGATTTTTCACAATCAGTGGCTAAAGTCCAGATGCAAAAGCAAGGTAATTTTTTCATTAAATCATCCACCTTTTAGTGAAATGGCAATACTAGAGTGTGAAAATGCAACTATGCAATCCTGAGTGTATTTTACTGTTCAACTCTTTAACTTCCAAGAATGACCAAAAATTAATTTCTCCTCACATTTAATCTATGCATTTTTAAGCATAAAGGAAAAAAGAAGAAAGCTAAAGCAATATCAACCAAAGGTTATATTTGTATGATTTGGCATAAAATTCTTCGAGCTAAAATTATAAGAAATGTGTGATAAACAATATCAAGCAAGTGAAACATCATTTGTCTACAGCTTTGCCTTTCTTTCTTTCCTCTTCAACACAGGTGCTAAACCAGTCTTCCCAGACAAAAGTGAAAAGGACAAACCTAAATTTGCCATCAAGGGACAAAAGCAGTCTTCAAAGTATCCTTATCAGCTCTGCTTACAAATTAGGTTTAAATTTGTTTTTAAATATACTGTATTTCCTTGAAAAAGTGCCTGGGGGGGGAGAGAGTGCACTTTCTCCTCCCTCTAAAAGGGGGGAGAGAGTGCGCTTATTGGGAGGAGGGTGCTTATTATTCTCCTGCTCTGATTCTGCTGTAGTTGAAGCCTAAAAAGTTATGTGAAAAAAGTGGCAACAGAAACAGGTTTCGTTTTTATCCCTACTATTTATAAGAGAGTGGGGTAGAAGGAAAGGCGGGGGGTTAATTTGGGGGGTTGGGGGTGCCTGTTTGAAATTATGGCCAAAAGGGTGGGTGCTTTTTCTGGGAAGTTTATTTTTCCTTGACTCCTTGATTGAAGCTATGATTTAGTATTTGATGACGACCACAGTGATAGAAAATCTGGGAGTAAACAGAAAGGACAAAAAGAAAGAAGCAACAAGGATAAAGATTTTTCCAAGTCCAGAATCGAAAAAGAAAGAACATCAAGGCACAGTGATAATGACAACGAAGATAACAAACAAGAGAGAAAACATGGCGGAAAGGAAAGGGACAGAAGGCCAGAAAGGAAACAAAGTTACAGCAGTGATGATGGTCCAAGGGACAGAAGGAAGAGAGATAAACAGGAAAGAAGAAGGAGCCCCAGCAACAGTGATGATAACATGGAGAGAATTAAAAAGAAAAAGAAACATGGAGATGAATTCTCAAGAAGTCATAAGGTGAGAGAAGTGTAACAATTTTTAAGAGATCAAAAGGATGCCATAATGTTAACAACAAGCTGCTGCAGTCTTGAAACCTCTTTTTTTGTCACCCTCTCTCCTTGTAATCCCAGCCAGAACATGAGGGGGTAAATACTCTCCCACCTTTGACCCCTGCTGCAAGTTTTTACCCACATTTCAACTCATTTTAGTAAGTCAATCAAGAAGGTTGTACATGTAATTAAAATAGCAGAAATGATGGAGAGAGGTTATTTGTAATCATCATATTGATGCAAAGCGCAGATGTGTCCTTATTTTATCAGCATTCTGAGGAGAAACATGCGGCACAACTTGAAGAAAAGTCAAGAGATCACAAAAACAGAAGAGACAGGTATCTATTGTTACTTTTTTACAATCTACTTGATTAAATTATTTAAGTTTTTTTCCCTTTTTACTAGTAATCAGCTGTGACTTTGTTTTAGTGATTTTTGCTGGCCATCAATCCATGGCAGCAACACTTTTATTACAAAAGATGGTAGCCCTAGCTACAGATGTAAACTTTCCTTGGTTGATTAATTTTTTGATAGGGATCATTCTCCAAGACACAAAGACAGGAATTCAAAGCACTATCAAGAAAAACATAAACATTCTGAAGGCCACAAGAGCAGACATTCTTCACATGAGTATAAACATCATTCAAGCCACAGATATTAAACCAGTGGTATTATTCTCAACCAGTGGTAGTTGAGTTAAGGACTCAATGTCAAACCTGTGAGGGAGGAAAAATCTACAAGTGATCTGACTCAGAGCAGTGTCAATGAGAATGGAGCTCTACCATCACCATTAAACATGAGCCTGTTTTAGGAGTTCACAAAGTAGAGGGAAAGATGAACCCCCCTCTTTGTTTCCCAGTAGCTCAATTTTGTCCCTCAACTATGCAATTGCTCTTCACTAATGTTTTGGACAAAAAAAATGAATGAGTTAGAATAAGCATTTAAGTAAAAAAGAAAGATCACCAAGATTAACAGAATTACACAAAAGTGCAACTCACAAAGAGGGTTTTTATTCCTTTAGTAGGTAACATACACTGTTCATCATAAATTCTCAATTTGATGTCTGATACTTAGTCACATTTAGAACTGCACTATAAATATAAAAGACTGTGTTAAATGAGAGGATGATATGTACTGGCAAGACAATATCTAGTTTACATGGATTAAAAAAACTTTCCTTACAAACTTGCATGAACAATTACAAACTCTCAAATATTGCATTTTACCCCAAAACACTTCTCTGTTCCAATAAATAACAATTCAAATCAGACAACCATTTACACCTCCTTGTGCAAGAAGATCAGGGCAGTTTAAAATTCCACTTTACAGCTTTGTCTTGGAAAAGGCGAGTAATACCTGGAGGGGGGACTCAGAAAAGCATTTATACTTTGTTTTCCCTAGCAACTAAAAGTACTCTGAGTTAATTGTTCACTTATTTATAAATTTTAGGAAAATGTGCTGTTAACTAAAAAGTTTCTATAATACAATGCCTCAGACATGAATTACTAGAAACTCAAATTACAGTACCAGAAAAAAAACTCTTGCTCTGCTAGTATTTTAATTTTCTTCCCCATTTTCCTGTGGAATATGTATGGATGTTTTAGGAATCTCAAGCTGTTTTGTTTGCTCATAAATTTCTTCTGCTTGCTTCAGAAGCTCATGTGTTCGATTCTGTAATTAAAAATTACAACAATTTAACAATAAGAGGCTGATAACAGCAAAAAAAACTCAGCACACTTGTTTGCTGTTTGTAAACAGTCAACTGGTTATGTAATGAATAAGGTTACAATTTTGTTGTCAATTCACTCTGCTAAGCAAAATACTCTGACTTATCAGTACAAATTGGCCTGGGGAGGCTGATGCATCAAGGATGAGCTTTGACAAATGGCTCCAAACTTATTAACTTGCAACGAACTAGTCAAAGTGATTCATTCTCCCTTTAAAGTGAACTTCCACACACCATACTGGTAGCTCTGCTGCACAGACCTTTCCAGAAAACTCAACAAAACTCCACACAGTCACATCATACAAAGCTTGAGATCAGCAAGGCTTGTACATAGACCAACCATTGCACCAAGGTATGTCCAGAAATGTATGCAGTAACAAAATTGGTGAAAATTTAACAAACTTGTCAAATACACTGACCTGATTTCACTTTGACAAATTTTACTAAAATTCGTTAAAATTGTCAATCCTGTCCTTCTGTTTTCACTTTGACAAATTTGACTTAAATTCACCAAAATTGTCAAATCCATAAACATTCACTCGGTTTGACGGAAGTTCATCAAATTTGTCATTTCATTACTGCATGCATTTCTAGACATAAGAGGAGATATATGTGATAACACCATATAACTTGAAATCTTTTTGAGTAGGTTTTAGGTCACTAATGGACAAAACTCCAAAAACAACCCAAAAAACCACTTGCCTGAGGTGCATGACAAGGCAAATTAAAAAGGCCCAGAAGAATGTGTGGAAAAAAATTCTCTACTTATGTTGTTTCACTAAAGCATTGGAAAATAACAGTCTGCATGAACTACAAGTTGAGAACTTGTCATAGGGAAGGACATTGTCACTTTCAGCTCCCCTCATTTGCCCAACCTGCAATTTAGTAATGAAAGTAGATGGGTAAAACTATATAACAACCTTACCTGAATAAGAGTCTTGTGTTCCATGATCATATGACTTGCCTTCAGTATAAAATCTGAATATTCTTCTTTCTCCTTCTGTCGCTCAACAACACTTTGCTCCACTCTGGGTGATAAACAGTTAATAGAGATCAAACATTTTTTTGTCAAAGCATGCTTGACACTACTAGCAGTAAATTTTACAAGTTAGACATCATTGTCATCATCATCTGTGAATATCGATCTGGTAAAGGTCTATCAACCTCAATGCAGTATCTGTTTCATGTTCATTTGTTTGATGGTACAGATGCTATTTTGCTATGTTGTAACCTGAGTTTTATTTCCTTCAGGGTGCTTTCTTTGTCTTCCACTGCCTCCTCAGATTCTAACACCTTCTCTCTCATCTGTTGGACACTTTCCTCCAAACCCTGTGAAGCTCCAGTGGTTTTCTGGTACTCTTTTGCCATGATCTATGCAAATTAGGCAAAACCATCATAAATGACCAAAAAATGAATAACAATCAAAGTCTGAAAGGGGTAGCATCCTTGACAAGTAGATGCTGATGGTGTTAGTTTGAACATGGTCTTAAGGCATGTTGCTAAGGAAAATTTATTATAATTTGCCTTGAAATTTTTGGGGGGGGGGGGGGGGCAATGCCTGTCCAGCTATGCTCTCTACTATGCTTCTCAAGGCTCTCTACTTGTGCTCAGTAATTGGATCTTCTCTTAAAATAAACATGATGGTTAATTTCAATTTTAGCACCTACTGTTAGACCAAACATTTATATTCTGTTACCAAAAGAGAAGCTCTCTTTCTAAATTTTTGCTTCTTACAACATTTCATTCTATAGTACTACCCAACAACTTTCAAGTGTAATGCAGTTTTCTCAAATTCAGGATGTTATTCTTGTTCAAATCAGTTAACTTCACAGTTGCTGCAATACCTCCTTTTTCCAATCTAACTCCTTGTCCAGTACTTGCAGTTTGCTCTCCAGAGCTGTCACCTCTTCTTGTTTGTCTGCCACCATCTCACTTATCTTAAATAACACAGCATCTAATTAGGGTTGTGAACACTTGGGCCTAGTTGTTTAAAGGCCGATTAGCACTAACCCAAGGTTAAATTTTAATCTGGGTTTCTTTATTCCTTTGTCCAAAAACCTTTAGGGATGACTTTCTCCATTCTTTTCACAACATCCAATCAAAAAATTGTAGACAAAAAGAATTATACATTTTATATTCATTAATGCTTTTAGATCTGAAATCAGATCTCACACTTGCCCTGGTTCATCTTAACCTAGCTTTGAGCAACCTGGCCTTGGACAAAAGTAATGACTGATTGTTTTCAGTGTCTCCAGTGTTGACGAAAACTCCGCATTTTTAGGGTGCACCAAGTACATTTATAATTCAAGAGCACATTATGGTTAAATGTACTAAAAGTGCAGCAAGGAAAAATTGCAGAATACAAGCCTGTTTGGTTTGAAGGACTATTGTTTATTCAGAGTTAATTTCAAATGAGGTGTCGAGCTATCAATTGATAAACACTCTAAATGGTTAGACCAATGATTTTTAAACACATTCATTTATGGTAAGGTAAGGTAAACTCTATGTTACCATGGTGGCCCATCAGCTGTAAGGCTGGTACCCAGAGGGGCCCTGGATACCTTAAAATCCATCATCTTGACCATAATGAAGAGACAGACTGTAAAACTTTTTTAGTCCCCCCCCCCCCCCATCACTTAACTCAAGTTCACACCTTCAATTTAGTTTTCCTATGTAACCAGTCATAAATTTCTACCTGATCAAATGCTTCCTCTTCAGTGATGACCTGAGACTGAGTGGTACGACTCTTCTCACTGATTTGTTGTTTGAGATGAAGAAGGGCAGGCTGTTGAATAATACGACATGTAATGAAATTGTTGTTTCACATTTAGAACTCAGCTGAATGTTTTCCATCATGTAAATGAGACATGGAGGTGGTACCAATGACACACTTATGTATGTAATACATTTTTATTTTTTGGGGGGCGGAGCAAAACAGTGTCTCAGCATGAGAGACAGCAGTCACAAAAAATGGAGCTCTTTATTTCCATTTTCCCAACAGCCAACTCTTGTGCTGTTACACTAATGCACTCCCCAGACAAAAAAGTTCCCTAACTCAGTAGTTACCCCCTGTTGATGAATCCGAGATAACTTCTGGCAAAATGTGCCATTTCAGGAAATTCAGCAAATAGGTCACAGTCACACTGTATTATGTCATTAGACATACCTTTATGGTTCCCTTAAAGTCCATGTGAGCTCTCTGATCAGGTCTTTGTGAGTGTGGATTGAAGTGCATCTCAAAGTCAATACCATTTGCATTTTCTGCTGAGGGTGGAATCAATTTCAAGTTCCTTGCCATTTCATTATATTCTCGCACATGCTTCTCAGTCTAAAATGGATGCCAAAAGTTGGTGAAAAAAGATTCAGGCTTTCTGTTTTATCTTTTACACTAGTGACAAAACAAACTCCTCATGGTAAGACAGTATTACAGTCAGCGACAGATTCCAAATTGAATGCCCTGTTGCTAGCTAACCTCTTCATGTTTTTTTGCAAATTGCATCTCTTTTTCCCAGATCTGCTGGTTAAAATAATCTCTTTCCCTTTCTTGTTGTTCAATGGCCTTCTGTAGTTCTTTTTTCTCATGCTTCATTCTTTCAACATCTGCAGAACTCAGCTCCTGGTTGTTCAGAGTTTGCTGCGATACAAACAAGTAATGATTAGAAAATGAATGAAAAGATATGCATACTTTGTTTAAAATTAAGGTTTGAATTAATAAGTTTAATTCTTTACACCACATTTTCAATAGCCATGTATTTTCCATACCCTTCTCTGTATAATTCCTTGGTACTGACAAGGAGAGTTTATTTAACAATCAAAGCTTCTCAAATTACATGTAATAATAATTTCCTTTATGCTCATGATTTTATGAATGGAGAAATTATTATGGAGAAATTAGATGCTGGTCACTCTCAGAATCTAAAGGGTTAATTAGCAAGGAAGGGAGAAGGCTAAACTCTGTGGCACACAGAAAAAGGTATTATTGGAGCACAGCACATGTATGTAATGGGATTTCTCCTATGGTGATAAAAGAACCTCCTTCTCTCTGGAAAATTTGGTCTTTAGTGCATCATCCACATCTAAGAAGACTCAACAATACCCAAGCATTAGGTCAGAAAATGCTTCATGGTTTTTAAAGACCCGCATAAAATCTCAGGTGTATAGGGCCTGTAAGACACTTGAAACTTTGCCCTTTCACACTGCAGTATGATACTGTCTCTATTGAGCTTACAAGGAAGTGGTTAGTGTGTTTTCTCTTAGGTGGGTGTTAAGAAACAATGTTTGCACTTCACAAGCTCAGAGTTACATTCAAGAAACACCACACATCGACAACAACAAAGCCTTGTAACCTTTATTTACCTGAAGCCGTGCATTTTCTTGGGTGATGGCATCTTGTTCCACTTCTGCAGATAAAACAAAAAATAATATTCATTTGTAACCTAATAGAAAGTTAAAAGGATTCAAATACTATAACTACAAGGAAATAAATACTTGTACCTGATTGGTCAATTTAGCAGGCTGTATTTCACAGTACAGACTGCTACATTCAAAGGTTTGTTTGAAATTAAATCTTCTCCTTATTGAACTCAGAGATATGAAAAAATTTCCTTCTACCCTCTTACAAACTGAATTTGAGGTCTGTACTTTGAGTTACGGTACCTTATGTTTCCTGTGTGGACATGCATGCTTTGAGTTGGGTCATAAATTCAAGTGAAAGTTAACCCTGTCTGTAACCTTGAGTATGAACCTCAAACTCAGTTATTAAGAGGTACTATATATTACTTAGTCCTCTTAGTTCCTCGACAAGCTGCTCATTCTTTTCCTCCAACTGTTTTGTACTCTTCTCCAAGTCTCCTAGGTAGTTCTGAAACTTTTCCCTGTGGGATAAGCAGAGGAAATTGTTGACAGTCAGTAATGATTACAGATGACCAGGAGGTTGTAATACATTTAACCTATTTACAACACATGATCCAGAGAACAAGTATTAATGAAGGTACATGTTAAATTTATACTTAATTCAGTGCAAATCTTACTTGTCAGAAGTTAATGTTATCTTTCTTTCAGCTAACGTTTGGAGACGTGACTACAAAGCAAGAAAACAAACAACTATTAGTACATTCAATACATGTTTCCTTTCACTGATATTTTAAAATTCAAAAAGTCAATAGCAAAGCTCAGAGGACATTTGAAAGGAAAGGAAAAAACAATCTTGTTCACTTTCCCTTGTTTTGTACAAAGAAATGTCTCTTTTAAAAACTGATTTTTTATTCCTCGTTGACTTCAATCTGCTTCCCAGCTCAAGAAATTCTCTCATCTGAAAAACTCTTGCTGTGATTTAACTCAACAATTCTGTTAATTCAGTACAGATTTCTCATTTTGGAAAAGATAAATATCCATATCAACTAATAACATGAGATGACACAATTTTTCTGGTAAGTGCTCACAGAATCATTTTTCAGGGCATTCAATTCTTCCTCCAGCATTAGGTTATCTCTCATCAGGTCTTCATTTCCTGAAAGCAAATGAATGTAAAAGGTTTATCTTACTCTTCTAAAATGTGAAAACTTATTTTTCATGCTGATGATTATTCGTAATCTCATCCCTGTTTACCAAACAGTGAACCAAGTTAAATAAAATAATATATTCACTGACCACTGCTACAAGTTTACATGTTTTAAAATAACAAATGAGATCAATACTTCTCACAGCTGGCTACAGTTAGTCTGAAGGTTGTTGTCAATACAAGCTGCAGTGTGGTTGCTAACTTGCTGAATTATTGGTGTTTAGTAGATTTTCATGAACCTTTGTACTAAATTTTTGAATCTAAGAAAATCTGTTTACCTTCAAGCAGAACAGCATTTCTTGATCCTGAAAACAAAGTAAATGTGACCAAAAGTTAAGTTAAGTCAACTCTATAATTCTCAAGACTGGTGATTGAGAAACTTCAAATTAGGAACATTTCTGTATTGTGAAAATTTTCACACCCAAACATTACACTTACGTATGCTATCAATAAACTCATTGTCAAATTCTCCCAGTTCATCAAGTTCTGTCCCCATCATGAAAGCAGCATAACTTTTCTCCAAATACCTAAAAAAGTACTGAAATTATGGGGTAATTTAGTGTTATCAACTGACTTAAAAATGTAAATTGTCCATCGTAAAGAGTTTAAAGGCTGACTTTTCAAGAGTTAGCCTTTTGTCTGACTTATAGAAAAATCTTTGCTCGTGAGAAAATCAAAAGTAGAAGAAAGTCCCTGATAAAAGGGAAAAAGAAAAAAAAGGCCTGAAGAAGAAAGAAAGAGCACCATTCTCCCAAGAAAAGAAAAAAAATCCTAGCAGCCATGAGGTCATTAAGTATTCAGTCACTAATGATATCAGTGACAGCAGCCTTTTCAGGACTACTTGCACTCAGATGATCTGACTATATCATACACTTTTACTCCTGGGTTCAAACCATGCACCACAGTTCTTTTCAGGATGACTCTCAGACTACATATGTCACCCAGTCTAACTAACGGTGGCTTTATTCATGACTTACCTTGTCTTCAGGTTGTGGCCCATCTTGGTATTCTTCACCAGCCCTGTAATTGTCCTCAGGGAACAGAACATGGCCTTCAATATCCTGACCAACACTCATGGCATGCTGTTATATTTAATTACAAGTACAAAAAAAAATCAAATCATTTGTCTCTCTGTATGTAAAGCCACAAGCTGTTATTGGTCATAACATTGTGACAGCTGTAATTTTCCGGCAATCATTAACTATAGCAAAATGCATCAAATTCAGTATAATTTAACAATAATTAACCTTGATAAGCTCAATAAGCCAGCATAGTGCACCGAGTACCATGGGCCAAGCATGAGGACTTCCAACAGAGTGCAGGTTACTCTTTGAAATTGTAAATGGATAACTGAGGAACAAAAAAAAAATTATGGAGGTAAATTTGGAATATATATAAATAATTGATACAATCATTTTCACTGATTGTGTAATAAGAACCCTGACTAGGAAACAAAGAAAATTCTTCCTTAATCTTAGCTTTCCCAACATACCCTAACATCTTGAAAATCCTTGGGATCTCCTCTGCTGGTTTGGATTCCAGTGAAGTGTTTTTTTGAGTGTCTGCCTTTATGTACTTGTAAAGAAACTGTGCAAAATAGACCTCACATTTAGAGTAAAAAAATTAAGGACTCCTATAATCTCTCTAGGTTACATTCAAATTTCTCTTGTTGAAAACAACAAAATAATGTAAACACAGATAGCATAACATACTCTTGGGAGTGTCAATTTGTACTTTTTTTCTAATTAACAGAGAATTGTTGATACATGCAGTTGAGGAATAGGTTTGTGAGGACTTATAAAAAATACTAAGTTTCTGACAATTACCATAAGGAAGAACAGGCCAAAAATACATGAAATCACTGTGGTAGGTGCAAGCTTTAAGTGTCTAGCTTTTTTGTAAACTACAGTGTTTACATTACCTGGAAAATGTTGCAGAACTCTTTTGTAGAAGGAGCACTCAGAATTCTCATGGAAATTTGATGTGGATAATGAAACTCTGTCAGGAACTAAGTTAATAATGGTAGCATTATTCATTAACTCTGCAAGACTAGTGAAAATATAACTACTGACATAAAACTTAATGTAGTTACAATCGATTACAGGCTCACAAATGTTGTAAATAACAATGGGTGAATTTAACAGAAAAAAATATCCTTTTGTGTTGACAGTCTTGCAAGGGTCTTTAGGGGGATGAACACATTAGTTGAACAGGTTTAGAGATTATTTTTTTAAGTCATGATAATTTCTGAGAAAGCATCTGAATTTATATCATTTTGCAAGAGATGAGCTGAGATCACGGCAAATCGCAAACGTGTGGACTGGCTCAGGTTTTTGATGTGAAGAGTGATTCCAGGAAAATTAATTAGCCATCCGGTTCAACCCTATATACTTTGCAAATTAAAAATATAATACTGCACATACCTCCATAAGATATCTAATCATTTTTTGCTGGTATCCTGGGATGAAAATGCAAAAAGTAGGTTTCAAGCTTTGAACCTAGTTTAAATATTTGGCTGTTCTGATAAAAAGTATAGGTCGTTCTTTCAAAATATAAAACCATAAACAGCAATTGATGCAGTTTTACTGTGATCATGAAGACCTAGAAAAAGTTTATGGACTCTGAAAAATGTAAGTCTTAGAGTGAACCGAAGAGAAATAACGAAAAAGGGCCTGATAGAGGATAGAGAAAAAAATGAAATTAGAGAAGGCTTCATGCACCTCTGTCGGAGAGGGGCCGCGGATCTTTCATCTGAACACAGTTTTCTCTCCCATATTGGCTAGATGGTCTCCTGAAAGATTAAAGATCTATTAGAACTACAAAATAAGCATAAAAAGATCAAGCTTCAGTTGATTTAAGCTTTCAGTAGAAGTGTTGACATTATTTAGATTCAACTGCATTAGAAGGAAAAAAATACAGAAAGTTATACCAAATTAAGACATTATTTCCGCGCAAAACATGTAATAGGCAGTTGATACAAAAGCACCGAATCATAATAACGTTAAAAGACGGGGCGAAACCTTTTGGGTTTACGACGTTTTCCTACCTTCCAGTCGCTGATGATCTTGCACCAGCGAGCGAAGGTCTCCCCGAAGTCGAAGGTCTACCGAGTGATGTCCTATTTCCTATTAAAGCTCTCGATCCAAGAGAAGTTTTCTTCTCCCGAGCGACCGGTCTGCTCTGATTTCCTATGTTAAGAGGGCCTAGGGTTGTTCGCCTCATTGCAGGAATAAAATCCAAGACAGATCAAATGTGATGAGTACTACTAAACAATCCCACAACCAAACGTTTTACTTTGAAAACCGCGCTCAAACATTAGGTTCCAGCCTCCTCGCTGGCCTAAACTTAGATATGTCATGTACGCCTCATGAACATTACCAAGATTTTGATGGTGAGAAGATACGTAAATGGATAGTAAATGGATACGTGCTCCCCAACAAGCTGAGTCCTAGCCTTTGAAGAAGCTTTAATTCCATTTAAATTAGAGACCATTGATTCCCTAATTCCACAAGAAGATCATTTGTATTATAAGCTAAAATTTATTTGGCTGATCAAATGATGCTTTTAACAACAGCATGAATTATTTACAATAGTCTCTAACCAGCACTGGTCTAGAAAAATAAATACTTTATACTTAAAATAAGATTTTAAGGTGTCTTAAAAAGTGTGAAAAATGTATTTACAACTGTTAGGTAAACTACATAAATTATCTGATGAAAAAACTTGGCTGTTATGTATAATGCGTACCACAACATTCAATTTAAATCAGATTTTGGCAAAAAAAATTGCTTTGCACAATGACCTGTTTCATCAAAGGGGAAAGTGAAACACATAGTTGATTATCAGCATAAAGTAAACCTTTAGACCCCTAACAGTAACTACCATCTAACTTTCTCCCTACAGTTTCACCTCTGGATCAAGCATTAGGGTGACATGAGAAAAAGGAAATGATTGCATAGTAAAAAAAAATATATATATATATATATATACATATACATAAGTTAAAGAATTAAAGAGGATGCATCGATTCTCTGTGACTCTGAGTTTTCTGCCCGAAACTCAGGAAACTCAGAGTCACAAAGAATCGATGCATCCTCTTTAATTCTTTAACTTATCTATACTTAGCTCTGCTACCACAGCATTAAGCACTTTATGCCAAGGTAGACTCTACTCCCACATTCATGTATGTATATATATATATATATATATATATATATATATAAAATTATATATATATATATATATATTGTGATTGTTAAACAAATTCTCATTGTCAGTACTAAAGGAAGTGCATGGAGAACAGTATTGAGAATATACAAACTGATGTTAAGGTGTAAAGGGTTAAATGGCCAATCTGCTGTTATCTTGAGCAAGTTAATGATCAACTTGGTGCATCATTCAAGTTTTGTGAAATAATGAGTATACAAATAATAATGTAATAATAAGTTAAGAGAAATAATACAACAAGTGGTATAAATTAGGAGAAACTGGGAAGAACAGATTATTGTTAAAGTCCTTTCCTGGACTCATGTTTCTATAGTATAAATATTTTTCCCCTTGTTTTTGTTTGTTTGATGGAATATCAAAAGAGATTCCATACTATATATATATACCTTGGTATGAGGAACTTGACTAAAAAACACCACAACCCTTCCTGATAAATAAAAACTCTAATGCTTTCAACATTTTTTTTTCATGGTCTAGAGGATCTTTTTGCATAAAGCCTTTTCAAAACTCCCTCCTTGTTCCTTACAATATTTACTATGGCCCTGAATAATTGCACGAAATATATTCTCAACTTTTTTTAAAAATTGAAAATTTTGTACTAAATATCATAGAAAGACATTGGGGTGACCTGGGGTTGCTAGACATTAGATTTATTTTATTAAATAGTTATGTAATCAACTCTTTCCAATTTGGAAAACGAACTAATATTTATCCTCTACTTGAAGACCAGCCGAGACAGAGCAATGGAAATCAAGCCCTAGCCAGAACAGGTGTCCTGAGAGAGGTGTTCATGCAAAGGAGTATTAAGTTGTAGAGACCCACTGAAAGGGTTTGGTTTATGAAGGTGAGGTGCCTGTTACAAAAGGGGTGTCATTGTAACTCAAGCTTCCAGATAGGTATGCTCGTAGAAGATAAAGGAGTCTTCTAGAATAATCTAATTCCAGTGTGGGTGTGGTCCCATAGCTAGCCATTGCTGGGTTACTGTCTCATAAACATGCTCACAAATAAAAATACTGCAGGTACCTAGCTACCACAACATAGCTGCCTTAATCTTTTTATAGTCATTATCAACAGCTGTCATGGTTTCCATTGCTGTAGCCACAGCTTCTCCTATTCTGGTGCAGTTAGCATCAATATTGCAGACTGCTGCCTTAGCCCTCCTCTGTGTCATCCCTCGAGCTGTAGCACGCTCAAATGCTGTAGCTTTTAGTTCATTTATTTTATCTTCATTTTCACGAAGGCTGTTTAAAGCACCAGGACACTGAACTAAAACTTTTTTTGAAGCAGCACCAACCTGCCAGAAAGCAAAGAAAAATATATTAAGGTCAATGATTATGAGGAAGAAGAAGAAATGGCATTTTCTGAATGAAAGTCACACCACTATCCCTTATTACTATCTAATGGTAACATGCAGCTGTACAAAATAAAAATGAACTGAGTATCATGTCAGACCATTTGTAAAATTGTTGAAAAGTTCAAAATGACTTAGTTTCCTCTAAACATTGTTACTCCCTCCATATTAAGCCCCCTTCCTTAACTAACCCTTTACACACTAACATCAATCTGCATATTCTCCATACTGTTCTTGATATATTTCCAAAGGTCCTAACAAGAAGAATCTGTTTAACAATCAAGAGCTTCTTTGGTTGTGATCATTTCCTTTATTCTCATGACCTTAATGTTGGATTCAGGGGTGATATTGTAAGGAGAAAATAGATGCCTTAAAGGGCCCTCTGTTGAGAAATCAGTAAAGTTATTTTAATTGCATTTAAATAAATTTTGCTGATAATAAAATACTGAACAAAAGTTCTTACCTCTGAGTGGAATGAGTTCAAAACTCTCTGTACTGGGCCACTGACACGCTCTTTCACTTCTTCTTTCACTAACAACTTTATGTACCCTCCATCTTCATGTGCCTGGAGAGGAAAAGTAAAAAGTACTTCAAGGATGACTGATACATGGACATTGATAATGTTGGAAATTGTCAGCAATATATTCACTGGAAGAAAAATTGGGTGGCAAGGTCAGAGGTGAACTGAACAAAAATTGTATCTTCAATATATCAGATGACTATTGCATCACAATGCAGCCAAGCCATGCCATATATGAATTTTTAATATTGGAAAATCTTGATTCAAACTCCTTGAAAGTGACACCTTCCAAAAACATACCAAAGACACAGTGCATAGAATGCTTATCACTTTTTTTAATAAGTGTTTATCGACCCTTGACAAGGAAAATTGACATTGCATTTCACAAAGCTTAGAATCCTTTCAATCAAAGAACTTTATTATAACAGACAATGTTAGGGAGGAAGAAAAAGGAACTCCATGGTAAAAGTGACACACTATTTATGCATGCTTTTGCATATCAGAAATGTCTTAATGAGGACTCTTCACCACAATTGTTGTCTTATGCCAAATGCTTCAGGCTATTAATCTCAATCTCTAGTTGTAATAAAGAAGAATTTGGAAGTAGATATCACAAACTATCCAAGCTAACCTCCAATGCATCTTCATCATCATCTGTCCTTATCAACTGCTTCAGTCCATCTATACACTCTTCAAGACTTGCCTTTGCACTGCTAGTAACACCTGCCCTACTACAAGCTCTCTTAAAATTGTTCATGGCATCAAGTAGTCCTGTACTCGTGTTCTGAACAGTCTCAATTGGGTTATTACACTCAGCAAAGAACACATCAAACTGTATGAAACAAATAAAATAAGATATTAGCAAAGTGACCAATGAGAACTTTAAACCATTGACTGAAAGAGGAGAGCGACTCATTTACCTCAGGCACTTTGGTAACAATAAGTGGAATAAACTCCTTTTTCTCTGAAATTTCCAAAGGACTTATTGTTACATAGTTTTTCTCTTCAAGTTCCAGATCATTCTTGCTGAGTTTCCCACCCTTTGAAGCAAGTTTCTTTTTCTTCATTTTCTGTTGCAACAGATGTCGTATTAGCGACTGGATTGCAGCATGTACACTGTTATCACTCTCTTTGGCTGACACTGTAACACTGAAGAACAAACACTACAATTAAGAATATTAACCCTTAAATCAGAGCTAACAGACAAAGAATGACAACA
Source organism: Pocillopora damicornis (assembly GCF_964200805.1). Lineage (NCBI taxonomy): Eukaryota > Metazoa > Cnidaria > Anthozoa > Scleractinia > Pocilloporidae > Pocillopora > Pocillopora damicornis. Next base: position 22,097,630 of record NC_142677.1, read on the forward strand.
AATTATACATCACCTTATTATCAAGTCTTATTTAATATTACATGAACAGGGTTCAAAATAATTTTTCAGCTTTTAGTGTGAATTTGCAGGCTTTTGTCAAGGCCCGTTTTTTTCCCGGCTGTCAATAATAAATGACTTGATCAGCAGGGATTTGCTAAAGCAAAGGCATAGAAAAAACCAGGAAAGATTTATTACTCGACGTTTCGGGGTCATCGTGACTCCATTATCAAGAGACTAGTTTAAAAACATGCAAATAAGGAAAGGTACAAGAATAGCATAAATTAGAATGAACGGCTTAAACAAACACCTTTGCACGGATGGAATCTGTTTGCACGTTCAGTGCTGGCTTACGCATGCGAATATACAACATTTCATTAACAAGGCAATCAAATTTGCCGTTACATTTCGCGATGACGTTGAATTGCTCGATCAAGCGTTCAGGTATTTCACTATTGTGCTGGAGGTGGTAGTGTTTGTAGATAGAAGATGATTTCCTTTTGTGCCCTTCTACGCGATCGTGTAAGTGACCACGAGTATAGCCCACATACCCTGCATCACACAGGTTACATTTAAATTCATAAACGATACATTGTTGGTTAACAATAGGGGGCTTAATTTCGCGTTGCTTAAGCTGTTGATCGAGCTTAGGGCTAACGAACACTGGTTGGACAGTCACGCTTAACTTCGAGCTTAGACTGTTCAGTTGTTGTTTAACATGATTAGCTGACGATTGGTCCTTGAAGGGTAACACTAATCTCACAATCTCCGATGGTACGTCTGGTGATGGACAGGGCTCTGCAGATGAAATCCTTCTCTCAACGAACCGCTTGATTGTAGTTTCAACCAGTGGCTTTGGGTATTTCAAGTTATGAAAAACCCTTCTAAGGCGGTCACATTCCTCGGAGAAGAAAGACCAGTTAGAAGATAATCAATAAGCGCGATCCACCATGGTGTTAACTAGGCTGCGCTTGTACTTAATGTCAACATGACTCTGGAAATGCAGAAGGAGACCGGTGTTGGTTCTTTTGATGTAGACCTTGCTCTCAATCTTTGGTGCACGGTTAAGCAGTTCAGTTCCTAGAAAGGGAAGGGATCCTTCCCGTTCGACTTCCATGGTAAACCGGAGGGAGGGATGGGTAGAGTTAAGGGTGTCTAGAAACTGGCCAGCGGTCACCCTATCAGGCATTACGGTCAGGGTGTCATCGACGTACCTCCGGTAATAGCGCGGAAGTTGACCGTGTTGTTCGAGGTTTTCCTCAATCGAGCACATGAAGACGTTAGCCAGCAACGGTCCAAGGGGAGAACCCATAGCGACTCCATCTGTCTGCTCATATAAAGCACCGTCAAACTGGAAAAGCTGGTTTTTCGTAGCTGCTCGGAGGAGGTCGATTAGGTCCGCTTTAGAGATGTTCAAGCTGTGCGTCTCTGCTACTAACACCTACAATTACTCGCTAGCGAAATGGCTTGACGACAAATTGAAACCCCTGTCGTGCAACCAATATACAGTGACAGACACATTCCGCTTTGCTGATGAAGTACGAGGCTTCGAGATCAAGAACGGCGAAATTTTAGTTTCCTATGACGTCACCTCATTGTTTACAAATGTACCCTTGGAGGAAACAATACAGATCTTAGCTGAAAAAGCCTTTGCCCAGGATTGGTTCAACGAGACGCACAGCTTGAACATCTCTAAAGCGGACCTAATCGACCTCCTCCGAGCAGCTACGAAAAACCAGCTTTTCCAGTTTGACGGTGCTTTATATGAGCAGACAGATGGAGTCGCTATGGGTTCTCCCCTTGGACCGTTGCTGGCTAACGTCTTCATGTGCTCGATTGAGGAAAACCTCGAACAACACGGTCAACTTCCGCGCTATTACCGGAGGTACGTCGATGACACCCTGACCGTAATGCCTGATAGGGTGACCGCTGGCCAGTTTCTAGACACCCTTAACTCTACCCATCCCTCCCTCCGGTTTACCATGGAAGTCGAACGGGAAGGATCCCTTCCCTTTCTAGGAACTGAACTGCTTAACCGTGCACCAAAGATTGAGAGCAAGGTCTACATCAAAAGAACCAACACCGGTCTCCTTCTGCATTTCCAGAGTCATGTTGACATTAAGTACAAGCGCAGCCTAGTTAACACCATGGTGGATCGCGCTTATTGATTATCTTCTAACTGGTCTTTCTTCTCCGAGGAATGTGACCGCCTTAGAAGGGTTTTTCATAACTTGAAATACCCAAAGCCACTGGTTGAAACTACAATCAAGCGGTTCGTTGAGAGAAGGATTTCATCTGCAGAGCCCTGTCCATCACCAGACGTACCATCGGAGATTGTGAGATTAGTGTTACCCTTCAAGGACCAATCGTCAGCTAATCATGTTAAACAACAACTGAACAGTCTAAGCTCGAAGTTAAGCGTGACTGTCCAACCAGTGTTCGTTAGCCCTAAGCTCGATCAACAGCTTAAGCAACGCGAAATTAAGCCCCCTATTGTTAACCAACAATGTATCGTTTATGAATTTAAATGTAACCTGTGTGATGCAGGGTATGTGGGCTATACTCGTGGTCACTTACACGATCGCGTAGAAGGGCACAAAAGGAAATCATCTTCTATCTACAAACACTACCACCTCCAGCACAATAGTGAAATACCTGAACGCTTGATCGAGCAATTCAACGTCATCGCGAAATGTAACGGCAAATTTGATTGCCTTGTTAATGAAATGTTGTATATTCGCATGCGTAAGCCAGCACTGAACGTGCAAACGGATTCCATCCGTGCAAAGGTGTTTGTTTAAGCCGTTCATTCTAATTTATGCTATTCTTGTACCTTTCCTTATTTGCATGTTTTTAAACTAGTCTCTTGATAATGGAGTCACGATGACCCCGAAACGTCGAGTAATAAATCTTTCCTGGTTTTTTCAATAATAAATGAGCAAAAATAACTGTGAATATACGAAAGTCATATATTTGAACTGTGGACAAAGATGTGAATATGAAAGTGATCTACTACTATTACTACTGTATTAGTACCATGCGGTAATGGCAGTGTCTGACATCCTCCTCTAAATAATAATAATAACAAAAATAAAAAAACTCCTAACATGGGGTTGAGGACAATTTCATGTTAACAATAAATATAAAGTGAATTAGGAATTGATCAGGATTAAAAAAAAATCCACAAGGACTGGGGGGAAGGCGGGTGTCTCAAGAGCAGTTAAATGCCTAACAGTTACCTTCCAACAAAGCCATGTTGTAATGCCACACCCTCCAGTACTCGCACTGTTTCTAAGTAAGACATCTCATCATCATCATCATTTCTTTCCTCTTCAGTCTTGTGATATTTGAGCTGCAAAATTAAGTTGCAAGTATTTGAAACTTGAGAACATTTTTTAAAAGTTTACGCATTTTCCTTCAAGCAAAATGAGGCTTGGTTAACATCAGCTTCAATTTAAAGTTTTCCTTATTTAAAAACCTTTCAGGAGAGTTTAAAATTTTTTTCCCCTGTGTTTTAGATTATGATCTAAAATAGTGAATACAAGACAACAAAAATGAAAAATCAAACTGGCTTCAAACAATATTACATTTTGAACTACAAATATATTTACTAAGAATGGTGATATCTTTGTGAACCTCCCCAGTATAACAAGAACATGACTACCAGTTCTTTGAAAGTATAAATAAACGTCTGCACAAAACTCAATAATGAATCTAAAGGTAATTTAGTATCATCAAGTGAGTTGACAACATAGAATGGCCACTGTAAAGAGTTTCAAAGCTGACATTTCAAGTGTTAACCCTTTGTTATTCACTTGCAACTTTAATTTTGAAATTCTTTACATTGGCCGATTTACATTATCAATTCAGTTGATAATACTAAATTATCTTTTATATTCTGTTACTGACACAGCACCACAGTTTCTTTAGAGACTCACCCCCTTTATTCAATGAATCTTACTAATAGTTTACCTTATCCATCTTGTTCCCCAAAAGTAGAATTGGTATCAGTTTAGAATCTGCAATGTTTTCCTTTGTATTTCCATTATTGGCTGTAAATATGGCATTATTTACAATGTCTTGTTTCCAGGTTCCAGCCATAGTCACAGAGTCAATGTCATCCATGTCAACAACAACTAAAAGGAAGAGAGAACTCACAAATTTTAATTTAAAATGACTGCATATCATATGTAACTGAGCAGTACAAATAAGGAAATTTACCATCATGATGATTGACCCATTTAATCTGCTGAGAAATTCAAATGTACTGTGAAATATTCTGATTCTTTTAAGTAAATAATCAAAATCCTCTATCGCATAGTAACCTCTGACAAAGGAACAAGGGAACAATAGCAATTACCCTAATTATATTATACCACAACCCTCCCCGCAAGACAACTTCATGGAGATTTTTACATGGAGTTGTGAATTGTAACAGCTTTTCCCTTATTGGTCTCTCTTGTAACAGCTAGCCAGGTTAAATATTGGACACAATTTGAGCTGTCACATCTCAGGCATGCAAGCCAAAGTGTTTATTTAAGGAAAAGTTGACAGGTTATCCTACCTGCTGAGGTGAAACAACTTGCCCTCTTAAATCCCCTTAACCCTCAAGACAAGTTCATCGTTTTCATGTTAACATTGTACATGAAAAAATTATGCACTTATGATTGGCTGAAAATAGCTTGCGCATGCTTTTAAAATTTCGTCTGTCTTGACTTTCTGTGATGCTTTTTTTCGTGTAAAGTATTAACAAGTAATAACATGATTTAATTCTCCTGCAACTTGGTGTAATAAGCAATTGTAAATTTTTTAAGACTACAAATTGCAATTTTATTGTCTTTGAAAAAATATATTCGTGCTTATTAACACCAAATTTCACTGGAAATCTTGCTATTACCTATAAAAATGGTTGGTTGAATTTTCAAACTCATGGGAGGGTTGTGTTGGTTACCCAAGACCATATAACTAGGCCCTGAGTTGTACTTCTTACCAATAGCAGCATCCACATCCTTGTAATAGCTTCTTCGCAAGTCCATTTCCTCTCGCCCAGGAAGGTCCCATAATGCCACAGACACAATGGTCTCAAATGGGACGTTGACATGCTTGACAATATTTCCAATACTCACAGAGACACTAGGCTGATAACTGTAGTCAAACTGGTTTTTTGTGTAGCGTAAAAATATACTGGATTTTCCAACTTCAGGGTCACCTTAAATCAATCACAAAAAAAATTTACTTTTATTTTACTTTACTTTGACAGAGAGGTATGCTACCCACATTGTGTTTACTGCAAAGAAATCAGCTCAAACATGCTAGTTCTGGCTTGAGTTTGACCCAAATTCTACAGTCTCCCAGCTATATATAGTAAAGTCTTTGGTGAAGGAAAGCAATATTCGCAAGACAATTGATTTGACTGTCATGATGAAAAAACTCGATAAACATTTCACGGGTCATACACCAGTACCTTTCGATCCAGAGTCAAGAGGGGAACGCTACTCAATAAGAAACTTTGCATCCGAATTAAGAGAGCCGAGTAAGAGTTATTACCGGTAATAAGCTGCACTATATCGTATCTCAATCCATAATCTCCAAATTTATATAAAATGGTGTAGTCTCGCGCCATTTTGACAGACTGTCATGGATTATTTGCTGTAAAATTTTCATCACTTTAAAGAGCCCTACGATCTAATTTCCTTGTAGTAGGAAAAATAAAACCTTCCCTGGCACTAATTACTTTCCTGTTAGTACTTAGCACTTCCCACTCAATATCGATCATGTTCAGTGTGGTATACCGAGACTCTTCGATGTCCGTTGCTATAAACAGTTTCGGGTTTTTTTTAAAAAAAGCGAAAGTTTCCACAAAGGTCTCCATCTCTTGATAGATAATAAAAGTCGAATGAAAGAAAATTTTAATGTTTGTCAACGGAAATTTCAGACTTCCAAATACGGTTGCGTTTCCAATTGGAAAAATTCCGTGCAAGCCCTGTCTAACATTTAACTCGATAAACAGTGCAAAAAAGCACAAGCTCTTAAAGGAAAGTAACGTTTCCCCATCTGATCATCGAAAAACATTCCTCATTTACGTAATCCTTGCTTTATCAACAAGACAATTCAATATAATGTGAAATTTATTTTGAGTAAATAGCTTCGCATAATTGTATTGCGATAAACATTGGTCGTGAGCTTGTATATTCAGTAAATTTGCTGAAAAAGTTATTGGTTTTAAAACGACCTTATCTATTTGTATCTGGGACCACATCTCTCGCGAAGAGAAGCATAAAGTTTGCAAGCCTTCGCTTTAAAACTATCGAACAACACTTAGGGAGCTACATGTATCAACCACTCATCAAAAGATCGAATTGAATGTGCAAAACTTACCGACAAGAACAACCTTGAACGTGGGTATTTCGTTCTGAATGACTTCACCTGTGATGAAAGAATAGCTACGATCATTTCCCTGGTTTAAATGAGGAAATTATGAACCCAGGAAACTCACCTCTACTACAACTACCAGCTGAACCCATGTTGTTCTCTGCACTACATATCGCGAATTTCGCGAACTCACGCGCGTACTCACTATCTCCTGTTACTATAGAAACGCACTCACATCGTGTTGTTTTCACGTCATCTGCTATTTGGAAACAAAGGCGCACACGTTTGCGTCTCCGGTTTTGACTTCCGTAGAACCAAGTTTTATTCAAGAGTAGACACAAAAAAGACACAGAAGGTCTGTGCTTATGGTTCCTTTTCAAATTCCATTTTAAACGGAAGTCTAATCACTACGTTTAGCAACTCACGGTCTCTCTGCTACTCAGGAAGGCTCACAACCACAGGGGTAGATTTTCCATGAAAGCGGTGAATGTAAGGTGTAAGAAATGTTGACTCCAAAATAACTAAAGAGAATAATCTCGGTATTCGAATCATAGGACAATCATTGAACACAGATGTTACAAAACGTTTCAATTTATTGGTGTTCTCAGCCTTCCACTTTGGAAATAACTCATCTGTCAAGTCATTTTTATTGTCCTCATTCTGGCACTGTAAATTGCCTTGAACTCCATATATTTGTCTACTGTTCTGTTGAATCTATTGAAGGATTACAAGGAAAGAGACTGATAGCAGTGGTAGATTTTACCATTCTCCTTTGTGGTAAACATGATTTAAGATCCATTTGATAGCTCAAAAGAAAGATATCAACAGCATGTTAGGAGAAAAAATAACAATAATAATAATAATAATAATAATAATAATAATAATAAAAACAATAATAGTCCTGAGGTTACTGCGTTGGATAATCTCCACTTCCAGCAATGAGAATCAATATTAAGATTGAAAGGATAGGATATTTATTATTTACAAGTAAATGTAAAAGTTACAATAAAATTGTAGTGCACATGGGCACACACTAAACAGTGTGAAAAGAAAGTTACTTTTCCATGACCATGCAGTCTGTTTAAAGACCTTTTCTATATTCTCTACAATCATTGTCCAGAGAGCAAGCCAAACAAGAGTTACAGGAAATCAAGCAAGTACAAACGGAAGGGGTGACAGTTTGTGGTCAGACTTTGAATGACTTAATGGGGTGACTCATAACTGAATGTATAAAAATGAGACTCTTTCCTTTTTTTTCTGGGGACAGTATGTACAATCTCAAACAATAATCCAAAATTTGTACCAATTTTATATTGATTGCGAAAACCTGCAATAAAAGAACTATACACTTCTCTCTCATGTGCCACACAAGGATTGACAAAGCCAACATAGTTGACGCCCAATTGTGTGATTCATGACCAGATGAAAATGAATGTACAGCAGTTCTTATATTTTTACTTTCTTGGCATATTTATCAAAGTCTTCCTTGTTCAGTTTATAGGCCCAGTGTTGAAGAGTTTGTCTTACAACAGGTGACACAGCAAAGTTATCATAAGCACAACCACTTCGAACACATTTGGAAATGAGGTTATTTCGCCAACGACCCTTATCTCCAGTACAGTTTTTCCATCGGTCAACCTGTCGTCTATCGTCTTCTGTGCGCCGCCCAAGGTAAAATCTACAATACCTAAAAGGGAAACAAATTCAGAATTGTTTTCATGTTATCAGTAGGTCTTATTCTGGTAAGGACAGAAGAAAAAACTTGCCAAGCATACTCTTCACTTCTCTTGCCATTTGTTATTCATTGAACATGAGGAATCAATCCCAAGATCTCAAGATTCCCCCTCCATGTCTCTGTTACTGAGAACTCTATAGTGACCCAGGCCATTGTCAAAAGCATTGTTGGGAGAAAACTTGGTAATAAGAATAATAAATATTTCAATCTTCTTATGAAATAGTATATACTGTTAATAAAATTACCTCTTGAGAGGTGATTATGGCAAGATATGACAAATTCCTGGACCAATTAGAGCACAGGTATCTCAATTATTACCTGAGTAACAAATAATACTTTGCCTAGGTAAACTCACCACTGAAACCAGCCATATGGATCTTGTTTGTTAATCCAGCCAGATGATTCCCACATTTCTAAACTGCCCCCACATTTCACCTTGTAAGTGTTGACTTCATTACGATAGACAGATGATGTCACCTGCCTTTTGATGTTAAGTCCTTCAAACCATTCAGAAGTAAATTCTTTGTAAACATCAGAGGAATATTTCTGACCTGCATAAATAAAGTGTTTGAGAATGAAAATGTAAGAAATACTTTAGCAAATATTATTTTTCTTTAATCCTGATGATTGAACTGAATCCCACAAAACACTGGGTGTTTTAAGGTACACCACCCCAAAATCCCCACTTTACTTTCAAAAGCTAAATCACTTGGGAATTTTTTTTTAGAGGGGATTGTAATGATTTCAAACTTCACAGATGCTCCAAGGCTCTCTCTTGCATAGAGCATCACTTTTGTTTTCTTTATTGCTTATAAAACAAAATTACCCAACTTAATTTGTTTACTTTACAGGCAATCTGCAGCAATAAGCATTGAAAATGCAGTCAACTCTCTTTGAACCCTTGGGAATTTGAAAAAGTGTCCTTAAGTAGAACTGTCCACCGACAAGAATTATTCCTATAAGCAGACACCAAAGAAAAAGAGGTTGATGTTTGCTGGTGGAAGAGTTACACAGTCAATGAAAGTTGTTGAATATTCTGCTCTATTCACCTCCAATTGGGTGAATAATTGTTAAATATTGACTTATTTTAAGCTTCTTAGAGCTAGTTGGGTGTGAAGAAAGGGGAAACTGAAAGCCAGCATGGTTTAACTCCATTCTATAACATAATACATAATATATGCTTCCTAAGTGCTTACAACAGAACGAAGATTGCTCAGAATGACAATGCTATACAATTTGGCCGCTTTGACTGATGTGGCCTTCCACTCAATGCATCCACAAGGATATCTGTGCAAGCTCTTAGTTGTTCACTCGAAGGGTGGCCGATGTTATTTCTGAGGCTTGCTTCACTTCGCCATGATGAGCTAACCACAATGAACCTCAGTATGATCACAGTTGCTCTGACATGCCATGATTGGTGTGAATTTTAATGGTTGTGCCAGTTTGGCTATATATTTTTCATAATTCCTGTTTGCTCTGTTTTGTTTTTGAACACAAAACTATATACACCATACAAGTGTTAACTATGTTTGATTTTTATTACCTTATGTAAGCTTGCAATCTAACTGAGAGAGGAACACTTCAAAACTTGGACTGTCCATTTTGTTTTCTCTTTGAGGATTTTTGTCTCTGCTCACCTTATAATAACGTAAATTAAGGTGCTTGGCATATTTACAAACCTTTGTTAGGTTCTTCTGTTGCTACGTACCAACTCGCTTGTTCCAAAAATTTACTTTCAATTAACGAAAAAAAAAACTAGAGAGGAGTCCAGGAAATGGTCAGAGTTGGTCACACAAGTAGTACAATTTGGCGGATAGCGTGACAGCTTTAGCTTAGCTCTATATTTTGTACTCTGATAGAGCATGCTCTTTCAAACAAAGACAGCGTGTGTTGTAGGCAAACTTTATTACCATGATAATTAAACTATGCTTCTTTTAATTTTGCGTCTTAATTAAAGATAATTTCATTGAAATTCCATTTACGAAGAAACTTCGAAACAAACGATGACTGATATCAGATCAAAATCGGGTGAAGTTCGCTATTCTATTGTTACTTACCATCACCCCCTCGCTCATTTCGATAACATATGAAGCTTCGCCTCCCAAAAGTGGCAGTAGCCACAAAAATCTCAATCTAACCCTAAGCTTCATTTTAACTATATTTCACCTGTGACGCTGGAATAAATGGGTCGGAAATATGTTCCTCCAAAGCTTCCAGCCTGAAGAACTTCTTTGGGAGTCAAGTTTGGCTTAAAGTCTGGAAAATCAGGGAATACTAGTTTACCATGTTTGTCTCGTTTTGGGACCGAATCGACGTTTCTTTTCCTCGATGAACCCTCTCCATGTTCTGCAGTTCCCTTTGATTTACTAGCAGTTTTCTGTCTTTTACTCGGCTTGCTTTCCTCGACCTCGGTTGCTAGTGCTCGTTTCCGTGCCATAGTGAACTTCGAAGTGTAGCCAAAGGTAAAATAACGCATATACAGTTTTGGAAAGCGCCAAAACAGTCGGAAACAACTACAACAGTACCAGTGACTGTAATTAATTATTTGATTGATAGATTTGTACCCAGGCCAGTCTGTCCATCCTAAATCATGGTAGCCTGGGGACTAATTAAGTTGGCTGGTAACTGATGTAGGTATATAATTAACAAATTGATTCCAAGTTGCCGTACGTCTGTTCAGTAATAGATCACAGATGACGTCAAAATGTGGTAGGAACAAAAAAGTGGCACACAAGGTGCAAAAGTTAATGATGACGTCATCTACACGTCTGTCCTCCAATAGATCATAAGTGAGAACCAATCAAAACGTTTGCATAACTGAGCTTATTATATAATACAGTATGTACCCTGATGTATGCGTCACTATTTCACTTTCACTTAGAGTCAGACTTTTGCAGCTTAGTTAGTAGGTCAGTCCATCTTTGAATGAGCTAACCTAAAGCCAGGTGTCTTCCTTTTGTGGGAGCACCAAACTTGGTAGAGTAAAAGGACAGGGAATGATTGGTGGGTTTCCCTGACTTGCACTCCCACACAAAAAAAAAACATATTTTGGCTGGTCATCCTTGAGTAGACAGCTAAAAAGCTACAATAGGTTACAATAGACTAGAGAAACAGGACACCATTTCTTTCCCTCCATTTTTTTAATTGGACCCTCATATCTACTCTTTTATATACAAAATACAAATAATGGCATGATTAGTTATGTGACTCACCCAACCTTATGACAAAACCTGCTAAACTCATTGCACTAAGAATGCAACTGACAGAAAACTCTTCTCTTTGAAATATTAAAACACAGCAGTCAAGGACTGAACTGCTTAATAAATTACAAAGAGCTAGAAACAGCATACTTACTCAATTTCATTAAATATAACACAGGGGGAAATAGAAATTTATTGTGCAAAATTCACTGCACATGGTCATATCAAAACTGACTTGTTTTTGTCGTATGGATTCAACAAACTTTAGACTACAAGGTAATTTTTCCATCTCCTTCTAAACCTTTTTGAACAAGCACTAATGCATATTTGTATAATGCTATCACTATCCAAAGGATAAATCGCTATCTGGCAGATAAGTGATAGCTTGACATAGTGCGTTATCCAGCAGATAGAGATTTATTCAATGGATAGTGTTATTTTAGCTTCAAATAACTGAGGCCTGGTGATAAGACATATCCCACAGGTAATTATTTATCCATGAGGGTAAACTTTTTTGAGCCAGGGTCTTGGTAAATATCGTGCACCATCAAATTCACCAAAGTATTCCTCTAGTGTTGAGTGAACAATCTGAAATTTTACATATCAAGAAAACCATTAATAACAGACAAAAACAGTTATTGCTCTGCACTCTACATTACAAGTCCAAACTCAAGCTCTGGCAGAACCCATTGTGTGGTTTTCATGGGCAAGACACTATTCACTCAGAATGTCTCCACACACATTTGTGACTGGGTAGTGGCAAACTTATGAGGAAATGTATCCAAATGCTTAAGTGAAACCTAGCCTTGACAAGCATCCTTTTAGAAGGGAAATAACTGTCCTCTTAGTTTCTTTGTACTAATGAAACTGGAATAAGGTCCAGCCATATGGATATCAAGGCTTAGGCATCAATGTGTGGGAGATGAGGTACCCTGATGGAAAGTGAGCTGGACTCTGCACAGAGAGGTCAAGGTTTGAGACTCTGCTAAATTAGGGGGGGGTAACCTTGCGATGGACTGGCATCCTGTCCAAGGGAGACAAGTTGTATCTTTGTGTAAAGTGCCAGTTGATCAGAAGTAATGGGTAATTGATCCATACATAATGATTAATTATGTATTTATTATATAAATTGTCATGTTTCACAAGGAATCCCAGCCCTGAGAAAGGCTGTAACAACACAAAAGTAATATACAATAATTTTTTATGTGTTTGATATCGCCAATCAGCTGATGACACATCACTAGCCTTTTGTGTCACTCTGGCAGGTCCTTCACTATTCTCAGTCCAAGGTTGATTGTCAAAATTTTCTTGGATTATGGCTACTAACAATACTGAATATTTTGTATCACTTACAGACAGTGATGTTCAAACTTTCCTCAAAGTGGAAAAAAAACAAAATACAAAAAGAGAAACCAAAAGCTACCATGCTTTGGTCATGGCATTTCTCATGGCTGCAAATGAAATTAAACAACTAGAAGATTTGACACAGGCTAATTTTGATAGTCAATAACTGAGAATTTGTTTTGAGAATTGAATTATGCCCATTGTTTGTTTTTGTAACGATTCAATGCATTTTTTATCTTGAGCCTTATCATCCAAGCACTCAACAACTTTTTTTCAAGGATTGCAGATCCTATCTTGTTCATTCATTAATAAAATTGACTTTTCTGGTCAATGAAGGCCTATTGTGTTTATATGATGAACAAAGTAAGACATGGTTGCTACTGGAAATGGAATTTCTCTTCTAAAGTTTATTCTGATATCTCACTCATGCCTATATATTTTTCCCTAATTATCATACCTTGGTATTGGTAATAAGTTCAATATTTTCCTCTGGAACATAGGTAACTTGACTACTGGGACGATCACGGATGTCCACAAGAATTGCATAGTTAGGCATGTCCTGCCAATGCTGAGGAATGACAAAAAGACTTAACATGACTGCATTTTAGTTTTCATTAACAGATAATTTGAACACATTCAATTCTTACTAAATCTTAAATAAATTTCAAAACTTTGAATGTAGTTGAAAAGAATGAAAGTAGGCATCCAGAATTACATTTTTCATCACTGAAACAAGCTGCATCTTGAATACTAAAGCTTTATTTTCAAATATGGAATTTAATTCTTCTAAACCTTTTTATCTCCGTGATTTTGCTGTGTCCATGCCTCTGAGGCCTGAAAGAGAAATTTGTAAGTGGTTGTTACAAAGCCATTATACTTGTTAGGGAGAGGATGATGTGTCATAATCATTTTCTTTCAAAGAACTGATCACACAATCCATCAATAATTGATCAATTTCTCCTCAAAGCACTTCTGAGGGGAGGGAGACTTCAGTCAGAGAGAGAGAGCTGAATTATACTTGTCTGAGTTTTCCTAGTTCTCAAACTTTACTAAATGTCACTTGACCAATATACAGTTACATAAACCTTCAGTTTCTCATCCCATCCAATGATGACTCCACGGTAGTTCCACAGTTTATGTCTAATAACTTGGCCCACATGAAATTTCACATGCTTTGGTCTTGGAGTACGAGGAACTGTTGACATTCCAAAGTGTCCATTTTTCTCTTGAAATTTAAAAACTTCTTCAGCTGGGCATTCACCATCTTCATCTTGCAAAAAATTAATCATAGATCGAGTCCAGTTGACAACCATGTCATGCCATTTATTCCAATCCAGAATATAGCCACCACTGAATAGATTCAGAGGCTTTGATAGTCTAAAAGCACAATACAAACCTTATAGTACCTTAGGAAAACTATTTACTAATAATACTGTTTGTGAAAGATAATGCGCTGATCAATTCGGAGCTTCAACATTCCCCTCCTCACTAAGAAACCCACACGCTATCATCCTTATTGTCTGGGGCTAGGGAATTTGATTCTTGCCTGAATTAAGGTGGGAATTTGAACCAAAGTTGTCAAGTCCTTCCAGTGGAATCAATCTTTTAATATCAAGATATTTGAAGGTAAAAAAATTCACTTTTTTAATGGTAGATGGCTCAGAAAGAAATGTCTTCAAGAAAGTCTGAGTTGCTTATTTTGCCTTTTAGAAAAAAATTGACTATAAAATCTAGCACTTGGGTGGAGTCAACGTTCAGAGCCTGTAGGGGGGGTTGTGGGAGGGGGGAATGTTGAAGCAAATTTATTAATGCATAAAGCCCAAGCCGAAAAAAAAAAGCACTATTCATTGCTCAAATAATAAAAAAAAAACTAATTAAAAGTAAAAACCATAACCCATATGAGTGACTAGCATCTAATTTCACCTTGCAATTTACTTCAAAATCAAACAGTAAACTAGTGAGATTAAAGGAAAAGATGACTAACTAAAGAAGATCTTGGTTGTTAAACATATCTTCCTTGATAGTAACAGGGGGAATATGTAAAGAACAGTACAAATATAGAGAAAATGCATACTGATTTTAGGGTGTAAAGGGTTATAAATCCTTATTTCTGACTTCACAGAAGCACATGTAATTGACATGAACATCACTGTGACACAGTTGGTGATAGTCAGAGTCATAGCTAACTTTGCCTAAATCAAAATTTTTCACTCTCTAACATATGTTCCAGATTACTATACATAGCTAACAGGGTTGCAGGGAAAGGAGAAGATAACATTAGGAGGTGTGATCTTTTGAGGCAAGACAAAAATGATGCTTTCAAGTTTATATTGATTCGCTTTGTTCATCCTTTTTAGAAGGAATGGAGATTTTGAGATTACACGTCGATAAAATTTCCGCACAGCCCCATACTATTGTAAATAAAAATCTGTTTTCCCAATGAAAATTTATTGTCTTTGTCATTGTTTTCTCTATCCAAGAACTGAATGCATAATTTAGTATGGGGCTGTGCGGAAATTTTACCAAAATAGCAACGAGAAAAAAATAGATAGATTTTGGCTGAAAATAACATGTTTGCACTTGACCGTCCTAAACTAGTATCCAAAAGGTACAAGATCGATGTACAAATTTCTCCATTCGAGTTGTGATAGATTTAGCTGTTCTTTTCCAATGAACTTACTGTTTGATTAGCTGAACCCTTTCGCTTGCAGATGGACTAGTCCACTGGCATATCAAATACTGCAATGGCACGGCTAATAGTAGCAGTAAGAGCTGTAATCCACGAGGCATTTTTGAAGACGTGTCCGCTGGGATAAGGACTGTACCGCGGGTCAGCGCCAGACCTCCATAGCAAGCAAAGTAAATTTATACGTCTGCTTGTGTGCGACGGAAAATTTCTTGATAATACCGACTACAAATAAGTAGTTGCGTATAAAAGACGTGTTGGAACAAGAAGCCTTTCTTAAACAGTGCAAAGTGACTAAGTGCCTTTTTTAACAACGAATCAATAAACTCCACGACGAGTATGACACCAAGGGAATCATCCTCGTCACCAAGCCCTATGGGCGACAGATACCGAAGCACGCTATTTTTTGCCACAGCGGATACTTATGGAAGAGATACGTACTTGGTGTGAGTAGCACTGAGAAAAGACCATGCACGTATTCCGGTCACGATCGTGAAGATGGCGAAGGGAAAGCGGAATTCACTGAAAAAGAAGAAGCAACAAAAGGGAACCGATGAGGTTCAAAATGGCAAGGAAGATGACGGTAATAAGTTGCACTTACGTTTAATTTAGACCCAAAATAAGATGGCGGCATGTTGTTTAACAGTCATCCGCGGCACGTTGTGTAACAATCATCCTTAAAAGCAATAAGATACGAAGTTACTATTGGCTAGGGTAAAAGTCCAAAGTTTACGTTATCGGCCGATGTAGATTTTAATCGAAACACAAACCCTATGGATTACGTTAATTTTTAAGAGAAAAAATTAGTTAAAAATATCGTAATGTCGAATAAGTCGCTATAAATTCAGAAGAAAGTTACTTAGGATAACAGAGGAAGTGGGTTCGAAGTACTTTAGGGGTGGGGACGGTAATTTAGATAACGGCGTAATGAGGACTAACACAGTCTATAGAATGTACGATTTTACGCCACTATCTGCGTCGGGTGGGGAGGATGGGACGAGAACGTTAAAAGATCTAAATAATATTTTTTTTAACGCTTACTTACTGGTGTTTCTTAATTTTTTTCTTGCCAAATGTAGACGATAAAACTTGTCCTCATATTTCAAAGTCAGTCAAACTGAACTGTTTGCAGAACAAAGTTCCTCACACTTCACTAGGACATTGTTTAGTAAGTGACGTTTATTTTATTCTTACAAAAGAAAAAAATTCAGCTTAAAGTGTTAAACAAATTATTTCAATATATAATCCGGCTTATTTGAGCCAGTTCTGCTGAGTTTTCTTGAGTGGGTTGTGAGGTGTAAGTAAGCAAGTTCCAAGGTTTATCCCAATCCAAAATAAACCCAGATTTTATGATAAATTTGAGGCAAAAGATACAAAGTATGATCAGAATCTTGACATTCGGCAGCATAATCAGAATCTTGACATTCAATCAGGGCAAATGGTGAAACTGTAGCTCATGAATTAGCATGCAAAGAAATATTTTGATACAATTGTTAAGTAGATTTTTCTTCATAATATCAATAATTGGGAAATTATAAAAAAAACACTGTTGTTATTCTTGAGAATTTTAAGCTTTATCACACATGATACAATTATAACTGGTATTATATACTAATTGTAGAATATATATGGCTCCATCCAAGTTCAGATTTTTGCTTTATTATTCACAGAGTTGTGGTCAATTGGATGGTTCAGAAAGATTTGGTGTCTGTATTTGTCTTTTCTGTGCCCATCAGGTATATCTAGAAAGATAATTTATTTTAAAAGTACTTTATTAAAGCAGCAGTTTGTTATCTCAAATTAATAGTTTGAATCAAAAAACATTTTGTGTGAGAGCGTAAGTTGAAATTGTGTGGGTGAGTCTCATACTCAATGGGTTAGACTTGAGAACACTGATAGCCTATAGCAAGTGGCCAGAGAGGCATCATATATCAACATCACTTTTTCATATTAACAAAAATCCCTCAAATGTGCCATTACTATTATGTAGAGTTTGTGATAAACCATTTCTCAGCTCTGTTTTTTAATCCACAGGGATGTGATAGGAATAGTGAAGACAAACATGCTCTATCACATAATAAAGAAAATCCTTCACACACCATTGTAGTCAGTCTTCAAACTTGGGTTGTATGGTAAGGATGATGTAACAAAGTGTAATATTCATTTAATATAAGAGGAAAGAAATATTTAAAAAAATTAATAAATCAGTCAAAATATGTTACACCCATGGGCACAGTCACTTTCCTTTGACTCTCAATTCCCTTTTTTCTTGGATGAATAGATGAGTTGAGAGAGATTAAGCACACTATAGACTAGTACATTCAATTGCATGTTAGATACTTTTTGTCATCTCTAGTAAATGCATGTACCCATGTGTTCCTTCATGATTAGAACATAAATCAGCTTGTTTTCTAAAAAGCATGTCTGGTCACATGCAACTTGGCCATGGCACCCTCAAGTAACTTCAGCTCACCACAACTAATCCAAAGATTTTGGACTTAAACCTTTGGCAACACTTTGTCACGTAAAAGTATTAAGGAAACATAACAATGTAAAATGTAATTGGTTTAATTTATCTGCTGCTTATAGCTGCAACTTCTCTTTGTTTTTTTAGTGTGTGGTCAAGTTGTTGTAAGTGAGCATAGTGAAATATTCTTGTTTTCTTGTAGGTGTTATGCTTGCGATGACGAAGTCCCAGCTGAACCTGACTCTTCTGTTCAAAAGTGCATCAAATTGTTATTGAAGGCTATGAATTTAACCCCTCCTGCAGGTAATTCTAACAGTTATGATATTAAATTAGGCAAATCAAATTAATTAGGTTTGTCCTCATTATAGTCATCATCCTTCAGAACAATACAATTTTTCAAATTACATGGATGACCTATATCTGTCGAGAGAGGGCAAATTTAATATCTTTAAAAAATACAATGAATAAAAGAAGCAATGTGCGAAGATATTTGCTATAATTAGGTGAATTGGATAACCTGGCTAAAGTTTATTAAATTTTCAATTTAAACTTGTTTTGGGATATGAACTTATTGTAACTTTATTTTTGTCTGATTTTCAGAATTGGAAGCCTCCTTGTCTAGTCAAGATAAGGTTTCAACTGAAAAACCTAAGAAAGATGGATCCAAGGCCAATAACCAGCTTAAGAGTCAAATTAAGGTACACTGCATTAAGCAGCCAAGTTCCTTATATCAGGAGGGGGAGGGAAGAGGATGGGAGAGTTGTGAACAAGAGCCAAGGGGTTTATATTGAATGAAGGATATCTATGAACATTCATTTGTATTCCGTTTACCTTCACAAATTGTGGTCAATGCTCCATGAGCATGCTTGTTGATTGCACCAGTTAAATCAGGAGCTTACTTATTTATTTTTTTATACAGGGTTTGGCAAATCTTGGGAACACATGTTTCTTTAATTCTGTTATGCAGGTATTATGCTCTATTGTATTTTTTTGATGGTGTTCACAAAGCACTTTTAAATGAAATATCTGCATTTAATGTAGCTGTTAATTTTTTTCTTTTTTGCAGAATTTATGCCAGACAGAGCTACTTTATGTAGCAGCTTCATGTGCTTTGCAAGAAGGGTTCTCCTATCATGTTACCCCAAACAAGAAAGATTTGGTGAGCAACTTCCATTTGCTTAGAATTGATTGAATTGGGGATTGCAACCTTTTTTTTTCACTATACACAGCTGCTTTGGGCACTAACCTTGGCTTTCATTTACTGAGGTTTGTTGCTTGTATGTAAGCTCATTGGCCTCTAAATCTAGTTTCAAAGGCATTCCTTGTCATTTAAAAATGAGTCCAGGTACAGGTCAATTGTTGAGGGAAATGGTGATACAGCAACCACCAGATGGCAGGAATTGTTGAATTCTGTCCAGCCACACCCCTAGAAAAGCATTTCACAAGTAATTTTTTGTGGAAGGCCTAGCTCAATAACCTTCATGTGTTTAAAGAGAGTGTTTAAATAAAATGCTATAAGTTTTTTTTCCCCACCAGATTCACATTTGCTGCAATGTTTGTAACTGAACTAAAAAAGTGGTTTTCCTGTAGGTGGTAAATCCATTTCTGCTTAGAACCCACCTTTGTGCTGTCTATTAATTTGTTGCACTCAGTTACTCAAGACTGACATTTTTTTTATCCTTCACAGCCAAAACTAAAATTGAAAGTTGAAGAAGCACCAGGAGAAGTGACCAAAGCTCTATGGAAATTACTTCAAGATTTCAGAACCTCAACTGATCGAACCTTAACACCACGTCAGCTGTTTGCTGAGATTTGCAAGAAGTAAACACCAGTCATTTTTCCGTTAAACAGTTAGTTAGGCAGGCAGGTAGGCAGGCTGTCAGTTGGTCAGTCAGTCAGTCTGTCTGTCTCTGTCTGTTAGTCAGCCAGTCTGTCTGTCTGTTTTTCGATCTAAGTCAGGTTTTCAGATGGCCAGTCAGTCAAACAGGCAGGCAGTCATTCAGTCAGTGAGGCAGCAAGTCACTCAGTCAGCATATCAGGTTGTTTGTGTGTTGGTCAGTCAGCCAGTAGGGACAAATCTGGACTTTTTTCCTGAGGGGGTGCACCACCATGGAATGACGTAACTGACGGGTGACGTAAAGAGATTTTGAAAGCAAACAACGAAGAAGAAGGCTTATGGCGAGTCAGGAAGATAATGTGAACTGCTGACAATACATAGCAAACAAAACAGCAGATCTTGTATTACTGTGAAGGTCTATTAGAAAGCCCAAGGTCATCTCAGGGGTGGGGGGAGGGGGGGGCACCCCATGTACCCACTCCTAGATCCGCTCCTGGTCGGTCTTGATTAATCAATCTGTCAGCTACTCAGTCAGGCGGTTGCTATTCTGTTATACCATCTAATGACCGAAAAGTCAGTGCATATTCATTTTATATCATTGTGCTACTAGGATCGTATTTACTGAAAGCTATTTCTAATTTTTCCCAACAGAGCCACGCGGTTTAAGGGATATCGACAGCAAGACAGTCAAGAGCTACTACGTTACCTTTTGGATTCAGTAAGAAATGAAGAACTCAGGGTAAATCTACATGTATTTTTTTAATTGGTTGAAGCAATTTCATCAGTGATAACGTTACCGAAATTAGAGAATTGTGTGCTTTTTCTGTCAAAGAAAGGCGGAAAGTAAACAAATCATCATCTTGATATATTTATGTTATGTTTATCAATGTTTTTAGCGAGTCAAACTTGCTGTGTTGCACTCGTTCGGTGTTAAAGCTGATGGTGATGCGAAGACCTTGGACGACAGCAAACGTGTACAAGTCAAAGGTGAATATATCTCTACTTTAATTATATACTATTAATATTCTACTACGATGTCATTTTAGCAAAAAAAGTCTCGAGAACCCGCAAAACATGCCACGGTATTACTGTAGAACAGGGTAAAAATACTGAGCAACAAAGTGGCTGCAATGAATGATCCTTGAGTTTTCATTTTTTCGGGCTTGACTTCTAAAAAAGCAAACTTTTAAGAGCGACAGATTTTTCTTTGGTCACAAAGAACTCTTAAATGGCGCATTTCACATGTCACACGCGGCTACTAAATGTCTGTTTCTCTTTTGTCACATTATTTCAAACAATTGATACTAATTGCCTTTGGTATCAATTACCTCAAACTATGCATAAACTTGTATTAATGGGCGAGTTTCAAAATCTATCCATTGTCACAATAACTCTAGGGTACAACTGTTTACCACAATTCACACCCGATTCTGTTGTTATTACATAGAGTACGGAGCGAGCGCTGCAGCACCGCTCATAGACAGTGTGTTTGCTGGTAGGCTCGTTAGCATCGTCACGTGTCACCAATGTCATCAGGTTAGTAACCAGGTTTCTTCCAATTTAAGATTGCCAAGCGTATTCCAACAGATTCTGCCTTTAAAGTGAGATCAGAAAGTTCAATAGTTAGTTGAATAATAGGTAGTTTTTGTCGTTTTTCTGTGCATCGAGAAGTTCAGGTTACTCTCTGGGATCAGATTTGGGGGAGGAAGGAAAAAGGGTTGGCAGTCATGTCTTAAAGGTTTGAATATTTACGTCCGAAATATTGACGCGAAGTATCTGCACCTGGTGAGAAGGCTAGTTCGCAGGCCCTTGGAAGAGTCCTCAATCTGAGTTAAACCCCGAAAAGCTATAGCCTAGCCCGTCAACGTCTGGCTCAATCAATTTTTACATTGGAGTGTATCACACCTGATCTGAATTTAACTGCAATTTTGACCTGCCTACCTACAACCCATATACGTTCCCCACTAAATCGTGAAATCTGTCGCATTGAATTTTTAGGAATTCAAAGTGGAGGAGACATTCCTGGATTTGTCTTTACCGTTAGCGTCACCGCCGCAGGTGAGGGCGCCGCCATTTAGCAGATCTTAACAACTTGCCAGTGACTGATTCTGATGTAGTCATTGACTAATTTCTTTTGAAGCATGCTACACGAGTCTTGAGTCCGTCAATAACAATTACAAAAAATCTTACAAACATTTTTGAAAAATTAACAACTCTTATCAGTATCAGGACCTTGTCTAGAATGGGGGTGATGAGAATAGGCAAATTTAGTAGCTAAAAGGTTAATATCTCGCCAAATTCTCCTAAGTAACAAGGAAATCTCCAGCAGCCGAAAGGAAGAATTACTGACTAGATCGTGTAAGTCACAGAGTTGATATATGAGGTCGATTTGGTATGTAATGGTCTTGTTAACTCAAATCCCTTTAACGGCACTTTTCTTCTGTTTATCTCGTCATTCGTTTTAGTTTGTTTTTATTATTTTAAGGGGTTTTCCGTTCTATCCTTGTAGGAATCCTTCAGCAACAAGTTCTTTGGAAAAGGTGGTAAACAAAATCCAAAATCATCAAATACTCCTAAGAATGTCTCGAAAAATGAGAAGGAAGATGAAAAACAGAAGGAGACTAAGAGTCTCAGTAAACATCAGCTAAAATCAGCCAAAAAAGCCGAAAGGGTAAGTAACAAATGTACTCCATGACCAACAGGTTACCTGGGAGGCTTGCAGTGGTCTTTCTTTACTTTGCGTTATCGAACGCTTTTCGAGCGAGTGTCGTAAAACCAAAATCAAAGTAATCACAACGGCCAATCAGAAAAAAGGAAGTACACTGAAGAGCCAATGAGAACTTAACGTAAAAACAAGCAAACCATCCAAAGCGCGGGAAAACGCGGGCGACCAAGTCGTGACTGGTGACAATGACGAACTTGAAGAGTGTTGATCAACTTTTTCACGCACCGAAAACGTGAAGTATTTCCTTTAACTAATCAACGTCGTGCATAACTGTAATATAACATATTTTGTCTTGTCTTGTGTGTGTAGAAAAAGAAAAAGGGAGGAAAAGGCCACGGAAAGAAAGGAAAAGCGTCGCAGCAGGTCGACGACAATAAACAAGATGATGATGATGAATTAGACAGGAGGGCGTCAGAGGAGGAAGGCCATGAACTTGACCAGATGAACGTGTCTGACCTGGAAGGAAGTGATAATGATCATGAGATTAAAGTGAATGAAACAGAGGTGCTTGGGAATTCTAACAGTGGTTGTGAAATGATTCCGGACAATGATATCCAATTTAGAGATAATGATAGCAGTTCGAAGTCCGCTGAAGTCAGTGAAAAGGACGTGGACACTTGCATTTTAGATTCTAACGACGACGAATATTTGGCAGAAAACACAGTTGATTGTGCTGATTCAGAACAAGCTGAGGGCGTGAAAGACTCGGAGGAACAGCGCGCGATGCAAACTGAACAAAGTACAGAACATTTGAATGGCGGAACGAGTGGAAATGGTTCCACTAATGACAATGAAGAAAACAAAAGTTCGTCAATGGAAATTTTGAACTGTAACCAGGTAACTGCGTCGAAACAGCCAAGTTGCGATTCTTTGCGATGCAGCCAAGAAAAAGGGACTGAGAAAGTTGACCATGATCAACAGGGATATGAAGAAATCCCATCGAGTATAAAAGAATTTTTAAAAGAAATTATAAATTTGGCTGTGAACTTGAATATAGATAAACCAAGCGAACTTCAAGACGATATTGTCAATAGTAGTCCATCGGGGAGTTTTTCGCCTTCTTGTGTATCTAGTGGTGAGGAACAGGGTAAAGAAACGGCTCATGATTTACAAGAGAAACTAGATGGAGACGAAGTAGATAGAAAATCAACTAAAATTGTTCTTAGTCTTGGCGTAGAACATAATTGCGCACAAACAGAGCAAGAAACAAACATTACAGAGAACCAAAGACTTTGTTCGAATTCTGGAAAGGGCGATGAAAACGAAGGGGCAACGGAGATATCTGCAAAAAGCGAAGAAGAAAGTGAAACTGAGTCTGAAGAAGAATTTGAAAATGATAACGGGATAGATAGGATTCTTACTGTTCAACCCGCGTATCGACCCTCCCCGGGCGAATGCTCTGTTTTGTCGTGTTTAAGCCAGTTTTGCGTCTCAGAATTATTAGATGGCAATAATAAATTTGCCTGTGAGGTATGTACCAAGCGAGCGCAGCGGAACAATAAGGAGGAGGGATCTAGAAAAACGAAAGACAATGACAAAGATGATGTCAGTGGGGACTCTTCGTCAGAAGGTAAGTTGACGTTCTTTTGATTGAAAAACATTTTAACGGTACTGTGTGATTGAGTGGCTAGCGTGCTGAACTCCGGGTCGCGACCGCCTTCTTGTGTTGTGTAATTGGGTAAGACACTTTCTTCCACTTTGCTCTTCTCCGCACAGGAGTATGAATGAATACTGGAAGCTTTAATTCGAAATTGACTCGGGCTCTTAACTCGAAATTAATCGTTAAGACTTCTTTGCAAGTGCTGATTAGTCGTTTCTCATTATTTCTCCATCACCTGTGGTAATCAAGGATTCTGTCTCACAACTGGTTTAATCGTTTTTTTATCTTTCTTATTCTTTACAGACGAACCAAAAGGTGCTAAAGCACAGAAGTCTTCGAAGAACAAGAACAAGGACTCCCAACAGCAGACCGTGTATACCGTGGCTAGTAAACAGATGCTGATTTCTCTTGCTCCGCCAGTCCTCACTCTTCACCTCAAGCGTTTCCAGCAAGCTCGCTTTACTTTGCAAAAACTAACCAAACACGTGGACTTTCCACTGGAACTGAACCTGGCGCCGTTTTGCAGCAGAAGTGGAAGGGTAAGCAAGGTTAGGTATTTATAAAGGCGATATTTCGCGAGGCGGTTGAAGCTTCGCCAACACAAGACGCTTCTCTGGCCGCACAACACCCGATCACGTATCGATTCATTGTCGTTGTTCGGTAACTCCTTATGGATGGAGGCATCGTTTGTTCGGAATTCAGGGGACCCCTTTAGGTTCTGTGTGCTTAGTTATATGATCACGTGTAAAATCGTTCGTGCACGTTATTTAGTCGTCGTTACGTTGAAATAACTTAGGAGTGAAGCAGAACTTATCTTAACATAAACCTCTTTGGCTTCAGCTAATCGTTTTCAGCGGAAACGAAATAACTTTAATACACTGAGAGAAAAAGTATCTTGACTTGTATCGGAAACTCTTAATCCGGAGTCCGGTGCGTCCTTCGTTTACTACCGTGTTCTTAACTATTGCGACAGGAAAATTTACGTTTCAGTTTTTGTTTGTTTGTTTCAGAGTCGAGCAGACTCAGAAGGCAAAGTGCTGTACTCGCTGTATGGAGTAATTCAGCACAGTGGTAATATGAACAGCGGACATTACACAGCCTACGTGAAAGTCAGCGAACCACCAATGGAAAGTCTGTACGACAAAATTACTTCAATGAGTGAGTTAACGGATTTTATAGAGAAAATGTGGACTCAAAAGTCCGAAGCTCAACATGGTAGTTCCCGTACTCATCATGAGCCTGCACTGAGTGGTCAGTGGTTTCATGTCAGTGATTCAAGCGTAAGTGCCGCAGCGGAGAGTAAGGTGCTCAAGAGTCAAGCGTACATGTTGTTCTATGGCCGCCTTCCTCTTGTCAGTGGATGACCAATTCAATTTTTCTAGACTTAGCAGGGGTTTAAATCAAGTGTTAAAATGATTCCTTTTTTTGTGTGTTTTCAATCAAGCCCCTTCTTGACCTGTGGATACAATCTTGACTTGGTAGCTCGCGATTACCTCGCGAAATTTCCATAGTATAGTAGTATAGTATAATCTTTATTTAAGCACGAAACAATTCATCAGCAATTACATTAACTAAAACTATTTAAAAATTAAAACACTAACTAATATTTAAAAGCTGTTTTCCGTGAATGCCGTGCTCAACATGGTAGTTCCATCGCCTTGATCGGTTGTCGTAAGCATTTGGTTTTAAAAATCTCAGTAGAAAAGGTTTATCCAGAAAAATCTCACGCCTTGACTGTGAACTGAGCTTACTTTCGGGTAAATGCATTGCGCGGCAACGTTTAAGGAATTCTCAGATCTGATCTTTTTGGTTGAACATGTATTGTTCACTCGTTGGCATTAGCCTCGGGTTGTTTGCTCAGTTTTGTTCAAGTTTACGACACTTGATCAAGATCTCACAAAGCTTCCTAAATGCTTAACACCTTTTCTAACACTGATCTCAGAGGTTTTGATCAAAAGCCGGTTTCCAGCGGTCTTCCGTCGCCTCTGGGACCACTTACCGCCTTCTATTCAGCGTACGAGCAGGCTCCCGTGATTGGGTTCCGTCTCACGGCCCCTTCTCTAGATACAGCCGCCAATTACGTCATCGGCAGCTGCTTACGGAGAAAAAGTTATTGAAACCCCTGTGATCTGTGAAAATTTATTGATATATATATTGTGACTGAATGAATGACCTTATACTCCAAATTTGGTAGAAAAATTAATGGCTCTTGGAACCTAAATATGAAAAAGATATGAGATTTAGTAATTCACATTATTCTAAAGAATTGAAATTGATCGGTACTCTGTAGCTAGCATCAGTTATAAAGAAGTAAGTAAGTCAAAAAATTTATTTCTCATTAAAAAAAGCCGACTTTCCCTCCAGCTTTTCCCGTAATCCAAGCTCGTGGTTTGGATAGGGGTTGAAGGCAATTTGTAGGGAAAAAAAAGATCGAGACAAACGTCAAAAAAATGCAGTGCAAACTATACCAGACATTTGTTTGCGGATGAGCAGATGGTAAATAAAACATGTTATGATACTCTTTGCACGTTGTCCTTCAGAAGTTTAATGTATTGTATTACTAAATTTAAGCCAAGTGGAGGCCTACAACTTTTACGTGTTCTCTGTTTGAATTAGAAACTAAAACATTCTAAGCTTTTTCCGACCAACGGTATTATCATCTCGGGATTTTGACTCTTACGAGGAAGGATGCCGCAGTGATGGGCTAGATAATGGGTCAAAAACAAATTGTATTTAAAACACAAGTATTCTCTTTACAAAGGTGACTATCTGACCATAAAAAGGCCAAAATCCTAATTCGCTCAGGCCTTAAAAAAGTGGGTAGAGGGGTAGGGAATAGAGTGACCATCGTCTAATTTCACCTTACGGTAATTCTGTAAAATCATTCATTAAAATCTTACAAATAATCGAGATGACTACCAACCTAAGAGGCACTGATTGCTAAACAAATTCTCCTTGTCAGTACCAAAGCAAATTTATAGAGAAGGATATGGAGAATATGGACACTGATGTTAGGTTGTAAACGGTTAATAAAGCAGAAGCCGTTCGCAAGCCTTTCCGTCTCCTCTCGTTTACAAGAAAGGAGCGTGTGCAGCGAAAGGGGATGGGACGAAGGCGAGCAAAATAAGTAAAGAGGAAAAGGTGACGAACGGAAAGGAAGGATAGAGAGGACGCTTTTTAGCTCGTCTTGAGCTGTGCTTTCCACGCACGCTCTTCTCAGGCTTCTGAGAGGTCAACTATGGGAAGTACTTGTCGCCACTTGTAGGGCTGCAACACACCTTTAATGACAGCTTATCGAGTGATAACAGGAGCTTCAAATACTAAGTGATTACATCATAGTCTGTTATAAAACAACATCAGCATGACTAAGCATGACAACGTACGTTCTGGGATATTCTGGAACGTTACCGTACATAGGAGACGTCATATTGGTCAGGTGAGAATTAAGGTGTTTAGTGCATTGAGGTTGTCGCTTCCAAGGTTTTGCTCTCATTGTTCCGTGAACGCTTCGGGTATTGAGTCGCCTGCGAGCGTCTAGATATTGGGAACAAGGTTGACAGTAATTTATTCAACATGGCTGAGCCAACGGCAACATCAGGTGTCGCTGCAAAACTGCTCAAAATTGTGGTTTTTGGAGCTACTGGTAGAACGGGAAAAGAAGTTGTAAAGCAAGCTCTGGAAAAGGGACACCATGTAACTGCTGTTGTGAGAACACCCGAGAAAGTCGATATACAGTGAGTAAATTACCTGGCAGCAGACTGCCATTTAATGGCCCTTAAGTGTCATATCAGACTCAGATGATACCCCCACCCTTTCCAAGGCTTGCTGTGGAGGAGAAAGTGTCAAGTATTCACTAGTAATTCATGTAGATAGCATATACTTGTCCGGGATTTGAGAGTAACTGGTTATTCTCGGAAAGAGGTTATTATGTAGGCATAAGTAGTACTTCATTAACGTTTCCATTCTTCGTCTTAGTTTTTGGGTATAGTTGAAGAATTATGTTGTCCTCTATTGTTGAATGCGTAATACTCTGGCAGCGTTGGAGTAAGAAAAGTTGTGTGAGCTTGTTTTCACGTTTGTTCTTAATTGAACATTGAGAAACTGGGTCATTCACTTAAAATTCATCCTAAGCCTTTTTTGCACCTAAATTTCAGAGAAAGTTTGCCACTTTCTTGTTGTTTTCACGCGGGTATTCTTTCCATGTCAGAGCTCTGAGAATACTTTGCCACTAAATCCACTAGTGCGTGCCTTGAAAGCAAAAGTTTGGGGTGAAAGTGGGTACTCTAATGTAAACATCCATAAGGCCTACTAGCTTGTAAGTTATGTAATGCTCATTAAGAGGGAAAAGAGTGAGATCAGGCTCTTTCTTCCTTTGCTAGCCTCCACAACATCTCCAAAGTGCTGACTATCCATGGCTTTTACAAACTTTTTAACCATAATAACCAGACCATCTTCTTTTCATGTTATTCCAACAGGCATGAAAATTTGTCAGTAGTGCAAGGTGATGCCTGTGACGTGGAAACTTTTGCTAGTGCACTCGAAGGGAAAGATGCTGTGTTGTCATCTCTGGGAGTTTATGCTAATATCTTCAACCCTACAACATTCTACACCACAACCTTCAATGAAATAGCACAGGGAATGAAAAGGTAAAGGTTCTAAGTCGCTTATGACACATTTTGGGATTTACATGGTGAATTGATGATTTGTGGCCTGATTTGTCCTTGCAACATGATTAACAGGACTATAAAAATACATGTAACAATATCAATCACAAGGGAAAAATTTTAGTTTGGTCCTATATCAGTATTGTTAAATGGATATCAAGAAGCATGAAGACCTGAGAGCTAGTTTTGGCAGCTAGTCTTCCAAGGTTGTTTTGATGAGAAATCACTTGAACACATACAATGCTAATCAATTATTCATGAATGATATGCTTAATATAGAAAAGACACAAATTGTTCTTTAACATGAATTATTATTTTTTGTACATTAGGCCAGAGGTTATGCTTCCAGTATGTGATCTGAGTTCCCTCAATTTGTCCCCCACAGTTGTCAAATTTAATATTTTGTGACCACATTTGAAGAGAAGCAGAATGTGTGACAACGAAAGTTAACACACTCAAGTTATTTTAATATTCTAGGTGTGATATATATTGAAAATTATAAATAAAGTGTTAATCATTATCTGTATTATTCATTGTTTCCTATGATCTAGAAACAAAGTCACTAGACTAGTAACTGTCACATCATGGTGTACTCGGCCAGGACCAAATAATTCTTGGTTTGTGGAATGGATTCTAAAACCAATCTTCCTGAATGGTGTTATCAAGAATATGGCAGAAATGGAGGAACTGTTGGAGAGTTCTGATCCTGATCTTTTAAACTACACAATTGTCAGGCCTTGTGGTCTAGGCTTAGGTAAATCTGTGACTATACAAAAACACATTTAACTTTATTTTTTGCTAAGATTTACAAGTTCATCTAATTAAAATAATCATGTTTGGTTGCACACACATTTAGTTTTATGCTAAATGTTGAGTTTTAGATGGCCTGCCATAAATTCAGGGCCATCCTGACTCATCTTGGCTTGCCCTGCAACTCCAGTTTTTGTTTCCATATGCTTCCTGATTTTATATTTTGGTAGAGATCTTGTAATCTTAGAAATAGCTGATTGGCTAGAATGGTTGGAGACAATCTGAAAAAAAGTATGTTGCATCTCTATTTTAATGATGACCTGTCTTGGAGTTTTTCTATGGTCAGTTAGAAATCAGGATAGGAAATTTAAATAATCAATTTTCCCTTGAGAGTGATCAACAGTTTGAACTCATTAACAATCCTTTATCACCGATGTAGCCAAATTTAGTATCCAGAAAATCTTGAACAGAAACCTTTCCCAGTATATCGGTTACATCTTGAAAAGCATGGAAACAGTAAAACTTAGTCTGTTTTTAATTTCCTTTGCATATGAAAAACAATCTTAACATTGAGGGAGCAAGCTAATACAAACTTGCTCAACATACAGATTTTAATGGGACTTGTGCTTTCCAGGTGAAAAGACAGGAAATTACAAGGTTGAAGAAGGGCAGTGTAACACTGGAACAACAAACAAGATCACTCGTGCAGATGTTGCAGATTTTATGCTAAAAACTTTAGAAAGCAATGAGTACGACAGGAAGGGATTTGCAATTGCTGGACTGTGATTGATAATTTTTATTACCTTATTGTCTTTCATGAAAGGAATGAGCACAGAGGAATTTCTCCTAACAATATAAATACATTTTAAGGCAAAAAAGGTTGTAGAGAGATATAAAAATACATCAGCTTTAGGGATATTATTTCATTTAACACCAAATTATTAGAGTTAAAACTATATCAAATGTATGAGAGACAATGCAAATGATTGATATTAAGATTTTGGGAGTGGAAGAGTTAACATATCATAATGGCAGGAATTTGCTGATAAATTCTTGATAACTTAAGTTTCTGCTACATAGCTTAACCCTTTAACTCCCAGAAGTGACTAACATGAAACTTCTCCCTGTGATTCCCATAAGTTTCTAGCAAATGGTTAATGAGAATACTAAAACTTATCAGGAAGGAGCTTTTATATTGATATAACACCAAGTTCTCATAACTAATTTACAAGGAATTGTGTAGCAGCAAGAGGAGAGAATTAACAATCAGATCTTGAGAGTTAGAGCTAAGAAATTTGATAATACCATGGTTATAAAATGCAGAAACTGTCATGGAGTTGATTTATAATGTTAACAAAGAAAGGCTCTGAGATTGATTGAGTGATATATCCACAGTGGTAAGGTGAAGTAACAGAAGGTGATAAGAGTGGTTTATTGATTGACCTGCAATAGAGCCAAAACTAATGGTACATGTAACTACGATCTTAAAATCAGGTGTTTTATTTCTTAGTTAGAGCTGACTTTTGTCACAATTAAAAAAATTAAAAGAGAATACCTGATCAAAAGTTAGAATGAACAGCTGAAGATACATATTGTAAACAAGTATTGTTAAATCTATTTTGTGGTTTCCTCAAAATTAATGTGTTTATAAAAAGTTTTTAAAAAAGGATTTTTGCCTTTTCCTTTTTTATCATATCTGTGTTTGTTAACTTTCCATTTGTCTCCTATTATATATGGTGTTCAACTCTAATGACTGGTCAAACTTACCCCAAAATGGCTTAATAACTGAGCTGACATTTAAAAGACAACTTCAACACTGGGTTTTTACGTGTTTTTATTCTCTTTTTTTATGTGTTTTCACTAAACATCTTCAGGCTAAGTAGCTAATTGTCTTGTATAAATTTTAAGAATTATTGGTTGTGTGTGCATGAGAAACGTGAAGAATTCTTGCACAGAACACTCTTCGATGGAAAATAATCGAAAACCCTTCCTCCTTTTCCGCTCGCCTCGACCCGAGAGAAAATATGGAGCTAGAAGGCCTGGGTATAATTAATTTGCCAAAGATCCTTTGCGTGTCGAAGAATTCAACATGGCGGACGAAATTGAAGTTCGGATGCCATTGAAACTTGTTGTCTTTGGTGGATCTGGGTTAACAGGCAAGGAAGTGGTGACTCAGGCATTAGATCGTGGCCATCATGTTACAGCGATAGTTAGATCTCCGGAGAAAATACAAGAACGGTATGCCATAAATCTAAAAGTCAGTGTTGTTTAAAGTTTTTGCACCACATCTGAACGCAGCTGATAACTAGAACTTCAAGCAGGCAAGCTAGAGAGGAAAGTAAAACATAAAATTCAAAAAAATTTACTGCTATAGTCATAGAAACTACGAATATTTCGTTTGAAAAACGGAATTTACGCGACATTTTCATGATTCTCAGCCGAATAGGCCTCAAACAAGTTTATTTTTTGTATCTAATTCGAGGGTAGTATCCTTCCCTTTTAGGCATCCCAACTTAGAGCTAGTTAGAGGCGATGCTTGTGAATTGGAGAGTTTTTCTGCAGCACTGGAGGGGAAGGATGCTGTTATTTCTTGTCTAGGAGTATTTGCAAGTATCTTCAACCCAACAACTTTTTACTCAGAGTCCATGTTTGCCATTTTGGAAGGAATGAAAAGGTTTGTAACTGTTAGTATATTACGTCGACACTATTATGTGGATTTTTGTACCAGGTAATTGCCGTATTTATCGGGAAGATACGCAAGTCGCGCAGCACACATAAAGTGCAGCACACATAAAGTGCATTGAGAAGATAGCTTTTGTAGAAGAAAAAACAATTTTCACGATTTCTAAAGGTCAGTTATAGGTGTCTGGAATTTATCTTTTTGCATAATATATCATGTAAATTTTTTTGTCAAGTTTGTTTAGAATGTTAACAGACTGATGGCTTTCTTGATTTCTTCTCTCTTTATTCATGATCCTGAATACACAGTCAGTGACTTTCTAGTTCATTCTTTTGTGGTAGTAGCTATCTAACCCTTTAACTCCTAAGATCCAGTCACTAATTCTCTCTTCTGCATCAGCGCATTTTATTTCATTAATTTCCTCATGTATGAAGCAAAGAAGTAGGTGTTGCAATCCACCTTTAAACTGATAAGCCATTCTGTTTGTATCACCTGTTTGCAAGATATTATATTGAAATTACAAAGCAAAAGGAAGTGAAGAACTTCTGCAGTTTAAAATGTTGAACAACCTAAAATATATTTTGAGATTATAAACTCAGATCATCCAATTGAGTCAGTGCTTGGTTTGTGATTCATACTGTATGGTTTTTGGGCTCTAAATTATATATCAGTGGAAACAAATTGGCAATTTTGGGTGGTGAATCATTTTTATGGTGATAAGGTGTTAAACTAATCCAAAGATCATAGTTTTCTTATCACTGGGAAATAAATGGTCTTGTTGAGTAATTTCTAGCAAAGCTTATTTCATTTTTCCAGTCTTTTAAGATGTAGAATTTCCAATATGTTTTGGCATTAAGAGTAATTGGTTGTGATAGTTCTTTAATGAAATAAATGTAAAACTGAGATGGTTATTGAGCAGAGTTGTCAAATAAAAGTTGGTAGCCAACGAAAACCTCTGACTTTTTGCCATTGTAAGCCTTCTCTGCTCTTCTCACTTTAGAGTATTTAGGAATGAAAATTCATGCCATTATTGAAATACCATTGATGGAATTCATGCATGTGCTATTTCCCACTTTCGAGTGGAACTGAAAAACAATTTACCTGTAACAGGTTTAGATGCGTGAATCAATTCCATGTTAAGTGTTTCCTCAAAGTTTCATGTGTACTTTGTGCGCCTGGGATATTCTAACTGAATGGTTCCCAGTCCTGCATGTAATATGACGTGGTCACTTACTTATTGTTATTTGCCTCTGCTTTCTGATTTATAGACAGCTGTGTTTGAATGATACAAGATTAATTTATTTATCACTCAACTTACAGCACATGAAATGTGAGTAATGTTCAGCAGCATGACGTCAAAAAATTTAAGTGAGATTAAATTTGTGGACTTTGATACTTAGGTATGGAAGGAATTTTTTGCATACTTTTTGCATCATATTAAGTAGTGCCTGCTGCCAAGTTTGGGAATAATAGAGCTCTTGATTATTTAAAAACTGTTATAAGTTTTTCACTGCACCTCTTCTTACTGACACCATTAATATGACATTTTTAACTAACTATTTCCATCAGTAATTGGTGGAAAATAAGATTCCATTGCTTGCCGCACAACAGAAATCCTGGCAGAATCCAGTTTAGACTTGACATATGCATACTTTTAAAATTTGTAGTGACACATGAATGAAAACCCACCCACGCATGCCAAATAGAGAGTTTCAAATGACATCAACAGTTATCGTAAGCTCTTATACCAGTAGAAGGGTCAGAATTCCTATTAATCTGCATGTCTTTCATGTAGATTGATAGGAATCCCCCCAAATTTTGTTTAATCGTGATATTCTTATCCTTCCTCAATCTTTGGCACAGTTCCCTCTCGCGTAAAGGGATTAGATAGTATTACACAAAATCTACACTTCTCCTTAGCACTTTTAGTGATTGAAGGGTCAATTTAATCTCACCTAAAATTTAAAGATGATCTTTGTCCATATAAAATAAGTCCACTCAGAATTTGTTGTAATCATCACATTTGAAACATCCAATGAACCCTCCCAGCCACAGTGACTTGCCAATCTTAAATGATGCCTATGCATTTATTTTGCTCATGTATTTAGTGTTTCGTTGATTATTTTTCATCTGTATTTCTTCCATTAAGAGTATAATTATCGTTGATTAGGTCATTGCCACTGTAATTCTGGCAATCAACATGACATCAAATACTTCACTTAATTTATGAGGAGTTCTATTCTTAGAAACACAATGAAATTTTGTGAATGTTTTGCGCAATCGCAGAAGAGTGCATTACTGTCAATTAACAGGATAGACTTCCTGATGTGCTCAAAATGACTTTTAATTTGCTGTTTTCTGCTGCAGCTCTTTCTACAAACTAAAATTTCTGGCATTTAGACCAACTTTTCTTGGTTACTAGTAGCTTCAGGAATGCATAAAACATGAAAAAATTCCATTTCTTGACTCAGAGCACAAGTTTTTGTGGCGTACCCGTAAACTAGCTTTTTAACTAAGTGTACCAACCACATTTAATACATTGATCGATTGATATATTGATTGATTTCATTTTAATTAGACCTGACGCACTTAACCTATGACAATGCTCAACCTTTGAGCCACTCATCCACACAGAGAAGACACTCTTACATAGTAGCACTTCTCTTGAGCTTTTTGGAGGGTCATTAATTTTTTCCCTGAAATTAAGGGTTATCTTCCTTTCAGAGTAAAATTATGCTTGAATACAGGAAAAACACTCAATAAATGTTGAGTTAATCTTTTCCCTAGCTTATGAAAATAGCCTCTTCCTGCTCAACAGACTAAATTGATCTAAATTAATCCCTTGACAGGAATGGAGTGAAAAGACTTGCAGTAATGACAGCATGGTGCACTCAGCCAGGCCCAAACAATCGTTGGCTGGCAGATTGGATAGTCAACCCCCTGTTCCTGAGTGGAATGATAAAAGACATGACCACTATGGAGAAAATGATTGAGAAAACTAACCCACAGGAGTTGAACTACACGATAATTAGACCTTGTGGATTAACTAATGGTAAGCTGCATGATATGCATCAATTTGCTAGCTTGCCTGCAGTTTAGGCATGCTGTAATTAAGGTTAGAGAATGGTCCTTGTCATCCAGTCATTATTTGGATTTTTGTGGGTGCCATTTTAATTAGACTTGAAAGAATTGGGCTTGAAGTAAAAGAAAGCTTTTCCCTCCAGCAATGGAGGGGGGGGGGGGTTTAAATCGGCCAAAAAATGGAAGGGAAGGGAATGGAGGAGTATTCTTTTTATACTACCTTTCTCACTCATTTTGTATTCATTTTGTATAGTAAATTTAACATGTCACCTCTTGAAGGCAGACTACGAGCAATCTCTCTCTTTTGGCAAAGTCTGTTACCCTGAAAAGAAAATACTGCTTGTAGTTCACTTGAAATAGACAGTTAAGACCTGAGAACACCATATGTACGTTTTTTTTCCTTGCAACTTGCATGTAGCAGAATGTTTTAATACCAAATCACAATAACTGGTATTGACATCCTCTCAGGATTTGAAACATCAACTTCTGTCACAGGTGTTAAAAACTTGGCACACAAGTTATAATAAGTTTTCAGTTCTGTCAGAACTTTCTACAATTTCTACCAACACTGAGTGACTGAAAATAATCCTATTCTTCTTGAATTGAATGTTAAACCATCAAATGTTACCTTCCCCTCCCAGCTTTATCAAACAGTCTGACAGTTTTTTGGTACTCATTTGTACTCCTGAGTGAGGATAGGCTCTGTGAGAGAGAAATGTTCTGTCCAAGAACAGAGCACAGTTAACATGCTTGTTCCCCTATGCTTGAGTTCAGCATGTTTAACATGGGTTCAGTTGTACCTCCTACCCTGTTAAAAAGTTGCCTTCAATCTGAAGGATGTGTACCTCCCATGGGGACTCTATCACAGCTTTGCCCTGTCAACCATTACTAATTGAACTTTTACTGGTGCAAACAATTTTACTTTCCTATGGGTGTACTCTTGGATTAGTGTACTCTGAGTTCGTCTCTTCTATTTGTGAAGCTGTAACAACAGACTTGACCCTGAAGTTAACGACCTTACTGATTTTCGCATTTAGAGCGAATGTCGCCTTACTTAGACAGGAGATGAACTTCTATTGCAATCTCTGTTAATAAAACCGTTTGTAGGAAGCAGTAGCACTATCATTTTAACATAGTTGTTATATTAAAGCTCGCATCTCGGGCTCTGATCACCTGGGAATGAAATCTCGCTTTCTTTCTTCCGTTAAATATAGATATCTTCCACTGATATTCTGGGTCAAAATACTGACGAGAGGATCGACCTTATTTTGTAGGTAAACGCACTGGAATGTATAAAGTCGAAGAGGGACAATGTAACACAGGCACAAACATATGGATGTGTCGGGCAGATGTGGCGGAATTCATGCTAAAAGTTTTGGACAGTAGCGAGTACGACAGGAGAGGATTCGCTTTGGGCGGGTTATAGAAGAGCAGATGGATAACCAAGCAATGTATCCCGGTAGCTCTAATGTAAAGATGCATCTACATTATGTGCCATATTGATATGTCACGTCAATTTATTAGACACGAGATCTTTTAGGCCAATTTTTTTTTTAAAAGGGCAGAAGTCTGCGCTAATATGCATGATTGCAAACTCTGCAACAACAAAACCAACAACGATAGCGACATATTTGTTCTTTTACATATTTTCATGAAAATATGAAGTCAGCCTGCACTTAGCGAGGATAGTTAAAGTGCAACCTACACAAAAAGTGTAACCTACACAAAAAATCATAGAACTCAAGACAACACTGCAAATATCATGATGAATAGATTTATGGAAAAATTTGCATGGTAAATGTTACAAAGATGTCGATTACAGAAATTTGTCAATGAATTAAAAGTATTAGTCGATAATAAGTCGATCACAGCGATTGTTTTGATCATAATTCTCAATTTTCGAGCCATGTCCACGAATCTCGTTTTAAGTTAGACTAAAATAGATATAACATGAAACACATGTCGGGAAGAATTACAATAATGACCGCTATATAACGGAGAGATCAGTTAAAGAAACAGGTACAACTAGATACCGTGGGGAAAAATGAGCGCTGAAAAATGATTAACCTGAAAAAGCTAAGCAGTTAAACAGGGGGGTATAATTTAGACTCGTTGTAGTCAAGAGAAACGAACTGGTTGAAAATTGTAAATTTTGTCACTTACTAGTAAATATAGATCGGAAATACGTTTTGAGGCAAACTCTGAAGCCTCCATGACAGAAGTGCAGGTTAAAACCCATCTTCCACCTTAGTCTAGAGTAGTTTTTCAAGATCCATTGTAGACGGTGTGATTTTGTATGCTATTCCAAACGGAAAGATCACAGAAGATCATAAGAGACGCGTTTTACGAAAATACACAGAGAAGGCTTTCGCCATGCTCGATAGTAATTCAACAAGTTGCGGTTCATGGCCGCGACTTTCATCAGCACAGATGTTTGAAATAAGAATTGAGTTTATAAAAAGAAAATTGTGTATAATGAATGATTGACTAAAGAATTTGGTTATGGAAAAGTGAACAAACACACAGCGTGGGAACAACTTGATAGGTAGTCGGTTGCATAAGCATAAGAATTAGATATGGAATAGCTGAAGTCAGGAATGGAACTGTAGGTGAAAATCGGGACCATTTGTCACTTACTCGTAACAATTAGATGGTACTTTTAGTCGTTTCGGCGAACTTTTAAGCCGTCCATGACCAAAGCTGTAGATAAAAACCGCCGGTATAGCATCTGGGTTAGTGGTCAAGGTCATTAGCAAACAGTGCGTTTTTGTTTGCTGTGGTTAAACGGAAAGATAACGGCGAAGCGGATTTCCGAACTCTAAAATGCTTTCTTGATGCTTTATCATTATCCTTGAGTGTCATTTCAACAGTAGAATGTGGGTTTTGACCACGTAAAAGTGTTCGTCCTTGAGCAACCGTCGCTTCAACATCTTTTCCTTGAAACTTGGATGTCTGTGAAAGATCTGAGCGTAGGAAATGGCTTTAAGTCATCGCAGAAGTCTGAAGTCACGCGCAGACAGTTTGTCATTGTTTTATTTTTTAACTTTTATTTTTAGTATTTAATTGGCACGCTTAGCTTTCTCGAAACTGATGAAGGCTTTAGAGTCCGCTAAAACGTTTTGAAGTACCACTCAGTTAGTGCAAGTCAATGATGAAAAACAACTACTGTCAACTTGGAGTGTAAGTTAATGAAGAAAGGGAGGAGGGAAGTTAGCTTCTAGATGTGAAGAACAGGCAGTTGATTAAAAAACAAGAGATGTTTAAAGTCCAGTACAAATTTATTTCTTATTGGAACTCTGTTCCCCACTATTGTCAGATTGACCTACGATTTCGTAAGGTCGTTACACTCCTAAAAAGGAACAAGGACCATCTTGGTCGGTGAAAATGTCACAGTTCAGATAAACACCCATGAGTTTGTCGAGATCACTGGCTTTCCATCTTTCATTGTTAATGTAAATTTAGGATGAAGATACTCTTGCTTAAATTAGGGTTTCTCCTGTGAAGCTACTTTTTCTTTTTCACAGCGATAAAACTATAGCTGTGTTGCGCCAATTTAACATTTGTTTTGGGCAACTGCTGCGACTGATCGTTCGATCGTTCCTGTGAATACCCTTATTCCTTCTGTATATCTATCTGCGTTAGACTATTTAAACGAAGAACAATCTGACGTCCTGAACTCAATACCCTATTCCTATGGTCGGGATCATTAATGTAATATTCTCGTTCATGTTTTAATGGCACGTTTGTTGATTCAAAACGATCTTAAAGAAAACCGATACCTAACTTTGAATAACTGGTGCAGAGGAAAATCTGAGAGAATCCTACTCCAAGGATTATGCCTTAATTGTTCAAAATATTCATCTCTCCATTTACAACGATGCTTGTTCCAACCAGGTTTCTTTTCCACCTCAGGTGGTATTTATCTCCGTTTAGTTAGCGATCGAGATTTGCACTGGATCTCAAGGCGATTGACTATGCCACTTCAGGTGGCTCAAGGATCGTTGAGTAGCAGGCCTCTGACACGACTCACTCGCACAACAAAGAAGACTGAAGATAAAGCTAGATAGCATCGGATTGCATCCGACTGTCACAAAATTAAGTCAAGCATATGATATACGAACACTTTAAGAGCTATGTAAGATGTTTAAATTTAAAAAAAGGGTAGGAGATGGAAAAGTTTCAGCTTGGTTTTAAAACAAAGAAATATGTTATTAATTTAGCACAAGCGTGTGGTACCAAAAAAGTCTGAGTCATACGCGAATGCTAATTTAAGATCTTGAGATTTCGCAGTAGGATGCTCTACTTAATGAAGTATAAATAAACTCTTCGACGAAAAGCTGGTTTTAGGCGGTCAGCTGGTTAAGGAATGCAACAGTAACGAAAAGCGAAATGAGGAACCTCCCTTCTTTCCCTGTGCCAATATCACCCCCCATTTACGGTCATGTACCAACCGTACTTCAGTAACAGATTTGTCCGCGAAGGGCGCCATACACCTGGTGCGTATGCGTCAACATCTTTTTTTTTAAAGGGTGGATGATACATCCTCTAACTATCAACTCAAGACTGAGAAAAGAAAAGAACAATTAAGTTTAGGATCAAAAATTAATGTTACACAAAGAACCCTCCTCGCAAGCAAATATTCGAAAGCGACAATAAACCGAATAGTATTTCACCAAAGGCGTTTTCTCTTTATTGATTTATGAATCTTTGAAACTGATAATGTTTTTCGTTCCATTTTCCGTGAGCAAAAGACAAAAGAGCTCTGTAAATGTCGCGCAAATGCGACACCTCAAAAGAGGATTATAATTTATGAAATGGTTTGAAAAGGTTGTTTAAGAAAGAACGACCGATTGTTTTAGCGCAGTTTGCACTGTCGTCATTTGCCCAAGGCATAGACATTTGTTTCATTTTGAAATATTTTTAATTCAATTTTCCTTCAATTCCACTTTTTACAAGATTATTATTTTTTGTTGATGTTATCATCTTTTTATAGAAAATTCTCCAAAAATAGAAAATCTGCAATAAACAAAATTTAGTAACTAGATAATTCCTTTTTCTCTGTCTTCTTTTTTATAATCGCGTTTTCTTTTAAATTTTGGCGAAACTATTTTCTATGTGGGCATTTTTGCGATATCTTTTAAGTTTAAACTGTTTTTTCTGGTTGTACGGATTATTTTATAAGTCCATTATCCCTTAAATTAAGTTTGCACAGTTTGATGTTCCCAGCGCAGGATATATATGTCCCTGATGTCGTCATATCCTGCAGATGGTTTTGTCATAATCAGACATGAAATCATGCATTTCTTCCAGCTTGAACCAAGCTTACGTTTACTTTAAGCAAATTTACCTCATTCCAGAGTTTAGAGAAAGGGAGAAAAATTTGTACTGTCTCTCACTGTTTGCGAGGCGGGATTGTTTAATCCACATTTGCGTGCAGAAGGAAAAAATAGATTATCTGTTCCTTATCTTCTTTGATTGCTAAGGTGAAAGCAGGACTCTTTTGCCTAATACTGATCTGTTTTCACAACGCTGAGGATGTTATCATTGAGCCTTTGTCGCGAAGGATATTGTCCGTATCGTGAAACCCAGACAGGTCGCGTCCCCTGATGCTTTCCTCGTGTGGAGTTCCTCTCCTGGTGACCTTGATCTGATTTCAGAGCAATTTTGAGACACCTCAATTAGGTATGTAATCCCTTCTTACAGCGCCAAATAATCCCCTTAGCTTTTTCCCAATTAGAGAGGCGGTTTTCTGTTTTACTTATACATTTATTTTTTTTTCCTCGATTCCCTGTTTGTGTTTTCTTTTCTCACGGGAACTTATTCGCAAAGAGCGCCGCGCCCACCCATGGGCACAGAACCGTTTTCAGACCTGCTAAGTTGCTTATTTGTGTAAGCAAGATGGAAATTCGCACGCTCTCCTGGTGGTCATTTGACGATCTAAGAGCTTGTTACGTATGTGTCACGCTTTTTACCAGCAGTCGATTACGGCCGCAATCGCATTTCTGTAAATTATAAAGTGTTTAAAGTTCTCATCGACTTTCATTGATGTATGTAGTTGTGTTTACAATAGCACTTTGAGCGTGGATCCCCACCTACGAAGCAAGCGTGGGCCGGGTTGAAGACCACATTTCGTAAAAGGAAAACGGTGGTCACTGGGGTAGCGAATATTCTCGCATCTTTCATATTATATTTAACAGATAAAAGACTGATTGTTTTATCTTGACTGCAACGTCGCTACCATCTACAACCTGCCTGACAGCGGCACAAATTAAATTAATTTCAATCTTTAATGAAACTTTCCCTCCTTCTAAAAATTTAGTGTTTCCACAGCCATCTGGTTATATTTTTCTTTCACTGATTCGCCTTGATTTGGCCGATAATCCCTAATCCATCTTTGCATATCATGTAATATCTTTTTTTATTGGTGTTCATTTTCGTCAATCGGATTGACAATTGCCGCGTCTACATATTTCTTTTTTACATTTTTTCAATGTTGTATTTTCTGCCAGGCCGCTGATGATTAGTTATTTTTAGTTCGAAATACTATTTTACGCATTGCCAGAGCAGACAAGATACCAATGGCATTTTAATGATTGTTACCCATTGAGACCCGCATTCAAGTTACTGATCTCACCTCTTAGCTCATTAAACTCGTCCGCAAGGTTTACATGACCTGCCCATGCAATTAAAAATCGTTTATCTCGATTAATGATGATTACAAAACCTTTGAATAAAAACGCTTTGACCTCTTATGTGATCAAAAGCAATTTGACGATTAAAATCTCATTTCCCTAGTCTGAGCTATGGTGGTGCTGTGACAGTTAAAAATTTGTCGGTTAATATGAGGCAAAGGATAAGCGATTTAAGGCCCCGGCAGTCGAAAACCAAATTCCATCCACCCAGCTTAATAGAAACAGAGCAGGAAGGGCGAATGGAGCTGATTATTTTCATAAAAGGAATAAAAAGGGAAGGGGAAAAGAGAAAATGAAAAACTAGACAACGAAAAAGAAACAACGATGAATCTTGCAAAACGCAATCTAATTTTCACCTTGAGAAAAAAAAATCAAGGCACGAGAAAAAATATTTCTCCTCGTAAAAAATAACAGAGTGAGAAAGAAACTCTCGACCCTTGGACTCCAGAAAACATTCCTCAACTCGGAGAAAACCAAAATCATTCGATGTCTCGACAAAAAGAAGTCTCCACTCGAGAAAGAGATTGCATCTCGTGAAGTCTACTTGTTTTAGAAGCAAAGTAAGCACTTGATACTATTCAGTCGTTACAAATGAGTTCCATGAGAGCTAATGTTGTCTCATCATTTTGCCTAGGAATCTCGAATCATCTTCCCCAGAGGTTCCTCTAGAGACGCAAATAAAACCTACACGGTTCTCAGGTAATATAGTGCTAATTTTACGAAAATAATCAATCGGGTTGCAATTGGAGTAGCTTTTCTTTTGTCAACTTGGAATTGCATCAAGAGTCAATAATATAGTGCGTTCATAATTTTGCCTTTTTGTATTATTTTAATATTTGAAATGGTCATTTTCGCTTTATCCAAAGTTACCTTTTGTACTGAGATGGTGAAGTGTTGAAAGACCATGATAGGTAATATTCTTATGTCAGAACCCGCCTACAACTAGAAATTGGAATAAAATGGCGTTAATGGAACTTTGGTTGGTTTATAATCGAAAAATCGTCGAAACCTAGAGGGCTTGTTGTAAAAAGCCTGCCGATAAAAATTATCTCTTTGCTTTATATACGGATTATTTGCGGGGTACTAGCGTGTACCGGAATGCTTTGTTGGTACTGCATCAGAGCGGGTGATTTACCATTCAGTTTATCTTCATGCTGTTCCCACAAACAATCTAACGTTCAAATCTACAAAATAAAATTACCTTGCCTCAATCAAATTTTATTTTTCATGAATAAGTAGGTAAAAAAAACTCCGTCAGCTAAAATCTTCCATTGAACAATTAAGGCTTTGTGAATGCTTGCATACCGTACGTTTCCGATCGATTTTTGAAAGTTGCGAATTACGACTTGGAGAATGAGCTGCGAAGTACATTTAGCAAAAGAATGCACTCTTCC
This sequence comes from Pocillopora damicornis, assembly GCF_964200805.1. Taxonomy (NCBI): domain Eukaryota; kingdom Metazoa; phylum Cnidaria; class Anthozoa; order Scleractinia; family Pocilloporidae; genus Pocillopora; species Pocillopora damicornis. Next base: position 22,140,854 of record NC_142677.1, read on the forward strand.
TAAACCGTATCCTCGTACAGTACGTTGAAAGTGAATGGAACAACACGCAAATTTTTACACTACTCATTGATATCGCCATTTCTTTGTATTTTTGCCGTTTTTCTCCCATGAAATTCCTGGAAATTTCACCTTTTCAAACGTTTATCTCATCCAATGTCTTGAGAACTAACATTCGGTGAATAAAACAAGCTCTTTGATCGACCACGGTCCATTTTCTTTGCATAACAGAGTTCTTACGTAACAACAGCGCGCTAGAAAAGTCAGGAGGTGATCTTTCAACATGTCAAAAGTTCCTTCCGCTTGATAATCATCAACCAACCGCGAGCTTCCTGAACGTAAAACTGAAGAAATGACGCGAATTAAAACACCGATCTGTATCTTTAGCTTACTTGCCAGCGAATTCCATCGCGTCTTGGCATATTTTGGACTTGCAATTGATCACACGGATTTGGCGTTTCTCTTTGACTTGCCAGTGAGAAAATAATGGTTTACAGGAAAAGAACGTCGTTGAAATCGCAACCATCACGATATTCATGCCGCTCAGTTGTAATAGATTTTTACTCGTATTAAGTTTGAGTGATATGTTGTGTAAAGCGGATGTTTTGGAAACTGCGATGGTCATGAATTGAGATGCGGATAAGTAGCGCTGAGAGGAAAGAAAGCATGAAGTTATATGGCTGGATCACAAAGAGCTAAACTTCTCCTTTTTCCTTCCACATGTATAGATTTATCTCAAATCTGAAATCGATACTCAAACTGGTAACACTGAAAAATGCAGAGCTGAACGAAATAGCGATCAGAGAGCCGGGTCGAAATGAACCAGTTGTTCATAGTAAGTGACTGAAAATTGCTTCTCAAGGAAAGTAGCTTTTAAGTTTGTCTAAGCGGGAAGTTGGAGTACGTGCAACTTTCTCAGATTTGTATTATTTAACTCAGATACCCAAAATAATTGGTAACACTTCCACTAGGAGAGCATTTACAAAATGTCCTGCTCTGAAGAAAATGTGAGTCGTAGCTGTATGAAACCGCAGTTAAACCCGGAAAATGCGTCAGCTGCTATGGAAGTAAAAAAAATAAAGAAAACAAAACAATTACAAAGAGATTTCCGATACGGTGTACTTTAGTATAGGCTTTTGAATTTATATTGTTTTAAAGACGATTAACCTTGCCGCGGTGGTAAAACCAAGTAAATAAAGTAACAAAATGTGATATTTTTAGATAGCGGTTTACCACAAATAAACTTCCCGAGTTCCTGCAGAGAATATATCGATCACGCACATTTAGAAAAACAGCATGTATTGACCAAAGGCCGTCAGTAAGAACCCGGCTAAAATAGCTTAGTTAAAACGTATCCGATACATCAAAGCTTATTCAAAGTTTTGCGCTCGCACAAACCCACATATCTACGGCAGCAACATATCTGAAACGAGGTGCTAAATACGTTAAAGGCGAGCAGGCTTTCACGCGATTCGTAAAAATGAAAGGCGCTTTTTTTCCCAGAGCATATTCAGTTGAAAGTGACACTTGTCACAGTTCTTATTTCAGATATTTTTTTAGTAGTTTCTCACTTCTGCTTTCTTCGAACTCTATTTGGAGGCTGATGGTATGCAGTAGGCTTAAAATAGTTTATTATTAAAAATCGTCATTCCCAGGTGAAAAATCGACACTTGCTTAACTAAAATTGGTTATTTTCATTGTTAACTTCAGCCTACATCCAGTTTAGAAGAATGCGAGATCGTTCGAAATCTGAAAATCCCTTCTATCATCGCGTCTATTTTCACACAAACAAATGAAAATATTAACATTTTTAGAAAAATTCCAAAATTTCCCTTCAAAATCAGTGTAGAGTAAGGAAGCCAACATATTGCGCTGTCTATCAATTGTCAGATGGAGTAAGTCATAACATAACCTCGTTATTAACTGCTCTTTGCTGTTATTACAGGCATTCTCTGTTTTGTTTATAAACGAGCAAATATACGTCAACTTAGCAACTAAATAGGTTTGATTAAACCCTCTGGATAATTCTATAAAGGTTTTGAATAACTTAGATATTTGTTTATGAATTTCTCTGTAAAAAACCTTTTCAGGTTTAGTTTTAGGAAAACAAAAAGCAAGTACACTCTTTTTTTCTTTTCAAGCGAAAGATTTTAAGTCGTGAATTGTCTTGAAACAAAGGAAACTTTTACCACGGATTTAATTGTGATAACGTATCTGCCTTCGAACACTGTTGACATGTCCTAACAAGAAATTATGGATTCCTGAACTAGCTTTTTTAATGTAGATTTACTGTCTGAAGGAATAATAAAGTACTGTGCTCCAAAAATTCATAGCAAAATGAGATTTGGACCTGGCAGCACCATGCTCTGTACTGGCAGTAACTGTCATTTTCATCTTCAATTTTTTTTCATCTCTGAAGACCTGAAATATTGGAATTGTGTACGACGGATGGAGTGAAAACCAAACAGCATTTCACCAACAGAGTTTCAGTTCAGCTGAACGCTCGGTTTTCATGAGTTTATGGTTTAGCTACTCTGCATTTGAGAAATATTACTCATGATTAGTGATGAATTTGGCGTTGCATGGTGTCTTTAGGGTTCACTCATTTCATTTCTTTGTCGTTTAAAACTTTCAAAGGTGTCATTATTAAAAAAAAAAAATATTTGTCTGAATTAAAAATAGGTTTTGGGTGACCAGTTTTGCAAGTCTGTATGATATTTTGGTTGTGTCTTTCAATGCCCAGAATTCAAGTGACAAAGAACGGCACAAGACTGGTGTCGTAGTAATTCGGTGACATGACAGCAAGATGATAAATTAACAAAAGGGTCACGTTAACGGCGAGTCCAATTTTAGCCAACTGTTCTGTATGAAAAAAAAAATAAAGACAAAAAAGCTATAAAATTGTCAAAATGTTGCGGTATTATTGTTATTATGTAATCAACCGAAAAACATCTCTTCTGCGCTATAAAGCAGAGAATAACTTGGATTCTTGATAGAGGCGAAGCTGAGAAAATTGTCTTAAATTAGTCAGCCAAGGCACATAAATAGAACTTTCGCGTTGTTTCTCTGCAACTGGAATTTATCGCACACTAAGAGGGCAGATACGAGGTTGCTATGACACAAACCAGCTCATGTTGAGCTCCATCTTTTTTCTGCCCTAGAGTATAATTTAATTTGAGTGTTTAATTAAGTGATTATATCCCCCATTTTGAGCATAGAAATGACCCTTAGGCCTTTTCCTAATTTTAATTTTTATTTCCAATTTAATTCAATTTATCTTTTGAGCCAAGTCATGAACTAAAGGCTCTTCAGAAATATTTGTGACCGCAGTATGCCCTAATTTTACAAAATTGCGTTAGTCAGAACACCTTTGCCTTTTTACACATCAAACGGCTTCTAATAATGGGGTCGGGCAATAGCAAGTTTGTCAGTCTGTTGGGCAGCTAGACCTTTTTCAACCCTTTAACTAACACACGGCGTATTAGCAATGTTTTTCTCAATAAGCTTGCCCCGTAAGTTTCCCTTCTTCGTTTAAAATTGCATGGTTTGAGAGCAATCAAAAGCACGTTGTCTTCTATTGTTTATGCTATTTGATTGCGTTGATGTGATAAACTTATGATGTGTTTCTCCGCATTGCTGAGCACATAATCACAATTGGCGATAAGGGCGGTACATTTCGTGACATTGGTTCGCAGATTTGGACGGTATTTATACACGAATGGATTAAGTAATCGTCTTTAAGTGGTTTCAAGATCGGCCTATTGTATAAGTTTTTTGCGAGCATCCCGGGGTCGCATTCGTTCGTTTTATAAACGATTACACTTGGAGCAAAAACAATGTCCGCCAACGCGGTATTATCCTTTTACCTTTGATCCTGCGGGTTACAATTAAACCATTCTTTTGATCAACCGCCAAACGGGTCCCATGTGGGTAGGAACGCGAGAAATGGTCATACAGGCTTAATTGGTTTCACCGAGAAAAAACTACGTTGTGCGCCTTGAAGGAAAAAAAGACGCACCAAATTCGCTCCTGGTATAACCAAGGTTTTGATCAGGCGCACCCCAAGTCTTGCACGCGCTGGCGTTTGCCGTTTAATTCCAGCAATTAAAATAAAATATTAAAATATGGGGGTGTTGCAACGTAAATATTTGTATTAGTTGGATATCATTGCATTAAGTATTAGCGGCTGCTCCAATAACGTGCTTGGGTATGTAATTGAAGTGGCCAGAATTAACTTTGCGGTTCACACGGTCATGAAGTTTAATAATTGAGCAATTAGGATGAGGCTTTATAGTTACCGCGTCCAATAGGGTGCGGAGTTCACTACTATATAGCCTAGTTGAGCATCGCTGTTTTATCAATTCTGGCCGTCTCGTTACCATTGACTTAGGTAGTTCATTCTTAGGTTGAAAGCGAGTTTTTTTTGTCGTGATAGAAGAACGAACGCCGTGGAAGAAAAACCAGTTACTTTGAAGCTGGGGCAGTTTTTTTTCAGGTTAAAAGACTAATTCGATTGCAGTGTAAAAGGACAACCACTTGAAAATGGTGAGTAAATTCTTCAAGGTAGTTCTTGGTGTTCAGTCTCTTCTTCAAACTTCATCCTAGGTTGTTTTGGATCAAAATGAGCAGTTCTCGCAAGTTGTTTTATTTAAACGCATTTAGGTTACTAATTTGTCACAATTGTGAATACTTAATCAATTATGTCGAACCTTTAATTTGTTTGCACACGATGAATGTGCGCTCTAAGCCGTGGCAAAAATAAGTTGAGAGAGCAACTACGTTTATTTATAGAGCAACTTATGTGATATCTGTGAAAGTTATATTTGCGCAAGTGATATTTGCGGAAGAAATGGTATTTTCGAAAGAAAAACCCGTCTGGGCCTATTAAACCTTCATTTTGTTCAACAATTCATAAAATCCGTCTTTGACTTTCTCACAAAGACTCAAAGCTCTGCATATATATTTGAATCACACCACGTTTAGAAAACAAATGAAAAAAATACTTTTTCCTTCTTGTGTGTATTTTCCCCAGCAGTTCCTTGTTTTTACGACGGTGTTTTTCTGGGCGTTTCTGAGTGTTCCGCTCGTTGACTGCAGCATAGACCTTCAGCAAGAGTCGTGGAACGAATTGTCGCATCAGTTCGTTCACCTGGCTAAAAAGTGTTACTTGTCGCGCGATATCTTCATGATGAGGTTGCATCATCTTACCGATAGGAATGTCACATGCAACGATGGCACACCAGCAGGGTAAGTATGAGATAGAAAGCGATACATGTGCTGATGAAATATTCATTGATGTGACAATGATCAAAACAAGAATTACTATGCATAATGTGTGATAATTTTCACAGGTTTTGTGTAGTATTAATCCTCAAACGTTACATTCATGTTACATAGCTTTTCGCGAAAGATAGTTTTCCTTGACCAACTCAACGCCCAAACGTATCAATGGCCGCGCGCATGCCAAGCTCTGATGGAATTACACTCAGGTTAAGAGGGAGTTTACGCAATCATATTATGTGAAGAAAGGTTGACTTTGGAATCAGAAGATAAGTCCTGAGTGGCTTCAACCGCCAAACTTATTACAAGATCTATCGGTTTTATTCGAAAATAAGTAGTCTTGAGTTATATTCTAAGCAGTTTACAAAAGTTTATGAATGTCCTTCTTTCACTGCATGATCCAAGGCGAGGTTTCTAGAGGCAAATTAAAGAACTCCTGTCTGATCAGAAAATGTATAATACTTGTTTTTGATAACAAAGAAAAATCGGCATTTTCAGGGTGTAAGTACAGATTTGAATATATCAGTGCTAAAACAATGATAACCAACACCTTGCTACAACGTGCTTTCCGGAAAATTTTTTCTGTCGAACTCAACAAGATTAAAATCAAAGGAAACTAAAGAATTCAGATTCTTACATATCAACGTTGCCAGTATTTTACTCTTGCAGTTCTTCGTTGCCAGCATTTCAATTAAGTGGGAATTTTGATTTTATGCCAGCTTAATGCGATATGGAGTCGTCAAAGGATACAAACAAGACAACTCAATTGACCTTATGTGAAGAAAGCGCAGCACTTTCATTTTACTTCCTTAAGTAATTGTTCAGTTCAACCCTTCAAAAGGAATAATAACGTCATTACTTCAGTGCAATCAGGCAAAATTTAAAAGTTATTGGAATTTTTTTTTATTCACAATTTATGAAATTTGATGAAAAGCCGAATACTTTTGAAGTCAACCTTGCTCTCAGGAAACTCCATGCAAAGAACAGATGTTAACAGTTAAAATGGAAAAGACTACAATTCTTCTTTGTCGTGTCTTTGGCTCCAACACAAAATCCTTCCTACTTATTTACAGCATTGAAAATGTGTTTTAGAATATCTAAAACTTTTCGAAAGGGTTCTTATTAAGATTTATTTTTTCAAATACTGGTAGACTTAAGTTTGTTTGCCTCCTCTTGGTCAAACACTCTATTTAGGCGCCTTAGTTACTTTCTTGGTTTCGTGCATTCGTTGATTGTCAGCATCTGTGGTATTCAATTGTTGATTGGACTTTAGTTAGCAAGTTCACGACTTATCAATAGTACTGATTGACGAATTTGCTCAATCTCACGAAAAACATCCATACATGGTCTTGTTTACAAATGCTACAGTAATTACTGTACAGTGAACAAAGCGATAGATTCCGTTACAGTTTCCTGTGTGTAGCAATTTTCCTCCATACTGTCATCGTCAAATCCGGCCCTGTTTATCACGCTGTTAATTTGATAATTCTGAATTAATTCTTCCATTCTGAATTAAATTTCTTAAACGCTCCATATGCCTTATCACGTTGAAAAAAAAACTATTTTAACAATTTTAATGGCAGGAACTTCAAGTCCTTAGCAATCAAGAAGAGGTCAACTAAACCATTGAAATGAAATAGAGAAAAAAGGAATATTTCTGCCAAGTGCTAAGTTAAAATTCGACTATCTAAAGGCTATATATCAGAGGGGATAAACAAAAAATGTGATCTCTCCTCGCTTTAATCCAAAAAATACAGTTGAACTTCAAAGAGACTTCGTTTTAACTGTGACTCAGAGGTATGAAATGTTCATCCGCTGAATCCGAAGGTTTGCGGTTTGAATCCTCTTAGGGGGGGGGGGGGGGGGGGAAAGGCTTAGACCTTCTTTGTATTAAAACAAACATTTTTCTTTAATTTTCGACCGAACCAAAAATTACCCATCCTCATTCTATATCTATTCTGAGTTTCATTCTCCATTAGAAAGGGTGTGGTTTTCCAGCAAAATGAACTGGAAGTCGTAAGTTTTACTGCGCACTGAATTCGTCTTTAAGTTCCACGCAACCATGTTTGCATTCGGGTCATTTTCAGGATTTGGCTCTAAGCCGACCACGGTACAAATAACTAAGGTATGAAAATAAAATCGAGAGCAAAAAAATCAACAAAGATATTAGTAGAAAGAAAACGCCACTCATAGAGTGGCAAATCAAAATTTTTTAAAATTATCTTTAAGTAAAGTTTGATTTCTGTAACTGCTACATGTAACATGAACTTGATTGAACTTGACTAAAGACAGACAAAAAAATGGCAACTTTTGAACTCGGTCGTGGGATGTAGTAAGATCTAAGTCATTTTTCGGGACACCAGCAAAGGAAAAGATACGAGTCCCCATGAGGGATGGCACTTCAGTCCTTCGGACTATTTTCACGTACATAGGCTTTACCACTTACCGTTGACATGGCATGCCATAATACATCGGCTTGCTTAGATTAGCCACAACTCTGAGACATTTGCGCAAAGCTTTACGCAGAGGCAATCAGGTGCAATCGTGTGGTATTTACATCTAGTTTCTGATCTTCATTTAAAATTTAATTGAATGTTTTTTTACTCCGATATTGAAAGCTTAGAAGATATGTCTGCTGAAGTAAATCAGGTCAAAGTAGTCTACTGTGATAAACAACGTCACCACGGAAAGTTTTCGTGAATCTTTTCACGAATTATTTTATCCTAATTGTTTCCCTCTTTTTATTATTTGCAGGTATTACTTGAGAAGAGCTCATGGTAGTAAAAGGTGGATTGTGTATTTGGAGGGTAAATATAACTCAGTCGGTATATTTTTAGTTTTGACTAAGCCTTACTCCCTCACCCGAGTTTTAAATAGATTGGACAAGATTAATAAAGAGCATATCTGCGTCCTAAAATGCCTCCATCAACATTTTACAAAAATAACCTATCAACATGTCTTTTTATCTTCACGAAAGAACACCTTTAAGTCGAATTTTCATTCGATGGAAGAAAGTCAATCGCGTGAACGCTTTACAATTCTGGTAATTTTTGCGTAAATGATCACGCGAAACAATTTTCCTCAGAATGTAAAGCTGAAATTCCTTTGCTGATTGTTGAAAAAAAAAATAGCTAGTGTCACTCTGCATTTTGTCCAGTGTGCGCCAATCAGAAACTACGTTGGGAATTTCACAACTTTATCAAAATGAAAACATGTTTCGAACGGACTTCATGCATATCCTCCGAGCCGAGAAGCGCGGTTAAGGAACATAAAGAAAACGGATAAATAAGAAGGAACGATTCGGTAAAAAAAAGCAAACAAAAAAAAAAGCGTTGAACATTCGCTTTTTTATTTGGAATGTCGTCCTTTTCATATATAAATGTTCAACGCTAGAAAAATGCTGATAACAAATGCTTGTAAGGTGGTGTTCATTGCGTTGATGCGTAATTCTCACCTTCAATTGAAGTAAAAGAAAGAGGATTAACATGTCGTGGGACAGTTGTACTTTGAATAGGATTAGAGGTATCATCCAAAGAATAACGAGAAATGTTGTCAAGTGTTTCATAGATACTGGAAACTAAAATTTAATCGGACGTTAGACTGAGCGGATGTGCTTGCCGAAAACCTCTTCCTTTATCTTGTTTAGCGTGGCTAAAAGAGGAGATGTCATGATCACGTTAAAACAATGAGGTCTTTTTTTTGAAAATTTTAAAAGAGAGTACTGTCTAAAACCGAACATAGCACATTAACATACATTAAAGCGAACGGTTCATTAAGTCCTTAGCGATAGGCTAAAATAACGAGCTATTTTCTGACGCGGCTCTGGATAATTTGCAGCTGAAAAGAGAATTGCAGTGTTTCTAAAGAGCTGGTATCTCACACATAATTGATATGTTTTCAAACTGTTCAGATTCTCAGTTATATTTCCTGTTATTTCTCTGTATTTATCGGAAAGTTTTTAATACGGCTTATCGGATAATTTGAGACCGTTGTCTTAGAAGCCCTGAAATTGAATTGATCCTCTCAGTTGCTGGTATTTCCGCCAAGTTTCTGTTTTATTCTTCGTACCGTAATTCATTAAGGAAACAAATATTTCGAATGTAAAGATAAAGGAGCTTAGATACTGTACAAGCTCTGGCCGCTTTTGTTTAGGTTTTTTTAATTTTAAGATCTGTTCTCAGTTTTGTTGCTATGATATCATCCGCGGAGGTTCTACTCTTCGATTGCTAGCAGCACACAGTGAAAACAAAAAGCAATTGAAACGAGTTAAAAACTACTCTTTTGCAAAAATACCATAACTTCCCAAAAATAGAATGTAATTTCAGTTTCCTGTTGATTCCCCAGTGTGTTTTGACTGCTGAGGTATTTCATACAGCCCCTAATTTAAATAAAACCATCTTGTGATTTTTTTTTTTCCTTTGGATGCAAGGGCTGCTTCTGTTTCTATTTTCTATCTGTCAACACGCACAAAAGCAAATTTGTTCTAAAATCGTGCTGCCTAAGGTGGAAAGGCCTTAAATCACAATATACCTCATCATCAACTTTCTAATCCTTGATATTTATTCTGCTTGTTTCTCACCAGGTGGCGAATTCTGTACCAGTGCAGAGTCTTGCGAAGTGAGATATTCCGATATGACTCATCTGATGTCTTCTGCTAGGTGGAACCCTGTTAAGGAAGGTATAACGTAAAAGACTCTCTTCTTTTAGATTCCAAGGCGGAAAATTCTCCGCTGTGTGTGTCGTTTTTGATTTTCTGCGGCAGAAAACGATTGAAAGTATCCAAGCAAATGTTTATCCTACATGGAATGCCCTGGCAATTTTACAGAGAGTGGATACTCGTAAGAAAGGATCAATTAAAGAAAATGTATCCCCTACATAGGTATTATTTCTTGGTAATCCCCTTTTACTTTCCTTAATGGAGTCCTTAAGAGAACCTAAAAATAACCTAAGCCGTGTCGCGAATTTTCGACTTCCTGTGCAGGGATTGGAAGTTCTTTACCTTCAAATTCGTGCAACGCGCGCGGAGTATGTGCAGAATCACGAGAACTTCAATAAAGCAGAAAGTATTGCAGCAAAAACGTTGAAAAAAAAAACAATTGGCCAGTGAGCAAAAGCACGTCACCTTTTCTAATATGGTTCTCCATCATATATGCAAGATGACGACGTGAAATTTCCTGGCGTCAGATGGAGTATGTTTAACACGCACGAAGATATAGCCTGTCTCCCCTGAAATTGACTGCACTTCAACAACAATCACCACTGGGGAACATCCGTCTAAATTTGGTTGGCATATTAAGCGAGTTACATTTACTACGGAAAAGGTTTTTTTAGAAGGAAAATATGCCCCCCCTCGTGGTTAAGTCAGCTCCTAACTATAGCCTGGCACGACAGCAGGACTGTGAATCTATCAAAAAGTTGACACAGCTTTAAAAGATCGATTCCGACTTATCTTTCTGATGATTTCATAAGGTTTTAAAAAGAAAGAAAACATTTCTTGTTTACTGATCTCTTGTGCTGTATTGTCTTGTTTGTTAGGCTCTGGAATACTCTCAACGAAACAACACCTAAATCCAACCTGGTGGAATGCAAATCATGTGTAAGATTTTCATATTTATTAACCTTTTTTTAACCATCCTTCATTGTGCAACCGGGGCTAAGGTATTAGGTTAGAGAGAAAGTTTATGTCATTAAATTATAAGCTGCGAAGAAACCTCGTGAGTTATAGAGTCACCTCTCTACCCGATTCTTTAATAGAAGAGGATTTGAGAGCTGCGTATAAATATTTTGCGGTCATTTCAGCCAAATGATTATTTCATTTGGAGAGAAGAAGACGATGAAATAATCGTGGAGTCGGGTAATAAAAGCAAGAGAGTTAATAGTGAAAAGATCATTAACACCAAGATGTCATTAGTATCTCTCTTCACTGTCTGCCATACAAATCTTATGATGTTACATTGGAGAATTTGGTATTGGATCAATTGATAATCTCCTGATTGATATTTTTCTTTATTCTCATCACTTGTCTGCCTGATGTTGTATTGATATTGTAAGGAGAAATTCTGTCTTGGTCCTCCATGGGAATTAGAGAGTTGATAAGGGATGGACAGGATTGACATATTCAAATTAAGAACATGTAAAATCTGGCTTGTGAGTAGGATCATTTTGGCGCTTCAACACGAGCGGCGATGTGCGTGCGTTTCGAACGCGTGCGAGCGATGTGAGGGTGCACGAAGCGGTGCGAGGGTTCTGTTAGTTTTCGCGCCCGACCTCTTGAAAACCTCTCACTCGCTGGCTTTGCTCACCGGCTCGAATCTCTCTTCGCCGCTTATGCCCATGCGCAGTCTGGCAGAATTCAGGCTAAATTTTTCAGGATTAGCAAACTGGTGTACCTCCTTTAACATTTGGGAAAGAAGCTTGTGTATTCATGACCGACGTAAGTTATCAATGTTTGTTATTTTGTCGTCAGGTATGTACCGTACTGCTCAAGTGACGCATGGATTGGCAACGCATCAGCAAGTGAAACAGGAGGTACTAACCTGTTCCTTTACCCTTAAATTACATCGAAATGTCTCAATAACTAAATACAAGTTAAGAGTCCCCTCAAGTTTTACACCTGTGAGATTTTTAAAGATTTCATTACAGCCGGTTCTACGATCAGTCTTAACCCTTCACGCCCTAACATCAGTATGCATATTCTCCATACTGGAAGGAGAATTTGTTTGACAATCAAGGGCTTCTTAAGTTGCTGATCATTTCTTTTAATCTCGTGACTTATATGTGTGATTTAGGGGTGATACTGTAATGAGAAATTAGATCTCAGTCACTCCATCGGGTCAAAGGGTTAACTGCCCACAATTATTCGATGGCGTGTTCAATCCTATACCACAGGTACAAGACCTTTTTACGTCGTGTTTTTCAGAGCGATTCTCTTTTGTCGGAAGCAGAATATTGGAAAGGGTGTTTACGGAGCTGATGTCAAAGGGTCTGGAACATGCCGAACGTGTTCTTCTAGCAGGAAGCAGGTATTCTGGTCTCAGTGCCATATTTTCGTTAACTTAGAAAACTACTTAGTTGTCAAGACTTAGACCAGGTCTATTTCAATTGGAAGGGTGAATTTCTGGGTGGGTCTTAAGCATGCTTCCCTTAGAATAAAGTATAAACCAGTGAATAGGACCAGCATACAGGTGTGATCAAGTGTTGGGAATAGTATGAGATTGCATTGGTTTTCGTTTTCCTCGCCCTGTGATTAGCTTTAAAATACTCGTGCCATTCCCTTAAATAATATTTGCAGTGTACTGAATTCATGTAACATCTGAACTCATTCATGCCCTAACTCACCACAGAGGTCTTTGTAGCACAGTTTTATGGCAACGGAGCGCAGAATGCGAAGGTCTGGGCTCGATTCCTTATGGGAACTCAAAACCTTTCTTTGCTCCTCGCTATTTTCCAGACCAACAAAGTCTTTCTTTAAAAATCTAATATTTATGATTCGCACTTATTTCGTCCTTAGTGCTGGTGGTATCGGCGTGATTCTCAACTTGGACAGGATTGCCAAAAGGCTCCAGACGGGTGGATTTAAAATCGATGTTCGAGGCCTGGCTGATTCCGGCTGGTACCTGGACATTCCTTCGTGTCCTGCAGGAGGAAAACACTGCCAGAGTGCTAAAATCCAAGAAAACGTGACCAAAATGGCAATAGCGTAAGTAAACACGTGAACTGCGTAAAAGGTTCTTGGCTAGAACGCTGGTGAGACTCGCGCGAAAGATAAAATATAGTTGTAACTCTAATCTTCGCGCGTGAATTACCACTTGCACGTGCAGGTATGAATCACCTGCGCCTTGTTAAGTAGGTAGGGCCAAGCTTGGCGTTTTGTTCTACTTGGCGCCTTCAAATATTATTTTTAAAGGTTTTAGAATGAAAAGCTTTATTTATAGCTTCAGCTTTTGTTTATCAGTTATTGGAGAGGCGTTGTACCTGACGATTGCGCAAGAAGAAATCCTCAGAAAAAATGGAAATGCTTCTTTGGTGAACAGGTGTATCGTACAGATGATAAGTCTCCGAAACATAGTAAGTCTAACTGAAAAAAAAAATGATTTAAAAACGTTCATCTAACTGCCTCAAGGGTACGAGAAGTGTTAATGAAAACTTCAGAAGAGTAAAATCATTAGTTTAGCAGCTGGGCCTACTCTTCGCACCGATCCTGACGAACTGTACATTGAAACGGAGCTTCTCAAAAACGCTCCTCAATGAGGACATGCTTGAAAACGCTGGTTTTAGCTCTGGACATTTGAGTTTATTTTTCAGCGCATTAGAAAATTTACGTTTAAATAAGAAAAACAGAAGAAGCGAAGTTACAATGCAAACCCATAACAAACAATAAGATCAGAGGAGTGAGACGAAGGGGATTACAAATGGTAACTTTGGTAAAATTTTTGCTTAATATTTCAACCTGCTCAAACTGTGACTTTGCCCTTCTCTTTATTCCTGGTCTAAAGAATACCCGTTCCAACAGTCTCCAAATTTACCTCTAAACAGGTCCCTTGTTCGTTTTCCAGTGGTTGTACGATAGCGCACAACTGGTGTGGTCAATTGGTGCGCATATTATGAGACCAGGACAGTTATCTAAAGAGGAGTTGGCCCGGGTATCTTACATTGGGAATGAAGTAAGGAACTCCTTCAATAGGACCAAAGGACTATCGTGGTGAGAGTTTTTTTTTTTTTCATTTTTTTTTTTCATTTTTTTTTTTGTTTTTTTGTTCGATTCATAGTAATCAGGAACCTGTCTAAATCCGCCCTATAAAGTACGTTGACGTACACTGACGAAAATTTTAAAGAGGCTATAAGGATTTCCTGGCTAGCGACGACCATTTAAGGTTGTATTTACAAAGGAAACGTCATGTCACCAACGCTTAAAGTATCCGCGGTCGGTCGGGGAATGTCTGTTAACGAGCCATATACTGTTATTGATTACAAGTTTGAAATATATACTTTTGCTTTGTCTCTTTACAGCGCGGTATTTGCGCCATCTTGCATATTCCACAGCATCCTCAATCAAAAGTAAGTATGTTTCAAAATTTACACGCCATCTTAACATTTACAAGGTAAAAAAGGATATTTAGCTTGGAAAATTGGAAGGCTCGCGCCATCAATTATTCTCGTTACGTTTCTGTTGAAATCCTTGCTGACGAAAACCAAAACTTGTTACTGTGACTTAGTTGTCGCTTCCTGATCGTGCTTCGGGCGTTGAGCATTGCCACCGATAGCGATATCGCATGTTGTTACGATGAATCAGAAAAATCTGGTCACGCTGCATTTGTGGGGTGTAATAAGAAATTCAGTCAAATACGATTTTTTTTGCTGCTAATAAGTGTGGTTAAGTTTTTGAATTGCTTTGCTCTTTTTACTCCAAAGTGACTGGCTGAACGTTTTAGTGAAAGGGAAGAACCTAAACCAGGCGCTTAACGATTGGTACCAGTCCTCTGGCCAGACAACGCAGGACTGTCAGACACTCATCGAAACGGAGTGTACTTATCCACAGTGCGCTCCGACGTGTCCTTCAGGCTGGAAATTAATGGGTCAGCGGTCCCGCAGTAAACACACCAAACCACCGTCTGACTAGGTTGTGGCTCCAAGACCACGTAAATGAGGGAGCTCCATGGAAAAAGGGTCTCCCAAGTCACTAGTGTAATGTAGAAGTTGTTAATGGAATATCACTATATTTTAATATGCAACAGAACACATTGATAACAGCTACTATAAATTTCTTCGTATTACGAAGTTAATGATTAAAAAAACAGTTTAAAAAGGCGTTACGAATTTTGAAAAGGTCGACTTTTAATTAACTAATCAAGAGTGCTTTTTGTGGCCCTTCTGCTTCCATCATTTTCACCGAAAGCCCGCAAAACGGTAGGCACGTTGTGTATGAGGACACATAATGTACTTCACGTAATTATAAAATGAGTAACTTATAATAAATATGCATGTTATGTTCCCATACAGTGTACCTGAGCGATAGAGTACTCGGTAAAATTCGACTCCATTTTGTTTTGATTGAAAGTAAAGAAAAGTGGCGGCAACCTGGTAAAAAATACAAATCTTTTCATAGACATAGGTAACCAAGTTTTATCTTTGGCCATAAGATGTATCTCATCCTTTTTTGGTAAATTCAATATTTTCTCACGTAAAAATACGAGGAAAAAGAAAAAGAATTTAAATCATGAGGGCCACTATTATGACAGAAACTCATTAAAAATTAATCTTATCATAATAGGAAAACAGAAACACCAGCAACGAGACCATTTTTCGGAGATGGTAGAATTGATAGGTAGTTGAAAGACACTGTTTTGTTATGTGCTATCGACTGTAATATTAGTCACTGTAATGCATCAAATAGTTTTGCTCGCACGCGATTGGTCTTAACGCATCGCCTGATCAAATACGCCTCAGCTGAAACTGGGGAATATTCGAGGATATAAACCAAGCGATATTCCCAAATTTTCAAACCTTGCGTCTTGAAAAGTGACTCGAAAAGATGAGAGAGCGTTCAGCGATTGTTACAGAAGAAGGGACAATTTTGTTCGTTCATTTAGTCGTACTAGAGACGCTAAGGAAGAATTATCATCCCACACATGGCAAACAGTAAGCTGTTCACAAACCTTTTACCCACGCGTGGCAAAAATATTTGAAGGATAATAAACACGATAGCTCGGACATTACCTGTTTCTCGAAGTTCACAGTTTCCCCACACAACTGTACGCATCTCGGGACAGATAACGTCCGCGGACAACTATCCGTGCCCGTTTTCGCGCCAAATGAGGGCTGTAGTTTTTCTATCAACTTTTCATTAATTTACCATCTGTTTGGTCGACCAGTTCATCGTTTTGATTGACTTGTTCGTTTCTCGACGGCTTTTATTCAGGGCAAGCGGTTGTTGTTTAAAAAGCCGAGAAACGAACAAGGAGACAAGAAAGGCTGTTTTATCATTTAGCGCAAGCAAGGTTTATGATGACTGTCATTTGTTCTGTTGTTAGGTGCATTACTAAATATTAAAAAATATAACGACGTTTAAAATCACTGAATCCAATTCTATATACAATTAATTTAAAACAAATAAAGAAATGTTCGAGTTGCATTCTTCTACTTACAGTGTTTCGTCTCAATTTTGAGGCAATACTGTATGAAAGTATAACTAACTATTGGTGAGTATTTCTTACGTGTATGTGAAGGAATTCTATAATATATTTACAACACCATAAAATTAATAAACAACTCTTTTATTTCATAAAAATTTAGTCTGATCACTACAGTAGCAAGAAGACTAGTCTGTTCCGGGCTTTCAGTTAGAAAAACGAAGCACAATAGTAAATAAACGAGGGAGGCTTGGGTCGAGTCAACTAACGAACTGAGAAGACGAGGTTTACCGATAAAAAATCAAAGGGTTACCGTCCGTGTAGGTGAATAAATATGGCGGCGATGAAGTGCTTTGTCTCGTGTTCACTTATTCCCTACGTCTAATTTCTAGTTCTCCCTTCGAATTGCTGTACACTTCCTTGAAATTAATTCTGAGACTGAAGCTCGACAAAAACACCTCACTATCATTTCAGCGTGACAATAGTTTCGAAATTGAAACTTCCAAGAGACAGATTTCCAATGACAACAAAGTTTTTCTTGATAGAAATCTTCAAGTCGGTTATTTGCAAGTGCACATTAATGTCAGAAGTTATCTGCGTTTTGAGATGTATTAAAAAAATCTTCGACACTAAGGCACTTCATGCCCTGAAAACGACGCAAGAGAAACAGAGTGGATTTTCAGCGGTGTTGCATCTGACTGTAGGTCGCGCCTCGTTCATACAGCAGGTTGGAATAACGAGTTTGAAGTTGGTTTTCACGATCGGTTTGTCTTCTCACATCGTCTCTCAGAGCCTGAAAGGAAACAGGAGAAAAAATAATCACCATGTAATGTAATGTAATGTAATGTAATAAAAAGAAGGTTCCCAAAGCCTTCACAGACCAACCCTACCCCTCCCCCAAATTTAGGGAAGGAGATATAAGGATCGGACTCACAACTCTCTAGTCTCCTCGGTAGAGGACCCCACAAGTTTCCAATCAAATCATACTCTTTACCTCAGGCACCTCTTCCAATTATTAAAAATTGGTAATTCCAGGAAAAAAAATTTTTTTTTCCACCATGAAGACAATGACGGCTTCTTGAACGTTCGGATTAAAATGTGAAACACTTACCCACCAGAAAATGATTATCATTTACACAAGTGTGTGCAGTTCCAGTCGTGCAACTTAAAATGGTGAATAAAAACACAACGTCGTACAAGGGTTTCTTTGACCAAAAATCGTGAAATCAAGCTGGGCAATAAAAGTGTTCCTTGACTCAAGATTCCTTGGATATCAATAAAGTTGGACGCTTGACGAGAAATACATGTAAGAGTTGAGATAAGGGGGGTTAAGAGGGAGGCGGGAAGGGGGAAAGAAGTCCTTCCCAATATTTTCCCAAAGGTTTACCCTTTGGCCAGACAACAAGACAAGTTTAGATTAGGAGTGAAAATAATACACTTTCTTATTACCTCAACTCTCTTGGGAATAGCTCTCAGTTCATGTTCTCTCAGGGAACTGAAAGTTTCTTTCTCCATGTGCGCCTGTTCAACTTGTTCGTAAAGATCGTTAATCTGTTTCGTCAAACCGACAGCTCGGGTCTGGAAGGAAATATATATCAGACCGAAACGCTGAGGGAATAACTCCCTAATACTTCTGTCCATAGCAAATATCAGTAAGTAAACTTTAGCCTTTAAAGTTTTCAGGCTCACTGACAAAAGAATTGGAAAGACTAAAGAAGCACAAACTTGCACATTACTGACATGTGCCATTCCTTTTTTTATAAAAATTCCGTCTTGGTATTTGCAAAGATACTGGATGTTTAGTTACTTAAACTGATTAAAATTCATTTTTTGTCCCCTTTCAGACTTCAATTTATCAATTCAGTAAGGGAAGTAACCAATTTTCGATTTTTTTTCTCCTTAAGTTCTAAAATTTTCTGTGCACTAATAAACGTTATGATGATTTTGGCTTTGGTCACGAGGCGTCAAGTGAAATATGGTTTAAAACGTATTAAGTAAAATCAAACAGAAACAGAGTATGTTCTTACCTGGTAGCCACCGAGAAGAACTTTCAGTTTCTTCTCAACTTTGGCCGCACGTTTCGCGTCTTCTGTCATGTGTGTTCGGTTCATCTTTAGCAGTAATCAAAAGAAAAAGAGAAAAAATTTGTCGTTTAGCTTCTGTTGTGTACCGTAATTATCATGCTCCGTGCGACTAAAATACTACGTGCAAAGAACTCTCTTAGTGACATGCCGCGAACTTGGAATCTGCACAATTTTAGTTTAAATAGTTCCGTGTATGTCTTTCGAGTGCATTCTTTTATACAGCATATTTATTCATTTTTGAATATGCTCTTGTACTTACGTAATAACTTCTATAGTCTACGTAACAATATACATTTACAAAGACAATGCAGTCTCTTACCTCAAGTTTTTTCTCCAAGGATTCCAGCCTGTCTTTCTTACTGGCCAAAGCAGCTCTTGTATATCGCTGCTGTGTCGGCAAAAACAAAACCTGTCGGAGACACGAGCAGTCTAGTTTGACAAATGGAACCTCTTTAATAGAGATTAATATACAGCTCCGAATCTTTCAACTAAATGGACACACATGGGGGCTTCCTTTAAAGACTTGACAGCATTTGTGCATCTAACCCTAGCCCTAATAAGATGACTAAGCTCAAAATCAACCTTCTCTGCAAAGACATTTCGTAGCTGAGAAGTGTTTAGAATCCTTTTCACAGCCTAGCGCATCAACTAAATTTCTAACGTTGTAGGTGGGGTCCGTTCATCAGTCTCCTCGCAGCCGTTTTTTGTCTAATCTCAACGCGTTTTTTACCCTCCCCCTCAAGCTTGCTTCAATTGGAACCACAATAATTTCCTATAGTCGGCGCGAGACAGAGTTTGTTGCGTGACAAGACCGAACCATGGCTGCGAAGGAGACCAGAATCCACATGATGGGCTCGGATTTTTCTTGTTTCCGCCTTCGTGAAAAACGTTTATCGCTGCACCAAATAAACGTGCTACTTGATAGCTACAGTTTAACAGAGGCAAATAACCTCCTTCGCCGCAATTGTGTTATCTCGTCGCGAAAAAAGCTTTCGCAAACAACGTTGCGTGACGGAACATAACCATGGCTGCAAAGGAGACATAGTGAAACACCAATATTTCAGTTCAAAACTTGTCCCTCGCTACCCCTGTAGTTACGCTCACTGTTATATTGGGCAGCCAAAAGATAACTCTACAGGGGCTTAACAAACTAATTTTCAGGATCCAGGTCATACTTTTATGTTACTACGAATTTACAAGCTAAACTATGTGGTGTTGAAAAAAGCGATAATTAAATCGCCCCACCTGAGCGTAGCATTCTTCCCACACTTTAGTGTAGCTCTCAATGGGCAGATCTCCATGAGCCATTTTAGACTTGACGAATTCCATTTCCTTCGCCAGAAGCTCTTTCGCGTTACCGATCTCTTTCTCTGAAAACGATTCCAAAGGCTCATTTTGAAGAGCCGCTTGATTTGCTGCTATAACAGCCTGCGCAGAATTCTTGGATTTCTTGTGAGTCAAGTTTTCGATCTGTAGAGCTGTTGGATGATTGACGACGTCATGTCGAATCATGGTCACCATCTCTCGTTTGATGAGTTCTTCCGCCTAACGCAGAAAATTCGCAAAGCATTAATTTGACACGTAAAGATTTTTCAAACATAGCGGTGTTTTCGTTTTCTCTGTCTTCTTTTGCTAAAAGAGCTCAGAGAAATGCGACTTGACTGAGGGTAACTGCATGGGAGTGTTGTTCGCGAAACTTCGCTGTTTTGACACGACAATAGGACATTAATAGAGTGCAAGAGCAAAAGATGTAGTAAACCGACGAACCCGTCACCAACGAGCGAACCAACGCAACAGCGAATTAACCTACTCATAGAGGGTAAAAACGAGCAAAAAGAGCGACCGAACTTTACCGAAAGTATGTTAGTAATTGGCAAACCGAACCAAACTGGACCAAACCGAGCGAACAAAGTGTTTAGTTTAAACATTTACTACAGTCTTTCCTCTTTCTACCTGCTGTAGTCCTGTGAGGGGTGGTTCAACATTGGCCGGCCTTAGAACAGTAGCGTTAACGTCCGATGGGCGTGGCATGTCCCGCTGTACGGCCTGAGACCGCCGTTTTAATTCTCTAAGTTCTGTAAAAAAATTCAACAAAACAACAACAGACATGTATTTATACTCTGAAAAATCAAACTAAAACCAGTGGGGCAAATTATGCTTGGAGAGTCTAAGCCAATAGTTGGTAATTAAATCTAACGCTCACAAATCGAAAAAAGAATATCTTAGATAAGTGTCTAGTTCCAAACCTTCGGCAGCTTTCATGGCCATTTTCCTGGCATCGACATCTGCTGCATCTTCAACGAAGCCATTATCTGTAGTCTCCTCCGCCTCACCTTCAGCGGTCTGTTAGTAACAGAAGAAATTTCATGTTACATACTCTACTCGACTTGGGAAACGCGTAAAATCAAAGGGGGTGAAAAGAAATAAATAAACAAATAAAGAAAAAAATTAATAGAAATCAAACATTGCCAAAGGAAAAAAAAAAGGAAAAGGCTTCTGATCATAGCTTGAGTAAACACCAAATTGAAATTATCACATCAAAAACTATTTTAAAGAAATCTCTACAGCGCTGAACATAACCCAAGTATGGGTACAATAAAAGAAAGAAAAGCATCTCACCTCAGGTAGTACTATCTCAAAGTCATTAGAAGGCGCTGGAAGTGATGCCAAACCCGCTTTCAACTGAGCCTTCAGTTCTTCCTGCATGAACACAATACAGTTTGCATTATACAGCATTCACGAAAAACAAGTCCTGTAAACATGATTAGCGCGATGAGTGGAGAGGGAGAGGGAAATGATACTAAACCCGCTCTCAAATGAGTCTTAGCTCCTCCTGCATGAACAATCACGAAAAACAAAGACACAACACAACACAACGACCCAGCTAGGGCTCGAACCCAGACCTCTCAACCCGGAGTCTAGCGCGAACACGTCAGAGAATTCTTACCTGTTGTTCTTTGGCTCTGTAACCTGCTTCATACTCCTCTAGCGACTCTTCTGGATTAATATTCAGTTTATCTCTCACAGATGCACGCCCTGGTGTGGCAGAGCTTCCCCTCTGAGGGGTACCAGCCATGCTACGAGGAGTGACGCCTGAGGACACAAAACACAGTTTACGGTCGAATGAAAAACTACGCATGGTACATCAGACGAAACAGAAAACGCAGAGAATTGTTCGTTTTATTTATATGCGTGTTCCATCGAGTCACTAATCGGAATCGCCAATTGACCTTAAAAGAGTACTTTCTGTAGATAACTAAATTTTTACGTAAAGTCTGTTACCTCTTTAAAAAAAAATAAGAGACAGTTTACAAAGTCATACACACAAGAAATGTCTAATTAATTATTCGGTGTTTTCAACATTTCGAGACAGCAGTGATTTGAGAGAGTTGATAGCAAATGAGTGAGATTTTAAATGAGCGTTCAAGAGAGTGGTTCTTACTTTACTGAAACAACTGTGTGCAGATGTAAAAAAAGGACTTGAAGAATCACTGCTAGCATCTCTCCTAGTACAGAGTGGTCCTTTACTTGCAACACTCACCCCCACTCTCTCCCTGAGGTGTCCTGTATGGTGTTGCTAGCATCATGTTTGGTGTCTGAATAGCTTGGTGTTTTGGGGTAACACCCTCAAAGTCACTCTGAGTGAGGGGTGTGTTCATACCCCCTTTCAAAGGAGTGTCCACATTAGATAAAGCCAGGATATTCTGGGCTTCCTGATGAACAGAGCAAAGCGAGTTGGTTAACGATTCATTTATCATGACAACATGCTTTAGTGTTGGGGATTCAAGAAAATTTATTGTTTCAGTTTATCAACCACAAAATAAATGTAAGCCATGAGCACTGGAACAAAATTTTGCAGGAATTTTATTTTAGCAGCTCAAGATGGCTGATTTTTCTGCTGGGCACTAATTTTTTGCAATTTTTACAGCAGAACTGTAATGAGGAAGAAACCAAAGGAATAACACAAGGTTAAGAAAAATGTGTCTCTAACCCTGCCAGTACCCATATTTCTCTTCTCATAGATTAAACACAGGGGTAACTTATTACTGCAGATCAGGAACAAATCTCCAAGATCAGTATGAATTAAAACATTTTCACAGTGCACAGTGTATAGTGGAAACCCTCCATGTAGTACCTGCAGAATTGTATCTTGTTCAGCAGGTGTTCGAGGAGTCCTCAGAGCATGGGCTGCCGCAGGAGTAACTGAATATTCACTCAGAAGGGCATTGGATGCCATGTTACTGTCTTCAACCGATAAGCGAGCTGTCTCACTTGCTTGGCCCATCTTCACAATCTATATAAAATAAAAAGACAACAGATTTTGCAGGGTGTGAATTTGTGAACATAACAGATATATATGAAGATCATTCAAATTACAAACCTCCTCTAATTCTGTATCAGATATCTGAGGTTTGGGAAGAACAAGCTTGCTACGTTTCTTTACTGAGTCTGGATCATGAAGTCTGCAATGAGGACAAAATCAGCACATGGTTTATGTTTGTGAAATTGTAATGGTAGTTTTGTTGTGCTTTTTTGTTGGGGGGGGGTGGTTGTTTACTTTCTCAGATGAGATAGAGTAGAGAATATTGTCGCAAATAAGGTTTTGTTAATAGTCACAGCTGCTGATTGTTGTCATGGCTTTTGGTTTTGATGCTTTTCGCTACTGATAATTGCCAAATTCCTGTTGTTTTTTTCTGTTTTTGATATTTTCAGTCTTGCAATTTTTGAGGGGGGGGATTGATGTTGTTTGGTTGTCAACACTTTTATGGGTGAGTTTAAGCATGATGCTTAAGAATGCTCTCTTTTTCTCTAATCTTGAAGATCAACACTGAAAGAATAGAAAAAAATTCATGTTCACAACAAAGTTGAATATTTGGTATGCATAACTTGTACAAATGGCTGAAAGCAGAGAGGAAAGTATTAGATATAACTCTTTGCTCTTTCTTGTAAACATCATCCTTAACCTCTCTGATGTTGCTGCCATCGATGCACTTCTTATTGTTACAGTTTATACAGACCCTCATCATCAACTTAGCAGCTGCAGTTATTAAAATCAAGCCACCAGCTGCCAAAGCCATAATACTTACTTGTTAATTTGCATCACAGCTCCTGGAAGATCTGTCTCTTTTCGCTTTTTCATCCTCTCTCTGTCTTTCTTTCTTTCTTGCTGTAAAATGAAGTCAAATGAAGAAATCCATAGGCTCATTTTAAATACGTAGGTTTGATTTGCTCTTTAAGCCCAAAAATAATCAGCATAAATTTCTGGGCACACTATCAAGACATTGTCTCAAGAAAAACTCAAGAGGATCAAGACAAGCTAACAAAAGAGAAGCTGTCCTGATCTTTGACAAATTCACACCATAGCTGTTACAATAATATGTATGGAGACTGGTAAGGAGAATTTATCGGTTGACTATGGAGATAAAAGGGTCAGGTTCATCATCACAATTCACTCCTTGCAACATTAATCACAGTAAAGCCAATTTTCACACTTGTTTATTTTTTTACTATTCATAAATGGAGGGCACCCAGTAATTTTAGAAGACTAGCCACTTTCTATACTTTTGATTTGAACAAAAAGTTTTAACTATTTGATCCTACAGTATAAATGGATGCTGTCTTGTCTTGACTCTACTGAATATAACTAAATCTGGGAAGTGAAATTCAATCTTCACCTGCTCAACATCATCTCTCATTTTACCATCCAGATGATCCTGACGAAGTTTTTTGAAATCTGGCTGATAGTCAGGTAGTTCCTCCTCAGCTGTGTCATAGAAACCTACCAAAATATAAATTAATAAATATATCATCATCATTGTCAACCTCCTTATCACTGCCATTGTCAATTGAAACAGTCAAAACAAAAGTGTTCTCCTTTTCAGGCACTAACCAGAAAAATTCACCACCACTAGCAACTTATATTACTTGAAAATTCAACAGCTAAAAGGGTTGCTCTATCAGTTTGAAAATTTCTTTTACCTGTCATGCTTAAAATAGGGAAGAACGTTGTTTCTAACTTAATTATTTATGCTCAATTCAAGGGCAGGGCAGGGGAGGGCAGGAAAAGGTAGATGGTGGCCAAATAGTCAGTGCATTAGACTTTGAATCAAGAAATCTTTGTCCAGTGCCTGGCCCCATCTTTGCCTTGTGTTCTTAGGCAGAAATATTAATTGTTACAGTGCCTTTCACCATCAAGGAGAAGAGAGAAGCACCAAGAAGCTGAAATGCTGGGAAACAATAACATGTGGAAATGGAGCACCAGGCATAACCTCTTCATGCCACCAAAAGGGGGATGGGCTCTTTCACCTCCTTAATAGGTACCAGTCTCGTAAGCAGGCTTGATCTCAGGGTGAATTACATGTACATGTCTATGAAATATGCTGTTGTTACCCCTAACCCTCCCTGATTAAAGATTTTCAAATAAGTACATCTTAAACTTTACATGAATGTATCAACAGTACTCTACCTTGAGCTGGTTTCTTCTCAAATGGTATTTCAGCATTGTAATCCACTCCTCTCTTTTTCTTTCTGTGCTTTCGTATTCTTTAAGTTTGAAAAATAAAATTTAATTACAAATATCTTAGTCAATAGTACATGAGAATATTATACAGTAATTCACATGTGAATTAGCCTTCTCAGTTTCATTTTCTTCATGGTGTTTCTATTGTTTCTGCCCTCCATAGGAACTATCCTTTACGGTAGTTTCCTTGAAAATGTTTTAAGAAGGCATTTACTTAACCTGAATGAGGTGGAATTGACAAATGAAGAAAAAAATTAGGAATAAAGTGGGGAGAAAATTTAGTAAGTAAGTGGTTATGAATCTTTCAGTAAGCAACAGACAATTGCTGGCTGACACATTTTTTATGAGAGCCCAAACTTGACAGGAAGGCTACATTAAAAGGAATAACAACTGGGCCACGAATTTAAAGAAGATGGTAGGAAACTGTTGGTAATAATAATGAACTTACTCTATTCCAGCAGCTCTCAGTTCCCTCCTCTTCTGCAAGGCAGCCAGTCGCCTAAAAAAAACATAATTCAAAATATCATACACCTGTTTGTAGAGTGTACATATACACACATGTACAGTAAATGCTCCAAGTGCCCCCCCCCCCCCCCATGGGAAGCTCTTATAAGCCTCTGGGGACTGTCATTCAATTCCTCTATTTCCCTTCAATGCCAACACATAATCATTATAAGTGTCATAAGTATGCTGAATGAGAATATGGAGCATGTTCACTCAAATAAATTCACAAAAAAAAGATAAATAAATGAACTATTAAAGTTGATTGGCTATGTTATAAAACAAAGTTTGTTTGATCAATTCTTAGACTCCTGTTTCCAACCTCACCTGGCTTCTTCAAGCTGTTTCTCTCTAGCTTTCCGCTTGGCCTTTTTACCCTGAGTATTAGCTAAACGAGCCCTTGCTTCAGACAGCATTTCCAACTCTGATCATTACAAAAAACAAAGAAACTTTATGAAAACAGTTACATGAACTGACAATTGATATAATCTAAACATACATCTCTTTTGTCTCACATAAGTAAATTGTAAAAGATCTTAAGAAGAAAGTTATCAAGTACCATCTTCATCCATATCAATAGGGTCAGGTCTTGCTGGCTTTGTCTCAGGATTGGGATCGATTTCTCCTGGGCGAAGTTTGCGTGGGTCATCACCTTCATCTTTTTCCCCTTCTTTAGCTTGAGCTTGATCTCTGAGAAATAAATGAATAAAAAAAGGACTAAGTAAATAACTACAAATCAGCTGCCATATATCCCACAGAAATTCTTCATCAACTGTTTTCCGGCACAGTTGAGTTTCAATGGGGTATTTTTGCGGGGAGGGGAAAATAGGAGAAGCTGGGAAAATTTTTCCATTAAGGCAGAGAATCAAAACCAAACTCAATCCACTCAAACAGGTATTGTACCTGGTTAATGGTAATGGTGGAAAGTAAAAGATTCTCTCTTGTTTTTCTTTAATATAGCTTAGCTTGTGAGTGAACACATGCCCCTTTGGTATTGTTCAAATGCACTGGAAAATTGTTTTTATCAAAAACTCTCTGCCATAGGCCAAGATCACCTCTAGGGCTCAACTTTAATCCTACTCTTGCTCTAATTTCAGCCCAAACTGCTCAGCTTATATCTAAATCAATAAAATAAACTGGCTTACAAAAGGAACTCATATCGTTCCAAGCACTGTGATGCTGTGCGACCAATGAGAGGAGCAATGGTTCTCCACTGTGTTGGCATCAGCTTTGCTAAATGAAGCAGCTTTTCATCTTCTTCACGACTCCATTCAGTCTGTTCATGGCAAGAATAAACAGTAATAAAAGTTACTCTGGCTCTTACAGGTCATGAAATCAAAAGGAATCTAGATATTCTAACTTTGTGTCCCAGAGAAAGGCAAACAGTAGTTTCTAAAGAGAACAGAAGAGATAAGACATGCATGCTCATATCAACTTGTAGAGAGTGATCAAGTTCAATCTTCTAGTGACATCATGTATATCCCACAAATTTAGTGGAAAACTTTTCTGAAATCTCATGATAAGCTTTTAGGGAATTGAGAGTTTAAGAGCAAATCCCTGTTTACATCTAAAGCCCCTGCTTAAAATAAACATTTCCCATTTTTTCATACAACTTTTCATGATGTTCTTCACATCAGTTTCAAAACCCATTAAAAAGCTTACCAATATATTTAGCTCAAAAGAGAACCTGATGTACAACAATCCAAGAACAAAAGTTCAGCATAAAAATTGCTTGGGTTTAGTATCAATATGTTTGATTCCTATCATATTGTTGATGTAACTTTCTGAAGAAACTATGGTGTTGCAATGGTGGTGGGTGAGGGGGGGGGTGGATATTACAAGATGATTTGGTGTTATCAACTGATTTGCTAATGTAAATTGGCCACTGTAAAGGGTTAATAAACTGATGTTTGGAGGGATAGCCCTTTGTTACAGCTCTGACAAATGGCTAATGCTCAAAGTTTCAGCTTTTAAATTATTTGTGGAGGCAAATTTTCCTTATAAAATCAGTTGATTTAACTAAATTGGCTTTGTTACCTTCTTAATGCTGGGGTCCAACCACTCGTACCTGATAAATAACAAAAAAACACAATACATCAGACAGCACAGTCACTAGTGACGGAGCACCATACGAGCAGGTAAACAATGAAACTACAGACAATTTGGTTCATACACTTTGACTCACACCCTTAATAAGTGTATACCATCTTGTTTACTTTCTCTCTCTCTCTCTATGTTGAGGACTTCTGAAAATGCTGATCCTGGCAGTCTAAAGGACACCTCTCACATGAATGGCTGTACATTTCGAAAAAAATTACCAAAGATCTACACCTACCACCTAGCTTTGCACTGCTTGGCTGACTTTCGATGTAACAAAGACGCGATTCTGGACCACTGGTTTTTTCCATATTTCATTACAGCAGCCTTTAGAATTTCATCCTAAATTCAAAATACAAATGAAACACGAGAATGGAACTTATACTTTGCTGTCTACTCCTTGTAGGAAGGAAACGAAACAAAATTTGTTTTAACAGTCAGTCGGAGATCCATACTAGAATCATCTCACATTTTAGTCTCAATCGTGAAAAGTTTACCATCGTCACATAGACATGCAACAAGGATCTGGAAATTAGGCTTACCTCAGTGTTTCTCCACACCCCTCCTTTGATTATGATCCGTGGCATGGCGTAAGGTGGAGTTTATTACCTGTAATATAGCTCGATTAAATGTCTGATTTCGAAATTCCCCTGCTTTTGCAGATATTTTATCTCATTCTAGGTACGATCCACGAGCAAACTACAAGCAAAAACGTTTTGATCCTTCCCAGCATTCCCGTGGATATGTCATGCAAGTAGTAATGAAGTGTACCTACTTGTAGCGAGGGCTCGTCCAGCTCGTCTGTTTCGGGAATCGATACTTAGTCCAAATACGAACCAGCTTTTGTGGAAAGAGGAAGACGCGATAAGATAAAGTCACTACTGAAAGCTTTAATCCATAAATTTTTCATTTTTTTCGCATTTCAGCATACGTTTTAATGTGCGAAATTGAGACAAGCGAACAGCGGTTTCTCTAATGAGTACTAAGGAGTGGACATTGGGTACTAAAAATGCTGTAGGAATCAATATGGCTTCCAAAGTGAGGTCACGTCTCAAATTTTTGTCTCCTCATGTTGATGAGAAAGTATTTAAAAGTCTGCAAAAGCGTATATCACCACGGAAAACATCCAAGGCACTAGAATCTGTGAAAGGTGGGTCTCGCGAGAGGGTTGAAGATGTTTTTAAAGGCCTCAAATGGCGTCGTTTCTGCTCAGAAGATATTGTTGTACATTGTAAACTTGTTTGTAGGTTATCAACAAGCTTATGCAGAAAGGTCGATAAACTACTGTTTATTAAAGGGCAGACTATTTTGAAAGCTGCAGTAAAGGGTGCTCTCCACGAAAATCCCATGTCAAATTCTTGAAAAAACTTTAATACCTTTTCCTGTCTTTATATGCAAATTTAACTGGACAGAACTGAACGTTTTATTGACTCGGTATAAATTTATTAAATTAGATTTTAATTATTGATTTAAACAATATCAGATGGTGCCATTCCATTTTTGGCATCTATTCCAATAGGATGGTCCCTTACATTTACTATGAGGATGTAACTGAGGGTTTTTGAGGCACTACCTATAACGATGAATCAGTGATGAGAATTGTGCCTCCTGTTTTCAGAACAAAAATTACAAAATGGGTACCTTATTCCATAGAAAGGAGTTTATTCCAAAAGCACTTCAAAACAAATGCAAATTAAAAGATCATGGCTTTTTTATTTATTTACGTAGAAGGAGATGAGACCATTGCAGTATCTCAACAAGAGGTCAGTGTTGATGGGCAGCCTTTATCAGCACAAAACACAGAGAAACTTGTTCAAAAGAAGAAACCAAAGGTACAGTCAATCCTGTGCTAGATTGTTTCAATAGAAAATCAGTTTGTTTAAGAGATAAACAGGAACAAATAAGTTTTTCTTTTAACAAGGTGACAAACAGAATATACATATGTAAGAAAGTGCCATCTTCATGTATTTCCAAGAATGAATATTATTAGCCTCAGACATGCAGGTGGGAATTGAACTAAGAACTACCTAGAACAAGTTGTATAGTGGAGGATTTGAAAGTGGAATTTGTGTACATCAAACCAGCACTCTAAACCTCCCAGCCACACTGCCTCCTTTTAGGTGAACACAATTTCAATTACTTTGTGAATTGTACTTTTTCAGATAAGAGTGAATATTAACGAGTGGTACCGCAAGAACACTTCATTGCTAGACGTGGAGTCAATCTACCAGACACGCCCAAATGCTAAAACAGCCTTGGTGGGCACACAACCTGAACCCCACTTTATTTGGAAAGAAAAGGACTGGCCCAATGGGTTCCCTGATTCTCCAGAAGAGGCCAGCACAGATGTGGTGACTTTCTTAGAGCAGAGAGACTGCTACCGCCGACTGCAGGCACTTGGTGTCAAAAACTTTTGTGTTGGTAGTATTGTGGCTGTGACTAGGTCAGATCCTCTCATTGCAAAAGGAAAAGTCAGGTGAGTGTTTGTTTCTTTATGAGCACAAAAAATGTTAAAACAAAAACAACATTGTAATAAGCTAACAAAACCAAAACCTTAAAGAAAGTAAAGTAAAGAAATGGCTGTCACCGAGGATGAACAAAGTTGTGCAGAAGGAAAAATACAAACAATATTTTAAGACTTCAGCAGCATTTGATCAGTGGGTAGTATCAATTTTTATCACATGGCTTGGTGGTCTTGAGGTAAATTGGAATGTTCTAATTGGTTGTTACTAGATCAATATTTTTTCCATACTGGTCATAAGCTGTGTATTTTTGATCACGAAGGCCAGTAAATTCAAAATAAACAAGTTAAGTCCAAGTGCCATATAATAAACTACTCACTTACCTCTCTTGCTCCAGCCATACTGGGGAATATTGGCCCTTCATTGTTTTTTTCGGACAGACCTTACTGTGCTCAGGCCCTACAAAGACATCTGCAGGCCAATGTTCCTTAGTACCACCCTCAGTTAGTGAGAAGTTGATCATTCTGTTGATCAATAATCATGTTTCAAAAAAAGAGGCTAGTGTTCTTGGGACTGCAAATATTCTGCAAAGTTTTGATAGTTGTACCTTCATGATGGGTGGCTCTTTACCAGAAAGAAAGCAATTAGATGAAATTGTTAGTCAGAATAGATATCCATTATTAATTAGAACTAACTAGGAAGAATTCTTAAGGTCAAAATTAAATTTTGATGTAACATTATGGACAAATTAATTAACGAATTGTAGGGTTTTTTTTCTTACAAAGTTTTTTTCTCTCGTTTCCTTCAGGTTTGTGGGTATCTGTATTTACAAAAGTCGTTGGCAAAATTCCTTAGGCGCCACCTTTACTTTACGCAACGTAATAGACGGTGAACCAATGGAGGTGAACTTTCAGTTGTTCTCGCCACTTATTCAAAGCATCGAGGTCCTTAAGCATGAGACAAGAGGGGAGGATGCCCTGTGGTACCTAAGGGACTACCCTCCCTCTATGAGCACGGTGAATGAGAAAATGAAGCCACTGCCGTACACGAAAGAACCCTTGGAGTATGTTGAAACTGAAGAGACTAAGCGGGAAGTTGAGAAGTGGTTCGAGCAAATCTGGAGAAAGAAAAAGAAGTATTAAATTTTTTTAAGCTTTTTCAAGAACTGAGAGCTGTCTGAAGACTTAAGCTGTGGAAGACGATCAGCTATAGAAAAACATGATTGTTGGAGATCATCGAACAGATTAAAGACACTTGTGCAGCACAGTCTTGTCAATTTTCATTTATTAACGTGTTGTAGGCATTCAGTTAGTAACCGGGCGCCTGAAGGGAAAAAAGAAGAGGGGTTTAAAACGGGTCGTGTCTTGCAGTTCAACGGCGTGCAACTGCGTACAGCAAGAAGTTTTTTTCTCTGCAGTGCTATTGCGCACCGTGCACAACTGGGCGCAAAGAATAGGTGATGTTGCCTTTTTTTAATATATTTGCTGCCATTTTTTCTCGAATCAAATGGTTTGGTGGATTTATTACACTGAAATTTTTAAATTAATGATAATATTTAAAAAATTATTCGCCAAAGGCTAATAACTTTTTCAGTAAAATTGCTCAGATGCTTTCGAATTCTGTCGTAAGAATTCGTTTTGTTGTTAAAAACCATTCGGTTTCAATTGGTTCCACCAGAATTTGATAGGTTTATATCATTTAATCGACAAAATCTTCAAATCTTTCTTTTGAAAGGTTACTCAAAAGGTAATAGCATCTTTTGTGCTCTTCAGAATTGAATTTTCTTTATTGCGTTCATCACTTCGATAGCACTGTTAAAACGCGAGGCAGCCATTTTTGGAATTTAGCTCTCCTGCTATAGTCACATTGCGCGAGGTGATTATAGTAATCCTCGACCAATCAGAGCGCGCGCATCACTGTAATTACTCGAGCAATTATATTTAAGAAATATAATGATCATTTTTTTAGCACACAGCAGTGTTTGACGCAGTTATAACCCACAGAATCTCCGCGCAATTTCAGTGTGGCGAGCAGGTGATGAAAATTATTCCCCAATATCCCTTCGATCTTTTTGTTTCTTAACAGCCGAACGATTTTGCAAAAAATTGAACATGATATTCCGCACGTCAAGATTTTCTTCTTTTTTAAGCATAAGTGATGGGCTCCTTGCGTTAGCATATTTGGCACTATCTTCAACCTGATCCGAGTCCATGTCAAATACCATGTTTTTGAGCACTTGGAGATGGATCTCGAAAAATGGGCTCGTTTTCAGCATAGCGACGTTTGTGTGATCATTTTTATCAATCAGAAGGAAAATGAGCAAACGTTGGTGATTACAATTAAGGTGGGACGATGACTGGCAATTGGTACATGAAAGGTTCAGCAAATAAATCAGTTACAATGGAATGAAGGGAGCTGGAATCAAACTACTGTGGAAAGCCAGTGAAGAAAGGAAATATTAAAAGTTTCCAGTTTTTCATCCGTTATGGAGAGTTAAAACTTACTTAGTCAGAAATCAAAGCTTGGCTTTTCCTAGGCCGGCAAAAGTTTATAGGTGACGCATGATTAAAGCTCAAAATTAACACGTAACGCGTGAATTTTACAGAAAGGCAGAGTAAATTAAGATCTAAAGTCTTCCCTTTTAAAATCGTGACCCGTGAAATACCCCAGCGTAAGGGTAAACGTGACGAGTGATTTATTTTCAATATTTGTGCGCAAAACGGGATCAGTACCCACTGCTCCCCTCCCTCCCCTCCTATTTGCTTTCCACTCCTCTCAGATTCTTGCACAAAGAAGCAGGAAAGTCCTCTTCAGGAAAACTCCTGAAATTATGATAGGAAGTAGAAATTTAGCAAGCTCTTCAGTTAGTCAAGTTAGATTGGTTTAAAGATTAATGAAATGCCAAAGACGTCATGGACAGCTGTAAGGGCCTCAGTGTTTTATCGTTCCTGTCAGAATGTCGAAGGAAGCCGCACGTAGAACGACGGAACAACAGAATAACATGCATTGTAAGTTTCAGAGTGAGTGATAAGAATTCACGACGTCACTGAGATTAAGTCGCACGATATACCGTGGAACGTTCCGATTACGTCACGAAGATCTTTTCGGCACGAAAGATTACGAAGATATCGGTTCTTCAGTTTTGATTGCCTAAAAGAATCGCAGCAGTAACCAACGATTGATTTATGTATTCCACTTGTAGATATTAAAAACACTTCATGAAGATTAAACAAGAAATATCTTTCGCGAGTTTACCTGTTCCGTGACTTGGGCTAAATTGAATGACCTTCAGAGAGGTTCAAGAAAAAAACTTATTGGAAAAGTAGGAAATCATTTATAAATTTTTCAGAAAGTCGAGTCCACATTACGGTCTAAGACTTTCGTAAGAATAGCCAGGTTTATTCAGCAGTCGGAGACACAACTGACAAACCAAATAAATGTGCATGATAAAGTTGAGCTAGCTTTACACTGTTTTCCTTGACGATTTTTGGAAGATACTGTTCAGTGCTCGATGGGATATTTTTAGAATAGAATGTAAACAAAAAAACAATATGAAAATCAATGACATTTATGGCAAACCCTCTGCGAAACACGATCGAGCGCGAGCAAACTTTATTTGATATTCTTCTTGAAGTGGTCTGTTAAAAACTAGTCAAATCCCCATACTGTAAAAACCATTTGACTAAGAACATTCCGGCCTAAATTCATTGCTTTTGTTGTTATAGCTGAACAAATAAGATAGCTACAATTTAGGTAAGCCTGTTCTAATATTTTTTATAATAAAAGTTGTTTGCTAGCAGGAGGTGTGAGCTTCCTCGATGTTACTGTTTTGTTATGCAAAACGATACTTCCACAAAAAACCTTTTTGCGTTGGTAATTAAGCTCAAAACATTTTAATTTCTCCATGTATTCCTGACTTACTCTCAGTCAGGAATCAAGGCTAATCAGGAGGCAGCTGGCACGAAACTGCATGTTTTGTCGATCGCAAACACAGGCACAGCGACACATAAATTAGCTATAAATCTTAAAATCTCCTCAAGGGAACTCACGCGAGATACTTCTCCAAAATATCATTACATCCTACTGACACCAGGGCCAAACGACTTATAATCTGGTGTTAGCCAGGTCGAGAAGAACGGTGGGAATTATGTGAAACGTAAGTAAAAAAAACCTATATATTACTGCATGTTTCTCTCTTTTTTTTTTTTTGGTGAGAATCTCCGTTGTTAAATGGTTTACTCAGAAACGAAGAAGATTTCCAAAATTTGAACGTATGTCAGTGACATTCAGTTTAAACTGAGCTGTTTCTCAAAACTGAAAATCGTCTTCTGAATAAATAAAAGAGAAACTAGAAATCTCTCGTCACAACTGGAAGATATTTGTAAAAAGCGCACTTTGTTGCCTGATAAATGCTGAAAACACGTTTAATGATTTACGAAAAGTGGCAAACAAAATGTAAGCTAATGTATTCCATAACTGAATTTTTTTTTTTTGTCTTGCTACATGCTATCGAGTGTAAAAAACAGATTGAAAATTTTAAAGTTCAATCTATGGAATCAAATTGATATTAGTATTATGAAAGAGTTGGATGAATAACAAACTGAACGCAAAATCACTAATGACGGTTGATACAAATGATGAATTTGTTTTGTTATAAAACTGATAATGTGTTTTCAGGTGAGCTCAAAACATGTGAGAAAAAAATTAAAATGCAGAATATGGTAAAGGAAACGTCAAAACCTGTTACCATAATATGTTTGCCATCAAAGATCATGAGTTTAATACATTGTTCCTCTCAGGATAAGCGCCGTAGTTGTTTACCGAGGTAAGACAACAACAAACTCAAAGTAAATTCATTTTGCTCTGTTTAATACGCGCCTTATCCAATCCAAGGATGTTTGATGCAAGATTTGAAAAGTTTTAGAAAAAGTGTAAATTGTTGTCGGAGAGGAAGGAAGCTGACAACACCTCGGTTGTTCTCTATTGCCATCTAACATCCGGTCTAAACGTATGACACTTGAAAAAAATTTGTATGTCGCGTTGCCTATTTTTTTTCAGTGCCGTGAATATGTTAAATCCTGTGCCATGGTTTCACGAAAACAATTACAGAATAAGGCTAGAGATATTGTCGTACACAACAATTAGTGCCCAATGCGAGAAGAAATACTCGATCCAACCCAGCTTAATAGCATTTGGCTTTTGACTTCAAAGTTTAAAGGTCCGCCGCCCGTAGGAGGTCAAGAATATCAAAGGATAAACAATAGCTTAGTAGTGTGCCATATACCACAACACTTTGGTGAAGAAAGAATCTAAGAAACAAGAAGAATCATAGAAAAGATCCCCGTGACAAGTAGAATTTGTTTCTATAGTCTCGAAAAACGAAGAATAGTGAGCTTCGCTCTTAAAATGGTCATTAATAAGTTTAAATAGAAACCGAAAAATTATCCTCATGCCTTCAGGACGGTTTCTTACCGTTGTCATGCCAACTTATAACCCATTTTTTTAAAAATTCTTTTTTAATCCATCGCACGCTAAAAAATTACGAGAATTTTGGAATTCAGATACATTCAAAGGAAGATTTTCGAGCTTTATGAGATCCAAACTCGAGATATCCCGAAATTATTCGGAATCTGCAGGAACACATTATTAAACAAAACATTTTGCGGGTCGTCAGACTCAGATAGTATCCTCAGTGACCAGGAAGTCTTCGCATACCATGTAGGTGAAAATCTGTACATATTACAATTTTTTACATTATACAAATTAGCATGAAATATTTCAGATAGTAAGCAAGCTCGCAATGGTTGACAGGTGTGTTGAGACGAGAGTATGTAAACACGGTTGTGACGTCCCGCTCACTGTGTTAATAATTACCTATGACACGCATTTTATATTTAAACACAGGGTGTGGGGGTGGTGGTGGTGGGTGTATGCAAAATTTCTTGAATTCTCACGACACCCACCGTGTTTAGGTGAAGCTATATAAACATGGAAAAAAATTCATTTAATGTTTGAGCGAAGAGTTCAATAACCTGAAGTGTTGATATCAAGTGCAGTTTTACATGTGCTGAATTATGGCAAAAGATTATTAATTGTGGACCTAAAGTTATTACTTTTCTCAACTTAGCCATGTACAATTTTTCTTTTTAAAGAAGGTAAAAATATTGTGAATATTCAAATTTAACTTAAAATAATTTTAGTGGGAGTATTTTGGAAATAAAACCTCGGATTATGACTCGAAAACACATTAATATCATCTGTTAAATCTTTTTGTTTTTACACTAATCGATTAGATTTCATAACAATATATCCTGAGAACGTCTACAACTGTTTTTTTTTTCATTTGCAAATCGATTCAACTCTTGAGAATGCAAATTGTTATATTGCTTCAGGGCTCTGAATTTGTTAACGAAAGGTTTGGACTTAAAAGAGAGTTTTCCCTTTTTTTTTCAAATCCTTTAAAGTAAGACCGTACTTGATAATAGATCAGTGTTACTGTTACAACACTTCCAACGTTCATTTAATATTTCGTGACCCGGCGTCTGAATGCAAGTCGCAAACAACAAGCGGCAGAGGAATAAGGCGGCAATTTCTAATTATGTTAGCAATTCACAAATCGTCCGTCATGAATAACATAAATGACAAAATGAGATAATAAAACTGTCAATTTAAACAAATGTATTTATTATATTTTGTTTTCAATAGCAAAGAGATCTTCTTCAAGAAGGTGAATTTATTGACTGAAATTGTTTGATGTTTAATATTTCCAAGACATTTCCCGCTGTGAAAACAACAACTCTGCCAGCGCACTAAGACTGGAAAATTAATCTTTATTTGGTTCAGCCATTTACAGGTGAGTTACCTTTATGTTGATGTGAGCTGACCTTAAAATAAAAGATGGTTTTTTCAGCTGAAATCCTTGGTTACTTGAGATTTCATTTGTGCCTTTCTTTTATTTATGGGTTCATTAAGCCATGAAGATCCAAACAGTGTTTTAAAAGAACAAGAAACAAGGATCCTTTACCAACACACAGAGATTGTCAAAGGTCATATACCTTTTCTCGCTAAATTTACTGTACCTTTTCTACGTTACAGCTTTACTAAGCCGTGTTTTTTTAAAGGGATTTAAGATCTCTCCTCCAATCTTAAATTTTCTTCGCTCATTACGTTGATTTGTCTATGTTTGCTTCAGAAAATCTAGGAATTATCGACGCTTATGGTGTTATTATCAGCTGAGTTGGTGTAAATTTCATGAATGCTTAGTTTTGTATAAAATAGGAAGCCTGACATAAGAAAATTCCAAAAATTGATAGGTTCCTGCTAAATATTAGGTTTTGGCGTCTGGAAGAACCGTCCAGAGTGTCAAAAAAAACATGTCCCTTCGCGTTCGTAACGTCTCACCAACTGGCATAATCCTAATGACATAATGTTAAGCCCCGCTTAAAATGTTAGGGCAGTGAATTTAGTTTTTCTCGATTGGTAGCTACTGAAATAAACACAAGAATTAATTCACATGTCTTACTATCGCTGAGTGAAGAGAAATATACAGAATAGACGCTGTGTAAAATTTATGAGATTGAAGGAAACTCTTTTTTTATGAATTTCCGGCAAAAGGTGTTTACGGGCGAGGCGATTAAAATTTTCGAATGAGAAAGAACTGCCATCGCAGCACCCAGAAAGTTGCAATACACAGTCTGTGGCTGAGTCTCACATTATGTCATAGCTATTTTGAAAGCATTTAATCTGAGAGAGCTATTCCCAAACGGCTGACCTCGTCACTCATTACGTTATTCGCTTTTTTCGTGTGCAAGAGCCCTCCGTAGGAGCAATTAAAGTACTTATCCAACAGAAAAAACTTTATCAATCTTTCTTCGAATGTATACGGGAAGCTTTGACTGGCTCTTCATTGCACCTTAGTCTTACTCAGTTAAAGACGATGGCTTTCGAAGTTCCGAAAAAATTATCCAAGATCAAACAGCCAAATCTTCTCACCAGTTTTCTGGTTCGGAATAAGACGACTCCCCTCCTCCCATTCCACTCCTATCTGCCCCTCTCCCACGAAAACGTGAGGACCTTCTGGCCTCGTTAAGAGAGATTTTGAACAATTTGACGTTTAATTCAAAAATCCCTCTGCGAGTGACAAACGAACAACTTATTTGCTTATCACAGATGATGGACTAAGAAAATTTTGAGTCTTATGTTTCTACAACAGTACAGAAATTTTTTCAGTTCTTTTATAGAAACTTAAGAAGATAATGGAGGATTTTCAGACCAGAAGCAAAAACATACCTTTCACTTAAATGATTTTCCGTAACGCAAACAAGAATTCAATATAGCCCCCGCTCCGATTTAGTCATCGATGTTTGATCAATGGTGGAAAACTGTTGAAAATAACAAGGTCGGGCACTTAGATAAAATGGAGTCAGCTCAAAAAAACAATCTTAACTAAGAATTGAATTTACGTTTGGCTGATAGAGTCGAACCTATTTTTGACGTGGGCGTAATAAAGACTCCCTCAGATGGTTCAAATACGTTTTATTGTTAATTTACATTTGGAATTACGTCACTCTGAATCTTTGAAAAAAACGTCTTCCACGGTATCTAAGCGGCTTCGTTTATATTAATCATTTTTTTTCCTTCTCAGCACGTAACAAAGCCGTCAACACATTTTTTTTATTTTCTGCAATAATCGTGTGTCAAATTGTTATGACTAATGTGGAGGTGTTTGTTAAGGCTTTAGTTTTGCAAAAACCACGCTTCGTTGTAAATTTTATCCTTACGATCGGAATCAGAAAGTCTTGTTCGTAGATATCTTTGCCTACAGGCAGGTAAAATAGAAATGAGAGTTTTAAGTTATTAATGACATTCAATTCAAGCTCGACAGGTTATACAATGGTAAAGCACAAGGCCTGCGTAATTACGGTAGTAATACAAAGGATTAAATATTCTATTTGTTTTCACAAGGAAATGTTGTTGAACCACATTGACACATGTTTAATGTTAACCCCCTTTTAGCCATTCTTGTTGCCATTTCCTCTATAATAGTTAAGCTTTCCGAGGAAAAAAGTCCCCTCATTATTCGATGGAGGAATCTCCACTCCAAAAACACCCATAAAAAAGGTGTACCTTTGGTTGTCTCCTAAGTGTTCTATACAGTTTTTACTAAACATTTTCTCTTGCAATATTTTCTTCAATCAATTTTCCTAAAAACTGCAGCCTTGCATGAACCTTTCGTGACTTCCTAGGAAGAGCAGTATTAATTTGCTGAACTAAAATTGGGTAGCCTCTTAATAAAAAGTATTGTTGTGGCTCTGATTGGGAACATTCGCCATTCTCCTAAAAACAGAACAGTGTCGCCTCAAGATTGAAAAAAGAAAAAAAACATGTTCTATTATTAACAATGACAGGGTTTTTCATGTAAATAACAGACATTTGCAGGTTTGACGTCAAAACCCAAAGAACGAGGTAAATTTAATACAAATACGGCTGTCGGTTGAAAGGAGTCTTATTCACTTCGCTCACAAGATATTAAAGTCAGCCAAACGACCTGGGAGTCGAAATTTGAAATATCAATTTGTAAGTAAGATTGCTTCAGGGTGTACATATCAGTTCTTAAGGTATGTTGGTTCGTTTTAATTGTATATCATAACGTTTGATGTTGCCAGTGTGTCAATATTTCTTGTAGAGAACTTTTTGAAGCCAAATATTGAAAATTGCATTCTTTTTAGACAACAAATATGGTATTTTTATTCACATGGGCCAGAGGATCTAAACAAGGTAGTTTTCTGGCATATTTAAAACTTTATTCCAAAAATAGTCGGGTGTGTTACATAAAAAAAAACTATTACGATAATCAGTCGTATATCTGAGAACTAGAGCTCTTTTACTTATTTCTTGAAATAAAAGAAAACGTAGATTGTAAAATTCCCACTAGTTGTTTCTAACACTGTGGTACACTGAAATTTGTCTCTGTTTTACTCTTTCTGTTTTTTGCTATCGAATCGCAGGCGTCCGGCAATAAGGTTTTCACACTAAATTTTGTCGCGGCGCTGAAAGACATGCTTTATCTACGCTTTCTTAGAATGAAAGAAGAATTTCAAGACGTTCTGAAGAACATTTCATTGACAAATCGTAAAACGTAGATAGGGTTTGAAAATCCACACAATTTTGTACGTATGTGTAAAGAAACCAAAGAACAAAATAATTTGTGGGAAACTAAAATGCTAAACACGAAGTATAATTAAAAGATAAAAAATGAAGAGGAACAACCAATAATTTAATATTTTTGGGGGAAAATCCTTTCTTTATTTGGGTTTGAACGCTTTTCCGAAAATATATTTCCGTGACAAATTTAGAGCAAAATAATGAAACGTTGACAAGCCATTTGTTTATGAGGAAGTTAAAACTAATGGTTTCATTGGTGTCTTTTTCATTACAGTATGGTCGCGTAAATAATTTTGGCAAACAAAAAATATTGCGCTGTCATATTTCATTGATTAGGACGAACCTCATCGAGGAAAAAAGCCTCTTACACTATGTTCTGTCTCTTTTTTTGTCTGGGTTTTTTCTGCGGCAATTTTAAGTTATTAGTAAGGAAACGTACATGAAAACTCATTTCAATGTACTGAAGGCATTAGCTTTAAGTTTTAAACTGACATTTAATTTATTAGTAGAATTATGCTAACATGCCCCTAAGCGTTTTCTTTTTATATCGGCTCTGAGATGTATAATTTCTGAAACATTTTTTTCTATGAAACGTATTTGACATACAGAATTAAATGGAGGAACGTATTCCAAAGGCAATAGTTAGTCACGTTTTATAAACCTTTTCACGTTTATCAAAACTACACGATGGTCAATGATATATATTTGGAATCATACTGCGATAATCATGTACATTTGACCCTGGCTATGAGCTTTTAAGCTTGATAGATTTCTTTGCACGATTTCCATCATTATTCTCTTACAAGATACATTAGCTTGTCACCAAAACAAAGGAAAAGAAGGATTCCATAGATTGAAT
This sequence comes from Pocillopora damicornis, assembly GCF_964200805.1. Classification (NCBI taxonomy): domain Eukaryota; kingdom Metazoa; phylum Cnidaria; class Anthozoa; order Scleractinia; family Pocilloporidae; genus Pocillopora; species Pocillopora damicornis. Next base: position 22,181,947 of record NC_142677.1, read on the forward strand.
GAAATATGAGCTGGTCTCAAGTTGACAGTTTAATGTGTGCTTCTTGATTGCAGCCGTTAATTTTAGCTACGCGAAAAGATTTAGATTTAAGTTCTTACTCTACTGCGTTGCGTTAAGTTACTCAAGATGTGTTTAAAAACGCACTTGTGTGGTTTTCAAGATGAAAGTTTATCTTTAATTTTATGGAGAAGCTTGAAAAATATGATTACTCGATCGAATACCACGCAAATGTTGTACGTAAAACGTCAAAAAGAGAAAATTTACATATTATCATACGGTGGTATTTTCCCCGTGAAAACAATCTTAGTTCAGCGGCTTACAGATCATACCGCACAGGAAATAATTGGACAAAGCACCTATTTCAATTCAGCGCTGCCTCATTTCAAAAAAACTAAATACAACCGCATACTCATAGCATTTCAGTCACCATTTTCGCGTGATTTTGGCAGGTTTTTAAGCTAAAGAGCACTGGAAGGGCGATAGGAACGTACCAAAACAAACAATAAATATTTAATGTGAATAGGAGTGACGTAAAACGATCCAAACACGCACAGATAAGTTCAAGACGGAACACAAACACGAGGAATCGTGAGAGCGGACTTAACTTCTGTGCGTGAATACAAAAGATCAATTTTAATCTGATTCAGGTTTTAAAGTGAGCGGTGATTATTCTCAAATTTTACTCTCGTAAGTGTTCTTTATGTCATATCCTGACATAAGATATTGGTCCTCACAAAACACGTAAATTCATCGCATAAATGTTTTAAATGAATACCAGAAGACCAATATCGTATCTATAACTTTGCATGTGGAAGGACCCTCAATCGAATTCGATCAAGAATAATATTTCGGCGAGAATTCGTAAACACAGGCTGAGGCGTCTTAATGCCAAGTGGAAACTCTTGAACTTGCTTACGGGATGGAACAGTTTAAAATGAAAGGCCTAAGAGGTACGTTAATCGCACATTTCACCAGCATATCTCTCCTCAACCGAAGCAAGGATGCTTCCAAGGGTATTTTATCGCTAACGTATCACTTACAGTAAGGAACGCCTTAATGAGAACTTGTTGTTACCGCAAAAGGCGACCCAAGTGTGGTTGTGTGTGTGTGTGTTAATCACACAACCTCTAATTAACTTTTCCAGTTGTTGGCACAAAAGAGCTTTAGAACATCGAAAGACCGACAGGAAACTGAAATTCAACCAGTAATTAATAGAAGGATATCTCTTCTCCACCCATAAATAATTGCTTTTGTACATCTTACCATCTTATTTCAGGAAACATATACTTTTAAAGTTCTGAGATTTGCCAAAAACATACAAAAATAAAAAATTTGGCCTAATTCAATCTCAGTTCCACGACCGTTTCACCCGCCTGTGGTTTGTTGACAATTTTTTTCCTTACCAAAGGATTTGGATTTCATCTGTGACTCATTGCTCAACAGTCGTAGGACAAAATGGAATCTACTTGTAACAATTTTAAAATGTAAACATTTTGTCTTAATATCTCAATCTAAAACAATTATGATTCGATCAGTCTGAATAGTTTTGGGGACATTTTATTTTAAGTGAATGCCTAATACCGTTAAAAAAAGTGGAAACAAATTTATTTAAAGTAAAAAGTTGCAAGATATTTGTGAAAAAATATCGTGGCTGGTATGACGCGGCGTTTCGTCTCGGCCGAGAGACTCATCAGATACGTTTCGTAAATTACAAGCGAACTTTTCGAGCATCGTGCAAAAAATTTTTTCATTAGTATTTGACAATTTTTCGTCGTATATGTCATAACCCGTCAATGTTCAGTTGGGAATCATTCTGCGATAGAGGGCCAGACTGCTAACATCTTGACTTTGCGAAGGATAATTCCAAGATTCTTGTGGAATGAGTGATTCATCGGTTGGTATTCCATTCGTTAAGAATTTAAGGCTCAGATTTAAATATACCAGCGAATATCACAGCCAAATGCTATTTAATCCTTTGATTTTAAAGCTGACAAGTCCTACTTTTGGGAAGGAAAACAACATTTACAGTATCAAGATGAGTGCATGCGTCAACTATGCTATCACCAGGGCAACATAACATTTATTTGTCTAATAAGTTTAGCCAATAAAGACACATCAACTATCAGCTTCAAAGCAGATCAAGAAGAGATATATTTCTTTTTGTACTCTACTGCTGCTTTACTAATGGGTTATGACAATGTGCGATTAAGGTCTTACTTCTTCGCGCCTGATTATAAGATAACAACTTGATAATCGCAAATCTTCCCCCAAAAATCTTCATTGCACGATAATCATAAAGCCATTTCTACGAAGATTGCCAGACTTTTCTTAAGCTTTGTTGGCAGCAAATCGTGATTCATCCCAAACGGAAAAGGTAATCTTAATCCTTACATGGTGAGCAGTGGAGTTAATTGTGATCGGTAAAACCTTTTTATACCCATTTTCCGCCCCAACCTTTCAAAGTAGTAACAAACCGTTTTAATGAAACATAAGTTCAGCCCCCTAGTGAGCTCCAAAATATAAATTAATTCCTTAATGACCTGAAGAAAGTTCACAATAGACAGAGGTTGTTTTACATGTGCATTCGTTACATAATCATATTATTTCTTCTTCATGCTAAATATTAGACATGACATAATTTAATTCCCCTCTCGCTTCCTGCGAACCGGTATTTTACATAAAAAGGACCAATCACATGAAAATGCATTTTACATGACAGATAACCCGTAAGAGAGAGCGCTATATTTGACCGGATATGTACGTTATACGCAGTCCAATTTAGTTATTCACAAGCTCCAAGGGTCTTAAGATGCGAACCATTATGTTTAGGAGGCACTGGCTAATTGAAATACCAGTCGAATGCCAAGGGCGATTCGAGCTTCGACGAAGAATTTTCCTTGCGTGAGGAAATTTTCGATCTAAAACTGAATTTTGCAAGTTTGAAGCCCAACTCGGTAAGAAAATTTTGAAGCAGTTAATTTGCTATTTAAAGGTTGATTTTTAATTATTTGTGTCTTGCCTGAAGTTTCTATTTCGTCCTGCGCATACGTTTAATATTTCAATCTGACCAAAATCAGTTAGTTCTCTTTTAAGAAAAACTCTGACTAACAGCAAAACTAACTGATGAGGTGAGTACTCCAGCCTCTTTTTCATTAAACATTTTCAGCACTCTCGGTGTTATTTTTTTAACATTTCGTATCCCGTTCAAAAATTAGTTTCCCTTGGGAATAAACGCCTCCGAGAATTCCTGATATTCTCTACCTAAGATTGATGAAGGCAATTAATTTTTAGAGGTATCTATTTTTCGCGGGGCGACAATTTTGCCACCTACCTACAAATTATGTAGCGTCTGCAAAACATTAATTTGAATTTACTCTCTGATCAAAATGTTTTTTGTATTTTGCATTTAACTCAGCTAAAATTTAAGATGCAAACACCTTCAAAAGCAACGGGAATAGAGACTGGATGTCAATAAGCAAAAACGACCGGGACGGAACCCTTAGATTTTGCCGATCAAGCTTCAGTAGATATTTCTTCTTTCTAGAAAGGCTGGTTCATCAGTACTCAGCTGTATTCGTTCCCTAGCACCTGGTGTTTTGGGAGAAAAGTAAAGGCCATTCTGTTTACTTATTACACCACAATAAGTTGTGGTGACGGCGCGCTGAATTGTTAGTCATGCACTCTAAAATCGATGTGTAAAGTGAAAAAAAATTAAGTTGACCCGCAAAGTTTCATTTTCGAAGCTTCATGCAGAAAAAAAGGAAACAGCACTAATTTGAGTTGCTTGAGCTTGTTTAAATAACTGACTTGAAGCTTGCAATGTCTATTTTTGAATATTTAATCTTTACTGTCAACTTTAATTAATTTCAAAATTCGGTTATTTATTCTTCTCTTCCTACTTCTGTGAAAGATTAGTTGCTTTAGTTTTCATCCATTTAACTAGTCCCTCCGGAACGAATTACTTAAAAAAACACTCTTGAAAATGCACCGAAATATGAGAAATAGCTGTGAGCTGGAGTTTTATACCTTTCGATTAACACGTAAAGTTCTATTACGACTTTAATAGGTAGAAAAAAAGTCTGTGCTCTAAAAAACGTTTCATTTTTTCTCCTTAACGAGCATCTACCTACCATGGTGAGTTAATACATTTTCTTTGACTTCATCTCCACAGCGGCGCATATAATATTCGTTGATAAATGTTATTTCCATAAGTTCATTTTTGGGGAGGTTAACATCACGAAATATCGTAAAAATACGTAAAAAAAGCAAGTTAACTTCTCCGTTTTCTTTTTCATTTCAACGAAATCAGGCTTCGAAATGTAAGCCATTGCAACGACTTGAGCGCCATTTTTCTCGTTAACTACATGTACTAAACAAATACTACTTAAAACCATTCATATCAGTGACATTAAACAAGCATTCTATTAAACTAGTCCTTCTAAGGATAACACCTCCTTCACGCAGGCAAATGTACACCAATGTTACCACAAATACTACGTTGAATTCCTTTTAAAAGCGACTGAGTCCCTGACTTTCGGGAAGGATTTGCCTCATTTTGGAATATTCTAGTCTTTTTCTGGTAGAATAAATAATCCTTGGTAAACAATGAGAGGAATTAATTATCAAATACTTTGTTGGTTTTTCCAAATATTGAATAATTTTTTCCGGCTGACGAGGAAGTGCAATAACTTCAACATGAATCATTAGAATATCACCCATTTATTATGATCAAATGTTTTTTTATAGGGAAGAAATGATGTGATTCCTTCTCTCTAATAGGAAAGCACTTTCCGAAAAAGCTCTAGGAAAAAAAATTTTTCAACAGTGCAGCATTTTTTGTCGACAGGTTGAAAAAGAAACCAAGTTTTTAAATGTTCTTCTTCGTTTAGTGGTTTTTTAATAAAATTGCTGAAAGGTCTGTGTGATAAACATTTGTTGTCCCCTACAATCAGAGGATATAATCTTAATCCACAACTTCATAGCGGGGCCGGTGGCTTTGTGTGTGCTAATTACACCTGCGGTTCCTCTATTTATGGCTTTGCGCACAAAAAAACCTTCAGCAACACTGTTAACTGTTTTATACACCTACATTACAGAGATAAGCATGCTTTTGCCGTGATGCGATAGCTATTGGAGGACAAAATTTAACTAAGCAGACTCCACAACTCAAAGAGGTCGAAAGTGCAACTCAGACGGTTTCATGTAAATGCAACATTTTAACTTTTGAAATTTTCGAATTTGGATTAGCTGTGGCGCGTGGAAAAGGAAAAAGTAGACCTTTTTAGTCCTCATTAGAAAAAAACTTCCTACAGACTAAAACTGCTTTGTAAGTCTGTTTCTTAACATTTCTGCACCACATTTAGGTCGTAACATATATTCGAGGCTAAAAATTATGAAATACGACAGGTGTTCGGATGAAAAGACACTGAATTAATATTCGTGTGAGATCGTGGATATCAACTGTTTGAGGATTTTTGAACTCTTCAGGCAAAATTTGATTAATTTTTATTCGGAAGTTTTCCAAACCGGACCGGCTTTTCCCAATCAAAACTATTTTTTAAATTCATCAGTGAAAATAGCGAAAATTTCATATGAAAGCGTAAGCGCTTTGTTCCTGTTTCCGCAGGCGATCCTGTGTTGTTTTTATTTGTTCCTCAGAGAGATAGACCGTCGCCAGCTTAGCAACATTGGAAATGTCAGACACAAGGAAGAAGGTGCCTACAGCGCGTTTGATCTGTAGATAAACTGATAAAGACCAAAGCGAGGTAAAATCGGATTGCGACAAAGAAAGCCGTTGCTAAAAAACTAAGTGATCGGAAGAGTAAAATTGGCCAATTTAACTCTCTAAAGACTAGACAAACCAAAAGACAATTTTATTCAAAATAATTAGGCTCACTAAAACAAGAGAGCTGAGGCATGCAGTCAGCAAACAGATTGAGAAATTTTGGAGGCAATTAAGTGTTAACTGGCTTTTATCTTTTTTTCGGAAAGCTTAGATGAAAGACGTCAAATAATTGAGGAAGCTAAGAAATTCTATTCTTTTGTTACCTAATGTCCACCTATGCTAGAAGAAAAGCCTCTGAAATGAAGATTACAAGCTTAAGGGCTGAAGGGTTTGCAACTGCCTCAAAATAATTTTCTTTAAAGATTGTGCTCACAAGGAGTTACAATTTAAGAAAATTGCTATTTATGAAACAGAATTGCCAGGCCTGAGGAAGTCCTCAGTAACGAAGTCTTCCATCGCGGACAAATCATTCTCCCTTACTTGCGTAATTTTCTAGATATCGTATGGGACTTCTGGAGAAATTATTTTCTTGGAAATTTGGTCATATTTATGTTTGTAGGCGCCCTTGATAAAAAATCAAACCGCCGCAGAATTGCACGGAATCTTCAATGGAAACTAAAATACGGCACAAAGAATGCGTTTTGTCATGCAAAAGTGTCCATTATTTTGGCACAATTAATTCATTATTCTTTGCGACACCGAAACAGACATTCATCATTGTTAAGAAATTTTCACGAACCAGTTATCATCTAACAAACAATTTCATTTACCAAAAGCCAAACTACCACTTTTTGGCTGATGAAGAAGCATCTATTTGTCTGTATCAAATCCAGAAAATTTCTCTCCCACAAGGTCAGCTCTTTCTGTCGACTCTCGTTCCTAAGTACCCGAGGAAGAATGCGTATGTAAATGTTCAATTAGTAACCTAAGGTTTGGACTTTGTAAAACTACCCTCTGTGCTTTAATTAACCTGGTGCACACTTTGCCGGCAACGTTCTTTCGTGAGGCGAAAAGTCTGGAAAATATAATTTAAATTGCCTGCTTAGTTGTCGGTTTAAAAACGAAGGGCATAGGAATTATTTCACTGAGTGTTAAAAAACCGCTAGCTCTTCCGGCCATAATTTCAAAGGAGATGATAAATTCTCCTTTGACAGTTTCAAAAAGGTGAGATTCTGTTTGTTATCTCGTATTGTTTTATCCATTCTTTATTTCCATGGTTCGGGTTATTGTTCAGATCTGCTCTGTAGCGGGTCATTTATAATTCAGTGACAGCGAAGTGTATGTGAGACTCTGTTTCCGTTTTCTCTTACCAGGTCTCTAATAAGTTTCTAAAGAAAGGAAGGATTCAATAATATTAACAGACACTGACTGATGATGGAAAGCTAGGACAAGTTATCACCATGGCTGTGGGTTTAGTTGTGGTGATAGTGTTTATGATCGTGTCTACTGTCATTGGGAACACTGCAATCTGCTACATTATCTATAGAGTGAGGCGTCTTCACTCTCCTTCCTGTATTTTCCTTGTGAATTTGGCCATCAATGACATTCTGGTGGCGTTGTTTCTACTACCATTCAGCATCGCAACCACGGCAAGTAATTACGTTGTCGTGAGTAAAACTGGCTGCGACATCATTGGATTCTTCCAACATGCTACGAGCGCAGTCTCAGTTTTGACGCTTTTATCAGTTAGCATGGACAGGTATCTAGCCATACTAACTCCTCTGAAATACAAAGGCTGGGTAACCCGTAACAGGACCGTTTTATGCATATTCTTCATCTGGTTTTATGCGTTGTTATCAGCGTGTTATCCTCTTCTGGGATGGAGTCGTTATTATGCTTTCCCTGGACAGTGGCTTTGCGAATCCAATTACCACATATCCGTTAGTTTTACATACTTCAAAATGACTACAATCTACTTTATGCCGCTGGTTTCTATTATTTTTATTTACATCAGTATACTGCGAGTAGCTTTACGTCATTCGAAGCAAATCGCCCGCGAAGTAAAGGCATTGCGTCAAAGGGAAATGGCTGCAGTACTTGAGCCCGAACTTGGTGCACAAGTGTCAGCGGCGGTCATATCGGGACAATATTGCATGCGCAAGCCGCATTCTGCCCTCAGAGCAGATATCAAGACAGCTTTGACATTGGCCTCGATCGTCGGAGTGTTATTTATCGCCTGGACACCATATATAGTGGTAAACCTGTGGTCCTCACACACAAGGAATTATGGGACGGAATTACTACAGTCTATTGTCTCTGGACTTTATTACTCCACGGGAGTTATAAATCCTTATTTATACGGATACTTGAACAGGATTATAAAAAGAGAATTTAAAACTATTTGGACAAATACGCGCAGGTCTTTTTCTCAGATCAGAGCGAACAAAATCCAACAAGCGGAAATATCATCACGGAAGTCGTCCTAATCTGAGGATATCTCTATTCTGTTTGGAAAAATTCTAAATCAGCATTAACGATTGTTTTATGCGGGGTGCACGTCCATCGATACAAGAATCTCCTACGAAGTTTGGAGAGCACTCAAGAAGCTAGCGTTTTTTTCGGCTTCGCCTCAAGAAATTCATAATGAACTCTCTTGCTCTCCAAACTCCCCGAGTATTTCATATATCGATGAACGGAAGCTGAAGTGTGAAATACTTATTTTGTAACATTTTCAACGCGGTAATTTAAATGCTTTAGCCAAAGAAATTCCCTCCATGCATTTCGCTTCAATTTGGACGCACGCTTTATCACAGGGCACCAAAGAAATGTGAAGCACGCCATTCAGATGAATGAAGCAGACTTTTCAAAAAGACCACCAAAGTTTTCGCTGGACAAGCTTTCCCTCGACAGGTGTCCTTGTTCAAAGTCCTTTCGTCCAGTCTTTGGATGGGAGGATTTTCCAAAGGAGTACTTTTCATATCATAAATTTAAATTAGTTGCCAGGGAAACCTCGTCGACTTGAGAGGTATAAAAGCAATTTAGGACACTACTTACAAGATCATGTATTAGACCTAAATTATCGGTTAAAAATGTGAGAACAAAGTTTCCTGTCTATAATCTATACTCAGTGCTCTGATAATTGTATAGTAACTCCCCAACTAAGTATGCTCATAAGACCTTTATAGATTGTTTTCCCCTTTGGGAGTCCTCAGTCGCCCATAAATGTAATTTTTTTTTTTAATGAAAAGACTACATTTTAACCGGTTTCTTAATATCATTCGTTTTAGCTAGTTATGCGAAGTAGAACTGTGTTCTCTTCTCTCCCAAATTTTATTTAAATCTTTCTCCTACCCCAGCCCCCTCTCTCCTACACATACTAAATATTTCTTATGCGAGGCTAACTCAAGCAAGTTTTTTCTCCATTTTGCTCACTTTTTTCCATTTTTTTAAATTCAGTTTGCTTGGTCTGAACCGCTTTAATTCTAATTTTGGAGTCTTTATTTGATTTTTATTTGTCATTAAAACTTAAGTGTTCGACTCTTAAGTTGTACGAACCTAACGCATTCAATTAAAAAAAAAAGATTGAAGAAACAAAAGCATTCTTGGCGTATTTTTTTTTTTTGAAATGGGCGTTCAGATTTATCATACAGATGCCCTATCTTCACACAAAGGGTTGATCCTACCTTCCTAGTTTAGGACTCCTTTTTCGTTTTTAGGAAAATTCAAAACGACCGGGGATTTCCCTTTTCCCAAACGTCTAATCTTTAGTCGATGTGTAATGGTAATTGAACTGAGTGGGCGGGAGGAGGGGGGGGGGGGGTGGGTCAAGTTAGTCGGAAATCATACACATGATCTGAAATCACAAGTATGATTTTGGACCAAAATTGCTCGAAAATGTTGTGGGTACGAAAGCCAAATTTGCCACATAAAAGCTTCTTGGGCTTCTATTTTCCTGAAATTTGATTGGTTACTTTAAATAAGTCTTGGAATCATATTGGTTGAATTTTTGTAATGTTGCTTTCTCATGGGCTAGGAAAAAGAAGCGATTTGGAGAAAAGAGAGTGCAATTCGTAAATAAATCGCACAGCTGAGAGCCAATCAGATTACAATTATTTCCAGTGAATTAAAAATGAATGTTATAGATCAGAAAAGCACGAGGCGGTTGACCGTTGTACGCACACACTTCGCACGCACGTGTGAAAACCACCATGGCAACAGGAGAAGTATCTGTTTACCGGGAAGAAATTAGTAAGACTTGTTTGCTATTTTGCCGAAAAAAAATCCTTTTGGAAAACTGGTACCAAATAGTTTTGAGAAATGAAACAAGGTTAGTTTTCAACAGGGTAATTTATCCGGGAAAGTTACCCTTATTTACGATAATCCACGGAATTTGAATTCTCATAGCTTCATAGATGAGAGAGAAGTATATGTCAGAATAACAACAGGCTCTTTCTACTATTTCACAACAATGAAAAAAATCTTACCTTTTCAGCTTGAACAAAAAGGGAAGTGAAAGCGCTGCAGTCGCAGCCTTACTCTTCATGTTTTGAGGAAACTTTCGCTCTTCACCCTAAGCCCACTGTTTGTTTCATTCTGCAAAACTGTTGAAGTGAAAGTTGACGTCACACTCACAGTTCATAACGTACTGTGCGCGTGTTAGTCGGATCCAGTCCACTCTTTTGAAAACGAACCTTGTCGTGTCCACCGACTATTGCGTACACTATCATGATTCTTGATTATATGTGGCTTTTGGCACTTCCTGCTATCTCGTCGACTGATTGATTAGCTGAACTGCTAAACAAAAAGACATCCAATGCATTCCATTTGCCTCTTTTAGATTCTTAACCCTAGCCGATCGTTTTAAGTCACTTCTTCCCTAACCATCATCCAACATAAATTTGTAGACTAACTTCTGTCTAGTATAAGAAAAATTTATGATGCAGGAGTGGACATTTTTTAATGCAAGATTCGTATTTGACTCAGGCAGCATCGTGGTTTTTTATTATATGGAATTTCTATCAGCAATGCCTCGTGTGCTATTGTGTCTTCCTGTTCACCATACAAAGACAAATCTTGTGAGACGCGCGTGATTCAAGTTGAATCTAATCACTAGGGAATTACGCTTTAAAATCCGGATTTAGAAGGAACTTTCAATTCGATCGCCGCCTAAAAGAAGTGAATGTTCGGAAGAAAAACAACTTGAAACTTCCTTAACTGAACATTTTAAACATTTTGAATGGCATTTTTCGGGAACTTCCAAGAATTTACGCGAGACTGCGTTTATATGATCAGCGGGCATCTCCAAAAGAGTTCAAGCAGACGGCTGACTTTGTGGTGAGAAGAATAAAGAAACATTATAAGGAGTGAGATCGTTAATGTAGATGTTTGGAACGCTACTTTGGCCGTTCATCCTCTATCTGGTCGCCAGCTCTTCCATTCTGGATCATATTTTCCTGTGGCTGTGTCGTTTGATGCCGGGAGGGAGAAAATTTGTCACCGTCAAGGCGAGTTGCCCGTCCAGTATACGAAGTCTTCAAAACGCTGTACGAGGTTATCGGTAAGTTTTATCTTGTAGCCAGTCTTTGTTCTTTTCTTCGATAATATTGTTTACAATTTGTAAAGTCATTCGTTTCTATTTTAGAGTGTAACGTCTGCAGAAATCGAAGGCCTGATTGCCCGTGCGAAGAAGAATTCTTGATGAAACCTAACTACATGTGTCCAGTGGCACGCGCGACTGCATAATGAACGCTAAATTTCGCTTTCGATTCATTTGTTCTCCACAGAAACGGATCGCCCCCATCTACCAGTGGAATACATTCGATCTCTTCGTTGTTGACGATCCCTCCATTGTACCACTATCCTCATCCTAACTTGCCTGCGTTTACCTCAATGGGTTTCGAAATTTTATTTTTTTGCTATCTTGTCAGCGCGCTTGTTCTTCAGCATGTCAACATCTACAAAACGGTAGGTGCACTTAATGTTGAGTAACTCTAATTCCGTTCTTAGTATGAATGATGGTACAATATATCGACTTCTCTCGACCATTAAAAAATCAATTGATTGTCAAAAATTAGCGTTGTTCAAATAATTATTCCATTCCCGTGTATAGTTTACAAACTGGTTATCTCCCTACTTCTGTACCAGGTGTTCCAATTCATTGATTATTAAGCAGTAGCTAAAAATTAACCTTTAAAAATAGCGCTCGCTCGATTCTTGTCAGAAATAGCCAGTTGGGGTGACGCTCGAGTATTTTGTACATCGGTAGATTTGAAAATACGAAAATGATTATTGTTGTGCGGTATACCATTATTATTAATTCGCCTATCCCCCCGTGGGTAGTTGACGGAAATGAATTGTGATGCTAATTTTGGAGTAGGTATGGAGACAACACGCCATTGTTCTTTTCCTTTGAACCTGTCAAATATAATATATGTGAGCTTCTTTTTCAAAGATGAATGATTTGGTCTACCATTTTACTTATAAAACGCATGAGTAGTATATTGTTGTTCAGGAAATGACTTAACATTCAAAGGGTCAGATGCCTTGAGTTCTGATCTCCACCAGGTTAGCTGTTTTGATGTATGTAGCTTCAAGGATGTGAAGATTTATGGAGCAGATGTTTCTTTCTTTTAGTTTTAAAGTTATGTAGTTCCAAAATTATAATCAGCTGGTTCCCAGTGTGACGAAAATTGATTGTTGGGGATGAGAATTTTAATGTTAGTTACCAGTAGGTGACTTACTGAAGTCTTGTTAGTGTTCTTGAATTTATGATGAAAATGGACTCAAAAAATGAGTTAGCCAGTGTTTCAACTTTTCTGCTTTTATGGTGACTGGTGATTTTTCATGGGTAGGAAATTGTTTTATTTAAGGATAGGTCTTAAATCTTTTCACTCCCAAGATGGCATTAGTAATTCTTGTTACTCTCTGCCATATAATTATTTTGTTGTAAATCTGGAGAACTTGGTATTGGATCAACTAATAATCCCCCAAGTAATATTTTTCTCTGATCTCATAACTTTTCTGGTTGATGTTGTATTGACATTGTAAGGACAACTTTTGTCTTTGTTACTTGTGGGAGTAGAATGGTCAAAGCTTCATGTTTTGGTATTTTTGTGAGGTGGAAATTCTACAAAGTGGTGTAAAACTTGTTCCATATTATGGTTTGAATAAAAATGTTTCATGCTCACCTCAGGGAGTGTAAAACATAAATTTAAGACACATTAATCAAAGTGGGTTTGTCAAAGTGCATGAATTTAATGTTTTTTTTACAATAGGAAAAACTTAAAAAGTGACTGAAACCTTTTCTTTCAATATTGATTTCAGGCCTTTTTAGCGGGCTTCTCCAGAGGTGCAGAGGTGTTGCTAGTCCTCTCTCCTTTCAAAATTTTACACATTGACTACGTTTAGAAATAATGTTACCGTGTTCACCCAGAACACTTTAACATCAGGATGGATATTCTCTTAACTGTTCTCTAAACAATTCCAAAAGCACTGACCATGAGAAATTATCTCACAGTCATGATCTTCTTTAGTTTGGGATCATTTTCTTTATTCGCGTGACCTATATGTTTGATTCAGGAGTGATATTGTAAGGAGAATTTAGATGCCTGATGCTCTAAAGGATCATAGGGTTAATGAAAAAGTCAACTTTGTCATCTGGTCGTGCTGGTGAGAGTAGTCTAGGGAAGAATTCTTGTTGATGGCAATGACTGATATTTCAGCAACCTGAGCTGAAGTCTTCATTAGAATCAGGGAAGGAGTTGTTTGTTAGTTCACTGTTACAAGTCTGGGTTATGTGAACTGATTGTTCAGATTTGCGGTGATTTTTTTTGCCATAGGAGTCAAGTAGCTAGTTTTTGTCTCGTTGGGAAAGTTAGGTCATTCTGTTCAGTTTATTTGCTATTTTAATGCCATTTGTAACTTGTTTGTACAATGCTGCTAACTGTAGACATCTGTCATGAGGAGTCTGTTTTAAGCTAGTTATCAGCTTTCAAAAATCAGTCTTTAAAAATAGATGAAACAGTCACTAACCAATGTCAAATGTACAGATATTGCTCTTGGGTGTAAGCATGTTTTCAATACAGTGAATACAAAGCTAGGAAGCACTGCAGTCCCTGAACAGGGCTTAAACTTGGACAACTGTAACTATAATTTTCCAGCTGTTACTACAGTGCATTATATGTATCTGTGTCCCACATTTGTTATAAATAGGGTTAAACTTCATATTTCTACAATTTTCATCACTTTTGTGATGAGTTGTGAAGTCATTTGTTGCAGTGTTTATTTTAGTTTGACTAAGAAATTATTTTTTTTCATGGCAGAATATTCACATGGTTGATATCCACCTTATGTGGTTCATTGCCATTTTCCTGAGTCGAAGAGTGGCGTGGAATGTAATTGGACAGGTAATTGTAGATGAATTGCATAATCATGATGCATATTTGTCTAAACATCAACCCTTTATACCCCAACACCAGTAGACATACTCTCTATTCTGTTCTCTATACATTTGTTAAGGTAATGACAAGGAGAGTTTGTCTAATGATCAGGAGCTTTTTTAGTTGGTGATAGTTGCCTTTATTCTCATGACAGTTATGTGTGGTTCAGCGTTGATGTTGTAAGGAGAAATTAGATGCTAGTCACTCTTGGGGGTTGAAGGGTCAACCAGTGTTTCTGATGAGTGAGGTTGACTAGTAGCCTGCTGGGCTTTAAATCAACAATTTTTGACCTAAATTTATTGCTGAAAACTTTTCCTCCTTTTTTTTTCCTGGTGTGACTGTAATGTTTGATTCAGGGGTGATATTGTTAGGGGAAATTAGTTGGAAGTCACTCTTAGGGATCAAGGGATTGGGAGGCTTTGGACCAAAAAAAAAAAACTTCCCACTGATGTTTTGTTACTTTTGCATAAGCTCCATGTTACGTCCAAGTCTTTCTCAACTATGTCTTTTGCCTGTGCACTGATATAGCACAACAATCTTCTTAGGAACTAGTAATTCTTTTCAAACTCTGCAGTAGGTTTCCTTCCTCTGTGGGTGAACAGGAGAAGGCAGGAATATTCCTATTAACCCATTACACCCTAACATCAGTATTCATATTCTCCATACTGTTCTCTGTACATTTACTAATGTGCTGACAAGGAGAATTTGTCTAATGATCAGGAGCTTTTTTAGTTGGTGATAGTTGCCTTTATTCTCCTGACATTTATGTGTGATTCAGTGTTGATATTGTAAGGAGAAATTAGATGCTTGTCACTCTCAGGGGTTAAAGGTCAACCAAAGTTTCTTATGAGCGAGTTTGACTAGTAGCCTGTTGGGCTTTAAATCAACCATTTTTGACCTGAATTTATTGCTGAAAACTTTTCCCTTCAAATTTTAACCTCCAATTGAGCTGAAGCAAAATAATACTCTTCCCCTCTCTAACCTTTTACACCTTAATGTCGGTATGCATACTCTCCATACTGTTCTCTGTATATTTCCTTTGTCGTTGACAAGGAGAATTTGTTTAACCATCAAGAATATCAATGGTTGGGGGTTGTGTCCATATTTATATTCATATTCTTGTGACTTAAATGTTTGGTTCTGTGATGGTACTGTTAGGAGGGATTAGATGCTAGTCACTCTTAGTGGTAAATACCTTGACCCCCTAAGAGTGACGAGCATCATTGGATTGATGTGAACCCCTTCCTTCAAATCAGTGTGTGTTTTAATACCCATAAAACTTTAGTCTTGGAACCCCCATTGGAAAATCCATTCTATATCCCTGATTTTTGTTTATTTATTTTGTACTTTTACAGACACTAGCCTCGGAAGTACTATACACTGTCAAGTATTGTGTTAACCTCTTCCTGAAGGGCGTGGCTCTTCTATCACTTGTGTCAAGCTTTGTATGGTTGTCATGGAGAATTATTCAGCAAAACAGTATACAAAATTGCCTTTTTCTCTGCTACCCGTGAGTATTATAACTATATCATGTTCATGTCTTTGTTTTGGATGAAATTTATGTAGTGATAAGCATATCTTTGAGTAATTTTCCTTTCTACAAGTGATTAAGAGAACTTCCTTGAATATCTCTCTGATTAAGGGTTGTTTTTGTATGAAATGACTATTGTCTTCTTGGTAATGAAGATTGAAATTGTGCACAATGTGGAAGCTTTCTGTGCGTTTTTTGTTTTTGTGTTAGAGCTGTTTCCTTTATGCAAACATAACTTTCCATCAATTATTTTCATTGGATGAACCAAACTATTTTCTCCGGAAAAGTCATTAAGTGTTTAATGATAGAGATTTTCTTGTTCTCCAGGTCAGTGATGTACATAATTACGTTTGGCTTCACCCTGGATCCCCAGGGAAATAAAGTAATGCTTAAACTGAGTCCACACCAAGAGCTAGGCCCATTATCACAGCTACAGCTACTACAGAGCAGCCTACTGAACGCTAAAGGTGTAATGGTGAACGGAAATTCTAAACAGGAACTACCAGCTCCTCAACCATGTTCACTGCCGCCGGATGCAGTGCGATACGAAACAGAATGCCTGAGAACCGATTTTAATCTTCGGATCAAACAGGTTCTCTTTCAGTCACTCATATGCGCTTACTATGTTGGGTTTATTCCGATGAAGTTCTCAGAGGTGAGGATTATAACTTGACTCCGTGATGGTCAGTGACGAGTTGAATATAGTTATGTGTTTTATCTAATTATTCTGCAAACCTCTTCAAGGTTGTTTGAAGGGTAAATAACGCTATCCGATGGATAAATCTCTGTCCGGTGGATAGCGTTGTACGTTTTGTTTACACTTATTCCGTTAGCAATTTATCTGTTGGATCGAGTTATCGGCCCTTAGAAAAACTGGCTACCGGTATATGATTTCTGTCCTTTGCAAATCCTTCATTTGTCCGAAAGAGTAGGTACTTGTTGAAGTTTGAAATATGCTTTGGAATTGACAACGGCGTCATTTTAGTAGTATGCAGAACGTTTGTCACAGGTATACCTTGAATATGGCCTGCTTATCTGCGAGGTCTGTGCATCTCAGTACTGGAGGATGGAACGGGAAATCCAGAGGTCTGCGGCTTGATTGCTTCTACGGGGACTCAGATTGTTTTCTTTACGTTCAAGAAAAAGGGAAAAAAACTATCCATTTGACGACTGCCTTCTAAAATTTGCCATCTTTCTTGATATATTTATATAAGTTCTTGATCTTTTCACAGCAACATTATGTGTATTACGACATGTGGTGGGCTTGTCAGCACACGCTTTTCGTTTGGCTGAGCTGTTTGCTAATGTTAATGATGTACATGTTACCGCTGAATTATTGTGACGCTTTACATAAGTGTGCACTGCATCTTGGCGGATGGGAGAGATATCCCTGCGGTCACCGCGACACTCCACATGTGTAAGTTGTATATTTATATTAAGATGTGTTGGTCATTTTAATCCGATGACCTCCGCAGCAGCTCTTTTAAAAGTGTGGTTTGTAACCTGATGGACTTTCGGTAAGTTCAAATCAGAACGAGTAAATAAGAAAATCAGCAAGAAGCTAATTTTAAGCTTTATGTACTTCTTTCCGTTAGTCCACGACTTTATTAATTAACATATTAATCGCTGACATGATAATCGGTATCTTTTGTCACTACCCCTAGATGGTCAGCATTAACGGTATGGCCTCAGGGGGTCCTGGTGCGGCATGGTAAACTTCTATACAGAGCGCTCGGTATTCACAATGTTGCAATCCCAGGGGACGCGCATCATGGAAGATTTTTCGTAAGTATTTTAACACTAAGAATTATTCAGCAAGTTGCTTGCTTGCTTGCCTGGCTTTATTTCATTCTGCCTTTGGATTTTCTTTTGAAATGGGCAATTCTATGTTAAGACTGTTCCCATCCGTAGAACTGTAGATCAGCGTCATTTAGCGGTGCTGGTTGATACGTTCACATTATTGCTCTTTGTTTACGGAATGGATCCAAAAGCAGTTTCTCAGTAGGTTGAATTCCCTGACCCACCCCCTTAAAACAACTTGTTGCCGAAAAAAGGGTAACCGAAGACATTGCATCACCCACCACTTCCCCACCCACGCGGGAAGAAAAGAGCTGGGGGGGGGGGGCTCTCACCATTTCCCACCCCCACCCCCTCAGTCGACGTCAGGTCCTTCCCAACCCTTTCAACCGAAGCCTGTTTACTGGGTATTTCATGTGTACTTTTTGCTGACGGAAATAATAACTGTATGGCTTCTGGTGAAAATTTATTAGCGAGCTTATTTGCTATCGATACTGACGCGCAGTAACTTTGTTTTGTAGTTCATGTTCGAATCTCCCTTGCGACTCGTCAACTGGATGGCAGCAGTTCTGTTGTTACTTGTCTTATATCAGCTGTTTATGATAACAAGGTCCCACTCTTGGCACCAGCTTCTCTCGGTCACTGGGCTCCTGACGTTTAATTACCTGATTCTCTACAGGCTCTTCCGAGATCGCTGGGCACTTCAGGCTGTGGTACGAGAGAGAACAGGAACTTAAGTTCCTAACTATAGAGCCATTCTTTATTCAGTGCAAAGTGCGAAAATGTGATTAGGTACAACTTATTGGGCAAGGTGCAAAGGTACATACAGATTTTATACCACCAGTCGTTTAGGGGTCTTCATCTACGATCAATTTCAAACAGTTATTATTCAGATGATATGGGTTGGTTTGACTCGGAAAATTTACCGTGCATACAGTTCGGACTCTGTCCTTATTACTGCGAGGGTTATTTTTCTTGGTGATAAATTTCAAATTTTGGTCGCCATTTTGGTGAAGGGTCCCTTCTTTTTAAGAAAACATAGCATCTTGGCATAAGATATGTAGGGACGAGCGAAAACTGGGGCTAGCGACGATAAAGAATAAGTGGGACTAAGGAGAACGACCTTCTCGTCACTTCTTCCCAAGACCCCGCCGTTGGCTGGCCGGTTTCAGAATGGCAGCTCAGAATGAAAAGAGATACTTACTCTGCAACATACACATTAAGGCTTTTTGCGCTAATAGTATTGGTTTTGAAGTCGAACCAAACATGGGAGAGGACTCTTCATTGTTTCCAGTAGTTCCTTACAAGTAATCTTTAGATACCGATTCCAAAGTTATTTATTATTTATTTTTTTGCAATCAAGTAGGGTTAATGAAAGTTCTTGGCTAGAAAATAATTTTTATTATTTCTGGAGTTTGCATTTCTTGAGAACCTTCGTTTTCAAACAGCCCTCCGGAAGAGTTAGCTGACAAAAAAATGGTAGAGGGAATAGGAAAATATTCTTGTTTTGTGATCTTCGGTATTCGCGAGAGACAATCAACGTAGAGGTGTTTTGAAACCGCCTTATAGCGACCTGCTTGCCCAATGTGTTGTAACTGATCGCATTTCTGCACTTCCATTACGTCGAAGTAACTGTAGGACAAGGTATGTTTTAATGTGACTGATAATTTATAGAATAAAAATGCTTTAAAGGTGCTTGAAGTAGCTGTCGTTATGGGCGTTAAATTTATTGCGGGTTTTTTTTAACTTTAAAGAACGGTTTTAAGCTTCGAAGAACGGTCATAGCGTAAGATAGACAGAGAAAGAATATGCTTAACGTTTGGGGATAACTTCAACTACTTAGAACTACTTGCTTCCTTGTTTGAATAGAAACCAACATTCCAACTTGCAATTCGACCTGGAAACAGTGAAAGAAAAAGCTACCTCGGCACTCCTTTGTAGTTTATTCGTTTGTTTTTCAGAGATTAACTGAAGTCATCAAATCATTATTGCATCACTAGAATAACAAAACATAACACACTAGAATAACAATCTTCATTAGTATTCATCCCCACAAGTAAGTATCTCGTTTACTCGGCTTTCAATTCTCATTTCGTTTCTCACAAACACGATCTATGCTGAAAAACTGTCTTCCTGTAATGTCACAACACTCCTATCGACGACGGTTTTGTTATTATTGTTTACATCTTTCTTTTCGAGTTCGGCGCTCGATGTCTTCTCCACAGTAAAAGCCGAGACCTCGACCTCTTCAGTAGTGGAGACAAGTTGTTCGAAAGGAGTGAAAACATCCGACCAGTTTTGCCTAAGAACTGTAGTTTGTTCAATTTCGTTGCAGGTGATGTCTCTCGCACTCGAATCACTAATCCCTCCGTCAACCAGTTCCAAAGTTGATGCTAAGTCGTCTTCGCAGCGTACCTCCTGGCTTTCGCCCTTTATCTCGATCAATCGAACAACATCCACTGTTTCTTCGAAAACTTTGGTCAGCACTGTTCTTTTTAAATCGGCCTCTTGGGTTTCTGTCGTGTGGTCTGGGCTTTTGAAGTTCTCCTGGAATTCTTGTAGTAAAGTGACTCTGTCGGTAGCGTGTTGGAATTCAGTTTTGCCGTCCAATTTTTCCTCCTCCTCTGTCAGACTGGTTATGTTTTTACCCTGTCTAGCAGCCTTTACATCACGACTTGCTATTTTAGAGTCTCCGTCATTTGCAAGTGTGAAAACATCTCCGAAGTTGCAAATTGCCGCCAAGAGATTTTCATCACGGTACAAAAAATGGAATTCCATTTCTTCGTCGTAATCCTGGAAATCAAACACCAATTCTTTTAGATCATGAAGATGCCTTGACAAAGCGTTGTCCCATTCAGTCGAATCCTCGACTGTTCCAGTATTCTGGGCGCAGCGGAGCACATGCTCTAGAGCTCTGAAATTCTCCTTTACGATATCCTTTTCGGCTTGCAACGCGTGTAATTTTGCTTCGGTGATTTCGCAAACCTTCGACACCAACTTGTGTCGGTGATCTACAATGGCTTGCAAGAGTCTTTGCGCCGCAGTTTCAATATTAAGAGTGGTTCGGCTGCAGTGTTCGTTCACGTTTGTTACGACTGTGTCAATGTCGGTTAACGTTTCCTGAAGAGCGGAGAGAAGGTTCGCTGCTTCCTCCATGTGCATCTTTGCAGAACTTTTTAACACGAAGAGGCAAACAAATTTCATGAACGGCTGCAGTTATCTTGATTTGGGCAAACTTGAATTTAAAATTAGTTTTCCCCTATGGGAATTCCTTACTCTTTAAGCTTTTTATCAATAAAGGGCAAAATTACTGAGTGCTGATTGGTTGAGAGAGAGGGCATTTTTTCTTAATCGAGGGCATTTTTAGTAATCAAGAGAGGGCATGATTACCTGTTAATGATTGGCTAATCCGTTGCATTGCTAATCCGTTGCTTCCCAGATAAAAATAGACTGCGCGCGTGATTTTCCTTCGTATAAATTTTGCCCTTTATTGATAAACAAGTAATCCCATGAGACCTCGTACTATTAAGGATTAATTGCACTTGAGTTTTCAAAATTTTCCAAATTGCCCTCGTCGCTTCGCGACTCGGGCAATTTTGGAAAATTTTGAAAACTCTCGTGCAATTAATCCTTAATAGTACTTGGCCTCATGTGATTACCTATACTAATCATCATGATGATTTTATGCGAGTGAAGCGTTTAATCGTTAAGCTCCGCACCAGTCCCTCATCTGCTCAGTCAACTTTACAATTTTGTTAATCCGTCGCGTTTTTTAACTTGCACCTCAGTCTTCGAACCTGAAGCCCAAACGTTTGGAAAACATCATCCGAAACAAGGCTCTTATTGTTCACGTTTTACGTTCACGGAACAATTTCTCGATAGTCAACAAACTTCAACAGTCTACCATTAGAAAGATATTTGTAATAATCACCCGTTTTATTCTAGATTTATATTTCTACAGCAAGCTCTTCTACACACACCACACCACCCTTCCTACAATCTAGTCCACAACGGTTACTTGTCACCTAGTAACATTTCGCTGTACAATAATAAATAACTCACTTTGGAGTTTTTAGTCGCTATACAATTTGTACAATGCGTGAAATAATACGAAAAAGCCATCTCTGGTAGAAAGCGCTCATGATGAGAAAAGAAATACTTCTTGACTGATTACACCACACCTCCTTTGAAAGCCAAGGAGGACGAATGAAAAAGGATCTGTTGCTAACAGCACAGAATGAACAAAGGTAGCGTTTTTTTTCTTACATCCTTTATGTGTACAGACTTCTATCATAAATGGCGGGTCGAATTACTCTTCTTCTATATGCATGTAACTTAGCCTTTCTAGCCAAGAAAACATGTTTAAACAGATAGAATTTTCAGTCTTATGCTTCTTTGCATTCACTTAAAGGAATAACAAATCATGCCCACCACTATGAAGGGGGTCCTGAGAGAATGTAAGGTAACTAGGGCTGACGTGGAAGAGGGGAGAGAGGAGAGGGGGGGGGAGAGGAGGGGGGGGGAGAGAGTGGTAATTATTTAATAAAGGTTCTTCCACCCTGTTTCATTTCGCGCGATCTGTGGCCCCCTCCGTATTGGAATGTTATCTTCCTTCGCGACTTATCAAATGGGCCGTGATTCACGAGACTAACTAGGTTTCTCTGTATATCATCTCGTATGTAGGAAGTTTCTGGTTGAAGAATTCTGTTTAGTCCCTGTTCCTCTTATCCCTGAACTAGGAGCACTCTGAAAAAAATTGATTGACGATGATAAATAAAGGTAGAATAGAAATGTGTTTCACGATGACAGTCTATGGAAGGAAATATTCATGAAGTCCAGCTGACTAGTGATGTGCAACAATCTGGTAAAACGTTAGTGACATGCTCACATCCAAAGAAGGATCATAGAGCGAACTCGAGAAAAAAGCAGAAATCGAAACTACAAGAGAATCAGACCAAAGAAATCTGAGTCTTCAATAACTAGACAATCACTAGATCCGATTTCGCAGTCAGATGATTTATGAACTGAACCAAATGCAACTCACTGAGGAGCTGACTTATGTAACAGTAACTAACGCCAGTTTTCATGTATAATCAAAATTCTACTCGAAGTCTTCATTCCAATTCTATTAGTGCTCATGACCGACTCTATTTCTCAGTAAAGGACATAGCTCTTCTTGAAACTGCGCGATAAAGAAAGCCCCAAGATTTTGGCCGAAAAGAGCCAGCATTTTTTTTTTGCATGACCAGTTAATGAGATACCTCTTGTGGCCTTCGAAAACCACTGTCGTTCATCCTGGGTTTCTGAGTAATGGCTTTTGTGACTTCTTCTTGAGCTTTACATAAATCAAATAAATTAAAGGTCAAATTTGAATCACAACATTTTAAGGAGTAGGATGAGAACGCTAAATCACAGCCCTGATATTGTGACATTTTATTTCAATTTTTCAAGTTATTGATTTGCACCCGTTTAAATCTTCCTGATCTCAATTTAACCCTATTCCTTCTACGTTTTTTCCTTCTCCTCTGTAGTATTTTTTGTATTTTACGACCACCTACCATTCTTATACTTCATAAATTATATCTAACCATTTATATTTTGTTGTTTTTGTTGTTTACACGTTGATATGTTCTGGACTACTTCATGCAAGATGAGCATAGTTTTTTTTAGGGATAAACAACGCGAAATATCATGATATGCCTCCATTTTAACGGTCAAGGAAGAGGTCTTTAGTAGTGTTAACATCACTGGTAGAGTTGCTGGTACAGTCTAACAGAGGAAATAGGCGCTATGTGAAACCTTGACTAGAACGCAAAGATGTCATCAACCAAACATTCTAATCAAAGGTAGGTAATTTAGTATTATCAACTGAGTTGATAACGTAAATAAGCCACCGTAAAGAGTTTCAAAGCTGACGTTTCGAGTGTTAGCCCGTCGTCAGAGCATATGATGTTAGCCTTTCACCCTGATGAAGGGCTAACGCTCGAAACGTCAGCTTTGAAACTCTTTACCGTGACCAATTCACGTTATCAACTCAGTTGATAATACTAAATTACTCTGTGATACTCTCCCACCGACGCAGCACCACAGTTTCTCTAGAAACTTACCCCCTTTATTTCTAATCAAAGCGAAACGACTTGTAGCACACAGAAGTACATAAAGGCACGAAGTGAATAGTTCTGATACCTTTAAGCCTTTCATTTAATCGATCCAAAGACTGCAACAACCTTTGTTCCTCCAATGAAAGAGCACTAGGACCTACATAAAACACGAAGGAAAAAAGCGCAAAATTACAGCTATTGAATATCATAGAAATTTCAATTCTTCAGTTTTTAAAGAGCTTGACAGCTATTAACACCAATTAGCATTTTTTTTCAGTACAGAGCCATTTCGAGAGTTGGTCAGAGCCAAAGAAAAATCTTATCACGAAACATTCAAGCAGACGGACCAGGAACTGACCTGTTAAGCCGTTCATCATTGCTTGATACTGCTGATGTGGAGAAATATCGGCGAAGGCATTTTGTTGATGATTGTTAAACATTTCTTTCTCAGACGCCATCATAACAGCTTGCATCTCAGCCGGCGATAATGGTTGCGGACCAGGAACTACAAAGAAACACGCAATGAAACAAATCAGGTCAAGGTGTTTTGGAGCTGGAGTTCTCACCCTTCCGCAGTCCGAATAGCAGTGGCTCTCATGCACCCACTGACACTTGAGAGATTATCGAATTCCCTTTAGCCATACTACAAGCAAATGAAAGAGAGAAAGAGAGAGAGAAAGCAAAAGCATCCACTTGGAACTTTAATACCTATACCTCTACATGAGATTGAAGCTGTAGGACCCGCCTGGCTTGGCGACGGATTATACTCGTACGGTCTCGGCAATGGTGGTCGGCCATTTTGGCCATGAACGTGGATCTGTGGGCGTCTGCCTCTTGAAGCACGATGTTGCAACAGCGGTGACCTCTTCAACGATAGACTGTCAGAAGAGCTGTCCCTCCTAAGAACCTCATGAGAGCCGTAGCGCCGAAGACCTCCCAGTGTACTGCCCCCAGTCTGCGGAGGGACCCCGAGGTGTTGACCATTTGGCTGTCTGCTGCCTCCTTGATTATGCTGTGGGACAGCTGGTGGATTGTGGACTTGCCGCGTCGAGCTGGAGCGAGTACGGGAACGCCGTACGTCAACTTTGTTGACACACGAGTCTGAGCCGACGGACTTAGTATTCCCACCGTGGAGGTACGACCGAACATGGGCCCAGAGGTGATTGATTTCTTCATCCGTGGGTGTCTTATCCAGTGATACAGACCTCTTCATGCTCATGTCATCTCGTTCATAACGTGTGCTAGTTCTCGCCTGCAATGGACCTTCGCGTTCTTGGCTTGTTATAATTGTACTTGTTGGCTGACCGACTGTTGACACATGATATTCAAACCGTCTGTCTTCGTTAGTGAACTGATGATTCGTTACCGAGTCAGACGAAAACTTCCGTACCATTCCTTTCGTTGCCTCGCTGGATACTGTTTGGAAAGGCGCGGTCTTTTTCATATCTGCTTTACCTCTGTTGGGATACCCATCAAAACCTGCTGGGTGACTAGCATCATCAACAAGATCCAGCTTGACGCTTGCCCCAGCTGAAGGTCTTGCACCATTTCGTGATCCAGCGGATCCCACTCGAGGATGGTGAATTTTTCGACTGGTTGCATCCTGTGTGTTGGCGTGATGCTTAACTGCATTCATCAAATCCTCATGAGCCTCCATACCATAGTGCACAGACTCCTGCTGCACCTTCCTGCCACCACCAAACTCCACCCTCAGCGAATTAAGAATTCGTTGGTGCTGTTCTTGAGCAGCTGTAGTCCTCGTTCTGATATTCATCATCTCCATGTTACGTTTAATGGTCTCCATGATACCGTCCTGATCGGAAGTGTTGTGTTTATCGCTGTTATTTGGCTGTTTGAAATGAGCCTTCTCTTTTCCATTCTTACTCTCTGATCTTCTGGTTCCCAAGTTTTGCTGTTCAGTTGCCCTTTCTTCTGGGCTATTCCTGTGATTCGTACTTGCCTTCAAACTCCGTCCAGCTTGACTCCTATCTGAGACAACAGTGTGGTTATTGATTCCCTTCCGTGGACGAGTAGAAGCTTCCTTTCTGTGAAGACCACCTGGATGAAGTCTACTTCTGCCAGATTTCTTCGTGGAAGGAGGCCGAGGAATAAAAGATCTAGTAGATTTAACACCCGAAGAGTATGTTGATGCTGTGGATGAAGGTGACGATGAGAGCTTGTTGGGGGGCAATGACATTTTATCTGCTTCGTTGCTGTTTACAACCGACTGAGTGCTAGGAGGCCTTTTCGGGGTCTCAGAGGTTTGACTGCTAACTGCATGGCCCGTGTTTGCTGCGTGAGTAACTGTTGATGAAGGAACAACGGGTTCCGAAGCAGATCTCCTCCGATGGTCACTTGAGTTGAGAGCCTGTTGAACATTACCAAAGTTTGTTGTAGTTGTGTACGACGTTATTGGAGCAGGTGTATTTTCGATTCCATGCTGCTCGGGTTCTCCCATTAACGTAGAGCCTGCAGTGGTATAAAAAGGGTAAGGGAAACTGGGATGGAATGTTCCTTGGGCAGGAAATTGCACACCACTGGCAACCTGTGGGTTAAGACGGTGGTAGTAGGGATAAGTTGTTATAGAAGAAACTGCAGTGTTGTAGAATGGACTGTGATACTGATGTTCCGATGTGACAACTGGTGACGCGGTTACATGCACTGGCTCCGATTGAACAGGTAACTCCTCTGCCACACGATTCTCGTTGGACGGAAACTTTTCAGTATATTCTTCAGGGGGGGATTCAGGGGGGATTTCCGCTGTGCTTCCCACGAACCTTTGTAAAGAATCTTTCACCATCGATGTCGAGAAAGAAGAAGTCCAGTTTCCTGAACTGCTTACTGGGTATGTTTTGTCTTCTTCATCTTTCAGTCCAGGTACATTCTCTACTCGATCAGTTTCAACATCTAAGCTATCATTAACAACCTCCAGACTGTCGTTTAGCTCTGAATCACTCACAGCATCACCTAAATGACTGGGTTCCCCTAAGTCTTTTAAACTATTCACTTCGTGAATGGAAGAAACTTGAACCTGCATTTTCTCGGGTGTATTTGCTTGAGTTTCCACAGGCACTGGTTTAGGTCTTGGGTGGTCACAGTGAGTAACAGTTGCCACAGACGAGTCTCTACCAGAGGTAGCTACCCCAGAGGAATCCTTCCCGAAGGTTTTGATGAAAGTAGGAGCTGAACTAATGGGATTTTGTTCTGTTCGCTTTTCAGACACAGATGTTACATGCGTTCCTGACGGCTTGTGTCCCTTGTGGTTTATGCTCGAGTGTCCAGCTGATGATGAAGAATTTGATACCGACGTGTTGTAAAAATTGTTAGAATTTCTAGCATACAACATGGTGTATACTTTGGTACTTTGCTTCTCCTCTGTAACAAGCTGACCAGTAACACCATCATCAAACTCAATGCTATCAGAAAAAGTGACTCTTCTCTTACCAGCAGATTTGACTTCTTTATTTCTTTTGGCCATTATACTGGTCCTAGTAGAGGCTCCCAATTCCCTCCCTGTTCCAGACCCTGCAACCTGAGGAACCTCGTCTAAGCTATCTAAGCTAGTGAGGCTCCCTGCTGGTGAGTCCCTACCCATGATACACGGCAAAGCCCCTTCAGGAGTGTCCCTTTGAGATTCGTCCTTGATAAAAGCCAGCTTCGGTCCACTTTTGGCGATGGCATCAGCTCGAAACTTTTCTTGTTGTGCTAATGTCCATGAATCATTAACAGGCCCATTTTCCGTTCCATCAGTTGCATAATATAGCGGCTGTACTGCGTAAGTATCAAACACTGGCTCTGTTGAATACAGCTTATCTTCATTCATTGCATACAGGATTCCACTATTTGCATTATTGTATGAAAAATCTTTGTATGTCCTTTCAAAATCGTAATTGTCTGGCATTTCATTTCCCCAAACTCCTAATCCATCTTCTTGAAGTCTTTTTGATCCTACTGAAGCACTATGTGGCACTTGCTTTCCATCCTTCACTTCTACCAAGTGGCCCCGGACAACATGGTAACCATCACGAACTACCGAAACTGGCTCTGATGAAAAAATATTGCAGCTAAGATATAACAGTGACTAATACAGGTACATGAATTGACATCACCCTATAAGGACTTTGGGTTTAGTTATCATTCACCCTTTGTACCCTAACATCAGTATGCATATTCTCCATACTGTTCTCTATACATCTCTTAAGGTGCTGACAAGAGAACTCGCTTGACAACCAGGAGCTTCTTCAAAGCTTCTTTGGAAGGAGAAATTAAATTTAGTCACTTTAGAGGTAAAAGGGTTATATGAGCACCTGTAACAAGAGTTCATAGCCTCTCCTCTTCTTTCCAATCCTCTTGTGACTGCAATTGGTGGTAACCCAAAACAAGGGACTAGAAACAAATTTATGACCCACAACAGGATTCCCAGAACCTACCAAGACTTCTGGAATGTCTTCCTCACTCTATAACTAATCAGTTACATTAAACTTCTATTGCTAGGTGTACCTGTATTAGGTCCAGTCACAAGATCATGTTGTTTTAGTGCCTTCTTTTGTAAAGAGTCCTTTTGGAATCTCTGCGTTGCCTCTTGCTGATCCTGTTTCCTCTTTGACAAGACTTTGTCTCTTAATTGTTCCTCATGGTTTTGCAGTTCCTTTTTCCTATCCTCAAGAGCTCTATGGAGAATTCATATTCATCATTTAACAACATGCCCTAAAAACTTTTATGCTCCAATCAGAACACCCTTCAGTGACACATTTATCTATTTTTATCATAAACCATTAAGAACACTTTGTTTTTCAAAATGAAAACATGAAGGAAAGCATGAGCTTCAACACAAAAAGGTCACACCAAAACATGGTGATGGTGTACTTGTGAGATTTAAGTCATGCAAAAAAACTACATCTTCAATAATCCTTAACAATCTAACATCACTGTGAATATTCTCTATAGTTCTTATTATCTAAACTTAATGCAGTATTTTTAGTGAAATAATTGCAGTAACACTGATGACATTTCACCCTGTAGTCACAGTACTATCTAGTGAGTGATGCAATGTTGTCAGTATTGTAAATAAATTAATTTGTTCCACCAACAACCATTGAGAATATACTTCAAGTCTTCTTACTTTCTCCTACGATTGGTTTCCTTTGAAAGCTCCTTGGCCCTGTCACTTCTTGATTTCAAAGAATCCTTTTGTTCTTCTTTAAATTTTTCCAATCGCTCTTTCTGGATGCTTTTAAATTTGTCACTACACAATTGTCAAAGAAAACATGCCATGCAAAAACACCACAACATGTAAATATTAAATGAAACTGCTGACAATTGTTGTTCTCCTAATTGTATAAAGTCTATGAGTAATAAAAAGTGTTAAAGAAATTCTTCCTTGATCATTCATTATAAGGTCAAGAAAAATCGAAACAGTTCCAACCTATATTCCTCATCCATTTTTTCATGATTGGAAGAATTGAGAGTGAAAACAAAGTGTAACAATTGTAAAGTACAATAATTATGTCACATTTCCTTTGATGTATCCCTATTCATTTCACACAATTTTTTTTCCAGTTCAAAATTACAAAATAAAAAATTAGATCTTGAGAGAAGTTCTTAATAAGTTGCAATGTTAATTTTGTTAAAAAATACTGAATCCTTAGGCACTGTTTGGCAAAATTAGTACCGTAATTTAAAATAGGACAAAGTTACAGCAGTTTTTCTACATAATACAAAGATTGTTGTCTTATAAAATAAAATACGCGCACACAAAAGTTAGACTTAAACGCATACATGTTAACCAACTTATTACAAAATGACCTTATCATCAGACTAAATATCAAATGTTGTGTGTCTGAAAGCTTGGTAACCTAATATGTTATTATTATAATTATACTAACCAGTAGTACAGCATTTTCAATTTGCTGTAGTGGAACAAGAAAATCAAATCAATGCAACAAAAGTGGAATTGGTGCTTGAAAGCCACAGAAATAAGACTTACAGTATAGTACCGAATAACTGCTTAACAGAATACTACAAATCTTTGAGTTGTGATTTTTAGTTATTAAAACCAATAACAGTATGGCTGTGGTGATGAACACAAAAGATCATCATCTTAAGCTATTAATTGTTAATGAGTGTAAATTTTGATGAATAATTATCTGTATCAGTCAATGCAAACAAAGCAGACTTGTGACCCAAAATGATACAACAGAAAATCACACAAAATGTCGCAGAGTCCTCCGATTACAAAGTGTCACTATTAGAATCCACTGTGGAACACATTTTTTGCACTACGTGCTTTCCTGTTTGTTAAACTTAAAAAGAAAAATTGCTTAACCATTCACAGAGTTTCATGTGAAAAGTTGTTAATGGGCATCTCAATCTCTAAATTCCTTCTAATTCCTACCTTCAGAGAAATTCAGACAGAGAGAGCACTTTGTATACATCAAAAACTGTAAAAATAGCAACTATTTGATTACAAGCTTTCTGTTTTAATTTTACCTTCAAGGGAGAAAGAGTGACAATAATTACTGTTTGAAATAAAAGCTGCGTTGTTTTTGGTCAAGCATATGTAGGTGAAAAAGGAACTTTTTTTTGCCAGACGATTTGCCCCTCACTACATATTTTTCCTCGTATGTTGACAGAATGAATTTACAGGTTTAATTATGTACTATAGGCAAAGGTCTGCTGACACCGAAGGTACGCTAATAGGTCAACTATGCGTCTGAAAGCTACGAGTATCTAATTAGATTAAAAACTACCATTACAATATATACCAATGCCATAATTTCAATTCATCTCTGAAAGACGCAAAGAAGCCGATTTATAGAGTGGTAACAAATCAGCTTAAACATTAGATCTCAGTGCAAATGTTACATGTGAACGTTATCTCACAACTGTAAAAGGAATAAGAAATAAAATCGTAATTTTCCCGCCTCTGTATTACCTATTCAGAAAACTTCGAAAGAGGAGGAAGGACTCAATCAAACCCATGTTATTATTTTCCTTAACAAAAAAGCTAAACAAAATTCGTATGCAGTCGACTGTCGATCACCCAAAAGGATACGAATAAGCGCCCTTTAACATGCTACATCCTCATGAGATCCGCAAAAGGCTGCAAGTATGATGACTCCGCCATCGTACGGTTCATTGGATTTTTATATTCATTTCAAAAGGGAATTAAACCCGTTATTTGTAGCCTCCAAAACGAGCAACTTCAGTGATTATCTTGGCAACAACCAAATCACTCACATTCGCATTTCGCAAAGACAGCTGGGTATAACTCGACCCAGCTTCTCGCATCTTCAACTTGTCAACTTTTTAAGCGTCATTTAAAGTATGTAAGGGAGGGGTGGGTAGAAATTATATGCATATAAGGAAGACTGAATTGATAAGGAAATTTCGTTGAGTTCGAGACATACAGTTTTTACTGTGATCAATAACTAATTAGAAGAGAATATTTCCCATTGAAAAAAATACATATTTTAAAGAAAAGTTCATTGACTCATAGCTGTGAGCTCACAAGTTCAGCTTTTATACCTACATCTTCATTGGGAACTCAAAAACCCCCACTTTGCTGGCTTTTTCAAGAAAAAAACTTGTAAGTATGTCAAGAAAGAATAGGAAACAGGGCAGACCTAAAGAGAGTGCATCACTGGTTCTGTACTTTGGCCAACTAGATTAAAGGACTATTTTCATAGGATTTTCTGACAGATTTTGTACATAAGATCCTTTCTCTTGAAGACCTTCTCTCAATTCTACCATGGGAACTGTTTTAAATGAAATATCTGTTGTCCCTCTTTTTCGCTTCATGTTTTGGATAGGTGACTAGGGCAAAGTTTAAAAACTTGTGCTGAATCACAAATGCATTGCCACTGACAGCAACTAAACACATGAACAATTCTGTTTGTTTGTAAACTTTATTTACACCAGATGATCACATTAACAATATTTGATCTGACAACATCAAGAAAAAAGGTGTGTTGATAATGAGATCCCAATTGAAGAAGCATGCCCTCATTCATTGAGAGTTGTTACAGAGTGCTCAGGCTTAAGATACTGCAATGAAAAAAGAAATGGTTAAAACATCATTTGATCTGTAATTTGAAGTACTAATGATTACAAAAAAGTACTATAATACTCCAGCAATACCTTCAATAGTAAATAAGTGATCAATTAGCAAATAGAGTTTAGTCCACATGATGTAGTGATTTCCAGCATAAGTACCTTTGTCCACAGGGCAAGGTCATGAAAATAGGAGATTATTGCCCTTGGATAACTATAAGGAGAATGGGTAGAATTTTGTTTTCCTTCCTTGCAATGGAAAGTCAATTTAATTAATTTTGCATCATAAATTCCATGTTATAGAAGTAACACAACTTGCTAACTCTGCAACTTTTGTTGTAAATTCAAGCGCAAAAAAAAAAATTTCTAACATGGTAACCAAAACAATGATAATTTTAAGTCCTGTAGAAGCAAGTATATTGCCTTGATGATTAAATAGACATCCTGTTATGTTAACACGGAAAGCTGACATACCGGAGTCTTCTTGATAAAATAAAGCATAGCACCAGGTATAAGCAGGGCCCAAATAACTGCATTACGCACACTTCGAGGCTTGAACTTAAAGAACCGGTCGGTGTTTTCTCTGATCCAACCAAACTTTTCAATAGCTGGATCTTTCTGTAAAGACAGAACAACGAATTTTCAGCATTGACATCGTCGTAAAAGGGTGTATACTTTACATGAAATTGAATTGCATGGCTGTCTATACTTTTCCCAGTTTCTGTGGCATGAAATGTTTTGGAACACTCTCACAAGTTACCGCCAGCATTTTGTTAGTTGCTTCGGACAGTTAGATGATAATCATCAAGCAATACAAGTTAAATCATGAAGGTGCTACGAATAAAGGAAGTATTATTCAACAAATTGAGGCCACTAAAGAGAGATCTTACAGAAATTTTACTTACCAAAAGGGCAGCGCAGTCTTCGGGTGCATATATCCTTCCCGTCGCTTTGTATTGGGCAGCATATTTTGCCTACGAAGTGTTTCATTTTGGAAGAACTAAGCGCTATTAAAGACACTCAAGATAGGAATAATTGATAAAGAACACTTTTCTATATTAATAACAGCCTTTACCTGCATTTTAAGACTTTCTTCGGTAGGACTGGGCCCGTGGGGATAAGAGAATCTACCCCAGCGATCTGCCATCTTGAAGCAATCGACTTCGGTACGTATTTTAGTGCCCGTTCTCCCTCGGTCGCCTTAGGTCTTTTTGGGGAGGGGTGGGAGGAAAAGCTAGTGGTATAACACTAGAAAAAAAATGTTTTATGAGTTTTTTAATTTCACCCTTTTTAATTCTGATTTGGCTTGTTCTGTTACGCAACACACTCTGGAGATAACGTTTGCGTTATAAGAACAAACAAGAGAGCAACGAAGGAGATCAAAGAAAAAAAAAAACAAAGTGTAGCCTCCTTGCAGCCGCTCTTTGGGATATCACGCAACGCCAAAATTTTGGGTAGACGTTGTGTGACATTCTAAAGAGTTGTAAACAGTGACTTGACTTCTTTTTTTTTTTACCTCTAACTTTCCTGTTTTTGGATGAAAGTGTCCTTGAAAATACTTAGAATTCATCCTTACTTAATTGTGGCGACAATACTGCCGACAAAAATGAAATTTATTTCAATTCAAGCTGTTGACTAACGTCATGCTTTTTAGAAGAAACATCGTGTTTAACCGTCCATTTTTACCATAAAAAATTTCTGAGGACTCTATGAAAACTGAGCTAAGTTTGCAAAAAGGTTTGTTTTCGCTAAATAGGGAATCTCGCACATTTTTGTTTATTGGTTTGACGAAGCGTCTGTGCATAAACATCCCACTTCCCTAAAGTCGCATATAAAACCAACCGCTTGTTCGTCCATGAAATTCAAATTGTAATCACACAGTTTGTTACTTCCACAGTAACACGTCATTTTCTTCAAAACTGAGCGGACACCATATCGGTTTACGCACATATCGGTAAGCGGGCAAACCTCGCTGTCTCCAGCACACGTGAAACAACAACACGGTCCAAA
The DNA here is from genome assembly GCF_964200805.1 of Pocillopora damicornis. Classification (NCBI taxonomy): domain Eukaryota; kingdom Metazoa; phylum Cnidaria; class Anthozoa; order Scleractinia; family Pocilloporidae; genus Pocillopora; species Pocillopora damicornis. The sequence goes on from NC_142677.1 coordinate 22,215,601, forward strand.
GCAATACCAGCAAATTTGAGCGACTATGCTATCTTCTCGATCGTCGTAGCTCTCCATGAACCTAGTTTCCCTCGTGCAACAATCGCCGAAAGTTTCTGGGCAGGTTTTTTTGCACCCCCAGCATAAATAAACTCCGGGAGCGCAAATGAGTAGATATGATAAGAATCCCAAGCAATTGAAGCAAAATATTTCGCAATCACACGTACGTGGTGTACACTGTAAAGCCGAACATAGACAGTTACATCCCAAGCGCTTCTTGCGCGGCTGCGTTGTGATCACAGCACTTGTCTGTGATTCACGTGAAAATTGTCTTTCTCTCTCACTGTTTCCCTCGCGCTGACCTGGTTGAATTACTATGACGTTATTCGGGCTTCTGGTCATTGGTGAAACTCTGGAGTGATCCGCCCACGTTGCTGCATGCGAGCTAACTTGCCTATGTGTCGATCCCACCGCAAATGAGTTCTGATTTTCTGAATATGGCGGCGGTGGACGATCATTTATGGCCTCTTCATATGTCGGTGGTGGACTTGAAGGACGGTGTTCGTCTCCCATTTTGAGACTACGAAGTTTTGTGTAGTTTCTTCTTGTCCTCTTCCAAAAAGCGCTCACGGTTTAGTAACGGAACCTTGTTTGTAAACTAAGCGAGGAAATTTAGAAAATCTAACTTACTAACATGCAAATCAGAAACCCCTATTATTCCCTTTGTTCTGATAGTGCTACTGAATTAAGAATTAGAAATTCAATTTGCTTAGCAACCACTGTAAACAATACTTTTTTTTTCTTGGCTGCGTCCACAGATCGATAAACTGGGACCTAATCAGACAAAAAGGCGGAAACATTTAGTTTATTTTGACGTGAATTATCATTGCATTCACTTGCAAAATCTCATTTTATTACTCAAACTGTATCTGCGGCGAAAACGATTGAGCTGGCAAGAACAATTCGACGTTCTATCGCTTTATAGAAGGAGTGACCCCACCATATTCTTAGTGTCCTCTCGTTTCTTCTCTTATCCGCCCCGCTTTTGGCACGTCCTAGTTCTTGTTTCCAGAGCAACTCGTTTTCGATAAAGAAGACTTAGAAATGAGAATGAATTTTCCTCAGCATCAACACAAGCAGCTCAAAAGTGACTCAAAATATCCCTGAGTTCAGTTAATGACGTCAATCTCTGATTATTTTCTTTAGAGGATGGAAGACTGGGGAAGAGTTATTTTTGGAAGCTGACATGGCGGACGGATTCGTCACGAGAAGTATGCTGTAACGTCAACTCGACTAGAAAGATTGCCAAATGAATACCGGCCTTTTGTAGACACAGAAATATATCACCATCTCTCCAAAATGTTTAGGAAAAAACCTGATCCAAAAGGTAGGGTATATGATTTGTTTAAGGTTGTCATGTTAAAAGATAGAAGATCTAATATAACCTATATTGATAAATACAGGGTACCATTTTGAGAAAATTTCTTTCTTTTTGCGAGCTCTTGCTTCATACGCATGGCCTGTATATCATTTCCCATGTTATTATTTTAACGGTGATGGTCTCAAAAGTTTTCAGGTATAACTATGATTTCGACCAATCGTGCCAGTTCGGCTGAATGTCAGATACATATATTTTCAGTTACGTTATTAGCATAATTATTTCTTTACATCTGTTACCAACCATAGGTGAGATTTAAATTAATCACAACTTTTGACTCAAGAATAAAGAATTTTAAATAAAATAACTTCTGTGGACTGCAAGAGAGAGGTATTGTGAAATTTAAAAGGGGCTACCCGTGAAAAATTGCTGTTTGCGTCGTAAAAGTGATTCATCTGTTAAGTTTGGTTTGATACAACAGCTGGTTACCGCTTCTTATTGGCAAATGAAACAAACCCTGATAAGTGTTGAGAACTAGAGGTTGATTGAATCCTAAAAGTGTTGATGCTGAAAAAAAAAAATGTGATTGTTGCCTTCCCAACTTGCTGTATAGTAGTAATGTATCATTTGATTTAAATCTACAAACGCTTGAAAAATAGCGATGTGAACCGACGTTTCAGAGTGTTCATGACGCCATTGTCAAGGTTAATGTTAGGATAATGAACTCTGCGAGTATTGATAACTGCAATAAGTTTACACAATAAAAAATGCAAGGTTAAATTACAGAAATTCTTTAGCACAGATTGAGTCAAACGGCATGTTCAGAGTTGCTTTTAGTTCTATGATGAACAATATCTCGTGCACAAAGCAACCAAATTTATTTTTGCATTTATTTAAAACATTGAACAGGGTGTGAAATTAATTTTTTTTCTGATAGCCACTTGGCTCCTAAATTTTTCAAAGTGGTAGCCAATTAAAAAAAAATTGATTGTCATTTTTAGAGAAAAAAAAAACCTTTCTTTTTTACGCTATCAGAGTTCTAGATAAACCCTCCAAAATTAAGTTCTACAAAGTTCTACAAAGTGGACACTAGGATGGATGATATACAAATTTCAAGCTCACCTAAATCCAAGATGGTGAATAGTTTTAGACTGAGATACATGTGCTGCATTTTGGAAACAAACTTAACAAGGAAGTTTGCCGTGGATTTATCTTTGCAAATCTTTTTAATTCACTACATCTCTAGGTATGGTTATGATTCTAGTTGCCAATTTAGCGACTACTTTTCAGGATTTGGTCGCCAAAGTGAAAAATTTAGTCACAATGACGCCTGTATTTGGCACAATTTCATGCCCTGTTGAAGCACCTCAGTAGGTCTTCAGGGACCTTGCTATGTTTGTCTTGGTAGTGTTTATGTATAGAAGATGACCATTGTTTATGTCTGTTCACATGTATGTGTAAGTGTGTGTGCCTATAGCCCACATAACCTCACACAGGTCACATCAAAAACGATAAACAATGTGTTTTTGGTTCATGATACTTTTAAGTGTTGGTTGATTTTATGGCTAATGAACAAAGGTTGGACAGCTGTCTGTACTTTTAGGCTGAGGTCCTTGAGTTGTTTCTTGACATAATTTGCCAATTCTCATGTCCTCTACTGAAGAAACCCTTTAGCATGATGGAACCCTTTACCAGCTCCCTTCATTCTACTTCAGATATGTTGATGACACACTCACCATAATTCTTGATGTACCAACAGCAACTGATTTCCTATGCACTCCTAACAATGTCCACACTTTGATCAGATTCACTGTGGAGGTAGGAAAGAACAGCGTGCTTCCTTTTCTTGGCACTCAACTACTCAACCATGCAGCCTGAGTGAAAAGCAAAGTTTATGTAAAACCAACTAAAACAGGTCTAATATTACACTATCAAAGCCATGTAGACAATTGTTACAAACAAAGCTTACGGACAACCATGCTTGATCACACACACCGATTATTTTCCTCTTGGACATATTTCTCTGATGAGTGTGATTGCCTAAAGAAATTTTTTTCAAGACTTAAATACCCAAAATGTGTGATTAATTCCACCATCAACAATTTTGTTCATTCAAGAGTAGCAGACCAACACTCCTCACAGGTGCTAAAAAAACAGAGGGCCATTGTTCGGGTGTTCATACCAATCAAGGACCAAGAATCAGCAAATTATGTCAAGAAACAGCTCAAGGACCTCAGCCTACAAGTACAAACAACTGTCCAACCCGTGTTTGTTAGCTGTAAAATTAACCAACACCTAAAAGTGAAGAGAAAAAGCCACAGATTGTAGACCAACAATGTGTTGTTTATTGTTTTCAATGTGACTTGTATGATGCAGGTTATGTGGGCTATACGCACGTACACTTACATGTACATGTGGTTGGACATAAACAATGGTCATCTTCTTTATATAAACAGTACCAAGACAAACATGGCATGGTCTCTGAAGACCTACTGAGGCACTTATATGTTTTAAAGAAATGTAAAAATATATTTGATTGCTTAGTGCATGAGATGTTATTCATCAGAGAACTAGAAGCAACTCTGAATGTGCAATTGGACTCAATCCATGTTAAAGTATTTCTGTTATTAAATATTGCATTCTTTATCATGTAAATTTACTGGAGTTGTCAATACTCGCAGAATTCATTACCCTAACATTTACCTTGACAATGGTGTCATGAAGACTCTGAAATGCTGGTTCATATCACTATTTTTTATGTGTTTGTGTATATTAACTAAATCTTTCTTGATAATTGATTTAAATCATTTTTGATTAAAGAACAAATGAGACAACAGAAAAGGCAGCTGAACAGAACACAGAGGGAATTAGCTAGGGATCAAAATGCTCTTGAGAGGCAAGAAAAACAACTGGTGAGACAAATAATTGATTAAAATCAATTATCTATCCAAATTTAACTTAAATAAAATTTATTACTTGCAAAAGCAAGCTCTGCAGGCTATCACTAACTCAGACTATTAAGCCCATTCCACTTCTTTATTCTCCAATCAAAGAATTTTAGATATTTTCTAAGTCAATACGTTTGAAATTGCCAAATTTATGTTTTATTTTAAAAATAACTTATTGCCCCCATTGCTTTTCAATCTTTTTGTAATGAATAGCCAAATTCACAACATGGTACCAGAACAGCCAGTAATTATCAAGCACATTTGTGCTGTACAAATCTCAAGCAATTTACAATTCTCTACCAAGGTCCTAAAATTTGGAACTCTCTTCCTGTTTCAGTCACTCGCTTGTCAAACCTACTTTAGCTGTAAGACAAAAATGCAAGAGTTTTTATTGAAATAATCACTGAATTGGCCAAGCCACACATTTGCAGCACTTTTTTTTCTCCACTTGATTTATTACAATTGTTAGTGAGGTGGCTCTCCCATAAGCCCAGTGGCTTCCTGGGTCTTCTCACCTTCTAGCTGTTAATGCTGTAAATAATTTTTTTGTATTGTTAAAATTAGGCAATTAAAGATGACGATGATGTTGAATCGCTATGCAAACATCAGTTCATGCCCTATCTTAGTATCATAACTTCTCATAATGCTAGGTCCCTGCCTCTCTCTTTCTCTTATTTATCTATAATTCATTTATTCATCAAGTCAGTTGATCATTCATTCAATTTTTCACTCACTCATTCCCTATTTCATTCACCTAGTCTGTCAGTCATCCAGTTGATTAATCATTTGTTTCTCCAATCAGCCAATCAATCAGTCAATCAGTTCATCACTTAGAGTCATTCATTTTCTTTTATTATGCTCTTAGGAAGCAGAGATTAAGAAAATGGCAAGACTTGGAAACAAACAGGTTTGATATCATTCACAAAAATTGTAAATATGAAAATATTACAAAATGGTTTTTCCTTGATGTCTTCATTGTACTTTCCACCACAATTCAAAACACAGCTTTAAAATGAAGACCAACCTAACCAAACTGTGATTAGTCCATGAAATTGCAGTGTTAACACAAAACAAATGTAACCAATCTCAAACATTTAGAATATTCATTACAAGAGTCTTTCTTTTATTACATGCAGCATGGAATACAACAAACTTTATAAATTATAACATAAGATAAGTCTAAGTTAAGGTCTACCATTCATTTGACTTGTGTTTTCTAACTATTTCAACTGAGAATTATTCAGATCTTTTTTTCCTAAAGGAAAGTTAACATCTATCTGTTGAAAATTCATTTACTTAGGCTGCAACAACACTTGCCAAGCAGCTGGTAAATCTACGAAAACAGAAAACTAAAAATATGACTGTAAGTTCCCGTGTGATGGCCATTGGACACCAGTCACAAGCCATGCACGCGTCAGCAAAAATGGCAGGTGCCATGTCTACAGCAACCAAGGTATGACTAAGGATTTATTAGTTTATTATTGTTTCAATTTCTAGTATTTTGGCTTCTAGTTTTTAAGTTACTTTGAACAGCTTTATCTTAGAATGGTATCAATTGCTTAAGGTGTGTGGGATAGATGAAAACAACACAACCAAATCAGTTAAGTGTCCTCTACGGCCAACAAAAGCCCTGATGTGTTTTCTGGTGAAACAGTCAGAATTCTAAACAACAGGAAAAAAATCAGGGGCCATTTTGTTGCTCAGTGTTTTGTTTGTATTTTTGTTTAACAACAACATCTCAAATGTGCTCAATAACAATTAAGGATGTATTAAACAGAAAATAATAATTAATTTTAATTATGAAAACTAGAGGGTACCTACACCCTAGGATAATTAAACAGCTCAAAATGACAGAGAGCTGCTCTGCTCTAAGGTGTATGTTTTGTGGGTTCTGTTGCCTTTAGTTGATATAGTAAAATGGCATACTAGGTGAATAATTGCTTATCATGATGTCCTTTTACTCTGGCAATCCTTTTTAATCAGATTATCATATTGTAATATGTTTCTGTAGACCATGGGAAGTGTAAATGCCCAGATGAATCCAGTGCAATTACAACAAACCCTGCAGAACTTTGAAATGGAATCTTCAAAAATGGACATGAAGGAAGAAATAAGTAAGTTCTTTCAAAGTCTTTTTAAATGTGTAGTAAATTGTGGTGAAGTGTAGGTGACGGTAGCCACAAAGGAGAGAAGTATTCTCCCCAGCAACAAGGAGGTCATCATAGCAACTGAGCTGCATCCCACCTGAGAAGGTGACCCTAAAGCCAGCTGGTGCTATTTTCTTTTGTTTTTAATACCTAGCCTAAATTATATTTAACCTCATTTAATTTGAAAAACTGGAATTGCTCCACCTTTCATGACATAAACAGGGCAATAAACTTAAGTTTTTTAAAGAAGCATTTAGTGACCTAATTGCCAGGAATTATATTTAGTCACAATTTGTTATTAAAGAAAAGGAGGAAACATTGATAGAGTTGGATGAAATAAAATTAACTCACTTTAACTAAGTGAGAAAAACATTACAGCTTTGTTTGCATGACCACCAAACACAAGTTATCAAAGTGATAACTTTTGCAGCAACTTCCAATGCTGAAACTTTTTCCACTTGTCATGGCAACCAAAATAGTGGCAGGCTGTACACTGGAGTCTGTATCAAAAGGTCTGTGGTGGCACCTGGACCAGGGCATTTTTTTTCAGAGCCTCTTTCTGCTAAGGAACGTCAATGGTTACTGAAAAATTATGGAGGAGATTTGAGGGAGTGTATACTCTTCCTTTCCTTGATCACTGTTTCATAGTGCTAGCCTTTTGTTGGTGTAAGCCAGATAAAAGGAATACTGCATTGACAAATAAAACTAAGCTATATTTATCTTCTAACGTTTTCTAAGTTTTTAGCATTTTTCCTTCTTTCTGTTTTATTCTAGTGAATGATACTCTAGAGTCAATATTAGATGAATCAGGAGATGAGGAGGAGCAGGATGCGATCGTCAATCAAGTTCTTGATGAGATCGGCATTGAAATATCTGGGAAGGTATGTGGAATGGCTCTAAAGCATTATTGCTTCTTACAACATAGTTTCCTAGTTCTTTTCTCACTCCAAACTCATTTCTTATGTATGGTAATTTCAAACTGTTATTTACTATCAGGGTCTGCTTGACATGTGTAATCACATGATGGCATCATATCACGTGATCATTGAAGTCCAATCAGAATAATAGAAAGTTGTAAATGTTGAACCTATTCTTATGCATAAGTCTCAACTGCAGATAGCATTTGAATACCAAGTTGCCGCTAGGTAACTCATCCTCAAGTAAAATACGATGTATTTATTTATTGTTAATTCGATCAGGCTCCTTCTCAGGGAAGAAAGAAGTGGCTAATTTTGTCTTCTTCTCAACATGCATCTTCACGTACTCCTTCCATTATAAATCATTTTTTTTCTTCGACAAAATAGCTAAACTTTATATTTAGAATTGTCTGTGGAAAAAACGGATAAATGTCAGTGTCTGGGCAACTGCGCAACTGCGCAACTGCGCACGTACCCCTCCCCCAACCCAACTTTAACTCTAACTAGTTATCAGTTGAATGTGGTTGGGTCAGGGGAGGGGTAGGTGCGCAGTTGCTCCGACAGTGACATTGATCCAAAATGGCGAAGAAAGGTGTCCAAGAGGCCATGACTGTTGTTTTCATTTGAAATCTTCAAGATTTTATTTACTCATTCCTTTAAATAAACGAGCATTCATTTGTTTAGATGGCAGAAGCACCTTCCGCGCATGGCGGTAAATTACCAACAGGACAACGGGCGGCAGCTTCCAAGGGAACATCGGATGCAGATATCGAGGAGATGTTGGCTAAGTTGAAGGCCTAAAACAGAAGAATGCCTCGCACTGTGCATCTAGGGTTAATTTTTGCATGCCTGATTATTACCCATTTCATTTGAAGGAGTTTGAAAAATAGTGCTGAAATTACTGGATTGTTGTTACATTGGAAAAAAAGTTTTCTGTGAAGTCATACTCTCATTCAAAAATTAGGAATATTATAACAGTTAACTCTGAATTTTGGCTGACGTGGTTGATAAGATAATGCCAACAGGTTGTATTGATTATAACTCATTTGGCCTCCTGAGTAAAACTCGATTAATGAATAATGGGCCAAGTGTCACGTGGGAGTGCCCGAGTTGTGTGTCCAAAGGAAAGTGAGCAGGGCTCGCGAGTATTCGCGTTCATTCATTCTCCCCCTGGCGATTATTTCCCTGGGAAAATGGAAAAATGTGAACAGTATAGGAACAAATAGTTGAGAACAACGAGGATATTCTATAATAAGTGTACTGTCAACAACGCATTTGTTTGTAAAAATATCAATAAATCATGTTTGAAAGTCTGTAATGTGCCTTTTGAATTTCATGATTTTATCAGCAAAATGGACAAAGAAAGGAGAGAAAGTGTTAAGGGCTCTTCTTTTGATCGTTCGGAGAGGAAAAAGCTAATGACGATATGTCAGCGGTTCTCCTTACGCGCGCGGGGTCGCGAAAGAAATAGGTTTTGCTCTGTCTTTCAATTTTACAACCAGATTTTCGAACCAACGCCGCAGAGCGTTTTAACGAAAAAATAAAGGGAGTGTTCCTTGCCTCTTACGTAGGCTGTGAAGCAACATATTTGTTTCTGAGAGCGTTCCAGTGCTCCAATATGGTGAAATGGTGTAATTGAGGAATAATAACGCTAAGTCATTTACTGGTTTGAATCACTAACTGTAAAGATCGGTATTGCTCGGGAAATTTTCTCGAGTTTCTGCTCAGTCGTTGCAGTGGTCTTCCTAAAAATCATGTTATTTAAGAAGAACCCCACGAAATTTCGCAGCATGGCCTTTAGATCGAGTTGTCGTGAGAACACTGGGGGGTTTGAGGGAACCACTTGAAACCACGACGGCAACGGCAACGGCAACGGAAACGGAAACGTCAACAAAAAGGGTAATGAGCAGGAACGATGGCTCTGTACGTGCGTTACAAATCTTTATAAATTTCTTTGCGTCCTCTGCAAAACAACAACCTGAAATGACCAAACTTTGCGTTATCTAGAGGACGTGCACAACGAAGGCTAATTTTTTAAATGTTTATTTCTAATTTAACACCGTGTTCCCTATTCAGTTTCGAGATAGTTTTGACAGTGAAAAACAAACTAAATAACTTTAGAGAATCGCGAGATTTGTAGGTAAAGTTCATTTTTCAACCGACTTCGTCCACGGCGTCGCCATCGTCGTTTCTTAAACTTCCTTCTGTTGCTGCAATGACATATGCATATTTACAACTAAGATTTATTTTGTGCATACAATTTCTTGGAAACCGATTAGTCTCCATCGAGTTTTCAGCCAGGCGTTAAAGATTTTTTCCCACAAAAAATTTCGGAGACGGGGCCAGAAATAGGGAATTTTGTGAAAGTGCGAGCGAAAAGCTTGTCAAAGGCAGATAGCTAGTAAGCTAAGTCAAACATCTTTAATTATTCCAGATGCGGATAAACAAGTAATTGATACTGTTCTAGAGATTAGCCTGCTAATCAATTAGCCAATGAACACCTTTATAATTTGACATAATTGTGCAAAGAACACCGTTGCTATGATAGCTTATGCAAAATACAACTAAGATTCTATTTAGCGCATTATATTTCCTAGAAACCGACCAGTCTTTGCGCTTTCAGCAACTGAGGCGTAAAAGAATCTTCGCAAAAATTTTCAGGTAAGGTGAAATGATCTTCTTTATACTGTAAAATAGTTTGCGGTTGCACGGCATTATGGTGAATACACTTCTTAAATGAATTAGGATCGTTTACCTCACTTCGAAAGTATATCTTGACGTCTCCACTGCATAAGGCGTATTACCTTCAAGCGACGAAGAAGGCGTGCAATCGAAACTTCACGATTTACGTCGTAAGTTAAGACATCGTGAGACAAACAACAATATTTCATGGAGATCTTCATATTTTTCTAAGACTCAAGAGCTCGCTAAAACCTCTCGAGAATTCTGTTTTATACTGAAGCGCAGTCAAGAAATTAAGATTCGCGTGCTTAAGGGGCGTGTTTACTAATGGCTGCGACTCCGTGCTTAAGGATAAATTATAACGTGCGCGTGTGATTTTCTTATTTCACTCCTATTGAGCTGTAAGGGTCTACGTCTCCATGGCGCACGGCCGTGCACGTGCATAACGCGACTTGGCATCTGCATTTTACTGCCAACTTTCGACCAATTTAACCGCGAGTTCCTGCTAAGCAACTTACCGAGAAACTGTGATAGAAAACTAGCGAGCCAGCACCCCTGATTTTGTTTATCCGCCGGTATTACAGTCTATCAAAAGAACAATGTGGTAGTTGCTCAGGAAAAATCTGCAAGTTTCACGGATTGCGTCTTAAGCTTGAGTATTTAAGCTATGTTTGCCTCAATTTTCAATTTATTCAAAGAATTGAATTTTCAATCAACGACTTGTTCAAAGGGTTGAATTTTCATCGACAACTTTAGATAAACCATCAATCAAACAAGACCAAATTTTCCGTCTGGGGGACATAGGGAATTCGGTGAAGTGATTGCACAAGGCTATAGTTAGTCAAAGACTGCTAGCTGGGTTTGCGTGAAAAACAGTTCAATAAATAACACCATTATTCAATACAGGATTCAACGCCAGGTGTTGAAGAAGCAATCAGCTGTAGCACTTCCAGAATTATGCAAATCTATTTGAAGTCAGGGCTGCATTACTTAAAAATGACAGGTCCAAAGATAAAATGCGTCGCTTTTTCCTGGGTTTGTTTAGTCTGTATCTTGTTTGGCTCGCAATTTGTTTAGTTTGTTTGCCATCCACCGTCATATAACACGGCGAAACAGGCGTAAAAAGGTCTAAATACGGACCAATACGGGATTCGTAAAAGAAGAAGCCTACGCCTGCTAAGAACGAAACGTCACGCTCCAAGTTTAACCCTTTAACACCTAAGAGTGACTAACATCTGATTTCTCCTTACAATATCACCTCTGAATCATGCAGTAAGGTCACGAGAATAAAGAAAATTACCAGCAGCTAAAGAAGCTTTTGATTGTTAAACAAACTCTCCCTGTCAGCACCTTAAAGAACGTGTGGAAACAGTATGGAGAAAACCTTTACTGATGTTAGTGTGTAAATTGTTAATAAAAAGCGTGCAGAGTTTTTTTTTCGCCGTTCCCCAGCCCCCTACCCTCTACCTCAACCATCCACTCTAGCTCCAACTCAAACATGGCCGGTCGGATAAACGATTGCGAGCTTATAACGTTAGCTCGCATTAATGAGGCACCTGCACTACAGGCTACCTGACGGTTAAGTGTGCGTGAGATTCTTTTTTCAAAATCACGTTGAAAAATTTCGGTTTATAGTTGAAGTGAATACACTTTCCATGTAATGTGTGACCGTTCGTCCCTGGATGAACTTCGGATGTGGATCGCAACGTTTCGACTGCTTACCGCGAGTCTTCTTCAGCTGTTCAGACGATGATGAAGAGGACTTGCAGGCTGCAGTCAAAACGTCAACAAATGGTAGTTCTTATAGATCCTCTTCGGAAGAAGAAGACTCAGAAGTCCGTTGAGACCTCATGTGACTTCCGCTTTATACCGAAGCGCGGTCAAGAAGCTAATATTCCTGTGCTTGGAGAGCGTGCTCTCCATTGAACGATATTTTCATCGGAATATTTTGAAAGTAAATGCTATTTTCCTTCAATAAAGATGCAAACATCAGTTATTTAGAGTCCCATTTCAACCGACCCATCAAAAACACGTAACTCTAGCATGCGTCGTACGTCTATGTTTACAATAAGCAGCTGGCCTCGTCGTGACTTTGAATAACAAGTATTTGTTAACGTTTTGTCTTTTAAAAATAAGACTAAAAGTGATTTAAGTCTCATTCTTCTGAAACTGGTTATGCAATCAGACCGAGCTCACGTTTTGTAGCCTAAATGAAACAAGCTTTTTTGAGTACAGTCGTTTCCCAGCAAGGTGCAACCCCTGTGGCAAGTTACAAAAATAAATTTTTATCATCTCTGAAAATATGCTATATATAGCGCGTTCCAGACGTCAACTGAACAAAGCGTGCAAAGTACAACTGATAACATCAAAGGATGCTTTACAGGATTTTTTTTTTCATACTAAGTTTTTTTTTTAGATATGTAACCAACATTCTAAATTCCGAATTTTTCTCATTGAAATTAAAACTTACCTGGCCTAGAATTCTGTCACGGTTTTCTCACTTCGGATAGCAAGCATTCTCATCGCTCAAGTTTATTTCCTTACAAAGCTACGAGAATTGCAAACGTGTTGGAATGTGTACGTTTCGAGCCATGCTCTACAATAATATGCTATTGATTACGCGAAGGTCGATTTTGTGTCATAAACAACAAATTAGAAAAAAAAACCTGTGTGCACGCTCAGGGCGTGACCCTACCTATAAACTGAAAAAAATAATCTCGAGTTGTCTGTGTTTCGAGAGTCTTTCAACTTGGCGGGACTCTCGACGACTATCCGTTCAGCAAACTTTGTCATCTAATCGCGGGTTTGCGCTTTCATGTACAAATTAGTGCAGATTGTGACCACATAAAAAATGAACAAAGGCCTCTGCCCTATTCAAACCCAGACTCCATGAAAAACATGATCGCAAGTTAGGGCGAAGCCGAATATATTGTACTCCATAGACATATTACGCAGAGAAATGGAGAACGAATTTTATATTGGGAGTTAGAGCCCTAACATCTAAACAAATTCATATTTTACAACCGCACGTACTCACTCTCTGCATTGCCTACTACGCAACAGAGAACTAGAGGGGTGGCCAATCATATTTCAGAATTTTTGTTGATAGAAGGCTTGTTGATTTACTCTATTGTCTGACATACCACGATGATATGATCTCAACCATGTCTTGTGTTTGCGTCAGACTCGAACACACCATGAAAATTGGCCAATCACAACGTTTACCAAGCCGCAAAAGGTCAAGGGATTGATCCCCTAGCCTTTTGCGGCTTAGTTTCGTCAATAAGTTTTAATACAATCTGAAAAAAAAAAAAAAATAGCCAGCTACCTACGATCTCTATGGAACGTCATTTTAGTTAGGTAGAACATCCGAAGTACTGTGGACACTTGATATCAAAAGCTGTAACTTTACCAGTGCAATACCGACTGCGGTCATTCCAAGCGGTCATTAATTTTTATGCAGATATATTTTAAACATGGAAAATGAAATGTACCGAGTTAGACAAACAAGTCATTTTAAATTAACAATATTGCACGACATCAGGAGTGTCTCCCGATGTTTGCAAGTTATTGCAAACTTCAACGCGATAACATTGCAAAAATTCTGGCATGTAGTCAAGGATTTACCCGTAAATTTTCAATTTTCGGTGCATTCGAGCGTAATTCACTCTAGTGACAAAGAGGCTGCACTCGTAACTGTTCTTCTAAGCCCTCCCCGTTTCCTGTGGTTTTATTCGATTGAGCAGTCGTGCGTTGTTTTGCGTAGGTGTACAAATCAAAATCACGTGGAATAATAGACTGTCACTTGAAAGGTGAATTAAATATGACCTCTCAGCTGAGATGTTGGATTTAGAGGAAATGATTACCTTCGAAGCTGTTTAATGCGGCATTCTTGTAAGCGTACATCCCTACTTATGGCTGAAAACTCTCGTGCATGAAAACTTCGGACAATAATTATGGTAACTCTTGCTTTTAATGGTGTACAAATACCTCACGACCCGAAATCTTTACATATAAAGGTCATTAAAATACTACTTGCCCACCTTGAATAAACGAAGCAAAGAAAATTGTTTTGTGGTTAGACATTCCGTGACTCCGTCGTTTGCAGAATCCATTCACTCTTTTCAATGTGTTACGCACGGCTGCACACTTCTTGATGGTACATCAACGAAGTTGATCTCAAGTTATCAAGCGTGGAATTGAAAACAATATATTTTAATATATATTCAATGAGATCCGTGGCCAGCTCTTCAAACCCACGCAGGCTATAAATATTGACCAATCAGAGCGATTGTAATTTAGCATAAATATGGTCCCCAACTCCATAAATTATTTGTGTCACTGTGTCGCATCTGCCTGAGGTGGGCAAGCGTACTTCGAGATCCCAAGTAGCAAACCAATTGCTTCAGGTAAGGTGTTTCAAGGGCAAGCTGTAAAGTTACTTGATAGACTTAAAGCTTCGTTCAAAGTCCACGAGCTTCAACATTTTATTTTCGGAGAATTATCTTTTTCTGTTACAGTGAGCAGAATCCAATTAGACATGATTCTACATGACTAAAGGCAGACGTATCCTAAATGCGGTTTCTCTGTGTTTTAAACTATCGGAATAGACATTGAATGCTTATTTCACTTTATAGTGCATTCTAGTTATTATTAATTTGTTATTTTGAAGCAGTTGCTTTGCTATCACTGTGATATCCGCGAGTAAACGAGTTTAGCATCAGAGCGACTAAGCAGACTTTTTCTTTGAACTGTGCGTCAACGCGCGGATGATTGTGATTGGTCAAAATTGGGGCGTGTTTGCGAACCTGGACCAAAACGTGCGGGATATTCAATCACTGAATGGGGTGTTGTTTTTCCATGAACGCCTGCCCTTTGTTCTTCCTGCCACGAATTATTGTTTTTGCAATCATCGCGACCATTGAGAAAGCAACATGCCTCTCCCTTTGGGCATCAATCGACATAACTCCATTGCTACTTAACACGGGCTCAACTTCGTATTATGTCAATAAATATGAAAGTTATTTTACTGAAGGAACGTTTTAATGAAGTAAAAAAGTGGACAAATATCGGCATTCTTCAGAAGGAGCTGAACTTTTTTTTTCTTCTTCCTGTGATTGAAAATATATCAATATCATTGTTGGTGTGATAGTAGTCCAAGCTTCCCTTACCAAACCATTGTGCTCGTGTTTTAATTGTTTCTGACGCACGAGATTTAGCAATAAATCATTACATGCTTGTCTTAATACTGCAAACGAAGATGGTTTGCTCGATGACGCTTTGTTGATCATAAAAGGCTAGTAAAATAAGGACAACATTTCACAGCTTCTAGCGTGCAACATGTCGAGCTACCCGGAAACGAAATATTATTAAATTACAACTGTAAAAACCCTAAAGCATGGATAAGGCACTCTCATGACAAATTAAATTGTAATTGAAAACTTTGGAGAAATGTAATGACTTCTAAACTCTTTCCTTGATTTTCTTCGATATCAGGCCGTCCCTCGTGTAGTTTATCGCGTTCGTCTGCCGTTTCGTAACCCGACTTCGTGGTCGAATGACCTCGTCGAAAATTCTGTCTTTTGGTTTATTAATAACAAAGGTACAAGGACTGTTGTTTGATTTAGACGTGACATGTGTTTTAAGTTAACCTATAGAATATCAAAGTTTTTTAGTCAATCATTTACAGGGGGTCCTGTTTCTGACGGTCACCCCTGCGGCCTTCTGGCGAACTGTTTTTAATTTTGGTTTTGCCCTATGGTCCTTTCTCAGGCCATAGCCGCCTATTTGGATCCTCGGAAGCCGCTTATGAAATAAAAGTTATTAAAACCTCAGAGACTTGAAAAGTATTTCCAGAAATCACAACCGTATCGAAGATATCGTCAGTTACTCTTTTTAAAATCTTTGCTTATGAAATTAATGTCCTTAATAAAGTTAAGTTGGATCAACAACATAATTGTACAAAAAGTGAGACAATCGCTTAATATTTAACCTAGAATCCTGATTGGTATATTTATGACTTGCGAAATTGTCACCATTTCCGTTACCGGTGTGTTTGGTCACGAACGTCTCCAACCCTTCAAATACTGCTGTTAATTTTAACAATAGATAGTGCGCTTGAATACGTGTGCGTGATTCAGCCCCTTTCTATGGTTGTTGCAGAACTAAATGCCACTTGCTTATGAGGGTTTCTTTGCAGTTTGGAACTTTTGGATAGTATTGCGTTATTACAAAGAGTAAGATTCGATTATTCGTGTATAAACTCCTAACGTCCGTTGAGACGAGTATCACTTCTTTCGGAAGCTTTTATTTTTTCTATGATGCTGATGACATGTCTTTGAGATATGACTTCCGTTGTTGTGCGATCGGCTGAAAAATTTTATTTATTTAAACAGGATAGCTTTTCTGTTGGTCTTTTCTTGGGTGCAGCTTTTGTCTCACTTAAACACACCTAAGAACAACCGATTTTCAAGCCGGCTAAATATGCATTAAGCAAGTCTTTGCATTTCTGCATAACGAGAATACATTATCAGTATTGTAAAGGCTATAATTTGTCCATCAGCTGGCAGTGAACCAAAACAACTTGGGTTTAACCTGGCGGGATCGAGATGAAAATGTTCATTGCGGCGGGATGGCGGGATAGAATGAAAAAATGGCGGCGGGATACGGGATTGAAAAAGTATCTTTTGGACCATCGATTTCCTCCAACAAAAGTCAGGTGTTATGCTATTTAGATCTTGAAAAATACAAATCTAAATTCCGCAGTTCAGTGGTTTCTAATCCCTATTAATCGCCTCTAATATTTTGCCATCTGCAGCCATTTTTTATAGTCGGTTATAAATTCTGCGGTGTATTTTTTCCCTCATCGAAGTAGCATGTGGTAGTTTCCTTCACAAAACGATCAATCGCTTTTGAACTTGGCAAAGATTAGATGAAATCAGAAGCATTAAAAAAAAATCAACACTAACACGAAGTTAAGTCGTGACTTAAAATATTCACTTTACTTCCCGACTGCGACATTTGGGTAAATATTGCAGGAAAGAAAACTAAACAGAACTAAGGTGCAAGCAAATACGACACAAAAAAGTGAAAAGCAACTGGAACTAAGGACTTGATTCCTTAACGCGCATTGTAAACTTTTTACGAGAGACGTAACAAATTATGTAACTAAAGCAAGCCAAAACAGATTATGAAAATACTTTTGACGCAAGTAGATCTTATGCCGCGCAGTTCTTTAAGTATGTCGATACTTTACGTGTTTGAGACACCGACGTGAAATATTATTACAATTCAAATCTCTAGAAAACTGCGCGAAAGACTAGGCTTCGGCCTGTGAGACCATGCATTACCAAAAATGAGACCGAGCATAATGAGGGTGTTAAAAAGAGACGCTTCAATCCTATGTAGTTCTTTTTGTCCCATCTAATGGTTTAGCTTGTATAATTATAATTGAAAATTTTTTGCTTTCAGTATTCTCAAATCAAATGAGCGTCATGGCAAACAAAGCTTACTACAAGGAACGAATCCAAAAAATGCAGAAAGAGATTGACGAGGCTGGCAAAGAATCCAAGGTTCTAAAAAATTTAGACGTCTTTGTGTTGGACAATTCCCTCCGTGAAAGTACCGTGGGTCAGTTGCGTGGGCATACCATAGAAAACAAATGGAAAATTTACAAGGAGGTGGGTACATAATGCTTCATCCTTGAGTTGGATTTCCATTCTTCTGTTGTCTGAAATGACTGCGAATTTGTAAAAAATATCAATAAAGGCATAACATCATAATGACTCAACGCTTTGGATGAAGAAGCTTACTACTATCAACTGTCATCAAGAAATGAAAGCTGGAGTTGTAAGCGTCAACAAAAAAAGATCCAGTTTGCTTAATCTAAGAGTTAAGCCTACAGGCGTGCCAAGAGCCACTTGAATAAAATTTTCATGCAAATTGAACCTTCAAATTTGCCCAATGCTTGAGAGCCTCAAATTCCCACACATTAAGTCGATTCAGCATCTTCGGAGTACCGTGACGTTATTTGTCTAATCTATGCATGTATTTTACGTGTTTCCCAATCAATGATTAAATGCAACCGTTTTACACGATACGTCGGTGTAGCTTTAGGTATGATAATTTGTCGAAATGCTCCATGAACAACACATTTGAAAAATTCCGGAGAGGATTGCTTTGAATCAACGGGTGTTTAATAGGAAGGACTGTGGACAGAATTCTACCGTCTCTCCGCTTGAGAGGCACAGCGGGAGCCTTTATCATCGAAACAAATTTCAGTTGTGTTTTAGCGTTTCTAAACGTTTTTCCCTTGTTTCTTTTTCTAAACTAGATCAAAAAAGTCGGCTTCAAAGACATCATCGTCGCTTCCTTCTCCCACATGACTCGCCTGGGTGATACTTTCATCAAACAGCTACACGATGCAGGAGAAGACTTCACTAATCTCTGGGCCTTCACAGAGTTACTTGAATCCGTTGACAAAAGTGGGGTTCCTGATACCGAGACCATTCCTGTTGGCTTACGGAAAATGAAAGAACTCGGCATCAGGAACGCCATCATCGAAATGGATTTGGTTTACGTAGGGATCAATTACAAGAAGTTCAAAGTTGAAGCTATCAACGACCTTCTTACCGAGAGATTGAAGTGGATCCATGCCAACCTAGCAAAAGATTCCAAGGTGGTGGTCAACTTGCGCGATCTTCCCGACGGCATGATCAAAAAGCCAAAGCGTGTTTTCAAGGTCATCCGTCATTTATCTTCCTTGCCCCTAGCTATCCGTCCATTTGGAATCGTTACCGAGGAGTCTGGAAAATACTTCCCAGAGCAGCTTGCAACGTGGATAAGAGCTGTTCGAAAAGAAATGGATGATTGTGGTTTCAAGGATGGCCACTTGCTGGTTCACGTGCACGAAAAGTGGGGACACGTGGACACCACTCAGTTGTCATGTTTGGCCAACGGAGCAAATGGTATCTGGGCAAGTATGATCATACAAGGAGCATCCATGGGTGCAGCCAGTTCTACCGTAACACTGATGAACCTGGTCCGCCTTGGAAACAAGAAAGTTCTCAAGAAGTACAATTGCACAGCCCTCCGAGAAGCTGCACAAGAGATCTGCAGGGTCACCACTGGATACGAGCCATATCCACTGCAACCCATATACGGAGAACGAGCCTTGGACATGGTGTTCGGTATGCCTACCAAACTTGGAATAAACGAGTTCGACTTGGCGAAGTTCTTTGGGGAAGAGCCACTGATGCGAATGACCACACTGGCCTCTGCTGAAATGATTGTAACAAGGCTCAAAAATCTCTTTGGAGAAGATCCTCAATTTACCATCGAACGAGGCACGAGAATGAAGGAGGTGATGTTGGAAGATCTTCACAAAAACATCAAAGAAGAGTACATGAGTGCCGCAGGCCTAGCTATGCTGTTTGATCGTTCTGGTGGTCATCTCACTGAAAAAATGGCCGAAGTCCTAACCAAGGAGGAACCAACGAGGGCCCATGCTCAGGTATTGATAGCTGAGATCCGTGACATGTGGGATGAATGGGATTTGAGGGACGGCCAGCGAGATGACAAGCTGGAATTTGATGCGTTTTACAATGGCTTCTTGGCACCATACTTTGGTTGCTACAGGTGCGACGAGACGAAGCAAGCCTTGAGAGCTATGGATATGGATGAGGATGGAGCCGTGGATTGGAATGAATTTGCCGTGTACTTGAAGTGGGCAATGCGACAATATCCTGATACCAAGACCTCTGAAGAACTCCTTTCTGTTGCCTTCCGCAAGGGGCTCATTCCGGCCATGCAAGACGAAGTGGTCAGGAAGCAGGAAGGCGAGCCCATGGAAGCATAATGAACGTTTTCTTAACTTAAGCACACATACAAGGGGATGATAACCGATAATCTTTCACACGTAGCGTGGGTGATTTTCCCTTATAACGTGGGCTTGGTAGCCCGTATGAATAGACAAACATTAGTTCTTTTTGTTTATGCCGGACACTTTCTTGCTCATTGTCAAAGTCGATTTTGTGGCTTTTTGTAGCTTATGGGGCGTGGCGTTTAAGTTTTCTTAATCATGGATGCCGCACTTCAATGGTGTAATTTCTTTATCTCGGTATGATTATCAGCGACGATAACCTGTTCACGGTTATGAACGAGATGAGCATTTAGAATTAAAGATGTGTGAGTTGAAAGGAAAGTGTTGCTTTAAATGACTCCGTGTTTTAAGTTCTATTCAAAATATGCCATGAACTAGCCGTACTCTCCACTTGCGCTGTTGCTCGTCTCTCTCCTCCTTCCAATGTTCTCGTCGCCAATTTTTATACGATAAATGTGAAACCTAAATTGAGACGGGCAGAGGAGACAACATTTGCCCCCGAAAGAAATGTCTGAAAAAAGAGGTTACGATTGGTATACTTCTTAAAAAATCAGCTTTAATTTCAAGGGTTGTCCTCGGCTTTTCCTGGAAATGTGCTCTATCCTTGACCATTCTTGTTTCCTTTCGGTGAAGAGCGTATTTCATTTGTGTGTCATGACACCAAACCACAGTTATCCCAGAGGACAATTAATACAAAGCTGCAAAGGAAAATATCTCGAAGAGTCAATGAGAACTCGATCCTGCTTGAAGCAAAGGAAAACGCGAGTGACCAATTTTTGATTAGTTATAGATTAAATCAGTGTTATTACAGCTCAAGTGCTTTTCAATTGAGGTTCGTAAAACCAAACCAAAGTTATTTCAATAACCAATCACAGGAAAGGAAAATACTTTAAAGAAGCAATGAGTACTCCAACGAAAACCACGCAAACTACAGAAAGCGCGGGAAAGCGCCAGGGACCGAGTCATGTTTTGTTTCTGTTTTACATCTGATTGGTTGAGAGAGAGGCGCGGTTTTTTTTTGAGTATTTAAAGCAATCAAAAGCAATGATTGACTTGAAAAGGAAACTGCACGTTAAACTACTCTTATTTTTTGTTGTTTTTACATCGTCATATCAAATGTGTGTCAGTGGTTGCGAGCACAGATCGTCATTAAAAAAAAAGAAAAAGAAAAAAAAAAAGAACAACCGGAACTTTTGTTGATGATCTGTCTAGCGAAACTTATTGTAAACACATTATCATTCCGCCCTCGTTTCATTCCAAATCACCGTGTCCGAAACCCGCAGGATAATCGAGCTCCCTATTTCTGGCTAGTTCTTCCTCATGGAAATTGTTTGATTGCAGCACTGATAAAACCTAGGTATCAAAGTGCTGACTAAATGTTTACTTCTTTACCTGCGGATAATTACAATAATGGTTGTCATTTCTCTTTTATAAAAATCAATAGAATGCCATGAAATGAATATGAGAGTAATCGAGTTCATCAGCACGGGAGCCAATCAAATGGAAGAGAGCTCTCCGTGTTGAACACAACGTCGCCTTGGATACATAATGAGTTCAGCTGAGGCATTCATGCGGTAATTACGTTTGAAATATAGATGAAATTTTCCTTGAAGGCCTCCAGAAAGTATAATCTATCGTTGTAGGATCTATACTACTTTCGCTTGATGTTGTTTTGGGAAGATTCGAAGCTCCGCGGGTTCGAATTTTAGAGGAAAATGTCCGAGGTTCCACAAGAAGAAGCTGCAAGATCAAGAGCTGCTTCACCTCCCAGTGGCGAAGTTGCCCCTCCGTTGATCTCAAATGCAAAAGGTAATCATTTGAAATAATACTGTCTTTCGTCGTAGAAGAAAAATAGCAAAAATAGCGTTATTTGATGTCTTTGTAGGCTTTATCCGCATTCGTGCGCGTACTTCTCCCATGGAGAGCTCTTATTTCACCATCGAGTGTTCGATCGCCGAGACATTAATTTTACATCGACTGTATTTTTTGTTTGAGTGGTGCTTGTAAACACGCTCTATATTCGATGTGTCCCGGGACGATTAAGGGATTTTAGAGTTTTTTTGCGTGTTCACAGATGAAGAAGCAAAGAAAGGCCCGAAACGCCGAGGTGCTCCCAGATCGGCGGGAAGAACGGCAGCAAATGCTGGCCCGGTGAGTCTGACAAATCTGCGACAATTGCTTTGATTGGAAATGAAATTATGAACTTACCCCAAATGTATCTGCGCCATTATAATCTAATTTTTCTGTTTAGAGATAACGTAATGTTATTTTACCTGTTTACAGTGAAATTTCTTTGAAAGCTAACTGAGAGGGATCAACAAATAAACTTATGAACGCTGGAAGTTTGTTTTCGAACAGAATATGTTATTTCGAATCTCCAAATTATGTAACATTTATAATCTGATGTCGTAGTTTTCTTTAATATTGCCGTTTGACATGAAAACCATTGTTTGTGTCATGCTGTACATGTTTTGGACCTTTGAACTGCTTCGCCAGTCTTAAACCTTCGGCATACGACGATATTTTCCCGCATCTAAAGTTTCGTTAAGTGTACTTTGTCACCTGTTAATTTATTATTCGTCTACAATTCATTTAATTGTCTCTACTGTTGATCAATATTATTTAACTGGGTTTTTAAGCAGAAGAAAACAGTCACACTGGTTACAGGGTCCGAAGCTATGAAGGAAAGACAAAAGCAGGCCAAAGCCCTCAAGGAGCATCGAAAAATGACGGTACAAATATAATCTGTTTTGTAATCGATCTTCGATAAACAAGCAGTTTGTTCTTTGTCTCCCAGACGATTAAAGGGAATGTTGCCTAAACGGATAGCTGGTCAGCCCAGGAAGCCCGGTTGGGGGGGGGGGGGGGGGGGGAATAAAATTCTTCTTTTAGTAAGTGTTGGTAAATCATTGATTATCCTTTCGTTGTTTATTTATTAAAGATATACTCAAAGAAAAAGATTTTTTATTTCTAGATGTGATAGACATGAAATTTATCCTTACAGTTTCAATACATCATCCATGAAACATATGATGAAATAGAGAAATTCATCTACCTGGTGTCATCTTGATTTTGTACCAAATCCGCCTAATTATAGAGTTGTAATCAACCTGTAAATGTGCAGCCAGTAACAGAAAGAATTAATAAACAGATTCTGGGAGCTGAAGAGTTGATTTCAGTGGACAAGGGCATTGCACAGTCACTTTTAGTGCAACAGAGCATTAGTTGTGTCACTCTTATCATGTCCTGTAATTTATTTTTGGGAGTCTCATTTAACAGTTTAATTAGTTGCACCCAGTAGGACCTATTTTGGCAGTGATAACTCACTTAATATTAATCATTATTGTTCTTTTAGATGGATTCTAGGCACAACTTTATACTATCCAAGGTAATTATGCACAACTGGTATATAGTAGAACCCTGATAACTTGAGCTCCTAAGGGAAACAAAGAACGGTTTGAGTAAGCTGATAGTAAGTGGCTGAGAAAATGGGTTAAGGAATGTCAGATCTTTTTCAAGTTATCAGGGAGTTCAAGTTAAACGAGTTTGAATCTACAGGGTTCCACTGTAACTGATTTCTTTACAATAGTCCATTTTACAGTTGTGTGCCTGGTTGCCAAGCCTTTGAACAGGAGTGAGGCTAAGGGTGACCTTGTTATGATACAAACCTTGCTGCTTTTGAAATGCAAATTAATTTGTTATCATGCTAACTAGATTCTGGTCTCTAACCCCACAAGGTCACCTTCAGCCTCACTCCAAATCAAAGGCTTGGCAACTAAGTACACAACTGTAAAGTGGTCAATTGTGGAATATATAGAATGAAGAATATAAATTAACATTTGGGTGTATGTTAGGCAGTTGATATTAAAGAATCTCTGCCTACTATGGAAAGCTCTCTGCCTAAATTTTGATTGCCTACCAGCAAACAATATTTTAATGCAAATGTGGAGTTGTTATGCAGCATATTCTTCTCTATGTTCCATTCTCCTGATAGTCTACATTTCTCAATCAGAAACCTCAATAAGATGTATGTGTAAATGAGAAAGTAGAAAACTAGAAGTAAAATGGTGATATCACTTTTTGTGTGCCAGTTAATTGTTAAAAAAAACTACTGCCTCAGAGTCTGCTTATTATATGATTCACTATTTAGATCAGTGACTACATTGGGGTAGATGGTGCTGTTGTTGAGGATTTCATCTTGGGAGATGATAAGGTTAGTTTTCAATGGAATGCAAGGCAGTAAGAGGAATAGTTTTCAGTGGATTACAAGGCAGAAAAGAATAGTTTCAGTGTCCAGAGTGCAAGGCAGAAAAAAGATAGTTTTCAGTGCAGTGCAAGGAAAAAAAAAGCTGTCTGTAAATTTGGTTACAACTGTGGTAGAATTTTTTTCTTGTTCTGGCAATCATCATCATCATTGTTGCTGTCATCTTCTCCATCATTTATTACGATGGCTATCATGTCTTTTCTTATCAGATGCCAGGTAGATCAAAAATGTGGTCCTTCTGAAAGTGTACCTTTATTTTGACATAGTAATTTTACCTTGCTTGCCAGGTACTTTTCTGTAGCTCAAACTTTTTTTAAGGATTTAGTCTTGATTTGTTTATTCAGTTTGACCTTGCTGACTCATTATATACTAATAATTTCAATTTTCCTTCTCTCCTGTACTACAGTTTGACCAAATTGAAGACTTTTTTGCTGCAGATGGATCAAGAAAACTTATGTTTTTCTATCAGGAATGCACTGTAAGTAATTTAAAATGTGGTAGTGAAGGGCAGCATCACATTCACATTTTAAATGTTGTGAGGAATTGGTTCAAAACTTGTGCTGCTTCATACAATTTGCAGCTGTAAAGTTAAACACCATTTTTATTTTAGGTATATAGCAATACTCACATTTCCTGTGTTTGAGTTTAGCCATGCATATATAGTTATGATTTTAAATCTCAGTTGCATTTTGCAATATTTTCTTTTATTCAGATTGGAGGTTGTGAACAGGTTGTTTTGATTGTTATTTGTGGGATGCTTAAGCATTCTACTGTATTTTGTCTGGATATAAGAATGCATGGCATGATATTAAGTTTCATTTAATTAATCATTAAAAATGATTTGTCCAGTGAATGGTTTCTGTGATGAAATTTTTTAGAAGAAGAATGATGTTTTTGATATATCAATCACCTTTTCTGGTAGCGGAGCTCGCAGAGTGTAGCCCCATAATTATACAAAATAGTAGTAACCTATCAAGCCAAAAAAATTTGGATGTATGACCGTACGACCATACAACTGTATTAGGTGCTACTTTTAACATGCATGGTCAACTGTACTGCGGGTACGCCAATGCCATGGCTTTGTTCAGTAGTCCAGTGGTCAGTGCACTGGGCTCTGAGTCAGATGACCTGGGTTCTAGTCCTGGCAGGGGCAAGGCATTGTGCCCTTGAGATGTGTGGGAAAAAAAAATGTGAGCTCCGCTTCTAGGCTTGGCTAAATCTGTATAGTGTGAGTAAGGGTGATGGGTAATAACAAGGACAAATTGTGAACATGTAAACAAAGAAGAACAAAATCTGGCAGTTAACATTGTATGTGTAAAAATACTCTCAAAGTTTTTATCTTGGATTCTGATATGGGGCACAAGAAAAAATTATTGTTATTAACATATACTTGTTTCTCAACTTGTTAAATCCCCAGATAAACCGAGTTGATCTTAGTTCACAAGCAGCAAATTCTCCCAGGAAACTCTTCATTACAGGAGGGAATACAGAGGTAAATTTTCATGGTGCAGAATAAATCAACAATTTTTTGTTAAATTTTTGTTTGAAAAAATAATGGAAGGATCAGAGTGGAAAGTGAAAAATTGGTTTGGTTTGATTATGCCACAGTGATTACAGTGGCTGCATTCATTGTAAGTGATATTGTTTTGTCTTACAATCACTAAATTTTCTCCTAGGAACTCTGTGGCACCTGCCTTATGTTTATCCGTGCAACAAACAAGGCAATTACTATACAGAACATTGCTCAGGTACAGGTTTTGTTTGTTGGTAATAAGTTCAGTGGGGGAAAGATGAGTGAAATGGTGATTTAACCAAAAATTGTGGTTGTTGAGGAAATTGTTGTAAAAGGAGAGCCTTTAAGAGTTGTTTTAAATTACCAAGTTTTAGTATACCAACTCCTGGTAAATTTTGATTGGTCAATATGCAGTATAATAAATCAATTAGTGAATGTCATTCATATTATTTTACAGTTTTACACATTGAAGTCTATAAGCAATATTAGTAAGGGTGATTATTAAATGACATGTTTATGTGGGCTGATTGGTGTGATGGGTAAAAGGTAGCCAGCAGAACAGATGTATTTCTGATGTATGGAGGCAAGCATGAGGCAAGCTCAATTAGAGCAATCGAGATGAAAGGAGAGAATCTTGTGACTCTAGCCTCATGTTCCTCAAGCCCTTGTCTCCATTTTCCTGTAAAATGCCAAAAATTTCATGGGTTCTGTAGGCTAGGGAAAAGGGTATTTTTAATTATTCCTTTTCTCATGTGATGGGTTATGCTCTCTTAATAGAATAAGTGATTTATCAATTATCACTGTCTTGTTCATGAGTGATCTTGTGGTACACCTAGGATGTAATTGTTACTCAGTTATGACCAGTTCGTTGAAAAAATTTTTTCTTGATGGTTTCTGGCAGGAGGTGAACTTCATGCCCATGGAGACTTCCAAAGGTGATGTTTTAGAGGGATTTCAGAAACTTCTTGGAAGTATCCTGGTTCCTGTTCTCCAGAAACAAGAGGTATTTTGAGTAATGTTTAGCTCACATGTTCACCTAGAGTGGGAAATATTTTTGTGCTATTGAACTTTTTTAATTACTTACTCATAGAATTGGGGTGAGCTTCCAAATAGCTGTGGGCAAGTGCAAGAATTTCTTGAGTCCCTTGAAAAGTTTGTTGGAATTTTGGGTGGAGCAAGAAGCAGTATGAAAGGAAGGTCAGTGTCAATTTGACATACTTTTGTAGGAGAGTTTCTTAAAAATAAATAAATATGTTTTGCTCAGACAAAGGGGTGACACTCTTCAAACATCAGTGTTACAAACTCTTTACAGTGGAATTTATGTTATCAACTCAGTTGATAAAACCAAATTATCTTGTGATACTCTCCTACTCATGCAGCACCACAGTTTCTTCGGAAACTACCTCATTTATTCCTATATTTTCCTATATTAGACATTGTTAGGTCTATTTTAAATTGTGAAATTCTGAAAACAGTGAACCATTGTTTGATCTTTATAGCTTGGTTGTGTATTCAGAACAACCAAGGAAACTTTTAAACATATGAACATGAGTGATGAAGACAGAATTTCTCCTTACAATATTGATAGAATATCAAGTAAACAAGTGATGAGAATAAATAAATGTTTCAATTCAGGGATTATTGGTTCAACCAATACCAAATTTTCCAAACTTATATGAGAGGCAGTTAAGGGAAAATGAGATCTGGGAGTGAATCAAGAGCTAAGAGTTTAACATTCAAATGGAACTGATTCAATTTTGTTCTAACAGGGTTCATCTTGGGGACCATGATTTGGGACCACTTCTTGATGGACTAAGGACTCCTACAGATTATGTGCTTGCAGGTGAGGGTCAGAGTATTTACAAGGCATGCCAGCTTTATTTGTGGTGCACAAGTGGAAGGTTTGGAGACCTGATTAGGTCAATGTGTTGTGTTCTTGGGCAGAGCACTTTACTCTGACAATGTCTGTCTCCACTCAGGTGTATTAAGGGGTTCCTGGGAATTGTTAAGGAAGCCTGATGAAATGCTAGGGGGTATTCTTGCAACTGACTGGTATCCCATCCAGGGAGGATTAGGAATACTCCTAGTCTCTTCCTAGAGAAACTGGGAAAAGCTTCAGCTGGGTGGGTCACTTGGCTTAATTACAGATTTTACCTTACCATTATGTGGTGTATGCACAATGATTCGATGAAGGGTTGAAAATGAATCAACACAAAAATCTAAGTACTGTAGTTTTATCAAACTTTCTATCAAATTTTAGAAGTTGAAATAAGACAGTTTGTTTGCTATTATTTTTCAGCCAACAATCCAGATGTTTTGGACAAACTTGAAGGTCTTGTTGCCTTGTGGTCCAAAGTCATTGAACAAGTTCTAGCTGAGAGTGAACAAGTAATGTGGTTCTTGTTTAAATGACTATTATTAATTTTGTCAATCCACATCACTGCATTATCACATCAAAAGTGAGTCAAGTATGGTCTTGAGGGCAAGTATTCTTGCATAATTACAAAAACTTCTTGTGCTTGATTATTTTAGATGAGGAAAGAAGCTGATGATATTGGCCCCACAGCTGAACTTGAACACTGGAAAGAGAGAATGGCCAAGTTTAATGTGTAAGTTTACACACCATCACACATTAAAAAGAATATATCGGAAGTATTCTCTCACCATTGTCTCTGTGCTGGCCAGTTTACATTTTATTAAATATTACCAACTCAGTCAATTAGACCAAATCATCTTAACAGAAGTGCTGTTTGATTAAAGCATTAAATTCTCAGATTTTGATTTTCCAAAAAAAGTCATTCAAGTCATGTGTTAATCACCTGTTTGTTGGACTTGTTTTTGTTCTGCCATGCTTGAAAAGAAAACTTCAAAAATAAGTTCTTTTCAGAAATTCCATTCCTTTGGAATTAATTGAACCAGGAAAATGTTTTCCTTCAAACTAAAACAAAATTACCTATTTAAATTTAAATACTATAGACTTAAAATTCATCCTTCTCATTTTTAATTTATTTTTGTGTTTTTCAACTTTTACATGACCTCACAATGTTTTTTTTCCAGCCTCCTTGATCAGGTGAAGAGTCATCACTGTAAGGCCACTGTAGGAGTTCTGCATGCAGCAAAGTCAAGAAGTTTGAAACACTGGAAGGAACTGGTATGATACTTGTTGTCATAGTTATGTAAAAGATATATTGAATTAAACTTGAACCATTTCACATCTATAATTCTGCCTAATTGCTACTCAACAACTATTCACCCAAGTGAAGGTGGCTGGTGGTAGATTTTTATCGAGCCATGAAGTGGCAAGGTAAACATCCACTATTATAGCCATGGACATTTAGGTGAATAGTTGCATTTCTTAAAAAGTGGGAGAGGTGAAGCAGGTAGAGAGGCATAGCACCTACAGCCACCCTTTGAAGAGGTTTTTTTAACAGCACAAATCAACCAATTGTCCAATATCATAATACATCTGTACACAATTTGCACATTATTTGTACTCTACATAGTGCAGTTGGAGAATAAATACTAATATTAATTGGTTATATTGAATCTGATTACACACTCTACTTTCATTACTAGTTCCCAGGCTTACAAATGGGCACTTCCATTTGGTTTACTTACCATTCAGTAAACTGAGTATTGGGCTTCAAACTCAGATTAATTTAATATGTTGGCTTGTTTTCATTCTTATGTGAACTTGGACTACTTGTGTAAGAAGTAATTTAAGTTAGCTAAGAACTGTATAATTTTAGGAGCAACATTTTGGTGTTAGTAGTAAGTGGTTTAATTGTTTTCCCTTTCTAGGATAGCAAAATCACAGATGCTGCTAATGAGGCCAAAGACAATGTGAAATACTTGTACACTCTGGATAAATTTTTTGGACCTTTAATCAAGTGCTCTCCGGTAGGTTATGGCTAATAAGATCACTTGATAAAAATTTTTTAATGATTACTAAATGTCTCACTCATTTTAACTGGTATGTTTGTGATTGAATTTTGCAGACAGAGATGGTAGAACACATTCCCAGCTTAATGAATGCCATCCGAATGATTCACAGTATCTCTCAGTGCTACAACACGTCAGAAAGAATGACATCTCTCTTTGTCAAAGTCACAAACCAAATGATAACAACTTGCAAGGCTTACATCAACCGAGATGTCATGAAGATATGGGAGCATCCAAGGTACGGAACACCCTAACCAGAGAATCAAGTTAATTTTACAATTGATGACTTTGTGGCATATTGTCAAAAATTAATGTCATAAAATTAAGAAATATCATTCTGCTTTATTGCTCTGTTTCACCATGTAACTACTGTCTTCTTTTGCTGCAATTGGCTAATTTTGTTTTTAGTAGTGACTCTGTTGACAGAAAAAACTGTCATAAATTTAGCAAAAGCACTAAACTACTTTTTATTCTATCATCAGGGAGGTTTTATCAGGAAGATTGAATGAGTGTATCAGACTCAATGAGGAGTATCAGAGGTGCTTTCACCGAACCAAACAAAAGCTCAGAGAAAATCCCAGTGAAAGACAGTTTGAATTCAGGTAAGCTGTTCAACTCACTGTTCCTACATGTTTTGCCTTTGTGGTTACATTTTAGAGTACTGTCAGTACTAACTTATCCTGAATATCACTGAGACTTGATTTGGACATGTCTGTTGTGTTGTGGACAAAAGAGACTGATAACCTACTGATAACCTCTCAATTTCTTCCTGCAGTGAGAATTATATTTTTGGAAAATTTGATGCATTTTGCAAGAGGCTGGAAAAGATCAATGACATGTTAAACACAATGGAGACTTTTGCAGGGGTTAATAACATCAAAATTGAGGTGCAGTGCAAACAAGGTCACTCAAGCCTGAATAAATCTTTACCCTAAGCCTTCTCACTTCCACGATCATAACAAGGCTTGTTTTCCCAACAGATGTTCATGCTTGATGTTTTACATACTGTAATTCTCATTACTTCTCATCTTTATAGTATTTGGAGACTGAGAGGAGAATGTTCAGTTTGATCATTGTAAGGGTTAAGTACCTAAGGTTTGACTGGGTAAACTATTTCACATTGCTTGTTTCTCAAACCTAATTTGTTGAGAAATATTCCTTAAAAATATTATATATATTTTTTGGCTAATCAGAGTTTATAGACTGAAACAATTTTGGGAAGAACTATCTTTAAAGCACTTTAGCCAAGTTTACCCCTAACCTCTATTTAGAGTCCATTTTAAATAGCCTTTTTTCAGTTTTTCCCAATGATTCTCCAATATAAACTGTGTTGAATTTTTTTCAGGGCATGGAGACAATGAT
Organism: Pocillopora damicornis; assembly: GCF_964200805.1. Classification (NCBI taxonomy): domain Eukaryota; kingdom Metazoa; phylum Cnidaria; class Anthozoa; order Scleractinia; family Pocilloporidae; genus Pocillopora; species Pocillopora damicornis. The sequence goes on from NC_142677.1 coordinate 22,246,613, forward strand.
AGTTCGTTACAACTCTATTGTGACAAGTGTAAAGAAGAAAGGTTATGACTTGCTGGATCACAGAAAAGGAGAGGTGAGCATAGGTAGAACTATGTAAAACGACATTTTGGCTTTGTTTACTGTCACAACGTCAGAGTGCTCTCAGTTGCAGTTACCATCAATCTGTTATGTGCTGTTTTAAGAAGTTTTAAGTGGTTTTATTGCGGTTGTCTTTGATGTTCTTCCACCTTTCCTCCTTGTTCCTTCCCTTGATCTAATCAGTGATGATGGGTGCCTGGAATGCAGGCTCATAGCTGGGTTGTAGGGATTAGGCAGCTAAGGGGTGGTACTCAGGCTAGTCACAGTGGAAGCTTCTAGATATCCAAGACAACCTGTCCCATTTAATTAAGAGAGGGAGCCATCGACAGCAATCTAACAGGCTTTCATATCAAGGGTAGTTTCATTTTACTTCACGTAGCCTTGTGAATGTGCATGCATAACTTTCACAATTTATGAAGTTTTCATGTATCATTTTCTTGATCGCAGTTTGACATTGATTATGAAGAATTCAAACAAAGCATTGAAGGACTAAAACTGCAGTTGCAGATGTTCGTAGACTCCTGGTTTGAGAAACCTCTATCTGTGAGTGTTACATCTTACCACCATGTCTTGAATTCCATCATTTGCTTTTTAAAATTAACTTCTCTGTTGATACATTCTTTTGTATAATCTCCAAAAAATACTGTTAACCAATTTGTAGGCTTTCACAAGAGCTGATATCCATATAGGGATGATGTTATCTTGTTATACAACAAAAAATTGTGTGTAAGTTTACATACTCTTAGGTGTTACCCAACAGTAATTTCTCCTTGCAAAAAGTAACACACTAGATAATGAGCCAAAAATTGATTAAAAGAAAGAAAAACCAAGCATCATCAAGGTCACATTGCTTGATTTATCACCAAATTCTAAAAGCTAAATTTGACAGAAAACAGTGCAGAGAACAAAAAATGTTTGGGTCCAGGAATGAAGAGATTAAAAGGAACTGAATATCAGTAAAGTTAGTCACAGTAAGAGGGCTACCTAAATTCTTTGATATGATTTTTTTGTCACTTTTCAGACCCTTAGGGCTCTTGAACTTCTGCAAAAATTCCAGAATATTGGAGGAGTTCAGTTGGATCTTCATGACAAGTATCAGAGGATTTTGATGCAATATGGGAGGTAGGAATACCATAAGAAAGTAGGTTGAGTTGGTGTGGTGATTTTTTCAAAATGATAGAATGGTACTCTTGGCATTGTAGGAAGTGAGAAAATTATGAATTGGAAATAGCTAGCTTGAAAAAGATTTCAGTTGCATGGCCTTGATTCACCAAGTGAGGAGTTATCAAATGATGTGAGGGTGAATGGATGTTAATGGTAGATATAGGATGTGACCAAAGAGAACCAAATGTTAAATTAGGTAATAAGTGATTCTCATTATGGAAGAAGGTAAAGGTAGCTAGATGCCTTAGGGGAAGCCAAGTTGGCATTGCCATGCAATGTTATAGAAGGCATGGAAAGCTGAAGGAAAGCTGATGACCAGTGCAGTGTTGTGGTGTGGATTCTCTCTCATGTTAGAACAACTTCATAAACCTGTCTAAGGGCCTCTGTAGAGTAGACGACCTCTCCAGAGAGTGACAACATGCAAGCTTGCCAATAATAGGAAGAGGCAAAGAACGATGTTACAAATGTCCATGGATCTTCACTTAAGTTAGAATTAATTTTGCATTATTTTCTTTCATTAGGGACCTTGAGACATGCAAAAAGCTTTATCAAAAGCAGAAAAATGACCCACCTATTCTTCGTAATCTTCCACCAGTAAGGATCTGTCTTGATTATGAATTTATGCTGTGACTGTACTGTCAAAATTAGAAAACAAAAACAATGTGTTTTGCAATCTTTCATGCTGGAGAGTTGAGATTAACTAGTTGTCCCATCTGGTTTTAGGTTGCAGGAAAAATAACCTGGGCCCGACAGCTTTTTAGGAGAATTCACGAACCAATGAAGGTGTTCAAGACATACCCAGAAATCTTAAAGGTAAGCTTGGTTTTTTTGCGGTAAATTTCATTTTATATTGCAGCTGTAGCTGTTGTGGAACCCCAGACATAACAGGTCCGCTGTGATTAATAACAGTTATTGCACATAAAAATCATGTTCTGTTCATGTGTCATTTTAACCTATCATATTTTATTATTAGGGAGAAGATGCAAAAAGAATCATTCGCAATTATAACAAGAATGCGGCTGTGCTGGTAGAATTTGAGGTATGCGAACATAATTTTTGAAGAGGTCATGCAGTTTAATAGGACCTCAACCATTTTTCTTTATCTAATTCAAAATTGTCTTTGTCTCTGTGTGGCGAAATGAATCAGCGTAAGGAGGTTGTTTTGTCAGCAGTGGTTAGTACATATTGTTTAAACAAGTCTGATAATTTTTGTATACTTATTTAGTGAATTTAACATGGACAGTTGAGGGTAGAGGTTTCGTAGAAATGTTGTTTTTTGAGTTTTGTGTTATTTCAAATACTCACAATAATTGTCTCTTATTGTGCGTTTCTGCTGCAGTTGCTGTATCATCGTGGATGGTTCAAAGCAGTTGAAGCTGCTAGGAGTGGTTTAAATGCATCACTGCTTGTGCGACACCCAGAGACCAAGGTATACTTTTTTCCGTTTTAATTTTTTGGCTCTGGTCATAAGATTAATTTTTGAACGAATTGTTTGTTTTATGTCCTCAGAAACTCTTCGTGAACTTTGATCCACAAATCCTTGAGTTGATTCAGGAGGCCAAATGTATGCGAAGGCTAAACCTCGAGGTAAATAAGAATATGGAAAGTATGATTGTTAATGATGACTATTTATTTTACAAAGCCACAGAGAGAACACATTTGTTGGAAATATTCTCGCAGATAGTAACAGCTTTTAGCACAATTACTCAGGTAATTACAGAGATGTGCGCGCTCTTATTGGTCGAGGATTGAGTCATATCTCGTTGTAATCACCTCGCGCGAGGTAATTATAGCAGGAGCGCTAAATTTCAAAATAGCCGCCTTGCCCTTTTATCAGTGTTACCGGGAAAGTTATCAACGCGATAAAGAAAGTTCAATTCCGAAGAGCACAAAAGATGCTTTTTAGTTTGGAGTAACACTTTTCAAAAGATAGATATGAAGTTTTTGCTGATTGAATCAAATGAACGTATCAAATTCTAGTGGAAACTGGCTCTTTATCTTGATACGAGTTCTCAAAACAATTGAAACAGAATATTTTCATAATCAAAACGAATATTTACAACCGAATTCGAAAGCACCCAAGCAATTATACTAAAAGATTGTTAATTATTACTTCGAAAGATTTTTCAACCGTCCACAATGATTCGGTAGACCTGTCAATGAGTATCATATATTTTACAATCTGTTTTACAGATACCCGAGGCTGCACAAGTTATGTGCATGAAAGAGGAACAATTCAAAACTTGCAACAACAGGTTTGTAACACAGTCCTTTGTCTATCAATTTTGCTGGTTAATTTCCACTCGGAACCTCTCGCTAGGAACTCTGATGACTTACGTCTTACCAAACATTGTAATTCGATGAAGTTTAGCAGAAGATAGGATCGGCCAGTACGGTAGTTTATTATCAGTAATGAATGGAAATTTGAATCTTCATGTCTTAAACGTTCACTTTACATATCTCTTTTACAGGCTCCAAGAGGTTTTAAAGGAGTACGACTCAGTCGTCTCAGGGATCCCAGAAAATGTGTTGCCTCTGATGAAGCCATTCACCGACCGTGTTGACGAAACGATCAAACCTGGACTGACTATGTTGAACTGGACTTCCCTAAATGTTCATTCTTGTGAGTACAACCACTAAGTCATGTCCTGAAAATTGTTTAGGTTCTTGTTACATGCATTTAGATCTTAAGGGTCTGTAAAGAGTACTAGTATTGAAGTAGGAAAAATTTAGAAACGTGGTCTTAGAGACCTTTTAAAAGTTGGGGAAATAGGGGTAAAATCTTGAAAAAAGAGGGAGAAGTCTGGAATATTTGCTAAGTTGCGACAAAGGTTTAATTTCTGGTGAGGTTTTTGGTTAATAGCTGGATTTAATGCTATTACTGGTCTCGTTTAATCGATGTAAGTGAGGAATTTGTGATTGTGACATAATATCCTCGCAGTTACTATTGTATTCAGCTCATGCAATTCGATTCATAATATTGAGTGTGGAAACTAGACGAACGTTGTTTTGAAAAGTAAGGAAAAAACATTTAAATTTAGACAGATATTTGCGTGAATCTTGCTTCTTGAACCTTAACGGAGTGGTCTTGAATCTGTACTTAGTAAAACATGCAAGTCCAAATGACGTGTAATGATTTGAATGCTCTTTATAATGTCATCAAATCTGCAGATATCAACAGCATTCAAAAGTCCGTCAAGGGACTTGAAATTCTTACGAAAGGGGTGAGTGGTTTTTGAAAATATTGCTTTTTTTCCTCAGTTGATTTATCAAGAAATCGGACTATTATGGCGTCATTACCGTTGTGTGATATATATATTTTAACAGCAAGAAAATGCCTATTGCATGTCAAAGTCAATAGTGCTGATTGCTGATATTAAGTGTTCTTGCATTTAAGGTGAAAGACATGCTTGACTGTCGAATAGAAGCAGTTTTACAAGATATTGAGTTAACACGGCTGTGTGATCTGCCAGAAGATGAAGCTGTTACTGTGGAGGATTTTGTTGCTGTTACTGAGAAAACATGTCAAGAGTCTGCCGAATCTTTGTCCAAGTGAGCTCTACTTATGAGAATCAGAAATACTAATTTACTCACAATTTAGGCAGGGCTTCAAGTTCGAATATTTCATGGCGTGGTGACCAGAAATTGTATTCAGGTCGCAGTTTTTTTTTTGTTATTTAAGAATACGACAAACCATTGATAGTACTGTATGCATATGGTTATACCCTTCCAACCTTGCTTAGGTCGTCAAATTAGAAATTTTCGCGGTAAATGCAGTCGTCAAAACATTTTAATCTATACGCGTCATGACGACCGAAAAAAAAGCAGGAGCGCTGGACAAGATCTTAGGTCAGATCGTTTATGATGTTTGACATTCAGACTTAGCTATCGAAACTAATGGAGATTGGAATTGAACCAGGTCGCAATTTGGGACCCAGTACTGCAACTATGGCAGTTTTTTTTACAGCGTTCTTGTAACATTTAAGCTATGGGTACAATTCTTTTTTGTAACAAAGTTTGTTACGTTTACCTAGGTACAACCATCTTGTAGAATCATCAGTAAACATCCTTCTTCAAACTCTTAAAGACAACTTGAGGCCAAACGAATTAACAGGCCTTGATAAAGAAAACTACCCCTGTCTGTACCCGGAGTCAAAACAGGCCAAGAACAACAAAGGAAACAGGTGCTGGGAATGCATGCCTTGCTGCTATTGGAGCTTGTTCATCTTTTTCAATCAAAGATGCATTGAAGCTTTGGTTAAATCGAAAAGACAGTCATTGGATGCCATCAAGAGGCGAATGCAAGCAGCCAGTAAACACAGCAAGGATTTGTCTGACTCAGATGCCAAGTCCCCGGCACTGTTTAAGGTGAGTCCTACACTTTTTCTCTTCTCCGTTCAATGTTTTCCCTTCCACCTTCCTCCTTAACTATCATCCTGGAATCTTGATTCGTTCTGCCTCCCTGCCTTTCCCTGCTGCGATGATGACCCTTCTGTCAATCTGTAGGGCCTGTATTTTGTTTTTCCATTTGTTTTTTCTTTGTTTCTCTGTTTGTTGCTTGCCTACTTTCCTTTTGATATTGCTTCCTCCAACTTTACTAAATTCCTCGCGACTTTCTTTTTCTCTCCTTTTCTTCTTTGCTGAACAATTTGTTATCTGCCTTCTGCCTCGTCTTTGTTTCTTCATTTTCTTCTTTTCTACTGTTTTTTTTCCTCATTATCTCTCTTGCTAATTCCACTTACTTATTTCGTCTCATCTTTCCATTTTCCTTCCATTTTATGCTCTTTCTCTTACTTTCTTCTTTCCTTAATTCAACCCTCTTCGCTGAAATGAGTCTGCCTTCTCTTTAATGCTTGCAATTTTTTTTTTACTAGGCTGACATTGTGTTGGAGATCCCTTCAATTGTAATGAAACCCAGCTTAGATGACATTCAGCAAGCTTTAAACAAAACTGTACAGATTATGCTGAAAACAACTCAGGTAACATAGCGAAGCGTCGAAGGCAACTGTATATTAAACCCTCACAGGACATAGATCTGAACGTGTGTCTAACAGTCGTTGTAAATGAAAGTGACATTTGTAATTTTCATCTCCGTTTCCACTTTCTGTGGATAGTAATCGCACTGTATATTTAGGCAGGTTATACATTCAGAAGTGCACTGAAATATGAATATGAGTCTATTGAGATTTTGGTAAGACTAATCTTCGTTTTGGTTATCTCATAAGTTATGATCACTGTACAAAGCATAACACTTTGTTAATTCTACTTCTAAAGAACGTCTATGAATGGGAACAACACGGAGTCATCCATCAGCCTCCCATCATTGTTGCTGAAGAAGGAAAAGTTCTTCCTCCTCTGGCACCCAAGTCTCTTTACAAGCTGGTGTCTGAACACAAAGACGTAACAAAGGTATGCAGCCACTTATTTGGTCCTTTTTTCGGTAACTACTTTTGTGACCTGCCATAATCTTGTTAACCTGTGGTAGTTTACCTCTTCCAATTCCACATGTGTTTAAGCGTCATTATATTTGGACACTTTAGTCCAATCGTTCTGAGCGATATCGCTTCCATCTAAGTTATATGGGGTTCGAGGAGGTTCGTAGCGGTACTGTTTTGTACTTTTTTGTGCCGGATTACTTTAGTCGTTCAAATTAAATTACTCTCAATGTAGAGTTAATCTGTTTTTGACAGACAGGAAAATAATGGTTGTTTTTTGATAGGTGGTCATTACTTTGAGTTCAGTTGTAAGCTCATTAAAAATGGATGCCACGAAGATTTTGGACGAGATGGACCAATTTAAAGAGCTGTGGAACCAGGTAATGTTCAGTAATAATTTCCAAAATTACAAGAAAAAAAAATATGCAGTTGAAGCTGTTTAATTGTCATCGCAGAAAAAAGGACTCGAAACTCTTAAATGAATGAAATATAAGGGTCTCAGATAATTCTTAATTTTTCCCAGGCTTTGATCAGTTTGTGTCTTAGATCAGCTTTTTATCTTTCTCGACCGAATACAGTAGAATTGTTGCTTTAAATGGTCTTTATGCTTTTTATTGTTATTGTTGTTGTTTTCAGGATCCCAACACCAAAGTGAAAGAGTTCATGGAGTCCAAACCTTTGTTATCAGACTTTGATGCCCAGATCAAATATTACCAGCGTCTGGAGACTCAGATTGAAGAGCTACCCGGAAGTTATCACATTGGTCCTGTTGAGTATCTTACAGACAGGATCAAAGAAGCTTTGGTCACAGAAACTAAAGCCTGGAAGCAAGCATTTGGAAAAGCACTGGCAGAGAAGGTAACGATCCCCTTTTCTGTCAGCAAAAATTTTTTGATTGTTGAACGAAAGTGACCACAAGCTCAATAGTCAAATAGAGGACGCGCCTTAACTTGTGTTGTCGTGATGGAAAAATTGTTAGAGCCGTCAACATCGCAAGACGAATTTATGCGGACTTATGCTATAGCTGTGCAGTGAGCGTAAGAAAGTTTTAAGGAGAATATATTTCCCTTAGTATTTCGCTGAACTTGATTTCAGATCTCAGTTGAACTTGTCCTAGATTCCAAGAGTCATATCTACGGAATAAGAAGTTCAAATTTTAATGAAAATTTTGACGCTATGGAACTTTTATTATAATCAATGATTGTGTCTGAGTACAAGCAATTCTTTTGTATCTCGCAGGCAAGTGCAGATATGGAAGAAATTTTCCTGTTCATTGACAACCTGAACAAGAGACTCGCTCGTGGTATTAAGGATCTTGATGACGTAAGAAGCAGCATGGCCGCACTCAGTGAGATCAGAGAATCGGAGATAAGGTTTGTGCTAAATGTAACTTTGTATGTTTGCGCCTGCCATTTCTCGCCAATTTAAACTTGAATAAAATTTGGTCGCTCTAAAGAGAAGATCATCGTAAATGTATGTTGTTGGTCAATTATTTATCAGGGCGCAGAAAAAACTTGAATTTTGGGAAGTAGCTTTTCTTTAATTTTAGCTGCGAATCATTGCTTCGTTTTCGAGAAATAGTTCCGATGTTGAAAAGTACAGCTCTCTGTCTTTGTTCTTGAGAGAATAGAAGAAAAAGGTATCTGATTCAACATACTTTTTTTTGCGCGAACCCAAAGTCTTCTATTGCCCGAAGAACTTCTTCAAGGCATTTTTAGTCTCAAGGCCCTCAAAGGTATGGTACATTATGGTTTTTGAAGAAGGCTTTTTCTTTCCGTAGGATCGACATGACAATTGGTCCAATTGAGGAATCATTTGCCATGATGAATCGATATGGGTTGGTATATTCTAGCAGTGATGCTGAAAGAGTTGACGGTCTTACTTACGCGTGGCGTAAATTACATGCACAGGTGAGTGTTACCAATTTAGAGGGTATTGCTTTCCCACCGTAAAGGATGCGTTGTGGCATGTAATTATTATTTGTTAAGACTTTGGATGTGACCATCTATTCAAGAGAACTAAATGTTATAGAATTTTTAGAGTTTTTAGAGCACAAACACCAGTGCTTCACATCTGATCTAACAGAAACGAGTACGGTCAAACTCAAGGTGGATTTCGTACACATTTCCTAAGAACTAACTTCTCTTTGTCACTTTTAATAGGCTGGTACTGTGGCGAGTCACCTGCTGCAGATCCAACCCACATTTAAGTCGGATCTCTTGGATGGTGTGGAAAAGTTTAAAGCGATGGTTACAACATTTGTTCTGGAATACAACGAAAAGTAAGTGAGACTGGCGGGTAACGGCTCTGTCATACCGTGAAATTTTGCGATCCCGGAGAGGTTTCTTAATAACTAGCAACCTTTGTAATTTTTTCTTGAAAGGCAACATTTCCGCAGTCGCTCCGTGGAGTAAAATTGGCCTCCTCTAATAAAAGCTTTGCTAGACAATTTTTCATCGAAGGTTTTGTTCAAGATTTGGCGTTATTTTTGAAAAAAAAAAACGTTTGGCGTTTCATTGAAAGCGTAAAATTTATGTTCTGTTGTATTTTAGAGGCCCCATGGTTTCTGGGATTCCACCAAGGGAAGCCAGCGATCGCCTGGGAATTTTCCAGGCTCGGTTTGATGAGCTTTGGAGAAAGTATGAAACATACTCGGGTAAGTTCATGATTTTTGGAACAGACTTCAAGTGAGATCTTGAGAATCAGCTTGATCTCGCCAGTAATGACTGATAGCCGTGTGATCTTTTTTTTTTCCGCTCAGTATGTCATGTACAATGTGATCGAACCGCACTAAAGTAGAAAAATAGATTCCAAGTTGTCGTGCGTCTGAATTGTAACAGATCACAAATGACGTTTAAATGTGGTGAGGACAAAAAAGTGGCACACGAGGCGCAGTCGAGTGCGTCACTGATGCTCTATTCGTTTCATATGATAAAGTTGCAAATGTTGTTAAAGGTGAGAGCATCTATGCGTCAGTCCTCCAATGGTTAAAACTAACCAAAATGCATTTATAATTCAGCTTTTGATCTTAAGTTACCTATCTACCGCGTCTCTATAGAATCGCCCAATGGAAACTTGTTAATTAAAATTTTAGGCAGGCGTAACAGCCAGGAGTGCTATGACTAAGTTTTCCAAATGAGCAATTGCTGAAAAGATATATTCGTCTATCATGTTTTTGTTGTTGGTGTTTTTTCTTTCTTTTTTTAATTCCCGATTTTGATTTTATTACATTCAAGGTGGCGAGGAGCTGTTTGGTCTGACTGTCACCGAATATCCGAACTTGCAGAGAATCCGAAAGGAACTGGGACTACTTCAGAAGCTTTACAGCTTGTACAACGCTGTCATCGAGAACGTGAACGGCTATTATGATATCCTGTGGCAAGAAATTGACATTGAAAAGATAAACAACGAACTGCTGGAATATCAGAACAGGTAAGCGGTTGAATTCATGGTTTTTCCAAGAAACTAATCATGAATTAACACGTACCATTTTTGAACTCATCGTTTGTGGCTTTTTAATACAGGATTCGTAAACTACCTAAAGCTCTCAAGGAGTGGCAAGCCTTCCTGGATCTGAAGAAGACCATTGACGATTTCAGCGAGTGTTGTCCTCTTCTCGAGATGATGGCGCACAAGGCTATGAAACAAAGACATTGGGAAAGAATTTCAACCATTACTGGTGTCACGCTTGACGTAGAATCGGAAACGTTCCAGTTGAGACAACTGATGAGCGCACCTCTGTTACCTAACAAAGAAGACATTGAGGTATGTGAGACATTAGTCCGACACTACATCACTGGCAATTGAACTTGATTCGAGAGAATTGGTTTGATTGGTGCGCAAATTATTTTGCGAACGATATTTATTCAGAAGCTGCTGCTTCAAAGGTAGGGAAAGTTAGGAAGAGAGACACCTTTTATTTCTCAGTCAATTCTGCCCCAAACCTCTTTCGTGCTTTACAACAGAGTGGAGCAAACTGAAACATAATTTTAAAAAATTTCGACCGACGTATTTTGTTCTCGTTGCTCCAAACTCAATCCAATGAAATCGTCTTCAATTTTGTGTTTAGGTGTCCCTTTAATGGTTGTTATAACTCCTTTACGGTTTTTTAGCTCTTTACTCACACAGAGCTATCAACATTGCTGATCCTAACTGTATGCAGGACCATTGTCATACATGAGCCTCGTTAAGGCTCAGCTTTCTATAGAATCTCTGTAGCTTAGTGGTAGGGCATTTAAGCGTATTTTCGAGGTTCCAATCCTCACGGGGACTCGGGTATTTTTTGTTGTCCCACATTCGTGATAAGAAGAAAAAATACCCCTCTCTCTTTTTATTTCTTACAGGATGTTTGCATTGCAGCCGTTAAAGAGCGTGATATTGACTTTAAGTTGAAGGGTGTGGTGTCTGAATGGAGCACACAAGTGTTTTCTTTCTCAAACTTCAAAAATCGTGGCGAGTTGCTCCTCAAAGGAGCCGAGACGTCTGACATTGTATCTTTAATGGAAGACAGTTTGATGATCCTTGGCTCTCTTCTGAGCAACAGGTAAGCTACTTTTGTTTCCACTTGAAGGACTATCTTGGCCAGTAGAGCCATGGCAGCCATGGAGATTAGAGAACTGCCCCCAACTACCATTTAGTAAACAGCAACGCACTTTTACGGCCCAGCGACACGAAATGAAGTTTCGCACGCGCTTCTCCATTTGTATCGCGCCACTGTCTACTAAATGAGGGCTTGGCAAAGGCTTGAAAAGGGCAAGGAAAAATAAAAACATAAAAAAGAGAGTAGGAGTTAAGATGATATATAAATTACCATCAGTCTTTATCTAATGACAGCACTGGAAATTCTCTTTTTCCCTCCTATGAAATTAACAGCGGCTATTAAATTTTTCTTTAGTAGTTTGTTTGTTCTCTATGTAATTTTTATGCATTCCTATACCGAAATTTCTTTGGGTGTTTTTTTACCGCGTACACATTTTTACAGGTACAATGCTCCGTTCAAAGCTGAAATCCAAAAGTGGGTGGCAAAACTAACGGGATCCACGGAGATTATCGAGAACTGGCTTGTGGTGCAGAACTTGTGGGTTTACTTAGAGGCAGTTTTTGTTGGTGGGGACATCGCTAAACAATTACCTCAGGTTTGTTATTTGTTCTGAGTTCCAATATCCATTTGCCGTTCTACTGCGCTCAGAGAGTCGTAAACATGACGATAACCCTTTCACTCTCAGGATCTCATTAGTAATTCTCCTTACTGTCTGCCATACAACTCTTATGTTGTTACTTCGGAGAATTGGGTATTGGATAAACTAATAATCCCCAAAATGATATTTTTTCTCTATTGGATTAACTAATAATCCCCTAATTAATATTTTTCTCTATTCTCATCACTTCTCTGCTTGATATTGTACTGATACTGAAAGGAAGAATTCTGTCTTTATGACTCATGCGAGTTAAAAGGTTAAGCCAGACCTCAATGAACGCCTTGGGTTGGAAGGTCACTCCTGTTCGTCCAACCTGCTACTCCTGTAGACACTTCCGATTGAAAATCAATCTTTGGGTGGTGGTTTTAAGGTAGCCTTGTCCTTGTAGATCAGGTTAGCAATAACCAGCTAGAAATGATGTAAAAAAGAGCATAACGTCGGTTTCATTCAGTTCAACAAAGGACCAAATATTGAACAGTAGAGGTCTAATGATCGAAAATCTTTCCTCAACTCCTCAATGTTGTCACTACTTCATGATTTGTGTACTGAGACAGTCGCTCAAAGCTACCTCACTGCTCTGTTACGTCCCACAGGAAGCGAAACGTTTCAGTCAGATCGACAAATCATGGGTGAAGATCATGAGCCGAGCACACGAAAACTCCAACGTAGTGCAATGCTGCATGGGCGATGACACTCTTGGACAACTGCTTCCTCACATTCTGGAACAGCTTGAGATTTGTCAGAAATCTCTGAGCGGGTAAGGAGAGAGAAAAAGGGTAATGATTAGGGGGCTGGGGGTTTATTATAATTTTGGAGCAAAAGGACTCTCCCTTTCTATTTGAAGAGGAGAATAAATGGCATTTTGCGTCAGTTTGACTAATCTCTGATATTAACCACCAAGGGACCCTTCCCGTCCCGTAAGTTACCCGTCCCGTAAGTTACCCGTCCCGTAAGTTACCCGTCCCGTAAGTTACCCGTCCCGAAAAGCTGTTTTCTGTATGCGTTGTTAGCATTCAAGATCGAGATGTGAATAGTTTAAAATTTCAGAAATTGATATATCTAGAAAAGAAACAGATTGGGTGGGTTCTTGAGTCTTTGTACTATTCCATATAATGAAAATTTGGCTTCCGGCCTACATTGAGTTACTAGGACTTTCGAGAAACGGGCCAAGGTTTCCGTATGAAGTGCATGCAAATACAAAAAAATTTCCATGCACAATTACTGTTTGAAGACTTACAAATGTTGTAGACAAACGAAGAGATAAGTTAGGGAATATCTCATTTAGTTGAACCAGAGGCCAGTGAAACAGTTCATCATAAAATTGAAGTAGATGAAATTGAATTAATTACCGTAAGAAATTTGGAAAATAGAATGTTCCGCCGGAGAATGTGGCTTTGTGAAAATCTCCCATTAGGATAAGCCGTGTATCAGTGAGATACTTGGGTAGCACATCCTTGGGATTCGCTGTATATCACGATCTTTCCTGGTACCTTTAGGACAAAATGTTGATATTAAAGGCATTTCATTTTTGATAACGCATAGCTACCTTGAAAAGAAACGACTTGTGTTCCCACGTTTCTTCTTCGTGTCCGACCCCGCCCTGCTGGAAATCTTGGGACAGGCCAGCGACTCTCATACCATCCAGGCTCATCTGCTGGGAGTGTTCGACAACGTGAAAACTGTCACGTTCCACGAAAAGGAATATGACAAAATTCTGGCCATCAACTCGCGCGAAGGGGAGTCTGTTACTTTGGAGAACCCAGTCATGGCTCAGGTATGTAACTGTAAATTTTCATCCTGGAATTTAAGCAAAAAAGTGATTAAAGAGATCTTCTTTTCTGTGCTTATTGGTAACTTTTCTATGAGTTGTTCGGTGTTAAAATTTTATCGATGTCAAGGTAATAGTGGCGGGTTCGAGAGATGTAAAAGACTATGCCGCACTCTCTGTGTTGTAGCTCAGTTAGTTGAGGCGCCTAACTAGTATCTGGGAGGCACGGATACGAATCCCGTCGAAGCCTGAATTTTTCCAAGCTTCTTTCCTGCTATTGCTAAAATTGCGATCCATCAGCAAGGATAATTTCTTTTGTCTATCTGTCTGCTGGTTCCAGTGAAATTTATATCATCAAAAGTTGTTGAAATACCATTGTTGTAAATATTTTGACGGTATGACAGCCCTTGGAAGCCCCCGGAAGTCGATGGCAGTCCTTGGCTGGGAGTTAAGTGGGCAGGGAAGGAAAGGGGGAATGCAGTTTTTAAGGGCAGTCCTTTAGGGAGAACAGCATCCTTCGGGAGAAACCTTTGCTCATGCTGCGCGCTGCAGGACACGTAGGCCCTGCTAAGAAAGAGAGAAAAAGAGATAAAAAACTTCTGTTATACGCGTCTCTAAATTTTCACGAGATTAAGCTCTTTATCTTTGAATGTAAAGTTTATAATTATGTGTATCTCTTTAATTGTAGGGTAACGTGGAAGTGTGGCTAAACACACTGTTGAAAGAATCAGGGACTTCATTGCATTCAGTTATTCGAACTGCTTCAATCGCTATCAAGGATCCTAGTTTTAAGCTCAAAGATTTCTTGGATACTTACCCGGCACAGGTGTGGTGCATTTTTACAAGGATATTAGTATTGGTAATAACATGATTTTGAGTGCAAGTTGGTGTTAATAAGCACTAGTAAAATGCAATTTGTAGTCTTTGAAAAATTTACAAGTGCTTATTACACCAAATGACAAGAGGAATCATGTCATATCTTGTTAATAATTTACATCAAAAAACAACACAGAAAGGTGCGGGCGCTATTTGTAATTTACTTTCGTGTTACAACTTTGCACTCGTGTTACACGAGATTGCACTCGTTTTCAGCCAATAAGAAGCGCATATTATTTTCACGTACATTATTAAGAGACAAAGTAAAGTTACTTTGTATTTAGTGAAAATTCGATGAAAAACAGAAGCTTTCTTTACTGACACGCGAAAAACTCGCTATAGCGTTACAACGAACCTAATTATCTATCAATTTATTTCGTTGTGGTTTCAATTTTAGTGACACTTGTTTTAGGTGGCAGACATATTTTGTCGCCTGTTTGCTGTTGTTCGACTGTTTTGATTTATTGTTTTTGATGGTTGGATCGACATAGCAATTGTCAAATTATTGACGATAGTATTATTATCTGTTCATTGTTCACTAAATTAGGTGTAGCGAGCGATGGCTCAGGGTTTCGTTGCGAATCTTTTAGTACTGAGTGTAATTATTACATGATTGCTTTTGTTTTATATAAAAGGTCGGTTTGCTTGGAATCCAGATGATTTGGACTAGAGATGCTGAAGACTCGTTGACTTACGCTAAATCCAACAAAAAGGTGAGAACTATGCAGTGTATGGGCGTCATGTACTAAATTGAGCACTGATGTTGTTTATCAAGGCATCTCGGTCATCACAGTGTCGCAACGGCTAATCTACTGCATCTATTTTTCTAAGTAATTTTTCCATTAAGGGTAGCAAACTTATACCCGTTTGAAAAGTCGAAGCACATCATCTTATTAAAAAAACTAAACATAAAAGTTTTTAATTTCCAGATACGCGAGAATTGTCAGTTACACAAGCGGATTATTGATTTTTTAAAAAATATATATCTCCATGGGGCATTCCCCTTAACAACGCATTTTGTGTAGTAAAAATAAAATTAAATCCACCTACTTGTGTCATGTATCAGCCGCTGTGTTTTTTTCGTAGATCATGGATGAAAGGAACCAGTTTTTCCTGAACATGTTAAACGAGTTGATCGAGGTAACCACGCAGGAACTGACCAAAGTGGAACGTGTCAAGTTTGAAACTCTCGTCACCATTCATGTTCATCAAAGGGACATTTTTGATGAATTGGTAAGTATGAATTCATTAGCTGATTTTTATAAATTGATTTGTAAGGATGTAATTAATATCCAGATTAAAACGCAATTGAAAAAAGTTACAAACTATCATTAACGTGGTGAACAAGACCGAAAAAGGTAAAATTTCCTCAATTCTTTGAAACTTATTAAATTTGAAAAAAAAGGAAAATTGAAAGAAAATCTTATACCCCCAAAAAAGTCGTCAAATGGTTCGCCACGTCTTTAGCTTGTGAGTTTACGAGTGGAGTCAACCATAAATGGATTAGTGTTCTTCGACGGTTTTTTGTTGGATGGTCATGTCACACAGTGTGTTTTGTAGCTCAACCCGTTTCTCTCTGAGATAACGTGCTGTGTAGTAAAACCGAACAACTGCTGCGAAGAAGTCTTTATCAAGATATATATGATTTATTTTTATTCCATTAATTTGTCACTAGTGCCGCAAGAATATCAAGGTACCGACAGATTTTGAATGGCTGAAACAGTCACGCTTCTACTTCCGTGAGGAGACTGACGAGTGTGTGGTGTCCATAACTGATGTGGATTTTGTTTATCAAAATGAATTCTTGGGATGTACCGACAGACTTGTCATTACGCCTTTGACTGACAGGTAAGTATAGATATAAGTTTTTTTCTTTTCAAAGAATCTTTGCACCTTTTCCATCGCTGTCTCTTTTTTTTTCGCTCCGACAAATTATTGAGATTTAAAAAAATAATGTTTGTAAGAAACTAAAGCACTGGTTTATCGATGTCGGGCCTGTGGTGTGATGGTCAGCGGATGGACTCCAAATCGCGAGAAGGTGCGAGCTGTGGGTATGGTTATCTTCGGGTCAAGGAGCGGTGGCCAAGCGCTTTAATCAATTACAAAAGAGAATTTCTTGATGATCTTTCCAGTTACTCGTAAACAAATAATGACCTTTACCGAGCTCAAAACTTGCCATCTCTCTCATTCTATTTGCAAAAATAACCTTGGTTGTTCAGCAAAGTGTTGTATGTCGTTCACGAACGCTTTTTTTGTCTCTAAATTAGGTGTTACATCACTCTGGCCCAGGCCCTCGGAATGTCAATGGGTGGTGCCCCTGCAGGGCCGGCAGGTACTGGAAAGACAGAGACAACTAAGGTGAGACCTAAAAGAGGATATTGTTTTTTCATTGGCTTATGAAGAAAGTTTAAAAGTTAGTTATTAGGAATGTCAGTGTCATTGAACAATTGTACCTGATGTTTGTTATAGGACATGGGCAAAGCTTTGGGTAAATTTGTAGTCGTTTTCAACTGCTCGGATCAGATGGACTACCGTGGCCTGGGTCGAATCTACAAAGGTACGTTTATTCTTGTCTGTTGGTCAGTTTAAGAATGACGTTTAAGGGAACAACAAATGGCGAAAAATGAATTCTGATTTCGTTCACTTTTGCTCTAATGTTTAAATCTATCTGGTAGAAAAAAATTAGAGTTTCTTATTTGCTCATGTAATGGAAATATTCAACTTACGGGTGAGATAAACTGCAAGAATTAACGCAATAAGTTCAATTTTAGTTTTGCCGTTTGCCATCATACTTATCCTCTTGATATTGTTTTTTCTTTATTTATTCTCACAGTGACGTTTTATGCACCTCGAAAAATGTAGGCTAAATTTTTCAAGCTTGTTATTTATATAATCGGCATTATTTATCAAGACTGGCCTAGTTCAGCTTCATGCTGGTTTAGGGCCATTTAGGGCGCAAGTTGACGTGATTTGGGTTAAATAACTGATGTTTTTCTTCATTCTATCAGGTTTGGCGCAGTCTGGAAGCTGGGGCTGTTTCGATGAGTTCAACCGCATCGAGCTACCTGTACTGTCCGTGGCCGCTCAACAAATTCACGTTGTGCTCACGTGCAAGAAAGAGAGGAAAAAGATGTTTGTCTTCACGGATGGCGATGAAGTTGACATGGATCCAGAGTTCGGTATCTTTTTGACCATGGTAAGTGTGAGGACAGTATACAACCATATCGAGTAAAAATATTTGGGATATTTCCATAAAATGAAGACAAAATGAAAATTTGTCATTGATCCAACTTATCGTTCATTCTTTAGTGTTCCTTCTCCTAAACTTTCCCCGCCCCCTTTCCCAGAAATAATATGTGAGCACGCTAGCTACTGATTGCCCATAGATGAGAGCAAGATTTTGATTGGGATATGGTTTGGAGGGAAACATGATGAAATATGATAGAATTTGGACTGAAGCTATCCTCTCTTTTCTGGCTTAATTTATGGGCCATGCCAGGAATACAATATTTATGCACCACGTATTCTCGGATATATTCCTCTTGGTCAAATGTCATATTTTGGTTTGGCAGCTAGCAACGTTTGTGACCAAAACTGCACGTCATTTGTTTTTCTGGTACAGCAGATAATAGTAATTTTCTGACTGTTTGAATAGAACCCAGGCTATGCCGGGCGCCAAGAGCTGCCAGAAAATTTGAAGATCATGTTCCGCACAGTAGCGATGATGGTACCTGACAGACAGATCATTATCCGTGTCAAGCTTGCTGCCAGTGGTTTTATCAGAAATATCAACTTATCCCAGAAATTCTTCACTTTGTATAAACTGTGCGAGGAACAGCTCACCAAACAGGTTTGTCTGATGTTTCTTTTTTACTGTTTCAATAAAGTTTTGCATTGTTTGGCAAACAGGCTGGTGATATCTACCAACACAAAAGGAGTGTAAGTCTTTTCGTTACTAAGATCGCAGTTATTGAACGAAATCATCTGTTAACCTTCTATTTGACTTTTAACTTGCGTGGACTTAAAATGTACTGGTATTTCGAGCAAGATACACGTCGAGAAATATTTTAAACATAACTTGTCACTTCTGAATTTGTTGCTCTTAACCCCAGGTGCATTACGATTTCGGTCTTCGGAACATTTTGTCTGTGCTCAGGACTCTTGGAGCAGTGAAGAGAGCCAATCCTGAGGTAATGTGCTTTCCACTTCTATCTCTTTTATCATCATTCAATAAGTCGATTTTCTAGGGTATGCATGCTTCGACAGTTACTTAGGTTGGTTACCCTTTGTACGTAATAACAGCTTGGATAAGTGCGTGGATCCGTAGCGCGCGTTTCTTGCGTGAGTGTTTAAGAGGAGCGGGTGAGCGTAGACCCTCGCGAGGGAAAATACATTCTTGCGCATGTCATACTCGCACCATGGTCAAACTTAATGGCTTTTGTCGTCGGCTGCGAATTTGCCTATCGCATTAGTATTAATAACTCGCCTTTTTTCCTTTACTACTATTGTCATTGAGTATCACCCCCGAATAACGCCTCTTTGTACTAAACTCTCCTTGATAGCAGCTCTTTAAACTTTGGTCTGTCGTGACCTCATATTCTGAAATTAAAATCCATTAGTTTTTTGTTTCTCTTCTTCTTACGAAACCAATTTATACTGATAGTCTTGTTTTCCTCCGTTAACAGGATAGTGAAGATCGTATTGTGATGCGAGTGTTGCGTGACATGAACTTGAGCAAGCTGGTTGACGAAGATGAACCACTCTTCATGAGTTTGATTGATGACTTGTTCCCAGGCCTTACTCTAGACAAAGCAGGATACCCGGATATTGAACAAGCCATTGCTGACGCTGTCGAGGAAGTTAAACTTGTCAATCACGCACCATGGACACTCAAACTGATTCAGGTTTTACATTTTTTCTATAATGATACTTCAGTAAACAATTTTTCAGGTGATCAAAGTAGCGGAAACATGGAGAATTACTGACCTGAATTGCAAACAACGTTATAAAAACTTTATATTGAATTTTTGAAATCCACAAACGATTTCGTGGTTCATTTAAAGTGGAGGATTTATAGGTGCTGAAACAATTTTTACTTGGACATACCCTCGGAGTTGGCTTAACACAGCACCATATGATACTTTTTCCTAGTAGTATTTAACAATGTTACGTGGAGTTAACTGTGTCCTTCTGCTCACCAGCTCTATGAAACTCAGCGCGTCCGTCATGGTATGATGGCCCTGGGTCCCAGTGGTGCTGGAAAGACCAAATGTATAAACATTCTGATGAAAGCCATGACACAGTGTGGTGCACCGCACAAAGAGTACCGCATGAATCCTAAGGTAACAAGACAACTACGTTCTGCTCACTGATTTATCATGTTCACTAAAATTTTTTTTTTTAGACATTCGTTACTGGCGAGTGTCACTGTGGAGAATTGTGAGAAACAGGATTCTTGCCCTACCAGGTTAACGGTCGAACTCTCACAGTCTGACGATTTACCTGGTTCGTGTGCGTCACAGGACCTGGGTTTTGCTGAATGAACATAGAGGTTCATGCATTTCTTTTAACACTAAGAGGACCAAGAAGCTGTTGTTGGCAAGAATGTTTGAGTACTATTGTTGATATCGGAGAAATTTGACGTTTCGTCAAATGTAGCGCTTACGGTCATGTGTAACGTTTATTTTTCTCGTCAGGCAATCACTGCCCCTCAAATGTTTGGTCGACTGGATGTCTCCACCAATGATTGGACCGACGGAATCTTTTCCACGCTTTGGAGACGAACCCTAAGGGCAAAGAAAGTAAGTATTTATGCAAAAAGTGGAGTTTTTTGTCTAGCATGATGTGGAGTGATTAAAACCTCGGACTTTTCTCTTAAACTGTAAAGCGCTGTTGAATGCTGTACAAAATGCCACATAGGAAATCATGCTTCGAACGTCTGTTACACTATTTGATTCCTCGTCCCGGACTTCAGTTTACTCATTTGTCGTCTTGTCAACTTGGGTTTTCAAACCATATATAAACTGCAAACAAAAGCTCCCCTAAGCGTGCCGTTGGAACATCTGTTCACTAAACCTACCGAAATGGCAATCTTTCCTAAGATGATGTTGCAAACCATCGATAGTCTAATTAACTTGAGTTTTTTTTTCTACTTTTTTAAGATATGTTTACCTCCACGATAAAAAAGGAAATACTATTTAGAGGTGAACTTAATGTTTCCTTTTAACGTTCAAATATCACTGTGCCTTTTTTTTTTTGCTAGGGAGAGCATATATGGATTGTTTTAGACGGTCCTGTGGACGCTATCTGGATTGAAAATCTGAACAGTGTGTTGGATGACAACAAAACACTAACCCTGGCTAATGGTGATCGAATTCCAATGGCGCCAAACTGCAAGGTTGTGTTTGAACCCCATAACATTGACAACGCTTCACCTGCCACGGTTTCAAGGTAAAACAACAATCCGCTTTCGGGAAATTTACTGTAATGAGAAGTTAGTAGCTTTTGTGACATTTTTTATTCGAGCGCTTTTCGACTGAGTGTCGCAAAAACAAAACCAAAGCAATCAAAACGGCCAATCAAAATAAAAGAAATATCACAAGCAACCGCCAAGGGCTCAAAATGAAGACGAGAAACTTCCTGAAGTGAGGGAAAATGCTCGGGACTAAGTTGCGATTTGTCTTAATTTTCATCTGATTTTCCCCGGGAGGAGGCGTGAATTTCCACGCTAATTACAGAGCGTAGAAGAGCGCTTTTCGATCGAGTGCCATAAAACCAAACCCAAAATCATCACAACGGCCATCAGAGGTGAGGAAATTACCTTTTAGAGCCCATGAGAATTCAGAATAAAAACAACCAAACTGCCCAAAGCGCAGGAAGTTAAATGCAAGCGATAAAGTCGTGATTGGTTCTTGGCTTGCCACTTGTTGAGTGAGAGAGTGGTGCGAGTTTTCTGGACCAATCACAGAGCGAAGTTAAGCAAAACCAATGCCGTGCCGGATTATTTTCAACACGCTACTGAAAATCACTCTAAAACAAACGCCCATGTAATCGCGAATTATTTTCGACGCTCAGTTTGAGATTGCTTTGTCATTGCATTACGTTATCAACAATTCCATCATTCTTACATTCTCTTGCACAGAAATGGTATGGTTTATATGAGTTCATCTGCGCTGGATTGGAGACCTATTTTACAGGTTAGCTGTGTAGTTTAATCTCTTTTAACACTACATTTTGACTTTATTTATCATAAGACGTTTTTAGTGGTTCGGAACTCTTCTAAGTTGATCGTAACTCTGATTGTTCATCACTAGGGATGGTTAAACACACGTCCTCAACTCGAGGCTGATGTCCTCTTCTCTCTGTTTGAGAGTGTGTTCGATGAACTGAGGACATTTGTTATTCAGAATTGTGTGCCAAAGATGGAGGTAAGTAACACTTCAGTTTCTGTGCGTAAAGCGCTTGATTTACAGTGTTTAAAATTACGGGTAGACCTTTTTGCTTCGCAAGGTTCGATCACATTCACCACTTTGCCTCATCGTGGGGTGGGAAAAGAAATTTACCCAAGCAAATGGCTAGCATAACCTCAGCCAAAGTAAGTCATCTATTCCCTCTCGTCTATTTATTTATTAATTTTTTTTTCATACAGGTACTTGAGTGTAACAACATCGTTCAAGCCATGAACATTCTTGAAGGTTTGATTCCGGGCGAGGATGCCCCAAAACAAGTCGATGCGAGCCATTTGGAAAAACTGTTTGTGTTTTCTCTCATGTGGAGTGTCGGAGCTCTTCTTGAGCTTGAAGATCGTAAGAAGGTAACGAAGTGCAACGAGTTTAAATGATTTAGCATAACACTTTCCCCTATTTATAATTTTCGAATGATATATCTTCTTGACAAATGTTTCAATACTGCAGAATTATAGCATTGTCGTTCCCGACGTTGTAAGCTACTGAATGTTTGCATTCCCCGAATACTTAGCATTCTACAATTGGTATTCCGCACTAAGGTCAGCTTCAAATAGCTGAGATCCTAATCAGCTTTAAAAGGAACGAAGTTTTAAGAATGCGGTTCCCTATACACTAGTAAAGATACGAGAGAGGAACGAGTGTGGCTACAATTTGAGATGTTAAATACAGATGGAAAACCAAAACACTGTATGCCTTGGGGTTCAAAGGTTTTTCTTCTATGCAAGTGCTAATTTCTGCGAAAAAAGTTTTTCAGTTCTTGAGCTCATCAGCTTCTTGTGTCAGCTAATTAGTTTCTCTGGTGTCATTCACACTGAGGGACATAATTGAGGTTTGATGTTTATAGTTCTGTATTTCTTTTCGTAGATGGAAGGATTTTTGAGTGGAAAAGGTAGCCTCAATTTACCTCCAGTTGAAGGACAAGACACAATTTTTGAATATCTGGTGAACGAGCAAGGAGAATGGGAACATTGGTCACAAAGGGTCAGTTTTTTCAACCACATATCACGAATCCTAACATTTTCCTGTTGTGTCATTGGCGTCAACAGGTCAGGTCACGTGACACACTAATACCCCGTTCACACCAGAGCTTAAACATGTTTAAAATCTGTTTTGATAAGCAGATTTAATAAGACTAGCCGTTCACACTGCGGGCGCGTTTATCAAAACACGTCTAAAACCGTGTTTAACAAAACTACCTCGCGAGGTACTTTAACAATCGTGTTTAATAAAACACATTCAAAATGGCTGAAGAAACTAAAACGCGCGGAAGAGTTTGGGTGCACAAAGAAACCCTCCTGTTACTTGAAAAGTGGGGAGACGAGAATATCCAACTCCAGCTAAAATCATGCATAAGAAAAAAGCCTATATGGTTAGAAATTGCGGCATATCTTCGAGCTGCAGGCTATGAAGACAGAGACGACGGCAGCTGCAAGACACGAATTCACACTCTGATAAGCGCCTATAGAAGCTACAAGGACGAATGCGCCAAGACGGGAAATGCCACACCAAAGAAGAAGCTGGCTTTCTTCTCTCCGTGTTTACCAAAACAAAAGCACAATATTTCGCCCATCTACCATTTTGTTTACGTTTTAAATGTTGTGGCTGTATGATGTTGTAACACTTTACGTCAATTACAATTACACGAACGCGAGGCAGCTCTTGTTGTTCGGTGTGAACGGGTTGATCAGTTAACCATGTTTAATTAAGCATGGTTTCATTAAACTTTGTTTAATTAAACATGTTTTGATGGTGTGAACGGGGTATAAGACTGTGAAGTATTAAGTCATATGCACCTCATTTATCAGTGTTCATTTCCAGACATTTGTGTTCAATTTGTATGGCTCTATGGACGATCAGATTATCATTGCATTTCATGCAAACACAACCTTGCCCTCTTTTACGTACCGATTTCAAGTTCTCCAGTGAAACTTCTCCTAGCGAGAATATCGGCAGGAGGGTATACTGGATGGCCTCTACTCGACCTTTTTCGCTTCTTCGTTATCAGTTACTTGTCCTGTTGCATTGCCCTTGAAAGAATATTTTTTTCACTAGCGCGGTAATTTTATTTCTTCCCAAGTTATGACTTACTGCTATGATTCTTTTGTAGGTTCCTGTCTATGAATATCCGAAGACTACCATACCAGAGTACGCTTCTATTTTGGTTCCTAATGTGGATAACACTCGAACTGACTACCTTATCCACGCTTTGGCCAAACAGGGCAAGGTAACTATACTTCAGTTTCAATTTTCGATGTAAACATTTATTTTGTTAATATCGTTTATATTCCTATTAACAGGAGTTAGATTGTCAGAATAGTCTACGGATCCAGCTGTTGTCCAGGGTATTAATTAGGCACCAGAGATTGGACAACTCTTAAAGTTTCGATGGCCTGAGCTTTTTTTTTTATTCATACATGGAGAACATAATCCCCTTTTTTACACTATTCTTCTGCTACTAAATTTCTTCATCAACGCCCTTGATAGAGAAAGACATGACACTTTTCTCTGGGTAGAAGAATTAGTTGGGCCTTATACTAGAAAAATTATAATATTTGGCGTCTGACGTTCGGTATTCCGGTAGTTTATTGGTGGTTCTTTATATCGTTTACCAGACACGAAGGTCGAAAGTCGACTTGTCCATGTGCAGGACCATAACTTGTCCTTGTACTGTTCTATTTCGTAGGCCATTGACTAAATTTGAGATATAAAACATCTATTTTTTTTTTAATCCTCTTAGGCTGTGCTATTGATCGGTGAACAGGGCTCAGCTAAGACAGTTATGATGAAGGGTTACTGTAACAAATATGACCCAGAACAACAGCTCTTCAAATCACTCAATTTCTCCTCTGCAACGACACCCAATATGTTCCAGGTAAGTTTTGTTTTGTGTTGTTGAGTGGCCATATATGACCTGCCAAATAGTCATACATCACTATCACTGTAGAATTACTACGTAATGGATTTCTGAAAGTGACCATATCTGACAGCAACAAAACTGTTACTGCTTTTTCAATTTTATGTGCAAGATGAATTTGAATTTTCACTTTGGTTCCCAGATCGGCTCAGTCCTTGGATCGCCTTTACGACAGGCGGTCAGCGCTGAATTACGACTCGGAGTTAATTTGGGATTGATTTCTCGTCAATTTTGGGGGTGTGTCTGGCGTAAAAATGTGTGTAAGGTTGTAGAACGAGGTTAATGTATTATTATCTCTAAAACACTATTCTTGGGTCAACTCAATCGTGTTTTGATCTGAGCTACCCGGTGTTTAACGAAAGAAAGGAATACATCTTCTTTTCCCGTCATCTTTGAATTATTTCTTGATTTTTGTTTAGCTACATTTATACTTCCCTGTAAAATAGAGCACTCGTTATCTGCATCGTAAACGTGCCCCAGACAGGAACGTATTTTGCCAACGGTTTTTGTCTCTTGATTGACTGTAGCGAACTATCGAGAGCTACGTGGACAAACGAATGGGAACAACTTACGGCCCTCCAGCAGGAAAGAAAATGACAGTGTTTGTTGATGACATCAACATGCCAATCATTAACGAGTGGGGAGACCAGGTAACCTACTTTTACTCTCTTTTAGAATCAGGAGTGTTTGTCTAAAATGTAGGAAGGTGGTCTCCTGTCTCCTTAAAATCTTGCTGTTGAAAATCGTCATGTAGAAAAATCAACGAGGGGTCATCTGTCTGATTATCCATCACGGGATGCGAGGGGATGAGGATATAGATGCGGAATGAATTTATTTAATTCTCAGTTCCATTTATGGACAATTTAGTGCTGATGGAACATAATTTTTGTCAATGTAAACAGGAACTTTAAGATTTAACCATTTCCTCTGTTACCAAGTTTTTGTTAAGCTGAAACAATTGAATACCTTGTTATTTAGCTCTAGAAATCAGACAGCGACTAGTGCTTTCTGTTACCTCTTTATCTGCTTAATTCATGAGGTTTTGGCTGATTAAGTTTTACGATTTCAGATTACCAATGAAATCGTTCGACAAGTAATGGAGATGAAAGGTTTTTACAGTCTTGACAAACCCGGTGATTTCACCAGCATAGTTGACATTCAGTTCGTGGCAGCTATGATTCAACCAGGAGGAGGCCGCAATGACATTCCAAGCCGCCTGAAACGTCAGTTTACCATCTTGAACTGTACGCTTCCCGCAAATGCTTCGATCGACAAGATCTTCAGTTCCATCGGTAGTGGCTACTTTAACACCGAGCGGGGATTCCCCGCAGAGCTGCAGAAGATGGTTAATCCTTTGGTGTCAAGCACGAGGAAGCTTTGGCAGAAAACGAAGATTAAAATGCTTCCCACGCCAGCCAAGTTTCACTACATCTTCAATCTGCGAGATCTCAGTAGAATTTGGCAGGTATGAGTTAAACAAGTGAATTCTTGTTTTACGAGTTTCGCAGTTTTCCCATCACGTCCGGTGTGAAAATACGTGCGTCAGACTTGCAAACAATACAGGCGCCAGTAACACAATAAGTTAACGTACTTTTTGTTTAACCGTACTTTTTTGTTTGCCAAATGATTGGTTGAAAAGGGAACTTGAATCAAGCAGTCGTTCGTCGGTTCGTACCCCTGTTTTTAGGCCTGCGAGTCAATCAGCCACTCAATCAATGAACAATGCACTGAGGCATGGAAGCAATCAAGCAATCAAGTGTTATACCAGGCAATTAATCATTTAATTAATTAACTGACTTTTTTAATTGATTTTTTTTGAACAGGGCATGCTTACTGTGACATCTGAGGTTGCGACCACTCCCACAATTTTTCTTAACCTTTGGAAGCACGAGTGCAACAGAGTCATTGCCGACCGCTTCACGAATCAGCAGGATAAAGATTGGTTCGAAAAGGCCATCAAGCAGGTTGTGGAAGAAGACTTTGACGCTGAGACTAGCGGCCTGTTGGAGGCAGAACCTTATTTTGTGGATTTCATGCGAGATGCCCCAGAACCAACTGGTAAGGAAAAATCTGCAAGCAATCCCAGACAATTACTACCATTTCCAAAGTGTATAACACTATTTAAGTCTTGGTTCCAGCAACAGTGGCAACACATTTTGGCCCGGTCTATACGATTTCCATCAGTACAACCACTTTTCCTTTGCAAAATAATGGCTACATAATAAATAGGGACGACTTCTTAGCATTCTTAATGACGCCCCAGGTGTGGGACTGTGGTGAGTGGGACTAACGTTTATCCACTTGCAATTTGTATTGGTAATCGCTTGTCAATGAATTTGATGTCAACTTTTTGTACTCAATTTCCACTTTCTGCTCTGTTTGGGATAAATTGACGTGTTTTCGGCCAACGAGCATGCTGAAGTTTTCGCATGTGATCCAAAGTTTTCCTACCAATGTCTCTTCTTTATTTTTCCTTTTTGAATTTTCCTTATGACCAGTTGGTTGTGTAAGTTGATCTAAAACCGTGTGATCTAGCTTCCTTGTAGATGGAGCAAGGAATAAGAACTGTGAATTCGTATCCTTACAGGTGGAACCTGGCTAGAGTCTGCATTTACCTAACTTCCCATCAAACCCATTCCAGATAGAAAATGGGCCACCTCAAATGTTTTTCTATACTAAAAAGGATAGCTTACTGAATGGAAGGCTTCTGCTGATAGAAAGCGACAGTTTTATTATTGACTTCCCTGCAATAATCGTTGCCCTGATGTCTTAGTTTACCTTTTCCTCTCCTGAACCTTAATTTTCTCAAACTTTTTACTCGATTTGCATGTATCTCTACAATGAAGTGTTCCTTATTGGTACTTTAATCTTAAGCTAGTGTTCTTTAACTCAAAGGCTCCCTTATTTCCCCTCTCTCTCAAGTCACTTTCAATACCAGGATTCTAATCTATTCTCTTGACTTGCTTGCAAGTTTCTTCATTTTCGTTGTTCTAGGCTTTGTCTCTTCAATCTTATCTGCTCTTCAGCTTTGATTGTAACAGATAACAAGAACAAAAAAGAAGGCAAAGCCGCGAAACCCAAAGGTCCGAAGAGTTCATCAACAGGTGGACCTTCTGTTGGGCCTAAGGGCTCAGGTATAACTGTTGCACTTATTTTTATCCCTCTTCTTTCTGTATTCCTCCCTCTGTTTTCTTTATTCCAGACGAGAATTGGAAACCGTTTCCAAGTCCATTTCTGGGGAATTCTTCGATTTTTTCCAATCCCACCTATCCCTTGTAAAAGTTTCTCTTCCATTTTTGACGCACAGCTGTACCTTAGTAAAGCAAGTCAGGATTCTGTAGTGAACCTACCTACTCTTTATAGAGTAGTATTTCTTTCTCGATGGTCGTTCTTTTAAGTATTCTTTAGGAGAGCAACACTCGGTGCTCTTCAGCAAATTATTCATCGAAGATGTCTCCTAAAATCTATTCAATCCGTTTGCAAATGCGCACTGAACTCACTTTAACCCTTTCCATCCTAACATCAGTATGCATATTCTCTGTACAGTTCTCTAAATTCTAAGCTGCTGATAAGGAGAATTTGTTGAACAATCAAGTGCTTGAGTTTGTGATCATTTCCTTTATTCTCATGACCTTAATGTTTGATTCAGGGATGATATTGTTGGAAGAAGTTAGGAGCTTATCACTCTTAACTTGGACTTGTTATTTCTACTCTTCTGCTTTTGTTGCGGAGATTATTGGCTCATCTTCACTTTTCTTCCTCAAAATTTAAAACAAGATTGCTTGACTCCAGTTTTCTCTGTCCTCGAAACGATGCAAATGAAATTCTTTACCCTGTATTGGTTACCTTTCAATTGCTAAATCTTCTAACTCTCTCATGTCTGCCATTTTTATCTTTTTTGATTTACCGTTTACATGAAATTGGAAACAAGATTTGCTCTCGTCATCTTTCACCAGTCTGATCCAGGTTTTTCTGCTCGAAAAGGAGATTAAGAACTCGATATATTGATTTATGTAGCTAGCTTAGAATGCCTCAGGTTTACCATAGCATGGAAGGAGTTTTTATATTTTAGTGTGCTGGGATTCGCGAGTGAATTCAAAATAAAATTGAACTAAAGTAATAACAACGGTCTTTGCAAAACAACGAAAAGACGTCAAAACGTGTATATTGCCTCAAGCGCGAAAAAAGGGAGCGACCATTCGCGCTAGTCTGGTATCTGACTAGTTACGAGGGTTGTGTGAATTTCCTGGACCAATAAGAAAGTACTGAAGTAAAACCAATGCAATATTTAATTACGCTCGACTCTCAATTGAATATTGTTCCTCTAACCTGTTTAAACTGCTGTAGGTGACGAACCAGAAGATGCAGACCTTGAAGCACCAAAGGTGTATGAACACATCGGGACATTGGAAACTCTCAAGGAGCGACTAGGAACATTCATGATCAGCTATAATGAAGTGGTTCGTGGAGGCAATATGGATCTTGTCTTCTTCAAGGTACAAAGCTCGGGTACTTGGATTTAACACAACAATATTCAGCGGTATTTCGCCGACGTCTCTTCAGCATTCCAGACCACATGTTGGCTGATTTTTAGAGAGTTATCGGCGCGTGTCAAAAGGAACAGTGCTGAATGTGTTGAGTAAAATAAGACGCAGTTTGAGAAAAAACACACGAACCTTGCCCGCGTAAGAAAGCATATCTTTCAGGGTGAAATTTAATGACTTCTGATGATTCTTTCTTTTGTTGGGTAAATTTTGTTTACTGGGTGTTCCAGGCAGTGCAGCAAGCTCTCGAACTGTGATACTGTTAAGTTGTTAGTATCGAGTCGTCCTCAAGCTGTTTTATCGCCCTCTTTAGCAATTATCGTATTTATTTTACTTCAGCCGTTGAATTTCTGAGTGTTAAATTTTCACTTAAGATTCTCATTATTTTCTTCAGGATGCCATGGTACACCTTATCAAGATTTCACGTATCATTCGCACCCCTCGTGGTAACGCCTTGCTGGTGGGTGTCGGAGGTTCAGGAAAACAAAGTTTGACGCGACTCGCTTCATTCATCGCTGGATACCAGATCTTTCAGATCACCTTGACAAGGTAATACACTTTCGCATTAAATAAAACATGCAGCTCTCCTAGAAGCGACTGATGATCGATTTTTTCCAATAGGACTGCGCCAAATGGTGGATTATTCTAATGTGTATAACTCCAGAAAGAAAGCTTCATTAAGCTTCTTGTCTCGTATATTGTCAGTGTAACGAAACATTCCACAACCCCGACTAAATTTGTAATAAAATATTTGTTGCTGATCAAGATTGAAGAAAATATCTCCGTTGTCTCTAACCTTTCTACAAGCTAACAATCTACCCACAATTTCGGACATAACTCTTTTACGACAAGACGTCAAGCGTTTGTTTACTGAAACCTCCTATATCTTTTGTAAGACTTTTCTTCTAACTCTACGGGTCGGTCTATAACTGGTTCCTCAGGTTATTGCCCGCACAGTAATGATATGATATTTACATCGTAATATAGGTTGTGGTTTGTCGTCGTGGTAAGTAACACTTTCAAAATAGAAATATGATTGTTTGTCTCACGATGTGGACACATTCGGATGTGGATCGCGACTCCACATCGAAATGACCAGATCGTGAGTCAAACGATTATATTTCTCTTTTGAAAGAGATATTTACACTTTTGAGATCTGAAGTTTTCTTGCCTTCCACTGGATAGTGCGCGCTAATGTACCCAAAACAAAGCAAGTTGTGAGTAATCTCTGTATAATTAAAGTCTTCTTTCTGTAGGTCCTACAATGTCTCAAACTTGATGGATGATCTCAAAGTACTGTACAGGACTGCTGGACATCAGGGAAAAGGAATTACTTTTATATTCACAGACAACGAAATAAAAGACGAAGGATTTTTGGAGTACATGAATAACGTGATAGCGTCAGGAGAGGTTCGTATTCCATCAGGAGATAGCGTTGGGAAAACTTCGCTTTGAATTTCAAGGTGCCCCTCGACGAAACCTTTTCAGTTGTGAATATTTGATGCACTGTCCGTTCCGAAACACGTTTAGCTCTCGCAAAACGTTGTTAAGACCGATCGTCAATAATAATGGAGCAAAATGTTCACTTAGCACTCCTCTGAGCCCCAACTTGTTTTCTTTTCGAAATTATTGTCTCTGTTAGAAATATTTACTCCAGATTATAACAAACACACAAACTGGCGTTAAAAAAAACTGACTGACGTTACAAACTGGCCAGTTTGTGACACCTTAGGGAAGAGTTAAAAGAAGGTATTAACAGTCTTATTTTTGTCAACCCAAGGTATCTAACCTGTTTGCTCGAGACGAGATCGATGAGATCACTCAGGATCTTATCAGTGTAATGAAGGCTGAGTACCCGAGGAGACCGCCAACCAATGAAAATCTTTATGACTACTTCATCACTCGCGTCAAGAACAACCTACATGTTGTACTTTGCTTTTCACCGGTAAGGACATTGTCTGTTTTTGTCCGCTTGTTGGCTTCTTTTCTGACCGAGAATTAGGTGCTGATAAACTGGTCTTCTAACCAATTTAATCACTGGTTGTCCGACTGATTGACAGGTTGACCGACTGACTCAATGACTGCCTGACTAATGGACGTATAGACTTATCAATCGACTCTTTGACCGATTGAATGATCAACAAATCAACGGACTGATCGCCAAACTGACTGACTGACTGACTGACCCACTAATAGACGGACTGGCTCATTGAATGACTGATGGACTAACTGACCAAGTGACTGTTTTTTTGGTTTCATTGGTTATATTTCGGCTCTTAGCTTGGTACAAACGTTTTTCAAATGTAACTTTGGAATTTATTACCGCTTACCAATGTCAAAACACAAATACTTCTAGGTTGGAGAGAAGTTCCGTAATCGTTCACTGAAATTTCCTGGACTGTTTAGCGGTTGCACAATGGACTGGTTTAGCCGTTGGCCAAAAGACGCGTTGATCGCAGTGGCCTCGCACTTTCTGTCCTCGTTTGAAATTGTGTGCACTGCGGAAACAAAATTGGCTGTCGTCAACACAATGGGGGTTATACAGGTAAGCTGCGGCTGGAGAGATAGATGTGTAACTGCAGTTAAGATAAAAACATCTGGCGAATGGCTTTGGAATGAAAATTGATAAATGATGAATGTATGATAAAGATATATTTTAAAGCACATACACAATAATCATCATCATCATCATTTGTGCTCTCCTCTTGTGGTGGGCTCCCCTCTTTTGATTTTGTCTATTTCTCTTCTTACGTTCTGAAGAATATTACTGGAAGAGCAATAAGAGGAAAAGTCTCTCTTTAAGCCATGTGGACTTCAGAACTTGATGAAATTAAGAGATCCTCGCAGCTAAGAACACTACTGAAACGAGTAGTTGTAAATAGGACCTGAAAAAAATTCAGGCCCGTACGGGATTTGAACCCATGACCTCTGCGATACCGGTGCAGCGCTCTACCAATTGAGCTAACAAGCCAACTGGGAGCTGGTCAATGAATCCTATTTACAACTACTCGTTTCAGTAGTGTTCTTAGCTGCGAGGATCTCTTAATTTTATCTTTCCACCGCAGTGCAAATATGTGAATTTTCATATATCTAAAATCTTCATTCACTTGGATGTTTATTTGGACCCAATTCATTGACCAGCTCCCAGTTGGCTTGTTAGCTCAATTGGTAGAGCGCTGCACCGGTATCGCAGAGGTCATGGGTTCAAATCCCGTACGGACCTGAATTTTTTTTTTTTTCAGGTCCTATTTACAACTACTCTTTTCAGTAGTGTTCTTAGCTGCGAGGATCTCTTAATTTCATCTTTCCACCGCGGTGCAAATATGTGAATTTTCATATATCCAAAATCTTTACTTCAGAACTTGTTTACATCACATTTTTCTTGTGGTATATTCAATGGATTTACATTAATTTGACCAGTGCAAGATGTGCTTTTTTATGTTGTAGGAATTATAGTTTCCAATTGGTTTTTTTTCCTCTGTTAAAACCAGGACAACGTAGCCGAGATGTGCGTTCAGTACTTTGAGCGATTCCGTCGGCAGACTCATGTGACTCCCAAGTCATATTTGTCTTTCTTGGGCGGCTACAAAGACATTTATAGCTCACAATACGAGGCGATTGGTCTTCTTGCGCAACGCATGAACACGGGATTGGCAAAACTTGTTGAAGCTAGCGAATCAGTGGCGAAGCTTTCGGAGGAGCTGGTTGTAAAGGAGAAGGAGCTGGCTGTAGCTTCAAAAAAAGCGGACGTTGTTCTTCAAGAGGTGACTGTCAGCGCCACAGCTGCAGAAAAAGTGAAGTCACAGGTGCAGAAGGTGAAAGACAAGGCTCAGGCTATCGTAGATGAAATCGCGGTGAGTTGAAATCGCTCTGTGATGCTATTGAGGGGTTTCGCTAGATTTTGCATCATTTCACTCTTCAGGGCACTTAACAGCGTATGGCAGGTCAAAGACTGTACGAGCATGCAGTCTCTGCTTTTGGAGAAATCTGTCGCGCAAATAAAAAACGTCAGTGCGCGCCGTGTGGAACTCAGGGAGTGAAGCGCTTGAGTTTCCCGTGCAGCGCTGACGTAATTATTTTTTTAACTCGCGCAACGAATTTCTCCGAAAGGGGGGAATGCTCGTAGTTTAGGCAGGTTACGATATTTCAGGCCATTATAGCAACGAATCATGTCTTAGTTATTCGTGATATTTCTACTATTACCCCGTTCATCATCAGACATCCTCTCTTTCTCCCAACAGGGAGATAAAGCGGTTGCAGAGGGGAAGCTCGAGGCTGCTAAACCAGCCTTGGAGGAAGCTGAAGCTGCCTTGCAGACCATTAAGCCCGCTCACATCTCCACCGTCAGAAAACTGGCCAAGCCACCTCATCTGATTATGCGCATTATGGACTGTGTGCTACTGTTGTTTAACAGAAAAATTGACCCAGTGACGGCAGATCCAGAGAAGGCTTGCCTTAAGCCGTCTTGGGGAGAATCATTGAAGTTGATGAGTGGTGGAGGTTTCCTGAACACTTTGCTAACTTTCCCTAAGGTAGAGTTTGTAATCAGGGCCATAATGAATTAAGGTAATTTTGTATCATCACCTGAGTTGATAACGTAAATTGGCCACCGTAAAGAGTTCCAAAGCTGACGTTTCGAGCGTTAGCCCTTCGTCATTCGCTCTGACGAAGGGTTAACGCTCGAAACGTCAGCTTGAAACTTTTTACGGTGGCCAATTTACGTCATCAACTCAGGTGATAATACCAAATTACCTTGTTATAATCTCCCACCGACGTAGCGCCACAGTTTCTTTGGAAGCTTAACCCCTTTATTCAAGATTAACTACTCTAGTTGATAGTTATGGTGCAATTTTCAATTCAATGTCAAAGGCAACTCGAAAACACTGTGATTGGTCTAGAAAACATTCGCGTGAAATATTTGTAAGCAAGCCCAGGAATTCTAAGCAACATTGTATACATGATTTTTTGTAACCCCATTTTTATTTATCCGTGATTTTTAACGCAAAAAGGGCAGGAAGGCGACATGGAATTTGTAAATATTCGACTCACTTGCTCCTCCAAATCCTCTTCCTTCTAAAATGTCTACCTTGTAAATGGTGGATATCTTTTGAGAGAAATTTTCAACTTCAGAGCTCGCTGATTTGCTCTCTCTTTGAAGTTTGCCGGCTCTCCACGGTTTCCTTTCCTAACTCTAATAACTACATTCACTTTCGTTCCGTTTTGCACCCGAGTTTCTTTTTCATTCTAAGGATTCCATCAATGAAGAAACAGTTGAGCTGTTGATGCCTTATCTTGAAATGGAGGATTACACCATTGAAGTGGCCAAGAAAGTTTGCGGTGATGTTGCAGGGCTTGCCTCTTGGACTAAAGCAATGGCTTTCTTCTATACCATTAACAAAGAAGTCCTTCCTCTAAAGGTGATGCTAACATCCCGTTGTTAAGTTAAAGTAGCTAGCTCTCTTTGATATATGCTATGGCTAGTAAAATCAAAGTGCTCTGTGAGCAAACTCGTGAATTGACACATGATTTTTGAAATTATGTTTAATGTTATCTGGTTTAGGGAATTTTGTGGTTGATTGTCATCTAGAGTACGAGCAGTAGTTCAGTGTTCGCTAATGTAGCAAAGAAACAAAGTAACGTTGGGACAAGAAGGCATTACAATTGAAATGATCATGCTATTACATTTAACAAGGTGGATGATGTAATGTGTTTTAAACGTCTATCATTTTTGTTTCTGGTTCAAAAGAAAAGGTTGGAAGTAAATGTGGGTGAAAAGTGAAATTTACTGTCTTTCGTTGTAAATATTAGAAAGTCAAGGCAATACTGTCTTAATGAAAACATTAACGATTCCCTCTTTATCAAATGAGACAAACGGGAACGAGTTTTGAGTGATATAACTAAGCCAAGCCTGCCACCGTCATTTTAGGAAAGCACACTCCGACATCCGTCAGAAGGAGGTCATCTCGGGTAGATTTCCGATTACGAAATCCGAGCTCGCCCGATGTTGTCTTCGTGATGAAGGCCCTACACGTGCTTCGTTTTCGCTCATGACTTCGTATTAGGCGTAAGATAGTGCTTTTTTTTTTGTTGCTTACCTTCATTACAGACTCCACAAAATTTTTGCGATGCCTCCTTTTCACGGATGACCGATTACAACTACAACATAGTAACACCTCCACGAAATCTGTCAAAAGGAGGATTTTAAAACACCGGAAATGGAGAGGAAAGATAAATGATACGGTCGATTGACTCCCAGACAATTGAATGGTCCAAACTAGCAAAGGCGGGAAATTTGTCATCATGCGAGATATCAAAGTATCTGTTTGCTCACTCAATTCGTATTCAGCGTTCGGCCGTATTCCAATCGATAATTTCGCTTTCTGAACAAAATTTCCAATTCTATGATGGCACGTAAATTAACTTGTCAAGAAGTGAGTTCATTGTTTGAGAGAAAGTTGTCTGAAAGGTGAGGTCTCTCCTGAAGTCTACTATGAAAAAGAATTCGCGCAGGATGAAAAAAAAGAAAGTAGACTATAAAAGGCTGCCAGTATCTCAGAAGAAAAATCCTTTCACTGGACGTGTAGGGGAAAGAGGAAACAACATGAAAAGGGGGTATAACGTCAGCTTAAACGATATAGAACGCCAGCCTGCCAAACAGCCGAAACTCGCACACATCAAGAATGCCAACTCAAGCGCTGAGGCTCAAATAAACATAAACCCATAAAAAAATTCAAACGCCAATCAAACTGTAAAGGCAAGCACCCCTTAAACACCAAACACGACCACATGCATCACCAACACCGCAAACGCAAACACCATCTCCTCCATTAACACAACCTCGAGCACGACCAGCACTGCAAACACATGCATCATCCTTACAGTAAACGCGACAACGAACACAAACCTGGCCCAGCAAAATAAAAAAGATGGTGAAGTAGAATTTGTAAAGACCTCTCACAGAAGCGCCTCAAAGGCCGGTAAATTCCATCTCTCGGAACAGGACATTAGCACCACTTCAACTGGAGACTGGCTCACCGACCACTCAGTCTGTTCTGAGGGAACAGTTCCCTCACGCAAGAGGATTGGAAAATACAACTTTGGGGCCTATTTTTAATTTTTCTGTTCAAAAAGGCCAATTTTCATAAATCCTGAATACTGGCAGCCATCATTGGGTGTTGGTATCTACTGTAGGATGCTACACTCCTTCTGTAGTTTATCTGTACGACAGCCTGTTTTCGGGAAGAATTGCAGCCCTCGTGCAGAAACAGATTGCATCAATTATATACGACGAAGGAACCAGTTTTAAGGTCATTGTACCAAATGTGCAACACCAGAACAATTCCGATGACTGTGGAGTTTATGCTATTGCTTTTCTGGTTTCGCTACTACATGGCCTCAATCCTTCTAATCTGACATTTGACAGGAAGCTGATAAGACAACATCTTTTAAAGAGCCTGGAGAGTGGATCATTCGACCTCTTTCCCCTCTCTAAAGTACCCGAGTGTCGAGACAGGAGGCCACTTTTTGTTCAAGAGGTCTCGGTAATGTGCGAGTGTAGAATGCCGAGGGAAGAGTCAGACTCGAAGTCTCCTTCTCGTTGTGTGAAATTTTGTAGCTGCAAGGAGTTTTTTCACAGGAAATGCATTTCAACAATTATTTTGGAAGATTCAAGTGCAAACTGGCGTTGTCCAAACTGCGAAAGAGCCCTTAAGCAGGAAGAGAAAAATAACCATTAATTTAACATGTAGTATTAAAAACTGATTCTCAGAACTTCCCATTAATTGTTTATTAAGATAATCGTCGAAGTGAAATATATATGTGTAGTAATTTTTTATCTATGTAGAAGTCAGCTAAAAGAATTTTTCAAATGTATTCATGAGAAACTGTTTCTTATAGATCTTTCCCTAAGTACGCTCTTGCGTTTAGAATTGAAAATCCTCATCTAAATATTGTAAAAAATATTATCGTAGAATATTTTCAATGATGATCATGGCACAACGCAGATAGAGAAAATATAATAGGTGAGACAAATCACGGATTATCCTTGTCGACAAAAGTAATATCGCCTGCTTTATTATATTCAAACTTAATCTCCGTCCAATCGAGGTAATGTACAATTTTTTTTATCAATTACCATATTAGAAATAACAATATATCGTAACTGCGTTAAATTTATTTCATCAGAAATCCAGAAAATTTCCGGTGTTTTAAAATCTCCTTTTGACAGATTTCGTGAAGATGTCATTACGTTGTAGTTGTGATCGGCCATCCGTGAAAAGTAGGCGTCAAATGTATTTTGTGGAATCTGTCATATAGGTTAGCAACGGAAAAAAATGCAAATATCTTAACGCTAATACAAAGTCATGAGCGAAAACGAAGTAAGTGTTCCTTTCTACTCTAATTTGCGGCTCTAAAATGCGAAATAGGGCCTTCATGAAAACATCGGGCGAGCTCGGATTTCGTCATAAGATATCTACCCGAGATGACCTCTGGTGTTGTAACATCCTCCTTTTGATAGATTTCGTGGAGGTGTTACTATGTTGTAGTTGTAATCGGCCATCCGTGAAAAGGAGGCATCGCAAAAATTTATTGGTGTCTGTAATATAGGTAAGCAACGGAAAAAAAATGCAAATATCTTAAGGCTAATACGAAGTCATGAGCGAAAACGAAGCACGTGTTCGTTTCTACTCTGTTTTGCGGGTCTAATATGCTAAATAGGGCCTTCATCACGAAGACAACATCGGGCGAGCTCGGATTTCGTAATCGGAAATCTACCCGAGATGACCTCCTTCTGACGGATGTCGGAGTGTGCTTTCCGTCATTTTAGATCTCCGCCTGGGTAGATTTACGTCACGTGCTAGGCAACGTATAATCAATAACAAGATAGAATTTCATTTCAGGCCTATTTATCAATTTTGTGGTGTGTAATTTTCGCATTTTAGTACGTTGTATATATGTTGAATCTTCAAATTGTCTTGAAACTTACAAGAAATTTGTTCTTTAAAAATTCACTGAAAATCGGTAGCTAAAATTGTTTGTCTAAGTGTTATTTGATTTTCGTGTTAACTTGTTATTTAGTCAGTCGCCGGCATCTTTTGTTGCTTCACACAGGAAAAACACATGCGACGAAACGTAATGATCAATTTTGTCCTCAATCTCACGCTATAACAGAAAAAGCTTTTGAACATCTGTAAACTCCGAGCGCTTCGCAGTAAGTGATATTTTCAATGAATCTTCGGATTGTTTTCAAGTTCAAGGATTGTAAATTACAATTTTATGAAAACCGAAGGTTGTTGTTATTTCAGTGTGAATCCTTGAATGCTTGCCAGTCGCTGGCGCCGCTTGTTGAAACTAAAACGAAAAAAAAACTCTTTTAAGATTATCATTGGCTTCTTTTTCACCCCACCACTATTCTTAGCAACAAAGGTCGCCATTTCGTCTGTTTATTGCTCGCCAAAAACTATCAAATGTACTCAAAAGCCTAAAATCTAAAAAAAGTTTACAGGAATCGACCAATCGAGCGAGCGAGCGAATGCTATTCCCCACATCGTACCTATAACTCGCTCTTGCGCATGCGCGCAATTCACGAGTTAAAAAGGAGGTGAGATTATGTGACACAAAATGCTTGCTGTCAGATTTCAAATGTGAGAGGTCAATCTTGAAAACTGGCACCCATCGCCATAAAGATTTCATCTCTTGTTCTTAACATCAGCGAACTATGAATTTTTTTTTGCTCGGCTACCGGGTGTAAATTGCACTAGGCGCGGTTAATGTTTCGTTTTAAAGAATGTTTTTCCACGTGCCAATAAAAGAATTGAATTTAAAAATACATAATAAGAAGGTAAAATAAATTCTACAATTAAATCCCACTTTCCTACTCAACCTTATTTTGTTCTGATTTAACTCACACCGTGCAGATAGCTTGTTTTTTTTTTCTTCGCATTTTTCATTCTTATGTCCCTCGAGTGCTTTGTTAAACAGACGAAAGCACTATGAAATTAATTGTACGCTTTGTGCGTGAAATCTGTAGGCGAATCTAATCATCCAAGAAGCGCGCTTGCAGAAAGCGACAGCGGAGTTGAATGAAGCGCAGGCGCAGCTGGATGAGAAACAGCGCGAACTGGATCTGGTGCAGGCCAAGTACGATCAGGCTATGCGTGATAAACAGACTCTGGTAGAAGATGCAGAGGCTTGCAGGAGGAAGATGGCCAATGCAACGGCACTGATCGATGGTTTGGGAGGCGAAAAAGTAAGATGGACTGAACAGAGCAAGAAATTCGACCAGCAGATTCAAAGGTGTGTTTCCACTGTATTTTTTTGTTTGGTTGTTGTTAAGTTACGTTGCCTTTTGAAAGTATCGTATTTCAGACTCGCTTTTTCCCGATGTTTTACAGTTTCCTCAGTTGGTTAGTTAATTTTTTCGTAAGGATTGACGATATGAGGTCACGTTTTAATTAATTATCAAAAAGACCATTTCCGTGGAGGGAAATCAATTGAAATAATGTTCCACGCCTTTCACGCGATGAAGACACTAAGGACCGTTTATTTATATGAAGTCTAACCTAAACCACGATTTTACGCAGTCAGTAGGCCTCAGGGTTTCTCTATAAGAGGGTTGATTTATGTCCCTCCACTGTTAGCTTTCGGCCCTCCTGACACTGTTCACAAGAATAAATGTTCAGATAAAATATTCAGCTAAATTGGGGATTGTTTAGGGCGCAGTATTGTTGAACAACGGCTAATCTTTGCTTCAGTGATCAGACCTAAAGGTTTAAAAATCTTTTCCCCCTCCCCCTCCCCCTCCCTCTTGCGAGAAGGAAAAGTTTCCAAAATTGTTGGAGGTGGTAGGGCAGGCGCGGTGCGGAGTATATGTTGTATGGTGTTGGACTATTTTAACAACCAACAACAAAAGGAATATGGTGGAGTGTGGAGTAAGGTACTTGGAATGGACAACATTTAAAAACATACAACAAATGAAACATCCCGAAAAATGCGTGTTTCAGAAACCGGGACAATTTACGGCTATCGTAACTCTCTTCTTACACTCTGGTGTTCTATCTCAGGTTGGTAGGAGATGTGCTGCTGGCCACCGGATTTTTGTCATATTCTGGTCCGTTTAACCAGGCTTTCAGAACTCTGTTGTTGGACAACTGGAAGAAAGAAATGAGAAAAAAGAAGATTCCTTTCTCAGAGGTAATAGTTTACTTCATGAGTTAGTTGGTGTATTTTAACAAACAGTCAGCAGAATGATTTTGGTGATTTTCCCTAAGCAAACATCGTAAAAGGTGTCCTTAATTCACGTAAATCAGTTGATTTACTCAATTTGTGTACATGTAAACTTTTGGAAAAATCTTCAAGGAAACGGCTCTGTTGTAATAGTAATAGGGGTGCTTCGAGGTGTAACTACTCTGTTTTGATTTTTTCGTGTTTGGTTTTTTTTTTTATTTTTCAGTATAGTAGCTTTTTATATTTCTTTAAGATTGAAGCCATCGCCCTTGTCAGACCGTTGTGTTGCTTTTTAGACTGAGCTTTAAGGTGACTCTTTGGAAGGAAGGATAAATAGAATTACGAAAAACGAATAAGAACAGAATTGATTATATAGTTTTTCTTTTCCCTATGCAGGATTTGAATCTTGTGAACATGCTCACGGATGCTGCTACCATTGGCGAATGGGCCCTCCAAGGATTACCCAGTGATGAGTTGTCAGTCCAGAATGGTATAATAGTCACCAAGGCAGCTCGCTATC
This sequence comes from Pocillopora damicornis, assembly GCF_964200805.1. Lineage (NCBI taxonomy): Eukaryota > Metazoa > Cnidaria > Anthozoa > Scleractinia > Pocilloporidae > Pocillopora > Pocillopora damicornis. Next base: position 22,287,802 of record NC_142677.1, read on the forward strand.
CACTCCTTATTGACCCCCAGGTGAGATACGAATGATAATAACCCGGGATGAAGGACGAAATATTTTCTTGACATCTACAGTTCGTGTTACCTGCCCTTACCATTAGTGGCCATTAGTAATGTCATTTGGAATACGTATATTGCTGTGGTGTTGCACACGTTCGGGAAACTTGATGGGCTAAACTTGGAGGAAAGAGTGCATAATTCATGTTTTGTTCAAGATTGAACAGTTCAAAGGCGAAATATGTGTTCTGAGGTGTTCAAATATTGTTCTACTTGAATGAACACGAGAGATCCCTTTCGGTAACAAACGATTAGCGTCCTTATCTGCCATGGCTAATAACTTTAGCCTGAAAACGCTATTTAATGGTATTTCTGTTATTCAGGGGCAAGGAAAGGCGTGGATTAGGAAGAAAGAAGGACCGAATGAACTACAGGCAAGTTGATAAAATTTCGCCCTTGTTCATTATCTTCTCTGTAATTTAGTGATACAGGGCACAGGCTTTAGTTGCTGTGGTAACCTACGAGGAAATGATGTTCCATCCACGAGGAATCCTAAAAAGTTACTGTTATTCCTCGGAAAAAACGACTAGCTTGGACTCCAGTGTGGACTCTAGCATCGAAAGAAATTTCAGAATTATTTTTCAGTGGAAACCTTTCTTTCTCTGATTTCTCGTTTGTCTTCCATTAGGCCACTGCCCTTAACCACAAATACTTCCGTACCCATTTGGAAGATTCGCTGTCCTTGGGAAGACCACTGATCATAGAGGATGTTGGCGAGGAACTTGATCCGGCACTCGATAACGTACTGGAGAAAAACTTTATCAAGTCTGGCAAAACGTTTAAGGTAAAGAAATGCCTATTGTTTTGATAGTTGTCACTAACTTGCTGTTATCTTTCTTCTTTATTGTTTGAAAAACTCTCACCTAAATACACAACTCCAAGATAGCCTTACTCTTTGCTCCCTTTGTTGTGGTATGTCGTAAAAATGAAGCACCATTTACCACCATAGAGCAATACAAAAGTAAGTCCAACGGACAAATTTCCGGACAATTTTAACAGCTCTCAATTCCTTTTGAGGTATCCTAAAAACCAGCCTGAAAAACTCTTCAACAGTTACATCGTCACTATTACGTCTTGTAAAAGTTTCGCGTTTGTGAACTTTCGAACTGATTTTTTTTTTTGATTTAGAGAGATATTGGCGAAATCAGCTAGGCGTGGTCATCATCTGGGGAAGAATTCCTATTTAGAAATTTTTAAGATTTGATTAGATCAGCTGAGTTTTTTCTCTTTAGTATGGGTGTCTTACTCAACGTACTTCTGTACTTTCCAGGTCAAAGTGGGAGACAAAGAAGTGGATGTAATGGATGGTTTCCGTTTGTACGTCACTACCAAGCTTGGTAACCCCTCCTACACTCCTGAAGTTAGTGCCAAGACCTCCATCATCGACTTCACGGTTACCATGAGTGGCCTGGAAGATCAGCTGCTCGGTAGAGTGATATTAACAGAAAAGCAGGTGAAGTGTCGCTCTGCCATGAATTAATGGATTATTTGTCTTCAAATTCAGGTTTAAATCCTCGTGAAACGAACGCCATATTGAATTGTAAGAGCAAGAGTAGGGAAGAGGGAGTAAAGAAAAGGCGATTTTAATAAGCAGAAAGATTTTCTTCTTTTGTTGTCTTTGAGGTATTTTTCCTAACTAGCTACCCAGATTAAAAAAAAAAACAATAGGTCTAAGTTTTGGCGTTTAGAAATCGCGATGAGTCTTCAAAATAAATCAATAAATCATTATTGTTCATGTAGGAACTGGAAGCTGAACGTACCAAGCTGATGGAAGAAGTGACCGCTAACAAACGAAAAATGAAGGATCTGGAAGACAATCTACTTTACCGACTCACTAGTACCCAGGGCTCTCTCGTGGAAGACGAGTCTCTGATCCAGGTTCTAAGTGTGACAAAAACTACTTCAGAGGAAGTCAGTGAAAAGTTGCTGGTTGCAGCGGAAACAGAGGTGAAGATCAACACTGCTCGTGAAGAGTACAGGCCAGGTGAGCGGCTACAAGAAACAATAAACAATAAACGAGTCCAGCGGATCATTCGTTAAGTAAATGGGGAATGTAGGCGAAGAACAAGAGAAATTTCTAAAGAGAAAATTTTTGGGAAAGAAATGCCGGTTTATCCGAAGAAAAAATCAGGAAAACATGATACCAAGACCCTCAGAAGTATTTCTCTACATGGAGAAAAGTACAATTATATTTTTTTAATATATATGTAGCTGATTGGAAAATATGATCGAAACAAATTAGAGCAGCCGTAGAATTCCATAATCGCCCCAAGATGATAATCTGGGCTTCCTAATTGTTCAACAGTTGTGCTGTGTTCATAAGGTAAACACTATGTTGCATATTATACTGCTTCTGTACAGATTAGTTACGCCCTCTCTCTGCTGTTTTATTTGGTCAGTAAAACTACCAGGCATTGAATGTCGCGGGACAAGTTCTGTCATGTCCCATAAAAGAGCACGACAACAACAAAAAATTACAAAAATAAGAATATCACCTTCTCCTGCCTTGATAAATGATAGGCGACAACTGTTTTCTCTCCTTCTTCTCCCTAGTGGCCACACGAGGTAGCATCCTTTACTTCCTGATAGTCGAGATGTCCTACGTGAACGTTATGTACCAGACTTCTCTCAGACAGTTCCTGGGCTTGTTTGACATTTCCATGGCACGCTCTCAGAAGTCTCCGATTCCCGCCAAGCGGATCCAGAACATCATTGAGTACTTGACATTTGAAGTGTTCCGTTACACGACGCGTGGTTTGTACGAAGAGCATAAGTTCCTCTTCACTTTGCTGCTCACGCTGAAAATTGATTTGCAAGAGAGAAAGATTCGCCACGACGAGTTTCAGGTTCTTATCAAAGGTATGACGATTAAATTATATGGTACTCCCTGATTGATTAGTGTTCATCCATTTTCATTTTCATTCTCCGGTTGGTTTTTTCCTTGTTGGTAGTCGACAGCGGTATTTCGACTGTGCTAAATTGAAATGAATAGATGTAAGCTGACAAAGTTGAACAGGCTATGGGAACGAAGGGAGGGTGTGTTAATTTCTAATTTTAAAAGTCACGGAATTCATTGAAGGTTTAATTCAATGGTTTTTATGTTCCACTTTGCCAGTTCGTCAATCTGAATACTTGATTCTCTTGTACGGCAGGTGGTGCTGCACTGGATCTGAACGCTGTGGAACCCAAACCAAAGAAGTGGATCTTGGACATGACTTGGCTGAATCTTGTGGCCCTCAGTAAGCTACCTCAGTTTACTCAGCTCCTGGGACAGGTCAGTACCTATGTTAGTTGATGTTTTTGTTATGGTTGGTGTCGTGATTGTGGTTGTTGTGTTCCCTTTGTTGTTGTGCTGATTGTTTTGCGATCTCTTCTGCGACTTTGATGTAGCTTGTATTTTTGCTTCGTGACCATCGTCATAGAGCAAGAAGTTGGTGAAAACTGTACAAATTTTGTAAGATACCCTGAAACGTGTTGGCAAATTGAAAGCCTGAAATTAAGGTATTGTTAGAGTGTTAGATAACGTATACTCTCGTAGAAATCTATGATTATATTCAATTCAGATTGAGGCTAGCCCTTTGAAAATGCGCTTCCATTTTTTTTTTCTTTTCTCTGGCTTTGATGAACTCACAACTGGACCATAAATGTGAACGTATCTCCACAGGTTGCGAATAACGAGTCTGGTAAAGCCTGGAAGACCTGGTTTGACTCTGAAGCACCAGAAGATGCGCCAATACCTGATGGCTACCAGGGCTCTCTCGACACATTTAGGAAACTTCTGCTTATAAGGGCCTGGTGCCCAGATCGTACCATAAACCAGGCTCGGCGTTATATCACTGATGCTATCGGGAAAGAGGTGAATACTTTGCTAAGTAGTTATCATTTTATGTGTTTCACACTGGGGAAATGATTCTCACAAAAGAAACTTTGAACTTCGTTTCTGGATTCCAAAGAAACATGCTGCTCAGGAATTTTTTTGCAGATGGTCCCACCTATGGTCATTTGTTCGTAGTTTTAAAATAAGTGGGACATTGTGAACGATACCAAACGTATTCACGGCCTCGAAAAAAAATTTCCACAGTAAGGCTTTATCTGGGACATGGGTTTTTTTTACGGGACATAGCTACGATATATCCTTTAAGCATATTACTTGGTATTTTATATCATGTGTTATCCAGAATTCCAAGAAAGGTGTTGGGTGTGCTCAGAGTTAAACATGCTTCTCTTGTTCTCATAGTACGCTGAAGGAGTTATTCTGAACCTGGAAGTCATGTGGGAAGAGAGTGACATTAGGACACCAATGATTTGCTTCCTGTCGATGGGTTCTGATCCTACAGCATCCATCGAGGCTTTGGCTAAGAAACAGAGATTAGGTAAAAACATTAATGTTCCTCCGCACCAAATGATCCATTTTAAGGATTGTGAATGATCGCTAGCTTAAAGATTTACTCCAAGTTTACGTGTAGATCTTAAGGCAACGTTCCCTAAATGCGTTGTGTTGTTTTTTGTCCAGCGAATTAGATTGTAAAGCTTTATTTTGAGACAAATCTTCTAGAAAATTCGAATTCGACAAATTTAGCCAGAAAAAGAATACAGCACTATCATCTTTGAGCTCAGGATTGTATCGAAAGCGCAACCGCCCCGTTGAAAAGACGAAATCCTCGTTATTGATTGTTTAGAAGATATTGCTTTGTAATTCTTGGACTTATAAGTGAAGTGTTCGTCTGCCAAAGATAGTTAAACGGTGAAAATTTGATTGTTTCTCGCACAGACTGCCGGGCCATCTCCATGGGACAGGGACAAGAGGTACATGCACGGCGTCTATTGGCACAGTTTATGAACGAGGGAGGCTGGGTGCTATTGCAGAATTGTCATTTGGGACTCAACTTCATGGATGAGTTGTTGGAGACGGTATGTTTCGACGCGTTTTTATGTGTGTTTCTATTGGTTTGTTTTAAGGTCTTGATTTTTTTTTTATTTTCCGTTGTCTCTTAGTGTTGGCATTATTGACCAAGGACTTGTTTAAGGAATTAAATTTTCAGCATGAAATGAGATAAATTATATTTTGTCATATTTTGGATTAAATTTTGATTATTTGTTTTTTAGATCACCACAACAGAGAATGTCAACGAAAAGTTCCGTCTGTGGATCACGACAGAAGTTCATCCGAAATTCCCGATCACTCTTCTCCAGTCCTCTATAAAGTTTACTAATGAACCACCGCAAGGCATCAAGGCTGGTCTGAAGAGAACATACGCTGGAATCACACAGGTTTGAGAGGGAATTGAACAGGTTGCTAAATTGCATATTAAAGCCTTAGCCTCTATGATAAATTTTCAAATTACAAAGGAAAAGGGTGCGAATTTAATAAAAAAAATTCTTGAAACGCTTGAAACGGTAGCGATTATGAAATTTAAGTGCGCTGACGAAACAAATTATACGAACAATGACCTTTGTTTCTGCTCTTTTAATCCACAAAATTAAGGAAGAAATGGAATGATGTGAGAAAAAGTAATAAATCAATTGATTCAAGTTTGCAAATTTCAAATGGAGAGAGCACTGCTACTTTGAAAAGTCTAAATGACTGTCTTGTCAATTAGCTTTTATGAACCTTAAGATTACAAGTAGTCGGCTGTTTCACTTAAGATGTCGACGACGAAGCGAGACTTTTATTCTAATAATCAACTATTTTCATCAATTTTTCCGTGGCAGAAAAACTCTCTCAAATTCTTTGATACACGTCATGAAACGAGACTTGTTATAAGTTTTTCGTTACTAAATCTACTAACATTACTCTACCGTAGGATCAACTTGATGTAACTAACATGCCACAATGGAAACCAATGCTGTATGCAACAGCCTTCCTGCACACCATTGTTCAAGAGCGACGCAAATTTGGTCCATTAGGATGGAATATCCCGTATGAGTTCAACTCTGCTGATTTGACGGCCTCTGTGCAGTTCATTCAAAATCATCTTGATGATATTGATCCAAAGGCGGTAAGAATATAGTTTTCAATCATTTGCAGTGTACTCTTTTTTTCTTCATTGTCTTGAAAGCAATATTTTTTTTCCTCCCTCTTTATTTTAAAGCTATTGGTAATATTGTCGTAAGCTCCTCGGCCCAAACTATGTTACCTTTAGACTCAGGGGTTTTTATGACTTTTTTTCATTTGAAGCGGCTGCCGATGGTGTAATAGGCATCTGCCCGCAAGGCGAAAACCATTGAACACGAGAGTCTATTCGGTGCAACAGACGATAGTGAGAGGTCCTTTAGGCGGCGGTAAACCGATGGTTACGGGCTTTTATTGAAACACCAGAGATTCGAAAAAATGTTCAGGCAATTTCTTTGAGTAATAATCATGCCCTCCAAATTTACTCCCACTTGACGTCTTCATTTCTCGTCCTTTTCTCGTTAAATGTCATTTATTACAGATCTACTTGTTTGATTTTCAGAATAGTTTTTTTTTCTACCTCTCACTCAATGCTATTACAACGAAGGGTATATCTTTACTAACTGAAAATTAAATATTTAGTTGTTTATTGTTTAGTTTCTTTCACATGTTTTTTGTCTTTTTTTTTTTATCTCCTTCGTTGCAGATCTCATTAGTTTCAATTGGCTATTTTAGTCCATAAGTAACATCAACTGTTCGCTGATTTTAGTTAAACATTATTTTTCTGTATCAGTCAATCTGCGTGTCAACCTCTTGAATCCAACCGTTTTTCTCCTTTCCCTCTTCCCCCAGGGTGTTTCGTGGGTGACTGTTCATTACATGCTGGGTGAAGTTCAGTATGGCGGTCGTGTCACAGACGATTTTGACAAACGTCTGCTGAACACCTACGCTCGTGTTTGGTTCAGTCAGGAGATGTTTAAAGAAACCTTCAAGTTCTACCAAGGCTACAACATTCCTCGCTGCGCACAGATTGCAGATTTTAAGGCTCACATTGATGAGATGCCGTTGTCGGACACTCCAGAGGTAATTGATGTCTACCGCAATAGAGTGCTTTTCGATACATCACAAAGGTTTCCATAGGAACAAATAGGTTTGGTTATTTAATGTTTATGGTAGTTGCCTTTTTACGTATGAATTCTCTATGAATTAACCACGCTAACAAACAGGCAACTCAGAGAGAATATTTAAAACCAGTTTAATGGAAAGAAAATTTTAAAAATTTTAGTGTTCCAAAAAAGATTTTTAAATTTTCTATACAAGGCCCCCTTATTTGGAGAGAATAAGAGACAAGACTCCCCCGCCCATAACAAGTCCTCTTGTTTTTAAAAAGTGGTCCATTATTTGCAAAACGAGCGTAAATAAATGAGAGACGCGAATCACAGCGATTTCCAACCAGAGTTTCCGAATTACCAGTTTGAATTCTTAGCAGCCTTAGTCATTGTAAACAAAGAAGAAAACTTGCTAATGCTTGAAAATTTTTGTCGGCCTTGATTACTCCATTAGAATACTTTAATAACATTAGAAGTCCTCTTCATGTAGGTGTTCGGTCTTCACACAAATGCTGACATCACATATCAAACCAAGACCACCTCGGATGTTTTGGAGACCATTGTGAACATTCAGCCCAAGGACAGTTCTGGGGGGTCTGGGGAGACACGTGAATCACTTGTGGCGCGTCAAGCTACAGAAATGTTGGACAAGTTGCCTCCGGATTATGTTCCTTTTGAGGTAAAACTTGTAGTGTGATTTCACTCTCGTACTTTCAACATGATCAGCAAACCCGCTTTATATCATTTTATCAAACTCTGTTTTTCTTTTGTACCCATTGTACAAGTCAGTGAAACGGGGTAACAGGGGTTTTGATAACTTTTCCATAAGCGGCTGTGGATGACGTAATAGGTGGCTATGCCATTAGGCGAAACCCAAATACGAGGGTCTGCTCGCAGGCTCAACCGACGGCGGTGAGAGTTCTTATAGGCTTGGATGATAATTTAACTAGGGAGTCACTTAAATCTAGCCTAGCCATTAAAATATTCTAATCAATAGGTATAATTTTAAGATTTAGTCTCAAAACTTTCTCTTAGCGCACTACATACCAAAATTATGCTTCCATGTCTTAATCATTGTAATTTAGTTTGGAAATATTACAAATATTGTGATATCTTTTGTTTAAATTTATTCGCTTGTTTTCTTTCGAGGGAAGCCAAGTTTACAAGTCTTATTTTTTTTTCCATTAAAGGCAAATTGAAACGAAAAGTAAATAAATGTCCATCAAATTTCAATGCACTGAAAGTGTAAGGAGACGTTACTCTTTGATCATGTTCGAGAGTATGTGAGTCAAAATCATGCAAGCTAAGAGTACAGATTGCTGACTGAATGTAATTTTCTCAAATGCCTCATTAATAATAATAATAATAATAATAATAATAATAATAATAATACATTTGTCTATTAAATTACTACAGGTTAAAGCACGCCTGCAGAAAATGGGTGCTTTGACGTCCATGAACATTTTCCTCCGTCAAGAGATTGACAGAATGCAGAGGGTCATAACAGCTGTGAGGAACACACTTGTTGACCTTAAGCTGGCCATAGATGGTACGATCATTATGAGTGAAAACTTGAAGGATGCTTTGGACAACATCTATGATGCCCGTGTCCCTGCTCTTTGGAAAAAGGTATTTTTTTCTTTTTCCTCTTCAGTTTTGTTTGATTTGGACGATGGATGATGTTTGGTTGTTTTGTTTTGTATTTATGTTTGTTTGTCTTGTTTCGATTTGATCTATTTTTAAAATTTTTGGAGTTTTTAAGTCTGGGAGCCTTAGTTCCAAAAACACTCACTTTCAGAAAGAGGCTGAGGGCAAAACCTTTAATGTGAAAAATTAATTTGTTTATTAAAAGACATTTTTCTCATGTAAACCTTTACACTCACCCTCGCTTAAGGCAGAGGCATTAAACGCCTCAAAAATGGCTTATTACCTAAATTGGGTTTGTTTTAGACATTATCAACTGAGTAACAGACGGGTTTTTCCATTCTCCTCCCCTGTTTCACGATATATTCGGATGTTTTAAGGAGAAGTTACGTTGGGTTGAAATGCCTTTCTTTCCTTATTGAAGATCTCGTGGGACTCGACGACTCTTGGATTTTGGTTTACTGAGCTGATCGAGCGCAACAATCAGTTCCATTCGTGGTTATTTGAAGGCAGACCTAGTGCGTTTTGGATGACGGGATTTTTCAACCCTCAGGTATGAAGCCAGCTGTTTGTTTGATGTTTGGTTGGCTTACTTGCTCGCTAAGAGTTCACATGAATAAAAGTCTTCCAGGAAAATTGTTCAAAATGACTTTGAAAGATTCTAAAGATACACTAAGAAACGTGGTAAACATGGGAATGGTTTTACTCTATCTTTGTGTTTGCTCGGGGAATTCCTTTAGGATCATATGCTCGTGAACTTGAATACTTGAAACGAACTTCACAGTGTATCATTTTTAGAGATTATATGGCTGCCAATCCAAGTTTAAAAGAGATTGAAAATTTCAGAATACGAGAAAATTTAGATTGTCTATTGATTCTAATGATGAACAACACTGTTCTTTCACAGCCAATATTCACTTCGCTTTGTTTACAATTAGGGTTTCCTGACCGCAATGAGACAAGAGATTACGCGTGCGCATAAAGGCTGGGCCCTCGATAACGTTGCACTTGCCAATGACGTCACTAAGATGATGAAAGAAGATGTGTTGTCATCGCCAGCGGAAGGAGTCTATGTGCATGGCCTGTTCCTGGATGGCGCTGGGTGGGATCGACGAAACTGCAGGCTCACGGAGCCTTCGCCTAAAGTTTTGTTTACTGCCCTCCCTGTGGTGCACATTTATGCGGTTAATACTGCCGCCTTGATTAAGGACCTCAAAAATAACCCAGACGCACTGAAATTTTATGAGTGTCCTGTGTACAAGAAGCCCAGACGTACTGACTTGACTTACATTTTCTGCTTGAACCTGAAGACTTCACAGCATCCTGATCACTGGATTCTTCGAGGTGTTGCTTTGCTGTGTGACACCAAGTAATGTTGCGTGACATTTATCTGCGCCCTAAACGTAACCTGGACGTTACGTTACACACCGTTCGTGCTTTTTTTTTTGGGGGGGGGGGGGTAAAACTTTGTAAAACTCAACCAGAGGGAATGGCACATGTTTTAAGTGTTGTTTCTGCCTTTTTAAGTTCGGATTGTTTTTTTAAAGTTAAGTTTGGATTGCCTTTAAAGTTTTGGTATGGTCAGTGAGAAAAAGTTTGTTTAAGTCTATTTTTGGTGTTACAATGTAGAGATCGGTTATATTTTTTGCTACATACTCAAAGTGTGATAAAGTAATGAATTAGTCGTGTGCGTTCTACGACAGTTGTACGCATTAGATGCTTTTATTGTTCTATGTAAGGAAGAGTGGATTTATTTATATTTATTCAAAAGAAGTGTGAATGGCAATAAAGTTAAGTGAGTAATCTTACATGCTTTTTGTTTTTGTTTGTAAGTTAGCTGGAAAAGCTGAAGTGGAATGCGGTGAAAGAGTTTTTTTAATTTTTTTTTTTCGCTGAGGCTATTTGTCATGTCTTCTAAGTTCATTACAGAGTTTTAAAACTGACTTGTTCCTGTTACTGGCATCCTTGAGTTCAATTTGTTCTGTGAATGATGGCCTCTCTCATAATCGAATCACGTGCAACATAGCACTTGAAAGACTGTTCTGTCGCAATAAATTTTTCCTCCCTTTCTGAAGTGGATTGACTGATCATTCAGCTAGACGGTTCTGCTCAATAAAGGAACCCTTTCATGAGTGGCCATAGCTTTGCCAGTGAGCCTATCATTTTCGTCATGGAAACTACAACACTGCTTCCTAAAGCCAAGATCCTCTCTGCAAGACTAAAGCTGTTCACATTATTAGTCGTTTTTGACAAAGTAACAGTGCAGCCTTTCCTTCCCTCGGCACGTTTTGAGTAAAACTCGGGCCAGTATGAACGGAAAAAAGAAATATATTCCAAAAAAACTGCCAGCAGATCCAATTAGACGTGAGTTAGCTTCCACTAAACTGTAGGATTGGTTAATTCAAGTGTGGAGTGTCTCTGTGGTTTTGGTTAGAACATCACTGAATATGGCTACGCGAACGATGTTCAAAGGGAAGGAAAGGGGAAATAAGAGAAAGAAGGAGTTTACTTTTCTGTGTGTGTCTGCATATCATCCACAGTAGCACATGAAATAAAACGGCGATGAAAACGGAGGCTTTCGAAAATGGCCTCAATATGGAGTATTTTGAAAACGCATCGTTTTTGGAACGCTCCGTTCCTTGTGTTAACGAGTTGAGTTAACGGAGGCTTTTAGTAACGACGACGAAGAGAGGATCATAAGTCACTTAACCTTGCATTGTCTTTTTGGTGATGTGAGGGTCTGGCGCATTTGGCTAACAAAATTTGTTTTGCTTTTGGTTAGATACAAAACTACCGGGCGCAGTTTTCTCACTGAAGTGATGACAGATTTCCTGGCAAAATTAGCAAAAATTCGACCAGTGCGCCCGGCTTCAAATGAGTAGAGAACTGAATTCAGAAAAACATAACAGCACCCACCCTACCCTAATTGATTTCTTTCCGTGACTTGTCATGGCAGACATTTTTTAGATTAGATGATGAGGTAAATTAGCAATCGTTGATAGTTTCTAAAGCTGACGTAATTTCAAATTAGTTACTTTAACCTGCCAGCCATTTCCTAAGAAGGCGATTAAAAATCGTGCGTCATAATGACTGTACATGTTTGAACCACTCAGTTATGCACGAAAATTTCCTGCTTCCAAACGCAAGCCAAGAAACTGCCAAGGACGAAAATCAACCTCACAGTACATTCACAAACATTCACGTTTCATTTTTTTTAAGGAAAAAATAGCGTCCAGAACTTTACGTGACAAGGTGTGAAAACAACAGGTAGACGCCCAACGTCACTGGATAGCAGGTAAGTGTGAATGTTTGTTACGTAACAACGAGGCACATGCTCTCATGGAGGTTGGGGCACCTGTGGTATAACTGCTATTGGAACCTTCCGTGTCAGAAAATTAGACAACTTTAAATACCACAGGTAGCCCTGACTCACGTGAACCTTTTTGTTGTTGTTGCGTAACATTCAGTTCAAGAAAGTACGAGTAGTTGTTACGCAACATTAAATGTACTTTGGAACAACAAACTCGTTTAAGACGGTCGAACGCAAAAAAAAGAAAGAGCTCAGATGAAGGGCTAACGCTCGAAACTTCAGCTTTTAAACTCTTGACGGTGGCCAATTTACATGATCAGATCATTTGATAATGCTAAATTACCTTGTTACACTCTCCTACAGTTTCGTTAGAAACTAGCCCCCTTTATAGTTACGTAACATGTTAACATAAAGTTAATGTTACGTAACAATCATTTGTATTTATTGATAGACGGTTCCAAACGGTGTTCGCAGATATAAATTGGATGCCGCACACTCATTTTGATGATTTCTGACAGTTAACCGTTACGACGTGATATCAAGCTTGAGAGACGACTCTGGGTTCGATCGCTTAGAAGAGAATATGATGACTGACTTGTGCGCTACTGGAATACACGCTCACCGTGTTGAAAGCAAGCCCGAATTTTTTAAGGCTGGAAAACGACACCGAAAAAATGAAATATTCGCACACAACACTCACGCTCAAGAAGACGAAGTTGGAGAGAATCTGTCAAGTTACTGTGGTGGAACCCTCCCTCAGCACCAAAAGTTGGCTCCAGGATGGTACAATCTGTCCAAAGAGGAAATGGCCCTCTTAGAAATTGACATTTTCAAACCGTTGGATTTTATGGATATTCTATTGAAGAGAATCAAAGAAAACGACAACGGAAGGGTGATATCCAATATGAACGAACTGTGGAAGTAGGAAGTCAGCGAGCCTATAAGTTAACCTAAAAATGTATTTGATTCTTTTCCAACTTCTGTTATGTAACAGTACCCTTATTCAATTTCCAGTACAAAATTTTATTTCAGAGAGCTTGTTTTTCTACTTTTTTGTTTTTATTACAGAAGATTATCAGTTAGTTAAGCTCTACTTTTTGTCAACGAGAGATTCGATTCTTTATTAAATGTAGAACGCCTGTCTGATATGAACATGGCAGATAGACCACTTTTATCCAACTTCCTTGCAACTGACTGAGGTTTAGCATCGGAGCGCGAGGTTCAGAGGTCATTGTTCGACTCATGATAGGAGATTAAGATTTTATTTCTGTTTTATTAGATTCAAAATGAAACGAATTATTTTATTTCGTTAATTAGCCTGGCTTTCCCCCCTGTTTCAGGGAATGACGCTCTCGCAATTTCAAGAAACAACAGTCTCAAAATTGGATGCCATTATTTGACTAAATTAGTCTATTGTCTCTCGATAGTTATTGTAATGAGACTTTTTGAGATGTTCTTTTCATTAAAAAAATTAATTACGATATGTTAGCGTATTGAGTGATATGTCGCACCAATTGGATTGGCGCATTAGGGTAAGTATCTCGCACCTATCAGATCACAGCACTGGGGTATGCCCGAACCAATCAGAGCGTCAGAGTATCGTCTCTCATGCCAATCATGTCATGAAACTAGGGAACAGTAAAATGCTGCAATGGAATCAATCCAACATTGACACACCGCAAGAATGGCATTAACAAAGAATTGTGAGCTCATCAACCCAGTTCATGTCCTTCGTGAGGACTTCGTCGTCATGGTTGGTCGGGGATAGAAAGGTGGTTAGGGTATTTTTCAACCACTTAGAGGTGTAAAAGTGTTTTGTGTACTGCTCCTTTACTTACAACACACCCACCGTCAGCTCAAGGCCTAACACGAAATTATTATTAGAGCGTTTGTTTAGGAAGGGCTTGTTTTGCGTAAAGCATTTGCGTGATTGATATGTCGTCGATAATTTTTATTTTGCCTTGTGATTGCTCTTTCGGCAAAGGTTGAAAATATTACCAAGTCATATTTACTTTCTGCGTCTATATCCGTCTCTTTGCTCCTGGAATTTTCTACTTGTATTACATCTTGTTTTCATGTTACACTACATGTTTCTTTTCCGATACAGTTACGTGTTGCTTTGTCCTTATGGACAAGAGTTTCTCAGATGAAATGCCATTTTCCAGTAAACAAACTATATTTTATGACACAATCCCGTCCCGCTGAAAAAATTTCACATGGAACTAGATGCTACTGTTTGTCAAATTTCCATGTAATTCTCTCGTGCCCAAACGTTTCCATCACGTGTCTTTTCTTTGTAATGAACCTGCATGTTATCAAGTATTCCGAACGAAACGGAACAAAGCTGAGACAGGCAACAACCAAATAAGGAGACTACGTTGTTAGGTCCATGTAAAAGCCTTTGAAATATGAACGGAGAGCGCACAATATCTTTATTCAGAGGCTATTGGAGATAAAAAAAAAAAAAAAAGAGTCTCGGTTTGCTTTCCAAAGCAAAATCTTGTGGAAGAATATTTTTTTTGGCAAAGAGCTGTAACCTCGATAACGTTGCACTTGCCAATGACGTCACTAAGATGATGAAAGAAGATATGTCGTCATCGCCAGCGGAAGGAGTCTACGTGCATGGCCTGTTCCTGGATGGCGCTGAGTGGGATCGAGGAAACTGCAGGTTCACGGAGCCTTCCCCTAAAGTTTTGTTTACTGCCCTTCGTGTGGTGCACATTTATGCGGTTGATACTACCGCCATGATTAAGGACCCCAAAAATAACACAGACGCACTGAAATTTTATGAGTGTCCTGTGTACAAGAAGCCCAGACGTACTGACTTGACTTACATTTTCTGCTTGAGCCTGAAGACTTCACAGCATCCTGATCACTGGATTCTTCGAGGTGTTGCTTTGCTGTGTGACACCAAGTAATGTTGCGTGACATTTATCTGCGCTCCTCTTGGGGGAGGGGGGGGGAGGGGGGGTAAAACTTTGTAAAGCTCAGCCAGAGAGAATGGCACATGTTTTAAACGTTTTTTCTGCTTATTTAAGTTCACTGATTTTTGGATTACCTTTTAAGCTCTGGTATGCTCAGTGAGAAAAAGTTTGTTTTGTCTATTTTTGGTGTTACAATGTAAAGATCAGTTATATTTTTTGATACATACTAAAAGGGTGAAAAGTAATGAACTAGCCTTGTGTGTTCGACAACAGTTGTACGCATTAGATGCTTTTATTATGCTATGTAAGGAAGGGTGGATTTATTTATATTTATTCAAAAGAAGTGTGAATGGCAATAAAGTTAAGTGAGTAATCTTATATGCTTTTTGTTTTTGTTTGTAAGTTAGCTGGAAAAGCTGAGGTGGAATGCGGTGAAAGAGTTTTCTTTAATTTTTCTTCGCTGAGACTGTTTGTTATGAACTCTAAGTTCATTACAGAGTTTTAAAACTGACTTGTTCCTGTTACTGGCATCCTTGAGTTCAATTTGTTCTGTGAATGATGGCCTCTCTCATAATCGAATCACGTGCAACATAGCACTTGAAAGACTGTTCTGTCGCAATAAATTTTTCCTCCCTTTCTGAAGTGGATTCACTGATCATCCAGCTAGACGGTTCTGCTCAATAAAGGAACCTTTCATGAGTGGCCATAGCTTTGCCAGTAAGCCTATCATTTTCGTCATGGAAACTATAACACTGCTTCCTAAAGCCAAGATCCTTTTTGCAAGACTAAAGCTGTTCACATTATTAGTCGTTTGTGACAAAGTAACAGTGCAGCCTTTCCTTCTCTCGGCACGTTTTAAGTAAAACTCGGGCCAGTACGAACGGAAAAAAAGAAATATGTTTAAAAAAAACTGCCAGCAGATCCAATTAGACGTGAGTTAGCTTCCACTAAACTGTAGGATTGGTTAATTAAAGTGTGGAGTGTCTCTGTGGTTTTGGTTAGAACATCACTGAATATGGCTACGCGAACGATGTTCAAAGGGAACATCTCATATTCATACCTACAGTACTCGATCATCCAAATCGCAGCTCTTTAGTACAAAGTACTCTAGACTTAACCTACAAAAAAAGGCTTTCTCGCGTGTTGGTGTCAAAATTTGGAATAAGATACCGAAAGAATTCAAAACGTTATCAAAACATTCCTTTAATAAACAAATTAAAACGTCTTTATTTCAGATACTAGATAATGAAGATTCTTATCTTGATGTTGAAAAGATCTCCTCTAAACTTAACGACTGCATAATTAAAACAGATTGATCCGATTGCTTTCAGTACTAATTTATTTGCTTCTATACTTTATTGAACAACTATTGATGTATTTGCCAGTTATGCTTCTTTTTATAATTTAACAATATCTAACTATTTAGCTTTTAATTTTCTTTATATATTGTAAATAATGTTTGTTGATGATTGACCCGCCTCGAATAGCAAATTTGCTATCTGCGGGTCAACATGATCTAAATTATTTTGTAAGAAAAAGAAAAAGAAAGTGTGTAAAGTGTGTGTAAGGGAAGGAAAGGGGAAATAAGAGAAAGAAGGAGTTTACTTTTCTATGTGTGTCTGCATATCATCCACAGTAGCACGTGAAATAAAACGGCGATGAAAACGGAGGCTTTCGAAAATGGCCTCAATATGGAGTATTTTGAAAACGCATCGTTTTTGGAACGCTCCGTTTCTTGTGTTAACGAGTTGAGTTAACGGAGGCTTTTAGCAACGCCGACGAAGAGAGGATCATAAGTCACTTAACTTTGCATTGTCTTTTTGGTGATGTGAGGGCCAGGCGCACTTGGCTAACAAAATTTGTTTTGCTTTTGGTTAGATACAAAACCATCGGGCGCAGTTTTCTCACTGAAGTGATGACAGATTTCCTGCTAAATTAACTAAAATTCGACCAGTGCGCCCGGCTTCAAATGAGTAGAGAACTAAATTCAGAAAAACATAACAGCACCCACCCTACCCTAATTGATTTCTTTCCGTGACTTGTCATGGCAAACATCTTTCAGATTAGATGATGAGGTAAATTGGCAATCGTTGATAGTTTCTAAAGCTGACGTAATTTCAAATTAGTTACTTTAACCTGCCAGCCATTTCCTAAGAAGGCGATTAAAAATCGTGCGTCATTATGACTGTACATGTTTGAACCACTCAGTTATGCACGAAAATTTCCTGCTTCCAAACGCAAGCCAAGAAACTGCCAAGGACGAAAATCAACCTCACAGTACATTCACAAACATTCACGTTTCATTTTTTTTAAGGAAAAAATAGCGTCCAGAACTTTACGTGACAAGGTGTGAAAACAACAGGTAGACGCCCTACGTCACTGGATAGCAGGTAAGTGTGCATTTTTGTTACGTAACAACGAGGCACATGCTCTCATGGAGGTTGGGGCACCTGTGGTATAACTGCTATTGGAACCTTCCGTGTCAGAAAATCAGACAACTTTAAATACCACAGGTAGCCCTGACTCACGTGAACCTTTTTGTTGTTGTTGCGTAACATTCAGTTCAAGAAAGTACAAGTAGTTGTTACGCAACATTAAATGTACTTTGGAAGAAAAAACTCGGTCGAACGCAAAAAAAAAGAAAGAGCTCAGATGAAGGGCTAACGCTCGAAACTTCAGCTTTTAAACTCTTGACGGTGGCCAATTTACATGATCAGATCATTTGATAATGCTAAATTACCCTGTTACACTCTCCCACAGTTTCGTTAGAAACTTGCCCCCTTTATAGTTACGTAACATGTTAACATAACGCTAGTGTTACGTAACAATCATTTGTATTTATTGATAGACGGTTCCAAACGGTGTTCGTAGATATAAATTGGATGCCGCACACTCATTTTGATGATTTCTGACAGTTAACCGTTACGACGTGATATCAAGCTTGAGAGACGACTCTGGGTTCGATCGCTTAGAAGAGAATATGATGACTGACTTGTGCGCTACTGGAATACACGCTCACCGTGATGAAAGCAAGCTCGAATTTTTTAAGGCTGGAAAACGACACCGAAAAAATGAAATATTCGCACACAACACTCACGCTCAAGAAGACGAAGTTGGAGAGAATCTGTCGAGTTACTGTGGTGGAACCCTCCCTCAGCACCAAAAGTTGGCTCCAGGATGGTACAATCTGTCCAAAGAGGAAATGGCCCTATTAGAAATCGACATTTTCAAACCGTTGGATTTTATGGATATTCTATTGAAGAGAATCAAAGAAGACGACAACGGAAGGGTGATATCCAATATGAACGAACTGTGGAAGTAGGAAGTCAGCGAGCCTATAAGTTAACTTAAAAATGTATTTCATTCTTTTCCAACTTCCGTTATGTATCAGTACCCTTATTCAATTTCCAGTACAAAATTATATTTCAGAGAGCTTGTTTTTCTACTTTTTTGTTTTTATTACAGAAGATTATCAGTTAGTTAAGCTCTACTTTTTGTCAACGAGAGATTCGATTCTTTATTAAATGTAGAACGCCTGTCTGATATGAACATGGCAGATAGACCACTTTTATCCAACTTCCTTGCAACTGACTGAGGTTTAGCATCGGAGCGCGAGGTTCAGAGGTCATTGTTCGACTCATGATAGGAGATTAAGATTTTATTTCTGTTTTATTAGATTCAAAATGAAACGAATTATTTTATTTCGTTAATTAGCCTGGCTTTCCCCCCTGTTTCAGGGAATGACGCTCTCGCAATTTCAAGAAACAACAGTCTCAAAATTGGATGCCATTATTTGACTAAATTAGTCTATTGTCTCTCGATAGTTATTGTAATGAGACTTTTTGAGATGTTCTTTTCATTAAAAAAATTAATTACGATATGTTAGCGTATTGAGTGATATGTCGCACCAATTGGATCGGCGCATTAGGGTAAGTATCTCGCACCTATCAGATCACAGCACTGGGGTATGCCCGAACCAATCAGAGCGTCAGAGTATCGTCTCTCATGCCAATCATGTCATGAAACTAGGGAACAGTAAAATGCTGCAATGGAATCAATCCAACATTGACACACCGCAAGAATGGCATTAACAAAGAATTGTGAGCTCATCAACCCAGTTCATGTCCTTCGTGAGGACTTCGTCGTCATGGTCTGTCAGGGATAGAAAGGTGGTTAAGGTATTTTTCAACCACTTGGAGGTGTAAAAGTGTTTTGTGTACTGCTCCTTTACTTACAACACACCCACCGTCAGCTCAAGGCCTAACACGAAATTATTATTAGAGCGTTTGTTTAGGAAGGGCTTGTTTTGCGTAAAGCATTTGCATGAGGCATATGTCGTCGATAATTTATATTTTGCCTTGTGATTGCTCTTTCGGCAAAGGTTGAAAATATTACCAAGTCATATTTACTTTCTGCGCCTATATCAGTTTCTTTGCTCCTGGAATTTTCTACTTGTATTACATCTTGTTTTCATGTTACATTACATGTTTGTTTTCTGACATAATTACGTGTTTCTTTGTCACTATGGAGAAGAGTTTCTTAGATGAAATGCCATTTTCCAGTAAACAAACTATATTTTATGACATAATCCTTTCCCGCTGAAAAAATTTGACATAAAACTAGATGCTACCGTTTGTCAAATTGCCACGTAATTCTCTTGTGCCCTAACGTTTCCATCACGTGTCCTTCATTGTAATCAACCTGCATGTTATCAAGTATTCCGAACGAAACGGAACAAAGCTGAGACAGGCAACAACCAAATAAGGAGCCCACGTTGTTAGGTCCATGTAAAAGCCTTTGAAATATGAACGGAGAGCGCACAGTATCTTTATTCAGAGACTATTGTAGATAAAAAGAAAGAGTCTCGGTTTGCTTTCCAAAGGAAAATTTTGTAGAATAATGTTTTTTGGCAAAGAGCTGTAACCGGATTATTTTGAATTTGTTTCTGATAGAGGGAACGGCATTCAGCATTGTCTTAGCCTGGCAGCAATGCATATAATTTTTTCTTACAATTATTCAGACACCAGTAGTAATAGACCATAAAATACCTGTGCCTGAGTTTATTGAACGATATTTTTCATTGGAATCTTTTGAAAGTAAATGCTCTTTTCCTTTCATAAAAATGCAATCGTCAATTACTTAGGCTCCCGTCTCAACCCACCCATCCATAAAAAAAATTACTCTTGCTTGCATTGCATGCCAATTTTTTCATCATTGATTGTAAAATTAATTCAGAACAGAAGAGTTTTAGAAAATTTAATAAACTACTGTACTGTACTGTACTGTACTGTACTACTTCTAAATATGATTTTTGATTCTGGGCCTTTCACTGTACATTACATAACACGACTAAATTGCTAAGTAGCGCAGAAGAGAGAATCTAAAATTCCCAAATCGCTAAAACTATGTAGTTGTGATATATTCGCTTCCCTTTCGTGTTCGTTTCATGACCTTTTTATGATCTCTGAAGATCGAGTGATCACCAGTTTGTTTCAGTTCCAACTCTAGGTTGTCTTCATTCTCAATAACGAACTTAATTTCGATCGGCTACTATAAACCCCACCTAGTCGCCGATTTCTTTTTTACCGCAGTCTCTTGAGAGTCGATTTATCTGTGAATATGACAATTCCGGCAAGAGAAGGATAGATTTCGTCCGTAACATAACCGCAACATGAATTTGCTTGAGCAACCATTTGGAATAATTGTTTACCCATGTCAAGCTACGTGACCACAGAGCTAAAAGGTATATTCGGGTTTTATAAGAAATTTGTAAAAGCTTTTTTTCTTACCGCGCCAAGCGCCAGAGTATTTGATATGATTCAAAGATATCAGAGCGCCACGGTTCCTCGCGCCGAATGAGGCCTTTCCCATTTTTCGATGAGTTACGTTGTAAACTAACAACTCTTGGAGCGAATATTTAGGCCAGTTGTATCGAAAAATTGAATTTATCAATAGTAATGACATTGATAAATTCAATTTGATATAATAATTATTATTGTTAGAAATGGCAATGACGATGGTTGTGATGAAAAAAAAACTAACACTATTTACGAAGTGTGAATACAAACATATTTATATATATATATATATATATATATATATATATAACGTCGGGAAGATTATTAAAGAATTACTTCATGTTTTAACAACTAAAATGGTCTCTTCAAAGGTCAACCGCTAACTCCTGTTTTCTGCAATAGCTCTCCAATTTAACAACCGACAGAACGCTTCGATGCTTTCATATGTGGTACGGTTCACTTTGCACCCAATCAGTGCAATCGCCTGTCGTTTGTTCTTGTTTAGAACATGACCAGCTCCTGAGTTCTGCCACCGCTCTCGCTGGTAATAATTCCAATCGCTCTCCTATTTCGCCTCAGAATGACATTCCTCATTGCATCCCTAAGACTTTGGTTTCTTAATGTGTAAATCAGGGGATTCAAAGCAGAGTTTGAAAACACCATTGCTATGGACCAAGGCTGCAAAAAAGAGTAAACTCTTGGGAAAGGAACCTGTGTCGGCTTGATCAAAATTGCCGGTACCAGACACAGCAGGAGAACCATAGTAATAACAAACATGTCAATGGCAGTCTTCTTCTCCCTTCGTAAGACAGTTGTCAGCCTCACTGACGCAACCGATCGTCTGAGCTCCTTATTGTGGCGGCGGATTGCTAGGTACATTCTTATGTGGTTTACAGTCGGGATGACTATGAATATGGCTATCAATGTCATGGAAAATACTAATTCCAGTATCGAGGATAGGAGTAATTGAGCTAAGATTGTTAGCAAAAACCAACTTACTCCAATAAAAGACATCGTCTTTACTGTCCCTAAGAGAATTAAGAACATCTATGTATCAGATAACTCGTGTGAGGTCTCTATCACATGGGCATGAAGTGTCACTTGATAATTGTACGAGTTAAGAAAAGAAAATTGCTTGCTTCACACTTACGGAAGAAAACTTGTCAAGTACACTTTTCAAGGAAACTTACTGCTGAAGAATTTCCCTTTAAGCTCATCCTTTTCATTTACATCTGTAAATTTCTTCTTCCTGGAGTTTTGCATCAATAATCTGACGAGTTCGCTTCTTATTCAAATACTAGCGAGTCAGTTTTTAGGGAAATTGTTTTATTTGAGTCTCCTAAAAGTTTTTCAGTGGAAGTTAAATCATTAGCAAAGTTTTCTACTGTAAGTCAGCTTGGATATTTTACAACCTACATTCTGAGACCTTCTGAACGTGCTGATGCTTAAGTTATAAATACGGAAAAAAATGAATGAAATACCTTCGACAGTTACACGCAGACGGTAGGAAATTGGTCTTGACAATGCATTGAGGCGATCAAAGCTGACGAAAGTTAAAATAGCAAACGACCATCCAGATGTTAACATGATAGACGCATAGAAGGCGGTAAAAAGGTCTTCTTGATAACTGCATGTCGAGGGAACACGGTGAATTATCAACCTCAAAGCGGCGAACATTGGCATAGATGTTAGACCAGTAAGCCAATCTGCAGCAGCCAAGCTACACAGCAGAATATTGCATGGCTTCTGTAATGACGGAGTTTTCACAGTTGTCACAATAATGAGCAAGTTGCTACAGATTGCGAAACAACACAAGAGAGCTGTAAATACGGCGACGAAGATATTGTTTACGTACGAAGCTGTGCTGTTCTCTGGGAGTCCGAACCACTCAGGCACACCGCATAAGCTAACTTCGCTTTCTTTGTCACCCATGTGTCTGTTAAAAAACAAAAAGACCAAATTGTCATGAGATGAAGATATATGTCAATCGCCTTTCAAGGAGTACGAAGCAAGGGAAAATCTGAGTCTCCATGAGGAATAAAGCTTAGTAAGTAAGTTAACGTAAAGGAAATTATTTCAAACACACTTTCCCCGTCAACAAAACTGGTTCCCGCGGAGGGCGTGAGGTTAGAGACAGTAAATTTAAAATTTAATAATTGCGCGAGTCTAAGATAGTGAGAGAGTGTGAGCGTTAAATTTAGTATTGAATAATGGTAACTAATGAATTCCAGAATCAAATGTCTAAGGGAGTGAGTTCCATAGTTTAGCACAACTGTAAAAAGCCTCTTTTTTTAGGTGTTGGATCTTGGGTAAGGGAAAATGCAGTAAGTCCGAGGAGCCCCTGAAATTTCATTCTTTCTCAAGAATAGGTCAGCGAGACAACTTGGAGACAAGCCGTTGAGCACTTTGAACATTTCCCTAGCTCTAGACTTTGCTTCGAGAACTTTACATTCCGATCTATTTCCACCCGTGACAATTTTGACATTGCTGATAAAGCAGTATGCAAGAAACATGTCTGAACCAAATAGTGGCTCAGTTCATTATTGACTTTTCCGTGGCTCAGTAGTAGAGCATTCAAGCGCGAAATCTTAAGGTCTAGCGTTCGAATCCTCATGAAACTCAGAATCTTTCTTCCTTTACCTCGTATCATGCATCTTCGTTAGGTGGATGACTGATGATCTTTAAATTATAAAATTTGCTACCGAAATAATGGCAATTATTTGGTCGCCACATGACTCAACATTCTTCTGAAGGTACACTGTAACTAAGTCATGGTGTGGAAAAGTAAACTCTTTCACACCCAAGTAGCGTTCACCATTTTGTTTTCCAAGATTCGCTTCGGGCATCGAAAATGCAAGAGCTGAAACATTTTTAGCAACCCTCTTTTTTGATTAACGGACACATGAAAAAAAATTTCACTATGTCAGTAAAACATCTCTATAAACCCACAGCATTTGAGAGTTGAAATAATGTAGGCGATTCGATACTCCCTGCGTTTTTTTCAGCATTGTTATTTCGATAAAAAAAGGACTAAATACGTATTTTATCTATGATTGACAAAGGTAGCGATAAAAACCTATAAAAGCAATGTCAAAAACATTAAATAACTTGGAGCTTTGGAAAATAATACTTACCGAGATTGAAAAAAATATTCTTGTTTTCGCTGTCAGATGCGAGTCACGGTGAATTGTTTTAAATACTGCAAACAAGCAAATCAAGCAGGGCGCGATGCTAAGTTTACATTGGAGCTCAAGTGAAACCTGTCAGCTTTTATTATAGATAACTTCAATGACCTTGTCAAAATATCATCGACAGATCTTTTGAAATTTTCAATATCCGGCTGCAAGATAATTTCCCTATTGATATAAATAATATATCATGGGCGGTGAACGAACATGATTTTAGTGAAAGTGTAAAACAGTTTTAAGTCAAGACTGACCAAGCCTTATTAATCCTTCACTGGAAAAATCCTTTAAGGTGTTATCCTTGCTGACCTCAATTTTGATATTTGCTTGCTATACTTACCTTTTACTGTTAAAGGCAGGTATTCATTTGCCAACATCCCACGCATTAATCAGCCATTCAGTCGTAATCTTGTGACTCTTAGATGACACAATTCAATAAAGTCTAGTCACCTTGATTGGCTAAGTCATCTTGGTACAAGAGGCAATAAACAGGCCATGCCATTGGCTGAACCGGCCTGGCCTAGTTCTTTTAAAATATTAGATGGTGAGGTTCATTACAATATTCTTTGGCAGGTGTCTTTTACATTGTATAATAACTAATAAAGCCGAAAAGAAGGTTATCGAAAGGCCGAGGAAAAGCTTAGCCGTATAATTTACTACCAGTTTACAAACGTTTTTTGACAAATCACGACGACAAATGAGGTAGTTTGAATAAAAAGAAATGAATTTTCATCAAAAATAAGTTTAATTAAAAAATTTATAAAGTTAGAATTTAGGAAATTCATTACAACATTTTAAATCTTGAGTTTCTTCTTAGCATTGGTAATTCCTTTTTGCCCCGCTTCAACGTGTTTTAGTCCAAACGCATATCAACAGATTTGTTTATTTGTGAAGAAATATATATCGTTTGAACTACAAAAATGAAACTGCAAGGTAGCTTGCGTTTTCTGAAAAAATAGCTTTTACGGTTTGCTACATAAGCATCTATTTATAAGTATTTCCAAATTTTTAGAAGCTGAGATCAAATTTGCGCTCTTACAAATAATTTAAATAACACCTCTCTTCCTCCTGAGGGTTATTTCGCTCTACAGTTGTTATCTTTGCGGATCCATTCTTCAATCCTATTCAGTGTTGTACAGCAAGGATAATAGATTTAAGCTAAAGAGTAAGATTCTAATGAGGGTCATCGAAGATCCAGCTGTGATAAGAATTCGTGTTATGTGAAATGGAAACCTTTCATCAGATACCTTCCAAATTAACCCCATATTTGTTACTGATCTCTGACGAGGTCCCAAAAGGATTAGCATTCTTATTTTTCTGAGGATAATGCTGTTTCCGCGCTATAAACCTGATCGTGACATGACATGAAGGAAGAGTTAAAATAACATCTGTCTAAAACTTCGAAATTACCAGAGTTTCTTACGTTTTCAAGCGATGCCAAATTCATCATTGAATCCCACCCTATTTTTTCTTTTTTGCAGTCAAATAAAAGTGAAAAAGGGCATACAGTTCACTTACTAAGAAAGAATACCAAAATATGTCCTCTGCTACTGCCCGATTATAAAGATCAAGAAATAATTGTTATTTTTTTGCTACGTTTTTCGACAGACTAACCTCGATGCTTTCAGCCTGGCACTAGCCGCACAATCAGTAAGATAGCTTCTTTCCCTTTAGCGGATATATTCAATTAAAACTAGAAGGCGAACGCTTTGATGTTAAGAAATAAAATTGATCTCTTCTTCATGATGTTGAATCAAACAAAATTATGCGATTCTAAGAATTTATCTTGATCATTTAAATACGTGCCGCATCAGAAATGACAGCAAATGACAGCCTTGCTTCAATGAGGTGCGAGTGAGGTGGCTCCATGGTTCTACTTTGATTTTCAGTCCACAAATCGTATTTCTATAGCAAGGTAAAACATGTACCTCTTCTGATTCAAGTAATTCTTCAACCTGTTAGTTATGGAAGCTGGAAGTTATCAGCTAATATCTAATTCGAATCTTAGACGTAACGATACGTTTGCCGTGGTGGGTTTTCTTGGTATGTAATTTATATTTTTTGATAAATATTTTTCGAAAAGTCTCTTTGCTTTAGCTCTAACGAGTTTTCTAAAAACCTCTTGTGAACTATCTTGCTTCTTCAGTTGATACAAGTTATTTAGACTTAAAACTAAAGTAGAGCGACAAGGCTTTTGTCCGAAGCAAAACTGGAAAAGCAGATTGATAAAGGAACGGATGCACGGATCTCATGAACGTATACGAAATTGTGATTTCAAATTACTGATATTTAAAAGTAAAGATGCAGTAAGTGATATGCTTGCTGAAGACTACTTACGATGCATGCAGCTTGTTTAAATTGGCGACACATTTAAAGATTGCCCAGAGGGTACAAAAGGAGTAACAGATGGCGGTGTTCCTAGATGAAGGTTATTTCAACGTTTTCATAAATAATGTATATCAAAAATTCCAAAATAATTATGCAGACCGCGTCATCAGAAGACAGCTGAAGTAGAAGTAACGTCACTTGCACATTAAGCAATTTTTTTTCCGTTTCTTTGAAATGGTTTTCATGTCTTTTAAAATCCTTTTTTTTTTTTTTTTGGCAATTTTAATATAAACGCGACTTGATTTAAATTTTAAATTACATTTAAATATGCATCATGATGTAGATCATAACTGGTAAATATCATGGAAAATCCCCTCATTTTGCATTTTTATATGTACATGATAATACTGGGCACCTTTTTTAAAATCCCAAGATTCTTTGAAACAATTAAGTTATATGTTTTAACCAAACTTAATCAAGAAAACAAGCCACTGTTAGTTTAAAATTAAGTTAGAGCAGATTTTAACTGAGTGACAAAGGCCAAATCTAAAGTCATCATAAGGGCGGGAAAATACAATGCATCTGATTTGTTGAGAGGGTGGCGCGGGTTTTCTAGACCAATCACAGAGCGAAATCAAGTTAAATCAAATCAACTGTAAGTTTCTCTTTACTCCCAATTGAAAATTTCCCTAAGACACTCGTTTGGGAATTGCCAGAGAAACCTGGGGCGGAGGGATGGGGTGTATTTAGCCTTCAGTCCTAGCCTGGCTGCCTCAGATTGCCTCGCAGGAGTGGTTGCTAAGCCATTGTACATCACTTGTCGATTTTTTATTCTGTGAGTTTGCCAGTCGTGTTTAAATCAGCTATTGATCTTTAAAGTTTGTTCTACTTTTGGTGTGTTCGTACTTGGCCTGTCGCTCACTAATCTTATGATTCTCAGCTTTAACATCCACTATACTCTGTCCAAACCCTTGGAACACGAATCTTCTACCACCAAAAGAGAACTTAGAAATGTGGTCAAATTTATGCTCAAGAATTAGACCTAATTAACACTAAAAAAAACTCATTATCTTTTGATGATGTTTTGCTTTTCTTTCGAATCAGAGGAATTTTCATTAGAGTGTGGGAAGTAAATCCGAGACTGCTTCAATTTATTTTACTTTGCTGTGTAATTGGTCCAGGAACTTCGCGCCGCCATCTTTCAACCAATCAGATTCAAACCTAAAACCAGTAACGACTTGGTGACTCGCGTCTTCCCGCGCTTGAAGCAGTTTGCATATTTTTACTTTGAATTATAATTAGCTTGGTTTCACATATTTCCTTTTGCTCTGATTGCCTGTCATAGTGATAACTCCGGTTTTTCATAAACTGTATCTTCTTGTTTCTTGTTTCTTCTTTTCACATATTTCCCTTTGCTCTGATTGCCTGTTATAATTACTTTGGTTTTTCATACGCTGTTCTTGAGTCCTGATTGTAACAACTGTGCCATGAAAATAAAAACTTTTTCCTTCTATCATATCATCATCTTCATATCATTTTAACCTCACAGTTTCGGTGGATATCTATCTACGAACATCTATTTCCAATATCCGCTCCTAAAATTAAAAAATGAATCATTTTCCTCACCATTTGTGCACTAAAGATCCTCATTTGAAACCTCTGTCAACGTAGACCTCATGACTTTCAAAACATCGCTAACATTCATTTCTACCAGGTTTGCATGGACAGAATAGTCAGAGGAAACCAAATGGGCCACTACAAACCATTAAGATGTAGCTGAAAAGAAGCATGAACCATATCATGGTTGTTAACAAGAAATTAATTCAGGAAAGCCGAGGGGACGGTATGAAAACCGATGAAGATCATTATGAAAATGTTGTTGGTATTGACAACGATGCTGAGCATGGTGATGCTGACAGAGATGACAGTGATACTCGGATATTAGGAAATTCAATTTTCCTCGGTTGTAAATTATTTCTTTGCCAGTCCTTTTTCCTGGCGTTACAACCGCTCAAAAGCTCCTTTCCTTCGTCTCTTACTATACATCTAGACACGTTGCTACTCTTCTAAAAATTAAATTATGAAGCCGAACAAATTCCCCCCAAGATTTCCATCTGTAATTTTGTTAGGATCATGCTATGATCTTGTATCATTTTATCTTCCATTTCCACCTTCGTTTTCACCTCAGTGTTTCTCCTTTAGTGACTGATATGACCTTTTCTTTTTTTTAAATTGCATCTTTGAAATTACTGCGCCTTTTTCTTTATCATAAGCGTAATGTGTAAGTGATTTCTGCCAATACAAAACGTCGGCCATTACCTGGATCAGTTCCAGAGGAGCTTCGCGTGCATTGGGAGAGTTGGATCGAAAGAGAAAGCGACGAGAATCCTGTTAAACCAGTGGTCGTATGCAGCAAGAAATTTTGCGGCTTCTGGTTATCTTAAGAAGAAATAAGTCGGGTTTACACGCTGAAAAATGAACTTGAGGGTTTTAAACGTCACCTTTGTTCCCGATTCAGCTTCTTCATGGCAATTTAACTGCACTGAACTGTTGTTAGAAATAGTCAGACCTAATTGTTTTAAAACCTTTTAAATTGATGTGCACTAATTAACATGAAGCATTTCTGTCAATTTTTCAAAATCGGAATCGAATTGAGCGCAGGAGCGACCCTTTTCCATTACAGAGCTGCCGTAAAATGTCTGTTAACATGAAACGGATGAATTTTACATTTGGTTTGCGTTGATCATAACCACTTTATTTTTCTATTGCCATTCACCTAATTCAAATTACTGAAAAAAAAGAAGATAGTACTAAATTTTATTTTCAATTTGTATAATTGTTCTGAATCGATTATTGTGAAGGCGATGCATTTGTGTGACGTAATCATTTCAACACTTTTGGAAAGCGGAAATTATATCTTAGTGCCTTTTAAAATAAAAGTCAGTAAAATTCGACATCAATATAATAGTATTTGAAATTGGAGAAAAGTCATTCCGTCGGCGCTTTTTGTATTTGAATTGATCTTATTGCAATAAATTTTCCCAAAACTTTGCGTGAAATAGAATTAAATGTGGTTTATTCCTTGTGAGGAACGTACTGGAATTATCTTTGCACGTATTAAAAGCCTGAGTGTTTCAAGAACCATAAGACGATTTAATGAGTTTTAAAAACTTGTATATTGAGGAAAATCTATTTCGTTTGCAAAGATTCGTAATGATAGTTTACATATTGAGAAATGCGGCTACTTGTATTCATAAATTTTTTGTTAACATTTATTTCTCTGGCATCTGTCGCTTGGAATAAACTTGTGGAGCACATTAATCAGAACCGCGGTCAGTTAAAGTTTCGTTTTATACAAAACTATGAAACTGGACTTAATTTCAGTTTTACTCAGTTTCTGACCTACTCCTGGAATGGCTTCTGGTTATGGTTCAAGTTGTTAAGACCGAGTTACTACAAATCTAAGGCAATGAGGCAAAATGTTGTTGCCTCCCTGTTCTTCATTACAGCTCCTCTCATTTCTCTCCTTTTGTTAATCTAATTCGTTACGATTGGTCGACGTCACAATGTGACTGGTTCTTAAGCAACCACTGTTTGATGACATGACAATATTTTAGGGTATCGATCTCTGTTTAAAAAAAAATGCCCTGACTTTTCTTTTTTTTCCTTTTTTCAAACAAACTCATTCGTTACTGACCATCTATCTATCTAATTTTTTTTTTACGAATAATCGATTATCGATTTCAGTTACTTAAAGCTAAATTTTAGTTTGGAGCAACTGTTAGGGTCACAATTTTAGATCAGGTCCCAGAAAACATTTGACTTAAAGTCCTGAACTTCTGTCTACAAAATGATTACCTCACGAAACAGACCTACTCGATGCAATACACGTTAGCCTGTCTTTCTCACCTTCCACACCAGCTCAAACCCTTGTTCAAAGCGAGGAAATCAACCATCAATCGCAGCACTAATGGTGCTTTCAGCTACCCTCTACTCAAGGAGAGGTGTATATTTAATCGATAATATTCCTAATCATTTTAATGGCAACACTCAGTGGCGTTTCCGTTGCAAGCTATTTGCATCAGGTATTAAACATTAAGTTATATCGGTCTCAAATTACGTATGAAATCAATATCAGTTATTAATTGTGCACATGGCCTCTATATAATTTGTTCCCCACACGTTTATAGAAAAGGGCCATAAAATTTGCATAAACCTCTCTGAATGACTGCTAAAATCGATTCTCGGTCATCACCTGTCTAACGATCACCATTCGCCATTAGGACCATTAGCGATCACCATTCGCCCTTCAAATAGTGACAACATCGCCCGTCACTGTTGTGACAACATCGATCAACATCACCTGCCTTAATCAGAGCTAAAGTTTTCTTCCTATCTGTTTTTCTTGTTTTTTTTCTTTCTTTTCGGCGGAGTGAACAGTGTTGAGTTAGGAAAAAAAGACTGAATTCTTGCATTATTTTCTTTTCGGGTGCCATTAAAGTCCTCCCAATTAAATCATGAGTCATCATCGTACGCTATCGTTAATTACTAGTCAAATATATAGGGCCTTTCTGACGCCTGAAGCTGTTCAAGAACCGTACTTATGATAACGGTTTAGACCGTCTAAAGTCGAGAGGAAACGGTGAAACATGGCGGAGAAACGTTTTTTCAATGGGTTGCCTTTTCCTATAGAAATCATCAGAATGACATAGTCACCTGATCCCGCAAAGCGTTCTTCCTTGCTTTTATTAAAGATTGAATAAAATGTGTTCCTTGGTTTTTACTGCTTTTAGGTAAACCAGTCCATATTTCCTGAAAAGGAAAGACGGAATGCTGATATATGGCTGAAAAGGGCTACATTTATGAGTTGCCCGTTTGCATAGGCAGCGACTTGTCACAGACACTAGTTCTTGATCCAAAGCGAGCTTATTTGCTGGTGTTTAGGAAAGAATCAATTGTGTTTCTTTGATCTTTACTGCTTTTAGGTAAACCGATAGTATTTCCTTTAGAGGTAGTGGTTTTTCTTTGAGAAGTAGAAGCGCGTGAAGTTAGAAAAAATGCAATGTCATTTAAGATTACAGTATCACTTTCACCTCGTTTCTTTAATGGTTGAAGTTCTAATACTTGTCAATTCTGGGTTTTTTTAACTTTGACGCTTTTAATCAAGAGTCAGACCAATACTAAAGCGAAAATTTTCAGATTATTGGTTAAATTGGCACCTTAACTAATAAGATTCACTCTGAACCATTTAGATTTAATACTAGTTCTGGCTAATACATTTTAAATCGTTCGTAACGAAGTGGCAGAGTTGGTACATGTGATGATATAGCCTGTAAGTACTGAGATACTCGAGATCTCAAGTTTTTAGCTTGAAAAGCAGCTTTTATATACCGGTTATTGGAGGCATCAGAGTGCTCTGAGCTCAATTTACAATTTCCATGAATGGTCATGAATTAACTCAGAGTCGACAGTTGATAATTTGTGCGTTAAACTGAGACTTGACAACTTTTTGATGTTTCGGAAGCACTTTCCCCATCAGTGTTTCACAACATTTTCTGGTTAAAAGAAAAATATTAAATGAAAATAAAAATGTCTACAAATGTCTACAAAAGTAGTCTAAGGATCGCACGATCACACCAATATTGTTGAAAACATTCAGAGCTCCCTCAAATTTTACTTAACTTGGAGTGAAAACGTTTACATTTTTAGCTTATTTGTTAGCTTTTGAGGAAGTTAATGTCAAATTTTACCAAGATTTACACGCCATTGATTTTTGTGGACTATAGCTTTTCCATTTTTAAGTTTTATTTATACAAATGTGAAGCAAGTATCATTCATCTGCATTTGCATTTGATAAAAACACGGACGGTCCAAAGTTCTACTCTTTCTTAGTCTCTTTTGACCCCCCCCCTCCTCCCGCTTGTCAGTTCTATGATGTTTTGTTACAACATTTCCGTTAGACGGAAACATCTTTTCCCCTTTTTGTGTATAGACCTCCTTCCCGTCTCTCTATTGTTGTTTTTGTTTTGGTTTTTACTAGATAACTGTGGTGTCACGATTTAGGATAATCTCAGTGTCACATAATCGAAAGTAAAAATTGTTTATGGCACAAGAAAGTGGATCAGTTTAGAATGGTTTAAATGGCTAATGGACGAACGAGAATGAACGTTTTTTCTATCGGCTTTTCCTGCTCCATATTATTAATTATCCACCCCTAGCCACTTACACTGAGGTGAATATCATACTAAAACAGTAAGATAATATTGCTCAAAACTGAGATGATTTTAACTCATTTATTCCTACAACGATTACAATATTTTCGGGAGCAAATCCTTCGCACAAATGCCCCGAGGTGAATAGCAAAGGATATTCAGAGTTTTGTAGCCAATCAGAGTGCACATTCAGCGTTATCCACTGTTTTAGTACCTACTAATAACCATTATTCAAGAGATGATAGACTCATCCTCTGTTAGTTTGCTACCAGAAGCGTGAAAGCGTCTCCCACTAATCTATTTTTGCAAAAACAAATCTCAACGTAATAAAAGAAATTCCTGAGGCCCTGAAAATCATTTTATCTGTGAAAAGAGGAAAATTTCACGACAATTCAATCATAACGATATAAAAACACATGTTAACAAAAGAACGATCAAACGGGAATATTGTCCAGGGAGTTCATAGAAGAGTCGCGCCTGTGAACAGATCGGCGGGTTCTTGGAAGGCGCGGCTACTAAGGCATCATTTTCACGTGTCTGAAGTGTCTGAATTGGGAGTTACTACATCACGACGAGCGGGGATAGAAAAAACGACCCAAATATGAGCGGTCAGCGGTGAAACAGCTTTTATACTTCAAATAGGGACATATAATTTGTTGTTCCAGAGACAATCGTGTTGTAAAGCCGAAATGCTAACAGTTTACTTCACAGTTTAAGCAATTTTTCAAAAGTGTTGATTGAACTCATATCTTTTACTGCTTTAATAAACAATGGAGGCTTCGGAGAGGGAGTCAGTGGCATTTGGAAAGGCACCAAGAATAATTATAGCTGCGTGACGTGCGTGACGTTAAGATAGATTTTCACGAGCGTCAATGGTGCAGAATCGTAACTTGATGGAGCCAACAGTGGACAACATCCCAGGATTCAAACTTTGTGATTTTTTTCTCGGCTTAAACGCTAAGTCAGTTGTTCAATTGAATAGGAAGAAAAACATTTCGAACGGAATACAGCATTATTTGCACGTGTGGATCTTTTGAGAAAAGGTCTCTTAAACGAGTGGTCTTGATTGTAAATATTTAAGGAATGGTAAATACATTAGCCTTAACATGGCTGTTTCTCGAAGCTTAGTGTTTTCCTAATTGCCGTTTTTCCACGTGAATTGGGGGCGATTGAATAGATATAATATGCAGTAAAAGAACTTCAGCTGATCATCTTAGGCTGTGGATACAAAATTCAAGTGAAAAGGAAGCCAACTGTGATTAATGCTTTGAACAAGTCAAGATACGTTTTTTTCGTCACACAACAAGTTACATAACGTGAATATCATTCTTCTTGATGCCTTTCCTGGTGTCACCAATGCCTTTCCCGATGCCTCCGTTGGTTAATAGAGCATTGAAAGTATTGTTCCAGTTAAAGCTTGAGAAAATTGCTTAACTTTTTAAGTAGCGAAGTGTAACTTGGTAACATTTCGGCTTTACAACACGATTGTTTTCTGCAACTACAAAACGTACATTTAATTCTTTTTGGTACCTTTCGGATGCCACCGATGCTTTCATTGTTTATTAAAGCAGTAAAAGATATATGTACAATCAACACTTTTGAATTGCTTAACATTTTATTTAGCGAAGTAAACTGTTTACACTTCGGCTTTACAACACGATTGTTTCCTGATACTACAAATGATCTGTCTATATATGAAGTATGAAAGTTGTTTCACCGCTGACCACTCATATTTGGGTCGTTTTTTCTATCCCCGCTCGTCGCCCGTGATGTAGTAACTCCCGTCTGAATTTGTGCGAGTGTTTTAAGTGAGGTTAAAGAAAGATTGGAGGATATACTGTAATATAAAGTTCCTTATTGAGAACTGCTATGGATAGGCATATAAAACAGAAGAAGAGGAAAGTGCTCAAACGAAAGATGCGTCCCAGTGATTCAGCGATCGAAAAAGGTAAGACTCAATAAGCCGGTAAACCACATGTGTTTGAAATGCAGTTCCTGTCGTGTTTTGTCCGAGTCTATATAATTATAGTTGATATTTTATGGTGATTTACAGTTGCAAGGGCTAAAAAGGTGAAAGGAAAAAAGGAAATTCGAGCATTCAATGTATCTGAGGGAGAATCGAAGACGCAAGGCTGCAGTGTCTCAGAGGAAGAATCGATTCCCCAAGGTAACTCTCAGTAGTTATATTTAGGACGTCGTGTGCCATTCACCTGTGAAACTACATGTTTGGTGCACGTTCTTGTAAAGTAATGCTCATTTGACTGAGTCATCGCTCTATGCATTTAAAAGTAGTTGAGACATGTAGTTACGACAAGAGGTAATTGTTCACCATGTGATGTATCCCCACACTTCCCCCCTTTGCAATGTTGTTAGCTAAGCAGTACCAAGTAAAAACGAAACTTCGATGAACAACTTTGAATCGGGGGCAATTTTAGTTTTTTGCCCTAGATTTCTTCTTGTCCATCTGATGAAGTTAGTAAATGCGCTTTTTATTTATGCAACTGGTTTTTAGCTTTTGTATTCAATTTTGTTGATGCACTTGCTAATAACTTAAGTTTTGTGGTTTGAAATTTAGATACTGATACTGTACTGCCAAATGATGATGGCTTGGAGGCTCCTGTAGCGAAGAAGAAGAAAAATTCATATGAAAGCGTTAGCTTACCAGAAGGTAAATTATTATGTTTACTATACTCAATTGAACACAGCACATGTTACAGTAGAACAGTGGCTCAAGTGTGAACTCTACTTGTACTAAGAGCATCTGAGGTCACGGTCAATCAGTTCCATGTATGATATGCAGAATTACACTTGCATTTTAATTTGTTCTTACTCGTGATTTATTAGAGGACAGATGCATCCATTGGAAGATAATGTCATTATTAACTGTATTTTGCTTTGTTATCATATTATGAAACAAATAGTTTCTATGTTACCAAGGGTCTGTACAGTAATAGATCACAGGAGAAATCAAAATATGGTAAGATCAAAAAAGTGACACACAAGGTGCAGCCACATTTTTACATTTTCTGTGATCTAGTACTGAACAGAACCATAGAACACATATGGATACCTGTACTTTTTTCTTCTTCAGATGTTTCAGTTCCAGATAGTACAGAGTTTCAGTCCCTGAAAGAATTTGTGAGTGAGAAGACACTTAATGCAATTACTGACATGGGCTTCACAAACATGATGGAAATCCAGCACAAAAGTATTGTACCACTGCTTAAGGGAAGGTACAGTATGATTCCAATGTTTGGTGTATAGTTGATACTTTTAGACCAGTGCATGTATTTCAGTGATTATTTCAGATTCAGGAAATGATTGAGGTTCAAGGTGCAAGTTTAGTTTTTGAGATGCTAATATGAAAGAGCGGATGAATTATCACTCATAATAATTGATAAATTCTTGTGAATAGAAGCTACATGTTTTTCATATATTCATAGTGGTAGAAGCTACTCTTATTTACTTATGGTCTACATGCATTCTATGATATGAAGTCTTTGCAGTGAGCACTTATGTTCACATAATTTCTGTGATACATGCACATGTACATGCATATATACATGTTGAAGGTTGGGTAATCTAAAAGTCTTTAGTTGGTCAAATCCATTTTATTTGGGTATGGAAAACCAGTGAAGTGATTTCAATTGAATTTAGAAAAAGGTAAGGCAATAAATACCTCTTATAGAAGGGTGAATTAAATATTCAAACAAACAGAGAAATTCCTGTGTAATGGTTGTGCATTGTTTTTCTGTTAGGGAAATTATGCTAGGAATCAAATCTTTACCAGCTCCAGTTTGAGTTGTTAGCTATTTGTCTATGTACCCTTGTGTTTTAATTTTACTTGGATTTAAGATAATTTCTAGAAGAAAGTCAAAGATATTCTGGAGGGTCATTTGCAGTTCATGAATTCTATCCACTAACATTGTGCTCTGCAAGATTTTAATGCCAAGTTTCTTGTGTTAGGGATTTACTAGGAGCTGCTAGAACTGGCAGCGGAAAAACTCTGGCATTTCTCATCCCAGCAGTGGAACTGTTATACAAGCTGAGCTTTAAGCCAAGAAATGGTAAGCATCTACGTGTTCATGTTTGTTACAATAAGTGCCTTGGTCTTCATTATTTTCATGCAGTCAACTTCTTTGTACTTTTTAAGTTCTGCAATGAATTGTGGGTGGGATGGTGGCTCAGCAGTTAGTTCCATAGACCATGAATAAGAGGTCTGGGACTTGGTGGGGTTGAGTTTTGTTCTTTGGTGAGTAAATTTACTCTCAGAGTGCCTTTTTTCACCAAGGAGTATAACAATGAATGGGTCCCAACAAAGTTTCAAGGAAAATTGAGCAATTTCTGGGGGAATAGTGCTCTAGTCAAAAGAAATGCTTATACTCTTTAAGACTCTTTAAGCTTTGAAAAGTAATGTAAGGTTCAGACATAAGAATCATCAGACCATTATGTCTGAATTTTTTTTTACTTTAATATTTGTCTCTTTTGGCATTTAGGTACTGGAGTGATAATAATCTCACCAACAAGAGAGCTGTCTCTTCAGACCTATGGTGTGGCCCGGGACTTGCTCAAATACCACAATCACACATTTGGGATTGTTATGGGTGGAGCCAATCGCAAGGGTGAAGCAGATCGCCTACAGAAAGGTGTCAATTTACTCATAGCAACCCCTGGAAGGCTTCTGGATCACTTACAAGTGAGTTTTATAATTGATACTCAGCTTTATTTTTGTGATGATTGCCCATTACAAAGATGCATCTCTGCCTCTCAGGTTCATGATTTTCAATGTTCGACCCCTGATCACAGGATTTGGTTTCAAGGAACACAGTACAATTTTGTGATCTTTGGAAAGATCTTTGCCTGATAAGTGCCTATGTCCACCCACAGTTAGGTTGTGCAATATCTGTTCATGGTTGCTGTTAGTCTGTCTATGAAAACACATAAAAACACATAAACATTTCGATGGGAATTAAATCTGGGTCAGTATTATGAGCAGTCATTGCAGTTTTAAGAATTTTATTAAAAATAGTTGGAGATGTGGACAAGCCTACTGCCCTGTGGATTTACCGGTAAACTCTCTTCTACAAGTATAAATATTTACCTATATGAAGCTCTTACTGATTTAATTCCCCTTGGTCTATTTCTCAGAATACGCAAGGTTTTATTTTCAAGAATCTCCAGTGTCTGATCATAGATGAAGCTGACAGAATCCTGGAAATTGGCTTTGAAGAAGAAATGAAACAAATTGTCCGACTTTTACCGGGTAAGATTCCATAGTTTTCAATGGATTAGCATATTTGACATTTAAAAATTAGATTATTTGCTCTTGATTTCTTTTGCCTGACAGCTGATGAAGGCAAAACCTTATCAACTCTTGTGGTAGAACATTTGTAGATTTAAATTGTGGTCTGGTTAAAGATAGTTCCTTGGCACATGGAGTATAATTATACAGTGAACCATGTTCAGTAGATATGACAAGAGGAGGATGGTATACAAATTTATTTGGTAGCGGGTTGATTTCTAGTTCGCAGGCAGACAGTTTTGTTTTCAGCCACTCAGACCAGGAATGTGGAGGATCTTGCCCGTGTTTCTCTCAAGAAGTCTCCCCTCTATGTGGGTGTTGATGATCACAGGGAGACATCAACTGTTGAGGGCCTTGAACAGGTAGAGAGATCATGTATTTGATACTGTTTTGTTATGCCCAAGTTTGTTTCAATTGTGTTCTGAACTCAGATCTTAACCAATGTTCTGTTGTAACAAGCTGTCTTTTTTACAATACAGGGATACATTGTGGTTCCTTCAGAGAAGCGTTTCCTGGTGTTGTTCACTTTCCTCAAGAAGAACAGAAATAAGAAAGTTATGGTGTTTTTTTCATCCTGCAACTCTGTCAAGTACCACTATGAACTGCTGAACTACATTGATCTGCCAGTAGCTCATATTCATGTGAGTACGGTGTAACCCCCGATAAAACGACGCCCCCCCCCCCCCCAGGACTTGAAACGTATTCCTCTTGATAATTATCTGAATGATTGTGATACTAATCAAACACTATTTCTTTTAGGGGGGAGGGGTGTTGCTTTGAAAGAAACTGTGGTGCTGTGTTGATGGGGGCGTTTCAAGATAATTTGGTTTCATCAACCATGTTAATAACGAAAATTGACCATCGTGAAAATTTCTAAAGCTGACGTTCCGTGCATTCGCTCTGACGAATATATCAAATTCTTATACCTTGAAGGGAAAGCAAAAGCAACAAAAACGTACCACAACGTTTTTTGAGTTTTGCAATGCTACATCTGGAACTTTGCTGTGTACTGATGTGGCAGCTCGGGGCCTGGATATACCGGAAGTGGACTGGATTGTTCAGTTTGACCCCCCAGATGACCCTAAGGTAATGTACTATTGTAGTCCCGATAAAGGGTTAAAGCGGTTTTTATTTTTGCAATGTTCTCGTACATTATAGGGATTGATGGAAAGAAGTAGAGTTCCCCTGACTGAAGATTGTTTGCACTATTTCGCACGTAATTGCACTTTACAGTATCTTTCTATGAACTGGTGTGTTTGTGTCTGCTAGGAGTACATTCACAGAGTGGGAAGAACAGCTCGTGGAAATCAGGGGCGTGGTCATGCCTTACTTCTCTTATTACCTGAGGAGCTTGCATTTCTACGATATCTCAAGCAGGCCAAGGTCAGTTAGATTTTAAACGAGAGGCACATGTTCGTTGGTGTTCCGTTTGATATTTGCAAAATAAGGGTTGGTCGGTCATTCAAACGAAGTCTAACTTTGGCTTCGATTAAAGGCAGTAAATCGACATACTGTGAGTTTTTGATGAAATTAAATTTTACTCCAGTGTCTGCTACAGGGTTTCTCGACACTGTTCACAAACTCAACGGTTGCACTGTTGAGAGATGTGCTTGTTCAGGTATAATGTGGAACTAAATATTAGATGGTTTAGAAAACTGTTTTGCTAAACAATGGCTTAACTTTAAAATGAGCTAAATAGAAAAAATAACTAGCTTAGTGAGTATTCAGTTACAAGAGGCACTTTTTCGTTTAAAGTTTAATTACGGTGGAGATACTGCAACTCACGCGTTGTGAAAGGGACACTGACTATTTGGTTATTTTAAACATAAAAGAGTTAGGTTGATTTTTGTTTTTCTGTTCAAGGTTCCTCTCAATGAATATGACTTTTCAGCATCTAAAATATACAACATTCAATCCCAGGTAAAGTATTTTATTTTTATTTATTTACGCACAGTAATCATGGTTCGAATTAGATGCCCATTACCTTTTGAATACCAGTAGCATTGCTGTTTTACACGAGGATCGAGTATGCTTTGTTGTTGTTGAAAATCGTTGCTAGGTTACACGTAAACATAAGCCTTTAAATTAGAAAAAGTGGGAGTAAGGTTTGCTACTCTCATAAGCAAGTTTTCTATTCATACATGTAAGTCGACGTCAAGACCTAACGAAAATTAGCAAAATGCAATTCGAACGTCGTGGTTTATATCATTCGTTAGAGGGTCCTACAAACAAACGATTTTACTCTATCGTGAGACCGACTCTTTTTCATTGCTTTTTTGTTTTTCCAACCATTTATGAAAGTTATTTTTCTCACAGCTGGAAAAACTGATAGAAAAGAACTACTACCTCCATAAATCGGCTCGGGAAGCCTACAGATCGTATTTACAGGCGTACGCCTCGCATCAACACAAGAGTATCTTTAACGTGAACGCTCTCGACCTTCAAAGAGTAGCTCCTGCCTTTGGCTTTGTGGTCCCTCCGCGAGTGAATCTAAGTATCTTTTTATCACCATCAAAACTCTCCTTCCATATAACATATCCCTCAAGGCCTTTATTGTTTAATTCAGGTGAAGTTAGTGTTCTAGGCCAAGAAAAAGTTCCTTACTGAGACTTTGGACTTTTTCTTTGTCCCATACTAGTGATAAGACGAAAATCCATCTTCCTCGATTGCATCACTGAGCTAACAAATATATCATCTCTCTAATTTTATTCACAATCCATGTTAACTTTTACTTCCTCGGCATCTGATTTTAACTTAGTACTTTGCACCCGTAAATGAGGCGCACCCCGAATTTAGGGGAAAGCGAGGCAGCTTAAACACGGTGTTTACGACACTTTGTATATTCAGCCTTAACAAACTCTACCAGATGTCCACAGCAGTAAAGGAGAGAGAATTCAGAGACGTGGTGGCGGCGGAGGGTATGGTACGGGATATAAAAGCTCGAAGTTACAACAGAAAGCCAAGATTTTTAAAAGAAAGACCGGCGATTCGAGACAATTCACCAGATAAAAATGGAAAGTTTACGGCTTTGACTGCTGAATAAAGTATAAATCTGAGCATGTCCCTGCTTCTTATAGGAAACATACATTTGTACGCTGAGTATACTGCTGAGTGTATTCAAGAAGCAAATTATTTATTTGAGAAATCAGAATGGAAGAGAACTGAAAGACTGGTTTAAATTTTGAATCGTTTTGTACGTCATGCAAAACTACATGTACCTCCATCAAAAGAAAAAACAAAACATCTGTTTCGTAAGATAGGAAAACAAAACATAAAACAAAACGAGTTGATCGACGAGGATAGTGAAAAAAAAAATGAATGGAAACGATTTGACAGTGATAGCAAATAAAAACTTTTTTTTAAAGATCAACAAACCATAATGTCAGACTATATTAAGTTATTGATGCAAGATTAAGAACACTGATCGCCTCAATTTGATGACATGCCATTTACATGCCATCCACGCGCTATCTAAATTTTGTAGGTTGCACGAGCTACAGAAACACGTGTGATATGGGGTTCTGCTAGTGCGCTTTACGTGCTATAACTCCGCTAGAGACATTATTATTGTTGTTGTTGTGTTGTTTTTCAAATTTTACAGATGGCGAAATTTGTATTAGTTACATACCTAGGTTGGCTACAGTTTGGTTTCCATTTCATCGTTATCAAACCTTAATGCCACTTCATCAGACTCATTGTGACAAGCTCTTAGTTTTGTCTCTCCTCTCGAAACGGTTTCGTTGTTTCCTTTGATTCTAACTATTCCCGGTTTCATTCCAACTCGCTTTGTGACACAGCTGAGAGCTAGTGCTTGTCGAAACTCTGGAATTCTCAATGCACACATAACTGGATTTATAAAAGCATTGCAACAATTGAGAACCATAGCAATAACGACCCATCTCATCGGTACTGAAACACTCTCATTCAGGGCACCGAGCACAATATTCAAAGGGACCCAGCAGAACGAATTAAGAATAGAAGAAAACATTAAAGTCTTCGTCAAACGAACGTTTTTCTCGTCCCTTTTTTTCTGTTGTGAAGTGACGTTTCCGTGGCGGAACTTTCTCCAAATGGCGATGTTGCTTCCGCAAATAATGCTTCCTGCAGTGACACCGTATGATGAACGAGCATGACTGATGAAATAGTTGTATGATCGTAAATAAAAAGGGGCAGTGGCTTTCAGAAGACTAAGTGTCCATAGAACAAACAAGGCAACGTGGTATGTTCGCGCGGTTAGTGTCCTGTGTTTGAATGGTCAATATACGGCGTAAAACCTCTCACATGATGTGGAAACTGCAGATGTCGATGAAATCCAGAGTGAAATTCCGTATGAGAGCCCATAGACACGAGCCAAAGTCGAATTCACAATCTTCAGCGAAAACTGATAACCATTGTTAATTGAGACATAGATGTAAAGGGGAAGAGCAAAAGCCCCTAACAGCAGATCAGCCAAAGCCATATTGATCACAAGGTTACGAACTCTTTTGTTAGCCGTGAAGAGGATAATTGTGAGGAGGTTTCCAACAGTAATAAGTAAAGAAACCAAGGAGAAAACAGCGCACCATGCAATACCTTCTGGCCTCGAAAGAGCTTTTAAGGACAAACCAGGTTTTACATCTATGCTAACATTTGCTCAAGATGTGTTACTCATCGGTGCCATCTCGCGCAAAAGGTTATCTTCTTTGAAGATTAAGTCTACCACGCTTCATAGGAAAGCTTTTTGAGTTTGCGCCATTAAGTAATATTTGAGAGTAGTGACCAACCTGCCTAACAGCGGTGCAAATCCACTATTAGGAAGAATGAATGAAATTAACACCAGCTTTACCCCTCAAAGGGCTATTCTAGATGCAAACAAATAATTTAACAAATTACCTTTCATGACAGAAAGATATTTCGTTGTTCGCACCTTTAGGATTTACCGGCTGTGCCATTTTTCTTTTATAAATAGAGAGAAATTGAAAGTGCTGAACAATGGAGATAAAAAATGGTATTCCTCTTCTGCTGTCACAAAGGGGAATAGATTCTGATAATAAATTTTCCTGACGAGAAAGCAAAAGAAAAGAGGATTGAAAACCTAAACTTTATTCGATGCTTTTGTTCAGATTTTTGACCGACAGCTTTGCAAAAGAAATACGTTTTTTTTCGTTTCTTTACTGAGGCATTTAAAACGTGTTCGGATTGTTCTCCCTTGGTAATGAAGCATACAGAACTTTTAAGTTAGAAATCCCCGCTTAATTGATTGCACAAATTGCTTGAACGTGCGTGGAAGCAGCGGAAGATTCTATCAATATCTGCAACAGTTGGACTTAATTGTGCACTTTTGGTTTCTTTCTGCAAATTGAAAGCGCTGGTGGATAAAAAAGGGTCTTGATCTTTTTTGCAGCAGATGTTTGCATTGTTGCCAATTTTTAACTGAGCGATTGGAACTTTCAGTCTCTACCTTAAACAAGATTAACAATCGCTACCAGACTCTAAAGCTGTGGGTGATATATTTCGGGATCAATGGTATGTTTGCATGAGCAATCGAATCTCGGTTCACCCAACAAGGTCAGCTTGATTACCCAGGCATTCAGTCGATTGCGGGTAAATCAACTGTTCTGTCCATGCAGAGAGAAATCGGTACAATTTTCAGAGTTTATAAAGAACAAAAGATTCTGTTATTGACATCCTTAGCGGGTTTGCCGACTCTTCCAATAATTTTCCTTACTAAACTGCAATTTAGGGGGTCAGTGAAAAAAAATCACAAGCTGTAGACAATTCATATTCTTATTTTTCATCCTGCATAGGATAAATAATTAACCAGAGCTTTTCCAAGGTGAAGAAAAAACATAAATAAAAGCAGAGTTTCACCAAAAAATACATAAAATGACAAAATGTTGAACTTGGAGCCGACTTATACTAGACTTGCTAACTCTGCGGACCAAGCATTGAGAGAGTTTGAGTTTTTTTCTTTTCGTTATTCTGTATCACTTTTAATTTGAAATTTAGCAATAAAGGAATTTTTTCAGTAAATGCAACACATTTCATCCGACATTGCTTCTCTGCAAGTCAAATTAAAGCTTACTCCTAAAAATGACAACTGAACTAGTGTAATTTCAATCCATGATTATAACCAGTGACTTAAGAATAAAAGAATTACTTTGTTTGTAAGATGCTATGATACGATCTACACCTATGTGTCATCATGATCATCATGATCATCATCATCATCATCAATACCGCTACAACCACTAGCATCATCGTCATCATCATCATACTACCATGCTAGTTGGCAACAAATGTGCCTTGAAATAGACTAAAAAGAGCTTTAAGAAAACCCTAATGTAACTGATAATGACGATTTGTTGTTTTCATGCAGGTAGGACTTCTTTGGGAGTGGACTTATCATCCTCTCACTCAGGCTGTTTTCTGATTTTTGCTTTTGGCCTTTCAAGAATCTTTTTCTATTATCTGTGATATCAACCACTGATGCCTTGCGTTATTTCTCTCATTGTTCAAACTTTATAAACGTTTCGTAATGATAAATACATTTAATGAACTTAAAGCGAAATTCATTATCAGTTAAGTTGTTAGTTTCCTCATTTTATTTCGAATCTCCCACAATGCAGTATGTCGTGTATTTGAAACGCCAATTTGCATGCGGACTCCCGGCTATCACGTGAAAAACAAATTGTCTTAGCTTCATGATTACAACTTCTACTTGGGAATGGGCCCCCGCTGGTTTCGTGTATGCGCTCGAGCTGTAATGATAACGTTTCGGTTTTTTCCATCCCTCGTTCCCCTTCCCCATTTCCCATTCATCACTTTCTATTTCTACAGCTTAGTATCCATATCGTTCTAATGAACATTTAGTTGATAATGGTTAGCAGGAGAGTAATTTGGTTGTTAACTGTGTCTCCAGTGTCAAATTGGCTGTTCTGTTACTCTTTACCCGAATGTTCTTCGTGTGCATCTCAGCTACCTCTCTGACACAGCACAGAGCAAGTGCGTTTCGAAGCTCCGGAATTCTCAGTACATACACAACTGGATTTATAGATGCATTGCACGAATTAAGAACGAAAGCAATGCTTGAATATCTAAGTCCACTTTCCTTCCAAATAGCCCACATAAATGCACATTTTGTTCTTCTCTGTTTTTCTGTCGTGGGCTGGAGCTTTATAATTGAGACTTAATCCAAATGGCGGTGTTGCTACTGCAAATAATGATTGTTTTGATAAAATTGTATGATGTC
The DNA here is from genome assembly GCF_964200805.1 of Pocillopora damicornis. Taxonomy (NCBI): domain Eukaryota; kingdom Metazoa; phylum Cnidaria; class Anthozoa; order Scleractinia; family Pocilloporidae; genus Pocillopora; species Pocillopora damicornis. The sequence continues at coordinate 22,332,800 of NC_142677.1, forward strand.
TGAACATATCTGATCAAATGGCTTTGTGAACTCAAGCAAATGTAGCTAATTTCTCATACACCAGGTTTACAACTGATGGAAATATTGGCAACCAATTGTAATATCAGTTGTTGTGGTGTAAATGTAAACTGGGAAGAGGTTATTTGAGTTCGAACACATTTTTTCCACTAATTGCATTTTGAGCAGAAGTAAAATTCATTATTTACACCTCTGAAATTTGCGGGGTGTGCTATTTTTCTTTTCTTAAATTGCAATTGAAAGCGAAAAAGACTGGAAACAAATGATATATTTTGTTGACCATCTTGAAGGATAATAGATTTTAACCATATCTTTACCGACCGAGAAATCGAATAAAGGAAAAAATATAAATATATTTCACAAAGCTGGGATCATTGTTCATTAGAGAGAAAGTGTCTCGAATATTTGAAGGTAACACAGGCGTCCTCATGAGCAGTGAAAACAACTTTGCGTGCTGTCCTCTCGCAGCATTGATTTAGCAAGGCTGGAAAGCGGAGTTACAGTTGTCTAATACTACATCTTTTTATTTCATCTGAAATTTCCACAATGCAGCTTATCGACTATGAAAATTCTCTTCTAAACATAAACCTTCAGTCATCGCGCGTGATTCAATTTTTTAGGCTTCATCAAGTACACTGTAGTATCTTAAATGTAGGGCTCCGCTGGTGATCTTTGCACGCTGGAGCTCCGCATAGAAAACCACTATTTTTTCTCATTTTCACAGCCATGTAGATCTCTATTTATTTTGTGGTAGGTAAACTACAGCTTGGTTTCCATAAAGTTTTTACGAAATTTAAGTGCATTGGTATTGGACTCGCTCTGAAAAGCCCTTAAGTGTGCCTCTCGTGACAAAACAGTCGCGGGATTTTCTCTGGTTTTAAGATTTTCTGGGTTCATTTGTGCGCGCTTTCTGACACAGCTCAGCGCCAACGCTTTTCGAAACTCCGGAACTCTCATTGCATACAGTAAAGGGTTTATAAATGCGTTGCAACTATTGAGAGCAACAATAGTAACGAGCCATCTCGTCCGTATTAAAACACTTTCATGGTCGATACCATACACCGTGGCTAAAGGGATCCAGCAAAGCAAGTTAAGTATGGAAGCAAACATTAAAGTTTTTGTCAAACGCACATTTTGCACGTCTCTGTTCTTCTGTTGTGAAATGACGTCTCCGTGTTGAAATTTTCTCCAAATTGCGATGTTGCATCCACAGATGATGCATGTTACCGCAAAGATGGATGATGTATTGACATACCTGATGAAATTGTTGTTTGATTTTAAATAAACGTAGCCAATAGCATTCATTGGGACATTTAGCGTCCACGATATAAAAATGAAAATGTGATATGTTCGAGCTGTTACTCTTCGGTGTCTGAATGGCCAATATATGGCGTAAAACCTCTCACATGATATGAAAGCTGCAGATATAAGTGAAACCCCTAATGAAGTGCTGTAAAGGATATTATAGACTACATTCGACTTCCAATTCACATTTGTCATCGAAAGCTGATAACCGCTGCTGATGATAAAGTAACTGTACACAGGAAGACAAAAAGCTCCTAACAGCAGATCAGCAAAGGCCATGTTAATTACAAGAAACAAACTTTTTTTACGAGCTCTCTTGTTGGCTGCGAAGAGAACAATTGTGAGGATATTTCCGACGACGATAAAGAATGAAAACAAGAAAAACACACTACTCCATGTAATGCCCTCTGACCTCGAAAGGGTGTTCGTTGGTGAAGTAATTTCAATTTCTTTGCTTATATTTGCCGAAGAAATGTTTTCCATCATGGCCATCTTGTACGAGACGTTTTCAGCCATGATGACTGAGTCGAAAGCTCTTTCAGTTTAGCACAGCTAGTTTTGGTTTAATTTGAGCGTGAATTGGTCTTAATTTGAGTGATGTAAATGCTAGCTGGAAAGAGATACTTTGAATGCAAACAAATTATTTCAGAAGCTACATTATGCGTCCAGAAAAAAAGATTTCATTATTCGCACTCATGCGTGAGATTTACCGCGTGCTTTGTTTTCCAGGCCGTAGATTACAAATTTGATAGCGCCGAAAAATGGGGAGAAAAAAAAAACTCATTGTCGGCTACCGCAAAGGGAAGTAGATACTAATCATAAATTTTTCTACCGAGAAAGCAAAAAGAGTTAACGATAAACAGAGCACTATACAGCACCTTCTGTCCCAAACTTATTTTTCGCCTGTAGAGTCGGCGGGCCAAGCTGTGAAAGAGTTAAGTACTTTTTTTCTTTGTTTTGTTGCTGTGAACAACTTTCAATTTGGACTTTATCTAAGAAAAAGCTGTACGGTGGTTAATGCTACAGATGTCAAGAATCAAAATAATTTGTTTAAAATTACTTCTCTGCATGTCAAAGTGAAGCTTAAAAATGAAGACCAATCCAAGTTCAATTTCATCCATGATTAAACACCGAAAAAGGCAATGGTAATATTTATCTCCAACAAAAATTATTTAGGTCTCCTTTTAATAACAAATATTACCAGATGTTCATGAACTGGACGCTGATTCCAAAAGGCTCGTAAGAGAAGCAAAAGAAGCTTTCCCTTGAGGAGCGTACGAGTCAGTCATCTCATTTCTCTCTCTTTTTTTTATTTCGTAGTGGCCTAATGGTCAGTGCACTGGACTCCGCGTCGAGAAGCCCGAGTTCGAGAACTGGCCAGGACAATGCGTTGTGTTCTTGAGCAAGAAACTTTACTCTCACAGTGCTCTCTTAAGGGCAAACACTTGGAACCTCGCTCTTTTGTGTGTCCCGCACCTTCATAGTGAAAGCGATTAAAAAAAAAGGACGTATCTAAACGTGAAAGTCTCAAATCGTTTAGTCGAATAAGCTGGGACAATAAAAACAAATCCATAGCCAAATTAAAATGAACCCAGCCATGAAACCAGAAAGAAACCAGCCAGCCCTCTCATCGCGAGAGACATGGCTGAGAACTTTACACACAGATTCAAACAGCCTTCGACAAAATTTTGATAAGAAAGCTATGGATACGACTTGCATATGAAAACTTGTTTCTTAACAACATTTCAGACTGCGCCGGATGACCTCGTCAAAGGAGTTCAAGCAAAGACGACAAAATGTGCAACAAAATGTGCAGTACACATTCAAAAGAAATTTTCGTTTTTAAGTACTGCAACAAAATCCTCCGCAAGATTTTCCTTATCAAAATGTTCACGAAAACGCACATCACACTATGTGCTGCAAACTTTAAGTATCTCAAACTGCCGAAGCAAACATCGCACAGCCTGTCGGTTGCCGTGTTTTTGCTTTCAAATTTTTTATAAAATGTTATTTTATCTGAGACGTTCTTGATGTAAAAAACTACTTTCACATTGGTAATGATACTCGTTAACTTTTTTTTATTTCTAATTAGTCAGCAAAAGTTTATTATCCAACAAAACTTCTCTAAAGTCATGCAAACCCTCGACTGCTTCACGGGTGAAATTGAATTGAATTGCAAGTAACAATAGGTATTAAAAGTTTTTCTGACCTTCATGAAAACTCCTCCAGGAAATTGTAAGAAGTTTTGAACACTGTAATCAACAACATCCATATGATATTTGCACGCTCAGCGGACCTGTCTGTTTACTTAACCTCAATGTTACACTCCCTTACTCTTACATCCAAGATCAAGTAGTAGATAGAGCACAATACAGTGTGCTGACCATAAAAATGGAAACTGATGTGGTGATGATAACAGCAAAGGTTACTGTTTTACTTAATGCCGTATAGTATTTTATTTATTTATTTATTGTTGTCATATACAGCGTAGCAAAACATTTATTGCGTAATCTTCCCTCACCCTTAGGTCAGACTCAAATTTTTATCGGTTTCATACCAAGGGTCACTACAGTTTGGTATCCATAACGCGTTCATTAAACTTGCGGTGAAGGTTACCGAAATCAGTGTGAATTGTTCGGAGTGTCGTCTCCCCCTTTGGAATGGCTGCCGTGTTCCTTCGAACTGCAAAATTTGTCTCGTTCATCGATATCTCGGCTCGTCGTTTGATACAGCATAGAGCTAACGCACGTCGTAACTCTGGAATTCTCATTGTATACAAAACTGGATTTATAAATGAATTGCAGCTATTAAGGAAGACGGCAATAATGTAATATCTACCCACTCTTTCACCCCGTAAAAATCTCACAATAATCAAGGGCAGCCAGCAAAGCAAAGTAAGAATAGACGCAAACATTAAAGTTTTTGTCAATCGCATATTTTGCGCTTCTCTGTTTTTGTGTTCTGATGCGACGCTCTCGTGTTTAAACTTTCTCCAAATGGCAAAGTTGCACCCGCAAATGATGACTGTGAAAACAGCACCGAATGATGTAGAAATATACCTCGCAAAAGACTCGAATGATTGGAAGGCGAAGCCGATTTCCCATAGTAGAGAAAGTGTCCATATTATGAAAATGACAGTGTTGTATCCCTTCGTTGTTTTTGTTCTGTGTTTGAACGGGAAATGTATAGCGTAAAACCTCTCATAGGATATCAAAGCCGCAGACGTAAATGACACAAACAACGAAAGTTTGTAAGAACTCCTAGACACATAAACCAAAGTCCAATTCATCTTTGGTGTGGAAATTCGATAGTAATCAGTGCTGATAAAAAATTTAACATAAAGTGGAAGACCCAAAGTTCCTAACATCAGATCAGCGGAAGCCATATTGATCACAAAATACAAGCTTTTTTTCCGAACTCTTTTGTTAACTGAAAAGAGAATTATTATGAGAAGGTTTCCAACGACAGTAAAAAAAGAAAGAAAAGAAAGTGAAATGCACCATGCTATGCCTTCTGGTCTTGAAATAGGAACCGTTGCCAAGACAAGAACATTGACTTTGCTTATATTTGCCGTAGAAGTGTTTTCCATGGTTTCAACCTTGCGTAAGAGGTTCTGTTTGGTGAAGACTTAGTCAAATCGAGGAAACTTTTGACGGAAGCTTTTCAACTTTAAAATGTTGACTAATCTGTGTGACCTGTAATTTAGTGTTAATCACCTCACAACTGTTCAGATCCGCCGTTAATAGAGTACCAAATTGAATCTTAAAACTCATTTACCAAACCCATCTCTGTTTACAATGGAAATATGAGCCAATATAACTTCACGAATTATCTTTTCAGTTGAAGAACAAAAAGGTGCTATTATTGAGACTCATAGGATTTGCCGGCTGTGCTCTTTTTCATTTGAAAGTTTAACTTTTTTCTGCTACCCAGGGATCACCAACAAGGATCATGAAATGAACCATAGATTAAGCTCACTTTTCTTTGTTTTTCAGAGAGGGAAGATAACATATTCGGTGAACCCTACTGACTCGGATGGTAAGAACAGTCTTTTTCCATTTTTTTTACCCAAGGTAAAACTGTGAGACAATTTATATGAAAAATACCTCTTTGTCCATACTCACTTCTTACTGAGGCAACTCAAACGCTATTTTAAACCATTAATAAACTGAATAGAACTTGGTGTATACTTAGATTTATTGTAGCGAGTGTTTAACAGTAAATTAGAACAGATGTTACTTGATGATGAGAGTCAGAAGAAGAGGAAAGTAAGAGATTTCATTTTTGAATGCGTTTATTCCGATTAGATGTAACAATTCAGAACTTCTCGCAGTTCTATCTTCCTTAAGATTTACTAAGGCGTCTGAGGTCTCAAATTTTTCAGCTGAAAAGTGGCGGCGATGAAAAACACATCTGCGGCAAATATAAGCAGAGAAACTGCAATCCACTTGCAAGCCAGTCCTCTTTCTAAAACAGAAAGCATGATATGGTCCAGTGTTTTTTCCGTGGCATCCGTCTTAATCGATTAAACTCTATCGTGAGACTGACTCTTTTTCATTGCTTTCTTGTTTTTCCAATCATTTATGAAAGTTCTTTTTCTCACAGCTGGAGAAACTGATAGAAAAGAACTACTAACTCCATAAATCGGCTCGAGAAGCCTACAAATCGTATTTACAGGCGTACGCCTCACATCAACACAAGAGCATCTTTAACGTGAACGCTCTCGACCTTCAAAGAGTAGCTCCTGCCTTTGGCTTTGTGGTCCCTCCACGGGTGAATCTAAGTATTTATTGTTTAATTCGGGTGAAGTTAGTGTTATGGGCTAAAAAAAAGGTCCTCACAGGGACTTGGGACTTTTCCTTTGTCCTATGCTTGTGATAAGACGAAAATCCATTTCCTCGATTGCATCACTGAGCTAACAAATATATCATCTCTCTGATTTTATTAACAATTCATGTTAACTTTTACTTCCTCGTCATCTGATTTTAAATTGGTACGTACAAGTTGCACTCGTAAATGAGGCACACCTCGAATTTTGAGGAAAGTGGGGCAGCTTAGTGTTTATGACACTTTGTATATTCAGCCTTAACAAACTCCACCAGATGTCCACAGCAGGAAAGAAGAGAGAATTCAGAGACGTGGTGGCGGCGGAGGGTATGGTACGGGATATAAAAGCTCGAAGTTACAACAGAAAGCCAAGATATTTAAAAGAAAGACCGGTGATTCGAGACAATTCACCAAATAAAAATGGAAAGTTTACGGCTTTGACTGCTGAACAAAGTATAAATCTGAGCATGTCCCTGCTTCTTATAGGAAACATACATTTATACGCTGAGTATATTGCCGAATTTCCTCAAGAAGCAAATCATTTATTTCAGAAATCAGAATGGAAGAGAACTGTAAGACGGGTTTAAATTTTTAATCGTTTTCTACGTCATGCAAAACTACATGTACTTCCATCTGAAAAAAAAAACAAAACATAAGATAGGAAAACAAAACATAAGATAGGAAAACAAAACATAAGATAGGAAAACAAAACATAAAACAAAACGAGTTAATCGACGAGGATAGTGAGAAAGATTATGAATGGAAACAATTTTACAGTGATAGCAAATAAACACTTTTTCTCTAGATAAACAAACCATAATGTCAGACTCCATTAAGTTATTGATGTAAGATTAAGAACACTGATCGCCTCGATTTGATGACATTCCATTTACATGCCATCTCTTAGTTAACGCGTTCACTAACTTTTGTCGGTTGAAAGAGATACAAAAACGTGTGATATGGGGCTCTGATAGTGCGCTTTACGTGCCCTGACTCCGCCAGAGAAAAAATTTTACAGACGGCGAAATTTTTATTAGTTACATACCTAGGTTGGCTACAGTTTGGTTTCCATTTCATCGTTATCAGACCTTGATGCCAGGTTATCAGGCTCGTTGTGACAAGCTCTTAGTTTTGTCTCTCCTCTCAAAAAATTTCATGGTTTCCTTTGATTGTAACCATTCCCGGTTTCATTTCAACTCGCTTTGTGACACAGCTGAGAGCCAGTGCTTGTCGAAACTCTGGAATTCTCAATGCATACATAACCGGATTTATAAGAGCATTACAACTATTGAGAACAGAAGCGATAACGATCCACCTCATTGGTACTGAAACACTCTCATTCCGTGCACCAAATACAGTAATGAAAGGGACCCAGCAAAGCAAATTAAGAATTGAAGCAAACATTAAAGTCTTCGTCAAACGAACATTTTTCTCGTCCCTTTTTTTCTGTTGTGAAGTGACGTTTCTGCATCGAAATTTTCTCCAAATGGCGATGTTGCTTCCGCAAATGATGCTTGTTGCAATAACACCGTATGATAAACGAACATAACTGATGAAATACTTGTATGATCGTAAGTAAAAAGGGGCAGCGACTTTCAGAAGACAGATCGTCCATAAGATAAACAAGACAACGTGGTATGTTCGCATGGTTAGCATTCTGTGTTTGAATGGCCAATATACGGCGTAAAGCCTCTCACATGATATGAAAACTGCGGATGTCAATGAAACCCAGATTGAAATCCCGTATGAGAGCACATAGACATAAGCCAAAGTCCAATTCACATTCGTCAGCGAAAACTGATAACTATTGCTAATTAAGATATAGATGTAGATGGGAAGAGCAAAAGCCCCTAACAGCAGATCAGCCAAAGCCATATTAATCACAAGATACAAACTTTTTTTACGAACTCTTTTGTTGGCCGCGAAGAGGACAATTGTGAGGAGGTTTCCAACGGCAATAAAGAAAGAAACCAAGGCGAAAACAGTGCACCATGCAATACCTTCTGGCCTCGAAAGAGCTTTTAAGGACAAACCAATTTTTACATCTATGCTAACATTTGCTGAAGATGTGTTATTCATCGGTGCCATCTCGCGCAAAAGGTTATCTTCTTTTAAGACTGAGTATACCACGCTTCATAGGAAAGCTTTTTGAGTTTCGCCACTGAGTCATATTTGGGAATAGTGACCGACTTGCTAAACAACAGTGCATATCCGCCGTTAGGAAGAATAAATGAAGTCACCAGGTTTACCCTTCAAGGGGTTATTTGGAATTCAAACAAATAATTTAAGAAATTGCTTTCCATGATGGAAAGAGATTTCATTCATTCGCACCTTGAGAATTTACCGGCTGTGCCATTTTTCCTTTATAAGTACATAGAAATTGAAAGTGCTGAACAATGAAGAAAAAAAATGGCATTCCTCTTTTGCTGTCACAAAGGGGAATAGATTCTAATAATAAATTTTCCTGACGAGAAAGCCAAAGAAAAGGGGACTGAAAACCAACCTTATTGGATGCTTTTGTCGAGGAAAGAACATTCCTTAATTGACAAAGCGAAGGTGATCTCTCTGCTGACATTCGTCAAAGAAGGTTTGTGACCAAAACCTTTGCCAAAGAAATACTGGTTTTTTTGGTTTTCTGAGGCATTTAAACGTGTTGTTGTTACGTGTTTGGATTGTTCTCCCTTTGTAATGAAGCATACTGAACTTATAATTTAGAAATCGCCGTTTATTCATTGTATTTTTTCCTTTGACAAATGATTGCACAAATTGCTTGAATGTGCGTGGAAGCAACAGAAGGTTTTATCAATATCTGCATCAGCAGGAGTTAATAATTGTGCATTTTAATTTCTTTCTGCAAATTGAAAGCGCTGATAGGGTCTTGATCTTTTCTGCAGCAGATGTTTTCATTGTTGCCAATTTTTAACTGAGCGACTGGAACTTTCAGTCTCTACCATGAAAAAGATTGACGATCGTTACAAGAATCAAAAGCTGTTGTGATATATTTTGGGATCAATGATATGTTTGCATGAGCAATCGAATCTCGGTTCACCCAATAAGGACTCATCAGCCTCAACTTGTAAACTGTTTTGTCCATCCAGAGAGAAGTCAGCACAATTTGCAGAGAAGTATTTTTTCAACCAATTATTTCACAAAACAACGTTTAGTTTATATAGAACAAAAGATTCTGTTATTGACATCCGTAGCGGGTTTTCCAATAATTCGTCTTACTGAACTGCAATTTAGGAGGTCAGTGAAAAAAATATATCATGCTGTAGATAATTCATATCCTTCTTTTTTATCCTGCAGAGGATCAAAAATAATTCAAAGCTTTTCCAAAGAGCAGAAAAGGTAGAAATAAAGCAGAGTAAGTTTCACGGAAAAATACAAAAAAAGACGATACAAAAAAAAATATACAAAATAAAAATATATAAATAAATACAATACAATACATAATAAAAATATACAAAAAAAGACGAGACGTTGAACTCGCAGCCGACTAATTTTAGGCTCACTTTCGCTGTGGACCAAGCACTGAGAGAGTTTAAATTTTTTTTGCGATATCCTGTACCACTATTAATTTAAAATTTCGTTAAGAAAGGAATATGTTTTTTCAGTAAATGCAACGTATCTCGTCCGACATTGCATCTCTGCAGGTCAAATTTAAGCTTACTCCTTAGAAATGACCACTGACCAGAAGTGTGATTTCAATCCATGATTTAAGAATAAAAGAATTACTTTGTTAGTAAGATGCTATGATACGATCTACTTCTATGTGTCATCATCATCATCATCATCATCATCATCATCATCATCATCATCATCATCATCAATACCACTACAACCACCAGCATCATCGTCATCATCATCATAGTACCATACTTGTTGGCAACAAATGTGCCTTAAAACATACTAGAAAGAGCTTTAAGAAAACCTTAATGTAAGTGACAATGATGATTTGTTGTTTTCATGCAGGTAGAACTAGTTTGGGAGTGGACTTATCATCCTCTCATTCGGGCTGTTTTCTGATTTCTACTTTTGGCTTCTCAAGTGTCTTTCTCTATTATCTATGATATCAACCATGCCCTGCGTTATGTCTCCCATTATAAACTGTTTGCAATGATAAATACATTTAATAAACCTAAAGCGAAGTTCATTATCAGTTAAGTTGTTAGCTTTTTAATTTTATTTCGAATCTGCCACAATGCAGTTTGTCGTGTATGTGAAACGCCGATTTGCATGCAGACTCTCGCCTATCACGTGAAAAACAAATTATGTAAGCTTCATGAGTTGCAATGTCGACTTAGGTATTTATATGAAAATATAAAAGTTGAAGTAAGTAATTGACACACCTTAGCGATCGATGACCAACAGCTTTATAGTGGAAATATCGGCAGTTTATTTACTGAGGCATTTAAGTTGCGTATAAATTTGTCTCTTTTTCTGAAGCTTAATGAACCTTTGAGGTCAAAGTCCATGCTCAGTTTATCGCAATTAATTTTTCTTAGACAAATTATTTGACAATTCGCTTTTCGTATGGAGTCAACAAAGGATTCCATCATTTTCTTCATTAGTAGGACCTGGTTCTGCTATTTTGTCGGTTTCCTTTTTGCAAATTGAAAAATGTCAGAAAACTTTTACAAGACTCCATGAATACTTGGTGCTAGATCCATGCAGATCTTTATACTCATCTCACTTTTATTAGCTTCATTTAGTTTCATATGAACTTGTAAAATTTAATCAAGTCACTCTGCCGTAGGAAAGGTTGCTCTATTAGAAAATCTCTCAAATAAGACGATATTAATTTAACGGGTGCAACTAATTTCACGAAGTTAGGATCATTGTTCATTACAGAGAAAGTGTCTTGAACATTTGAAGGTAACACAGGCGTCCTCATAAGCAGTCAAAACAACTTTGCGTGCTGTCCTCTCGCGTCATTGATTTAGCAAGGCTGGAAAGCAGAGTTATACCACGTCTTTTATTTCATCCGAAGTTTCCACAATGCAGCTTATCCTGTATGAGAATTCTCTTCTACACATAAGCCTTCAATCATCATGCGTGAATTAAATTTTTTAGGCTTCATCAAGTACACTAACTAGTATCCTGAATGTAGGGTTCCGCTGACGCACTTTTCACGCTGGAGCTCCGCATAGAAAACTACTATTTTTTTCACATTTTCACAGACGTGTAGATCTCTATTTGTTTTATTGCAAGTAAACTACAGCTTGGTTTCCATAATGTTTTTATGAAATTTAAGTGCATGGGTATTGGACTCGCTCTCATAAGCCTTAAGGTATGTCTCTTGCGACAAAACGGCAGCGTGATTTCCTCTGGTTTTAAGGTTTTCTGGGTTCATTTTTGCGCGCTTTCTGACACAGCTCAGCGCCAACGCTTTTCGAAACTCCAGAACTCTCATTGCATACAGTAAAGGGTTTATAAATGCGTTGCAACTATTGAGAGCAACAGTAATAATGTACCATCTCATCTGTATTAAAACACTCTTATGGTCGATACCATTCGCAATAGCCAAAGGGATCCAGCAAAGTAAGTTAAGTATGGAAGCAAACATTAAAGTTTTCGTCAAACGCACATTTTGCACGTACCTATTTTTCTGTTGTGAAATGACGTCTCCGTGTTGAAATTTTCTCCAAATGGCGATGTTGCATCCACAGATGATGCATGTTGCAGTAAAGATGTATGATGAAATAACATACCTCATGAAATTTGATTTTGAATAAACGTCTTTAATAGCAGTCGCTGTAATTGTTAACGTCCACGAAAGAAAAATGAAAATGTGGTACGTTCGAACTGTTACTCTTCGGTGTCTCAATGGCCAATATATGGCGTAAAACCTCTCACATGATATGAATGCTGCAGATATAAGTGAAACCCCTAATGAAATGTTGTGAGAGATCTGATAGACTTCAGTCAACTTCCAATTCACATTTGTCATCGAAAGCTGATAACCACTCTTGATGGTAATGTAAATGTACATAGGGAGAGTAAAAGCTCCTAACAGCAGATCAGCAAAGGCCATGTTAATCACAAGAAACAAACTTTTTTTACGAGCTCTCTTATTAGCTGCGAAGAGAACAATTGTGAGGATATTTCCGACGACGATAAAGAATGAAAACAAGAAAAACACACTACTCCATGCAATGCCCTCTGACCTCGAAAGGGCGTTCGTTGGCGAAGTAATTTCAACTTCTTTGCTCATATTTGCCGAAGATGTGTTTTCCATCGCGGCCATCTTGTACGAGACGTTTTCAGCTATGAAAACTGAGTCGAAAGCTCTTTCAGTTTAGCACAGCTAGTTTTAGTTTAAATTGAGCGTGAATTGGTCTTAATTTGAGTGATGTAAATGCAAGCTGGAAAGAGATACTTTGAATGCAAACATATTATTTCAGAAACTACATTACGCGTGCAGAAAAAAAAGATTTCATTATTCACACTCATGCATGATATTTAGCGCGTGCTTTGTTTTCCAGGCCGTAGATTACGAATTGATAGCGCTGGAAAATGGGGAGAAAAAAAATACTCATCGTCGGCTACCACAAAGGGAGATAGGTACTAATCATAAATTTTCCTACCGAGAAAGCAAAAAGAGTTAACGATAAACAGAGCACTATACAGCACCTTCTGCCCCAAACTTATTTTTCGCCTGTAGAGTCGGCGGGCCAAGCTGTGAAAGAGTTAAGTACTTTTTTTTTTTTGTTGCTGTGAACAACTTTCAATTTGAACTTTATCTAAGAAAAAGCTGCACAGTTGTTAATGCTACAGATGTCAAGAATCAAAGTAATTTGTTTAAAATTACTTCTCTGCATGTCAAAGTGAAGCTTAAAAATGAAGACCAATCTAAGCTCAATTTCATTCATGATTAAACACCGAAAAAGGCAATGGTAATATTTATCTCCAACAGAAATTATTAAGGTCTCCTTTTAACAACAAATATCACCAGATGTTCATGAATTGGACGCTGATTCCAAAAGGCTCGTAAGAGAAGCAAAAGAAGCTTTCCTTGAAGACCCTGCGAGTCAGTCATCTCAATTTTTTTCTAATTTCTTAGTGGCCTAATGGTCAGTGCACTAGACTCCGCGTCGAGAGGCTTGAGTTCGAGACCTGGCCGGGACAATGCGTTGTGTTCTTGAGCAAGACACTTTACTCTGACAGTGCTCTCTTAAGGGCAAACACTTAATTTGGAACCTCGCTCTGTTGTGTGTCTGTCATGTAGTGGATAGAGCACAATACAGTGTGCTAACTACAAGAATGGAAACAACAGCAAAGTTCACTATTTTACTTAATGCTGTGTAGTGTTTTATATATTTATGTACTTATTATTGTCATTTACAGCATAAAAAAATATTTATTACGCAATCGTCACTTCACCTTTAGGTCAGGCTCAAACTTTTATCGGTTTCATACCAAGAGTCATTACATTTTGGTATCCATTACGCTTTCATTAAACTTGCGGTGAAGGTTACCGAAATCAGTGTGAATTGTTTGGAGTGACGTTTCCCCCTTTGGAATGGCTGCCGTGTTCCTTCGAACTGCAAAATTTGTCTCGTTCATCTCGGCTCGTCGTTTAATACAGCATAGAGCTAACGCACGTCGAAACTCTGGAATTCTCATTGCATACAAAACTGGATTTACAAATGAATTGCAACTATTAAGGAAGACGGCAATAATGTGATATCTACCTACTCTTTCACCTCGTAAAAATATCACAATAATCAGGGGCAGCCAGCAAAGCAAAGTAAGAATAGACGCAAACATTAAAGTTTTTGTCAGACTCATATTTTGCGCTTCTCTGTTTTTGTGTTTTGATGCGACGCTCTCGTGTTTAAACTTTCTCCAAATGGCAAAGTTGCACCCGCAAATGATGACTGTGAAAATAGCACCGTATGATGAAGAAATATACCTCGCCAAAGACTCGAATGATTGGAAGGCGGAGCCGATTTCCCATAGTAGACCAAATGTCCATATTATAAAAATGACAGTGTTGTATCCCTTCGTTGTTTTTGTTCTGTGTTTGAACGGGAAATGTAAGGCGTAAAACCTCTCATAGGATATCAAAGCCGCAGACGTAAGTGACACAAACAACAGGAGTTTGTACGAACTCCTAAACACATAGACCAAAGTCCAATTCATCTTTGGTGTGGAAAGTCGATAGTAATCAGTGCTGATAAGAAAGTGAACATAAAGTGGAAGACCCAAAGTTCCTAACATCAGATCAGCGGAAGCCATATTGATCACAAAATACAAGCTTTTTTTCCGAACTCTTTTGTTAACTGCAAAGAGAATTATTATGAGAAGGTTTCCAACGACAATAAAAATAGAAAGAAAAGAAAATGAAATGCACCATGCTATGCCTTCTGGTCTTGAAATAGGAACCGTTGCTAAGACAAGATCATTCACTTTGCTTATATTTGCCGTAGAATTGTTTTCCATGGTTTCAACCTTGCGTAAGAAGTTCTGTTTGGTGAAGACTTAGTCGAATCGAAGAAACTTTTGACGGAAGCTTTTCAACTTTAAAATGTTGACTAATCTGTGTTACCTGTGACTAACTTAGTGTTAATCACCTCACAACTGTTCAGATCCGCCGTTAATGGAATACCAAATTAAATCTTAAAACTCATTTACCAAACCCATCTTTGTTTACAAAGGAAATATGAGCCAATATAACTTCACGAATTATCTTTTCAGTTGAAGAACAAAAAGGTGCTATTATTGAGACTCATAGGATTTGCTGGCTGCGCTCTTTTTAATTTGAAAGTTTAACTCAGGGATCACCAACAAAGATGATGAAATGAACCAGATAATAAGCTCACTTTTCTTTGTTCCTCAGTATTTTCGATTTGCTCATTAACAGCGAAGAAAGAACACATCCAGTGAACCCTACTGATGGTAAGAACAGAGTCTTTTTCCTTTCTTTTACACAAGGTAAAATTGTGAAACAATTTTTTTAAAAAAATACCTCTATGTCCATACTTACTGAGGCAACTCAAAAGCAATTTCAAACCATGAAAAAACTGAACAGACCTTGGTGTATACTGACATTTATTGTAGCGAGTGTTTAACAATAAATTAGAACAGATGTTACTTGATGATAAGAATGACAAAGGATAGGAAAGAAAGAAATTTCATTTTGAATGCGTTTACTCCGATTAGAAGTAATAGTTCAGAACTTCTCGCACTTTTATCTTCCTTAAGACTTACTAAGGCGTCTGAGGTCTCAAATTTTTCAGCTGAAAAGTGGCGGTGATGAAAAACACATCTGCAGCAAATATTAGCAGGGAAACTGCAATCCATTTGCCAGCCAGTCCTCTTTCTAAAACAGAAAGCATGATATGGTGCAGTGTTTTTTCCGTGGCTTCCGTCTTAATCGTCATAGGAAACTTCTTCACCATAATTCTCTTTAAAAGTAACAAGCGATTTCGTAAAAGAAGTTTGCTTTTTGTCATCAATATGGCTTTTGCTGATCTGATATTGGGCACCCTCGCTCTTCCTATGTCTATTTACATTACCATCAGTATGAAAAACTATCAGCATTGGATGGGAAACGTGGATTCCTTGTGGACTGTTCCTTATTTCTCCATAACCACTTACACGTTTTCGTTGATGGTGTCTTTGAATTTTGCGGTTTTAATATCGTGCGAGAGGTTTTACGCCATATATTGGCCATTCAAACACCGGACAATAACAGTTCGAACTTACAACATTTTTATTTTTATGGTGTGGTTACTCAGTCTGCTGTTTGACACCAGCTCCGTTTATTTGCGGTCGCACAGGAATTTTATCAGATATGTTCGGTCATCTTACGCTATTGTTGTAGTAATAATTACTTGTGCTTTCAATATCGCGATTTGGAGGAAGATCAAGCACAGACGTGTCGCCTCACAGCAGCAAAACAAAGAAACACAAAATGTGCGTTTGACTAAGACATTAATGTTTGCTTCCATTCTTGCTTTGGTTTGCTGGCTTCCTTTACTTTTTGTGTCTGGTCTAAGGTATCTAGGGATTATAATGTCGATCAGATATTCCTTTCTTGCTCGCTTTCTCAATTGTTCCAACGCAATTATAAATCCAGTTATGTATGCACTTAGAATTCCGGAGTTTAGACAAGCGGTTGTTCAATGTTGTGTCAAAAAGCGAGAAAGAATTACATCGGCAGACATCGAAATTGAAAGAATCAAGGCGGTTATCTTATCGCGGGAAGAGACACAGGAGACGAACCAGTTAAGAAAATGCGATACAGATTTCAACTGCCTTCAACTAAAATTTGATACGATTGTTATGAATACCAAGCTGTAGTCGTTGTACCTATGAAAACTAGTTTTTTTGGCAATGTTAGGGACTGCTTTCTTGATTGGGAGGTTGAAGCCGAGCAAGGCCAGAATATAGTGGAATACCTCATGGCTCCTTGAAAGTTTTTGAGAATTGTGTATTTTTAGTCCACGTTAAAACGAAGTGATTACTAGGAATTCGAAAGTTAAGACAGGTTGCAGTTCAAAGTTTGGCCGTCCGGGCCAAACACGTCATGAAACATGGCGTCACTGTACAATTTTTAAAAACATACGCTAGCCCCATATTTTAGCCATGCATTTTTTGTCTCTGATATTTGTGGCCCTTAGGACCTAAGTCACTTGATACAGTACAGAAAGAGCTTTGGGTCAAAGCAATTTGAATGGCGTCGGTTAAAATGTGTGGGAGAAATCACAATTTAAAGTCGAGCTTCGATGACTTATTCGGGACGTTTGAGAACACGCACGCTATCACTATCATGCAAGTTTGAAGCATGTGAGATTTTTTTTGAAAAAAGAAAAATAGTACGATAAACCTTGATATATGTGCTTCACATTCATCAAAACAGAAGTCGAGTGCACGTTAGTTTTGTCCGAGTGCACGGCCATTGTTGTTGTGAGTTGTTGTCCTATGTCGTCATGGCGTCATGGCTTCTGCTAGCTATCGATTTTCTCAGTATTCCTGAAGGTTCTTACAGCTCATGGATGATCATATCTTCTTCTTGAGAACAGTCTATCGACTTTATGATAAAGGGCCGTTGAGTAAGACGGTCTAACAACGTTTAATAACAACGTCTTTAAATGTTCACGGTACTTGAATTCCGCATCTCAGCCTTTGAGGTAAGCACTCAGCTCGCGCATTCAGTTGTGTTGTTCTGTTGTATAGGGAAAACAAACACTTTATCGAGTCTGGAAAAACTCGGATTAATAAAAGTTATTTCGACCTGAATCGATCTTTTTTGTGGTCATCTCAAAGATGTTTCTCTTGAAATTTTTAATTCCATTCTGTCGTCTCCTTCGCATTACAGGCATGAGAAATTATCGTCTCAATCCTCTCTCGGCCACATCAGTTTGTTTTGGTTTCGTTTAGACCAATCATATCACAGGAATCACGAGCCGTATGGAGACGCTTCAAACGGCTCATGAAGGCAAAAAAATACCACAAGTGCTTTGATTAATATTTCATTTTACTTTATTGAGATATTCAGACCGGGAAGTGATTTAGATATGCACTTTTCAGAGCTTTATTTATAACCTTCGTAGATTTTTTTCGTTTGATGTTTACAATAGTTAACCACGAACACATAGTTTGGTCTGCCTGTGGACAAAACTGTCTATGGCCCGAAATATTAAGGCCAATATACTTTTCTTTTGTAAAGCCCGACAGACCAAGCTTTTAAAAAAAATTTTTCTTTCCTTCTTCCTTCATGGTTTTTATTTTGGAATTTAACGAAGAAAACTGTGTATAACAGGTGAATCCGGTGTATCTTCTTGTCTCCATACATTTGAAGTCCCATTTCCAACCTTGATGCAACGCGCGCCGCGACCCAATTTCCTGTAACACGAAATTCACAGATCACTGAGCTACGCCTCGAGCAACTCTTACGCATCTTTCGTGCTCTCCAAACTTCCCGCGTGCTTCATATCTCGATGAACACACGCTGACGTATGAACCAATTGTTAATTGTAATAAGCCAGTTGATCATTTCTTATTCCTTTTGGCGGTCTTATCTTACAGGTAGAGTTTGGCTACCTTTTCCTTATCGTGATCGTGAATTTGACATGGAGACAGATGTTTTTGCGAAACTGCGGTTTGCGGCTAGATATCAGTATATTTCCATTATGTTGCTAAAAGATGATTAATTACTAAAAAAATGACTCTACCTTATAAAAATTGATCCCGTACAGGAATTTCCTGAAAATAACCCTCCCTTATGCTTTACCTCTTTAATATTCTCGTTTTTAGGCTAAAGCCATGTCGAATTCCCGATGCGGAAAATAGTTTTTAAATTTGAATTTAGTACGTTCGACACCTCTTTTTCTTAGATGTGAATTAAGATGTAAACACGTAGTAATTTTCATCTTCCGCACTGAATTTGTAATCAGGAAACTTATACGAATAGCACGTAGCTCTTTTAGGGGTGGTAACTTGGGTACGCCCTTTTCTTCCGAATTTTCTGTTTATTCTGCCGATATGTACCAGCCTTCAAGGTTCCTTCTCTTAGGATATCTTTTCAAGTATGATTTTAATTCTGTTAGTAAGTTTATTATAATTTTTATTTTGTTAATCTCGTTTTTGTTTCGCTCGACCTTGACCGTAAGACGAAGAAATTTAAGGTAGAAAGTCATTTAACAAAGCGTAAACATCGCGAAAGTATCTACTTAGTGTGCGAACTCCGCTCTGCGTAGCTTAGCGTTATTCGTTAGTTAAGTGTATAACTGAAGCATGACGAAGGTTTGAGATTGACAGCTCAGTAACCGTCACCTTTATAAGCGGTGACCCACACTTTCCTAGAGAGATCAGAGCTAGTCCCCGTTGTAATAACTTGTGTAATTAAAGAGGGAATAAAAGAAATAGCCAATTGAACGAGGAGTGTTAGGAAATTATTTCTAACAATATGTCGTATGAGCGTTTAAAGTTCCTTAAATGGCCCACTCTACATTAGAGAATATTATCTTCTTTGCCTACCGAGTGCTATAAAACGGTTAACAGTCTTGACGGGCCACTGCCATTTGAGTATTTTACGTCTGCACATGATTTTCGACCATTAAGAGCCAACCATTGCCATAAACTTAAACCATTGCCCGCAAAGCTAAATAGTTTTATGTATTCTTTCTTTGTAAATGTAGCCAATGAATGGAATAATTTACCTAAAGAAGTTGCGGAGGCAGAAACTCGGAAGATTTTCAAGAACAGACTCAGATGCCATTTTACCGATGTTTTAGGGAAATTTTTGGACTATTTTAATGTGAATTTTATTCAGAATCAGAAGTAAATTTATATTTTTAATTATTGTGGATTTTATTCCGAAATAAATTTGCGGTTTTAATAATTTTGAGGAGGAAAACATGAAAAGGATAATCTCTTTTGTCTCCTTGTCAAATTTCTTTTGAGTTGACTCGAGAATAAACAGTTATGTTATGTTATTGTTATGAATGAAAGGAATACTGTATCCTGTCGACGTTTCTGTTAATTTCTACAATTCATCAAGGTTGGCGTTCATCAGTTGGAATGAACAAGTGTTATATGATAGAGCACAAACCAAACAGCTTTTTCCTCCTTACCAAGAGAAGAGTCCGCGGGCGTTCGCTGCAAAAAACGCTCATGATAAAAACAGCACTTTTTCGGCGAGTATTCGCAGAGAGGTTGATTAGATTTTGTTGTTCTCCGGTCCAAGACAGAAAGCAGCAGGGTGGTAACTAATTACCCTTATTTGAATCCGATGTCGCCTTGTAACGGTTGTTATCTATCGCTCTCCTATGGAGCGGTCAGTCTATTTAAATCTGATGTCGCCTCGTAACAGTTGATTTTTATCGCTCTCCTGTGAAGCAGTCAGTTACACAGAAATTTGAAGACACATTTGCTGGAATTTAGACCACTCTATAGGTTGTTTATATATTGTAGTTGCCGAGTAATTTCGGGCGGTCACCTGCAAACACAACCGGCTGTGCAAATGAAAATAGTCATGTTATTTTTATTTGACTGTCAAGAAATAAGAAAAACTGAGGCAGTGAACTTTTATTACTCATTCTAAAATTTTTACCTTTATACATCATAATTAAAACGCTTCCTATATCGCATTTCAGTTTCTCTTTCAACGCGTTATAGACACCAGGCGATTCATTATTGAAATTAAGTAGATGCTAATTTGTAAACTACAAACATCTTGCACGCAATATTTTTCTAAACACTTCAACATACAAATGTTTGCTTTAGGGGGTGGGCAAGTTATGCTCTGTTGTGATCAATTGTCTTTTCCTCGCGAAGGGGAATTTAGACTGGAAACTGTCTATTGATTCATTTCTTCAAATGTTTGCTTTAGGGAGTGGGCAAGTTATGCTTTGTTGTGATCAATTATCTTTTCCTCGCGAAGGGGAATTTAGACTGAAAACTGTCTAGTGATTCATTTCTTCTCTGCTGATGTTCTATATATATTCGTGTATTTTTTACCATCCGAGGACCTTTTTCCTCTCGACAGAATTTAGAGACTGAAAAAAACATTCTCCATGTCGAGGTATAAATTTAAAATACAACTTGAATAAATTTTATTAAAATTTAAACGTGGGAGGACAAAGATAAAATGACCGAGAGCTGTAACTACTTATAATTACATCCATTCTGTAGGATATTATACAATTGTGAATACACCAGACAATACTGTAGCCGTCTTCTAAGAATTACAGTCTTTTACTCGTTACACAATAGGTGAAGTTTTAATATTTACAACGATGGTTAAGTCATACATCGTTTTTTTCTATCTAGATAAACGGTAAAGAGCTAGCGTCACCAAAATGAGTGTTTATTCTACAGTAACTGCTGCAACATAAAACTTTGACAATAATTTATAACGTTTTTACGTCGACTGAGTTTAAGATGAGAATATAATTTCGACAACCATTTGAAGTTTCGAACTACGTTCTACTTATTAAGCGCAAATAGTTCTTGTTCCTCGGTTGGATACAATTTGGCATCCATAGCTTCCTCAAAGTTTGGGTGGGAAGAATCAGCTTGTGATGTTTTCGTATGTGTTGTTGACGTTGCAGCGTTCTTGTTACTTGATGTTTCAGTATTTTCCTTCTTCAACGCCTTCTTATCTTTGCCACAACAAAGAGCCAGCGCTTGTCGAAACTCTGGAACCCTTGATGCATACACCACTGGATTCACGCAGGAGTTTGAAAAATTAAGCAGGTTGACAATCATAACGTGCCTCCACGGTATGGTGACGCCTAGCCCTCTTAAAGCATTTGAAAAGACAAAGGGAAGCCAGCAGATCAAAGCAAGAACGGAGACGAGTAACAAAGTCTTTGTCAAGCGATCTTTTCGCGAGACTTTGTTTTTCTGTTGTGAGGCGAAATTTCCGCGATGAAACTTTCTCCAAATTGCAATGTTACAACCACAGATAATGGTCAGCAGAATCGAGGCGAATGGCATTCCCACGTATGTGCATTCCTGCCCTGGAATCAAGAACACTAAGCTGGAAAACGGTAGGGCCGTTATCCATATTGAAAGTATAACAATACGGTATTTTCGCACAGTCAGAGTACGGTGATTCAAAGGCTGATATATGGCGTAAAACCTCTCACAAGAAATCAAGGTCGCTGATAGTAACGAGGCCACAAGGGAGACTTTCGAGGCAATGTCCAATGATAATATCAAAATTAAGTCACCGTTTTGGATCGCAAGTTCCTTATAGTCCGGCATACCAAAGCCGAGGTAGATGTATAGGGGAAGGGCTAAAGCTCCGAATATCAGATCAGCAGTCGCCATGTTGATGACAAGGAAAAGACTCTTCTTCTTGCGAACCTTCTTGTTCACTGCAAAGAGGACAATAGTGAGTAGGTTCTCTACCACGATGAATACTGAGAGCACTCCAAAAATGCTGCCCCATGCAATCTCCTCGGCCTTGGAAGGAGAGGATGTCTGCGAAAAAGCAGGTTCTTCCCCTTCCGTGATGGTGGCTGTCGATGTGGGAATCATTCTGGATTCTTAACTCAAGATGGACGTACGTTTGCACGCTTTGCCCTTAGAATAAGCGAAGAAAATCTGTTTTTATGCGTCGAATAAGTCGAGTTATATTGGCGAGCATACGGAAGTCCTGTTGATAGATAATTGAATAAACTTGCCCTGCATTACGACATGTTTAATCGTCGATGACAACCCAACAATTTCTTATTAATACAAAGCATATCCCATTGGTCAATAAACACTCAAAGGAGGCGGGATAAAAGTAATATTTACTCGTGATGAAAGTTATAAATTATTTAGTTTTGGAGATGACAGCTCTTTATTTGCTTCATTATTCTTACAGGATTCAAATTTTAACTACTCTAATTTTCTCACCTTGAAATTTGACTTATGTCAACGTGGCTTTGTTTTCTTATGAGATATCTTTGAGATGAGATGTAGTAGCAACAGAGAGAAACTACGTTACATGGTCCACTAAAAAGCTATTCAATGAATAGTGGAAAAGAGCCCGCATGTGTCAAAAAGTTTATATTTTAAAGAGTGTTGATGATGTACTGAAGAAAGAATCATGCTCGATTGCATGACTGTCTGTAACGGAAATGTCGTTAAAGAGTTAAAAGTTCCGTTCAGAAACTAGTTTTTCCCATCTGCAAGTCATCTCTTTAATTAATATGATCTCTGACATAGGAGTTTACAGAAAAAGAAAGGAAAAAGCCATCAGCTCATCACCAAATCATGCAAGAGACGAAATGCTTTCGCGCAACTGACAAAGTGAATTTTAAACTAGTATTCAATATTTTTTATTTTTTCTTCCCTCCAAGCACACTCTCGAAATTGCCAGAAGCGTTTAATGCAACGGAAAAATTCCCATGTTGCCAGCCTCTGAATTAAACCAGGACGAAAGGCTTTTTCTCTCTGAAAATTGAGAAGGAAATTAAGAGTTTAACATTTTAGGGGAAAGATCTCTACTTCCGGAGATTCTCTGCTTGATCCTGCCGTAGCAAGAATCACGTGAAGAAAGAGAAATATTGTTCAGTCTAAATGTTTAGTGATGTTATGAAAAGAAAGGAAAGTGTGAAACTAAATTAGAATAAAAATGAGGTGGAATAAAACAAAGAATGGACATATTTTAATGAACAGTTTCGCTGAATGGAGTCTTTTTGAGTGTTTTTGAATGGTGGAGTAAATCAAAGAATGGACATACGTTAATGAACAGTTTCGCTGGATGGGATCTTTTTGAGTTTTTTTTTAGTGATGGAGTAAAACAAAAGGATGGATTTATTTTAATGAACAGTTTCGCTGGATGGAGTCTTTGAGAGTCGGTCTCTTTTTCCTTATTAAAAGCATTTCGTAAATAGGCTCTCAAACTTTCCGCGGCGTTTCTTTAGGATGGCAAATTTCTCGTAAAGATTGTTCGGTCTTTGATTGTGTTCTTCCTTAAGATGTTTACCGATGACGGCATATTTGTTGCCATCCTGAAGAAATGCCACGGAAAGCTTGAGTGCCTTGTTTACAACATGCTTTTAATGAGGAATAAGAGACCGACTCTAAACACTCAAAAATACTTCATTCTAGCGAAACTGTTCATTCTTTTGTTTTACTCCATCTCATTTTTATTCGGAAAAACGTTTGTAAGATAATGAAACAGACTTTGGCTTTTTCCTTCAATCTTGTTTCGCATAATTGTTCTGAGCTAAGCTCAATGCAACCAGAACAGTAACAGAGTTGAATTCACGGCATGAACGCAGTTTAAGGACAATGATTTCTCTGATAGTAAGTCTTACCCAGCATTATATTACACTGAGCAATGTTGAGCCAGTCTCTTGTATCAGTTAACTGGCTCTAACTCCAAAAAATTTTGCCACCATTCTTACAAACGTTTAAAATTTCTTTAGTACGATGGGCAGTAAGTTGACTTCAGATTTTCATTTTCTGTCAGCAGACATACTAGTTAACATATTACGTGCTTAAATCAGTCTCAGACGATTTTCAGTAGTAACTCGAAGAGTATAAAAGCTTACTATTCCGTTTTTATAGCTCGATTTTGTTTTTCATTCAACTGTCTTGTGATAATGTCAACTTTATTGACAGAATTGCGTTTGATTAAAGAACAGATGGTTTTGCTGATAGCATCTTCAAAGCTGCAATGACTAAACAAACGAACGTTAGTAAGCCGCAAGATTGTGTTCTGCACCGCTTAATATATGAGAGCTCTTGGAAAATATACTTCAAATACGCAATCTTTCCATTCCAAAACTGACATCACAGAGGCTGAGACAGTAGACGAAGCTGTCGCGCATCGCCGTAGGCTTCGTTAGAGTTTTCTTTCCTTTTAACCCAGTCTGATCCTTTTTTTCCGCCCATTTCCGAGTCAGAGTTCCAGCTCGATGAAATCGTTTCTATAAAAGAGTTTCTCTAAAACAGTCAATTTGAGATCTCATTAAATGTTCCTGTTCCGTGACTCTAACTCCGAGCTAATTTTAGCGCTCAAGACTTCCCTTTCTACCATAAGGTAAACATCTCTTGTCAAATTTTCCGAAATTTTCTCAAATTAACTCAAAATCATTGTTACTTGGAGGATCTACAACTTACATTGAAACAAACTGATTAAAATTTGTGCGATTATTTACCCAAACTGATTCCGAATCTATTGCGACGAAAATTTGAGGATAAATGTACGAGTACTTCCAAACGATGTTTTTTTTACATATTCCATGTTAGTTTATTTCTCGCTTCTTAAAAGCCGAGGCAGGATCTTTCCTTTAAAAACCTGTTTCTTAAGAAATTAGGGTACACGCGTTTTAATGCAATGGAGAAATTCCTCATTCTCTTTCCTCCTGTCAAACCCTTGACAGAAACAGAAGCACAACTGTTCTGAAAAGAAAACTACCGAGACTCTCGGACTGAAATTAAGAAAATTATTCAACTTGATTACAATTTTCTACCGATCATTAAACCATCTGTCGTTCGCACCCACTGTGAACGAATCCGATTAAACTTCCTGTGAAATTCTGTACCCGTTAGCATTGTTAATATGGGCGACAACGAAGTATATCCTTGCAAGTATTTTGTGCGAAAACCCCAAAAGATGTTGTAAAGGATTTAGAATCTTTCTTTGAACTAGGGACAAATAAAATCAACGGTCAAGAAACATGTAGACTCTTTAACAACTAGCACAGGGGCTTGTCATATAAAGAAGTAACAAGAGTTTTCTGTAAAACAGATAAAGTTTTACATCCACGTGACAAAAAATATTTCGAATAGTGAATCATATAATCTACCATGTCATGTTATTTTTCTTTTTTTTCCTATGTTTTGGCTGCCATATCGGTTTCTGGGGTTTAGGAGGCAAATTAGCAGCAGCCTTCCTGTCTTGAAACTCCTGCCTGGATACAATTAAAAGGAAGGGGAAATAATTAGGACTGCTATAAAAAGAGTAAAGCCAAAAAGTCAACTTTTAACTTACAAAACTTAATTCGCTGGTCTGAATGTGGGGTATAAGGGTTTCCGGCGATTCTTGCGAGAGATCAGTGGTATCAGTTTAGTACGTTCATTCAAATTTACTCCGTAACTTACCATTTTTTCCCGAAGAAATTCACCACTAGATACGTGATATATTTTGTCAACCAGTAAAAAGTGATGAGTGCCGCATTTACAACGAGTCCAGCACATAAGTTGTATAAAATATTTAGGCATGTCAAGGGAAGAAATCGTCCTTGTATGGCTCTCAAGTGTTCTGAAGATGGAAATAGAAAACCGAAAAACAGGATGAAAGGGTTATTTGAAATGAATAAACTAGTGGTTCAATTTTAACGCTTACACGAGTTAAAGTACGTTTCCATCTACTATAACATCAGTAAGTAAATAAGATACGATCATCAACTTCGTGCTCTTGAAACAAAGATCGAGAAACCGATTTTCTATTGCCGAACTAAATATGTTTATTAATTAATTCTGTGATCTCATCATGCGGATGAGAAAGGTACTGAAGACTGTGTCGTATTGATCGACGTTCGACAACCTGAACGCAAGTTATCATCGGAGCTGAGTAAAGAGCTATTATCAATTGGGTGTTATAAGTCCGATTAGTGTAAACTGATTGGTCAGTTTGATTGGCCACAGCCTTAACGGAAGTTATTAGCAAAGCTGTGTTTAGAACTATTGTCAGTCAGGTGTTATAATTCCGATTAGTGTAAACTGATTGGTCAGTTTGATTGGTCACAACCTTAACGGAAGTTATTTTCAGAGCTGAGTGAAGACCTATTATCAGTCGGGTGCTATAAGTCCGATTAGTGTAAACTAATTGGTCAATTTGATTGGTCACAACCTGATTGATCATAACCTTAAAGGAAGTTATTATCAGAGCTGAGTGAAGAGCTATTGTAATTCACGTGTGAGAAGTCTGATTCAGTTCGTGTAAACTGATTGGTCGGTTTTGCAGTGATGGTATTAGCCGTAAGACTATGGTTGCTAAAGTCGGTCGTTTCTGGTCAGTTCTGTTCCGTTCGATTCGTTTGTCGTGTAAACGTCGTTTCTTGACGGAATCGGTGGTCACTAACATCTGTTAAAAGACAGTGTGCTCTAAGTTAGAGAACCAGCTTTCCGTCGTCAGTCATTGATTGTAGTTGAAGCGGTAGGCTAAGCATTGCCAAGAGTTCCAGAACTAAGTAAGTCGATGATGTTCAGCAATACGACTGTGAAAGTCAACATTTCTTGTCACTCGTTTGCGTTCAGTCAGCTCCGACGTAAAAGGCTTAGCAGCTGAGCCCTCGATCTTATAAAGCACTCCTTTTTGATTGTTCGGTTCATCGTTCTCTTAGTAAATGACGTAAATTAGTAAATGATATAGCGGCAATGTAGGGTTGTAGGATCCACCAGATGGCTTCAGACATGCCATATATGGTTTAGTCTTTAAAGACGTAGGAGTTACGCTGTCGTTGTTTTGATAATTACTGTAGGTCAGTGGGTTTTTCGTTGGTGGGTCGATTGA
Source organism: Pocillopora damicornis (assembly GCF_964200805.1). NCBI lineage: Eukaryota > Metazoa > Cnidaria > Anthozoa > Scleractinia > Pocilloporidae > Pocillopora > Pocillopora damicornis. The sequence continues at coordinate 22,359,924 of NC_142677.1, forward strand.
AAAAAATTAATTATAAGGAGAACTTTAATTTATTTTGCGACAAACAGTCAGGTGACAAAATGATAGCATTTTGATCCAATTCGTCTTTTTTGAACCGATTAATATAAGTAATAGGACCGAGTGGAGTACAATTTGGTCTGTAATCGTACGAGCGATTAATTAACGAAGCAGGAGTCCGATTTGTTAATTATGAGTATGATTACAGACAGAATTGGACGACACGAAGTCCTGTTACCAATTAATCAAAATTATGACAAAATTTTAAAAAGAAACTAGATATCGGTTGAACGTTTTTATTAAAAAAAAAAAACAGTAAAATCGGAGAAATGGGAGGCAATAACGCCCGCACATGACGCGTTCTGTCCACTTGCACAGGCATGACGTGTTAACTGTCCCTTTACCTGTCTTGTTACGCTATCCAATTACAAGCATGATGCATACACTGTCCTAGTAGTGCTCAAATCGGGCTGTTGATAACCAATCATGTTCCACAATTTTTTTACAGTTTTGATTAAGCCTAATATGCGCAATCTTTACAGCGCGCGCAAAGGCGCTCGCGAAAACAAATTCACGCGCAAACTATCATAACAACGGCTCAAATAAACGGTTAAAGCCCAAAGGATTAAATATGAGATATTTGAAAACTATACGGCTTTTGATTTTAAGCCTGCCTATCAATACTCATATGATCAATAATTTAACACTCAACGAGATAATGCTTATCTGTTTAGCTGTTAACCGCAAAAAAAAAAAAGAAAGAAAAATTAGCCGTTAGCCGTAAAAATTGGTAAATTTTCACCGGAAGTCGTGAAAAAAGTTAATTGTTAAAAATATTTCTTTCAATCACAACGGAAAGAAATTAACTGTTTGCCGTAAAATGGCCCAAATTTCAACCTTTAATCGTGAGAGCCACAACCCATTAAGACCTTTCAAGACAATATAAACTCCTTTCAGCGGTCAGGGCGGCAACGCCGAGGGAGACGTCGATTCAAAATGAATTTATATTTTTTAGATATAATTTCGGGAATGACTGAATGTGTTTACCGTCTCTGACGGCGCCACACCTCAATTTCGAATTCAGCACAACCTATGGGAGCAGTGTTGAATTCCAAATGGAAACTTAAATATTTTAAATTAAAAATATTTGGTGATTTGCAGAGGACGGCTAAGAAGGGAACAACGACTCAAAAGAACGTGCTGCGCTATTGTTCTGCCCATTTTATCATTTGCTTTGCCTCTCCTCGTTTCCATCACCGACGTGGTTTGCTAAAAAGTTACTTTCATGATTCGATTCACCTCGAAATTAATTTTTGATTGATGAGTTCAAACTAACCTAACCCTTGTAGCCAAAAGTTTTTACTTCACGCGCACAAAAAGCCTAAAAATAAACTGTAAAAAGTTTGTTGAACCTACCTTTTGTGTTAACTATTTGTGATAACAGGAAAAGGAGTGAAAGATCTACAAGCGCTGTCACCCACTTCATCGTAGAAACACAACTTGTTTTCTTTGTACTTCAAACTGTCGACATCTACGTTCCGCAAAAGACAGCGAAATAATTCAAAGGTTGAACGTCACAGTAGGAGATTGTGACGAAATGCGCGCGGATGATATTTTAGAGTCGTTCCCAGGTTTTTTGTCAGTTATGGTTATTTTCCAACATTACCCATTACCCCATTGGTCTTGGCTATTTACACATATTGGGAACCTAGTCCTAGTTTCCTGCAGTCCTTGAACCCTCAGTGAAATGAAAGAAAATGGACTGAATCCTTTATTATCATCTTGGTTTCCTTTTCCTTCTTTGCTCGGTGTGTTTTTGTAAAAACTGAACTGTGAAAACTGAACTCACAAACGAAGGTTTATCATGTCAAGGGCACTTGAGGGTACCTCGCTGCTACATTGTTCCGGTCGTTATCTGACTGATTTGACACCATTTATGCTCCTGTTTGCAGCAAATTTCATGATTTAAAATACTTATGTTAAGACTGTTAGAAAAAGATCAGAGAGTTTTAGATTCAAGTTTGTTTCTGAAGAGATGTGATGGTAAACCTCTAGGAATTATGATCACGTAACCAGACCCCAGCGGTCACGTTCGCCGTACTAGTTTGTAGTCCATGTTCGTTTGAACTTCGGATGTAATTTCAAGTAGGTCAACTGCCTCGGCGTTTTTCTTCATCCTGTTCGAAAGTTCTCACGTATGTCATGTTAATGTACGTGAGATGAGATCTTTTATTTTTATGTTAATGTTTGTAGCTCTGACAGGGCTAACGCTTGGAACGTCAGCTTTGAAACTCTTTACGGTGGCCAATTTACGTTATCAACTCAGTTGATAACGCTTAATTTCCCTCTTTTCTTTTTAACCAAGCAGTTAGGGACGCTAAAATCCAAAATTTTTAGCCACACTTTGTTTCAAATAAAGGACCTCCATCCTGTGTGTAATTCAAGATGGTGGCGCACAAGTTGTTTTCACGGATTTTTTTTTTCAAGTGAAACCCGCATCGATCTAAAAGGCTGAAAATCTCGAAACTTCAAAGCGCTAACAGCAATTTGAAGTCTGAGGTTAATACGCCAAACGTAAATCTAAACCTCTTTGTTAACTAAAAAGGCTTCTTTAGGAGTCAAAACCTATTCTAAAGCAATGGCTATCGTATTTATTGTTTTAGTCGTGTTACTCACACTCGTGTGTCGTAGGGCTTAGCGTTTCAAAGCGACTTCGCGCTTTCGTGGTCAGAGGTTTGCCTTAGAAAAGAATGCGCATGTTTCTCGAAATATATTGCGATTTTGATAAGAAGTAAATATGTTCTGCCCTAAGGAAACAAGTTGAAAGATTCAGGCGAGAACTGGTAAAAGCAGGGGCTGACGTGTTTACTTCAAGGGGCGAACTTGCAAAGTTGGTAGGAGTGCGAACTTTCGATGGGGTGTAACCTCAATAAACCCACTTAATAGATAAAATGCTGAATTTTTTCTTGACGTCATTGCATGGTTCTCAATTTCACAGTTTCTAACAAACGTAAACACCGACTTAATTTCAAATGCCCCTAAGGGGAAAAAGGGCGAAAATGCTGATCGTGTTCAAATGTTATCTTTGGCGAAAGTACACTATAACAATTAGCGCCATTTCACTTAATTTTAATGTCATCATCGGGTACCAGAGGAGCTGCATCAGGAGGATTCAGAAGGGAAGTGATGTCCGCTGAGAGTTGCAATTCTCGGTAATTTTTCAAATTGTGAACTCAGCTAGGAGTCTTAAGAACCTCGATTGCTCTAGAATGGTCGGAAAGACACCAGCTGCTGGACCGACGAGTATACTCTTCTCAGCTTGCAATCACAAGATTTTATTTTTATTTGAAATAGCTAAATCTCTGATCGGCTTTATTCATAGCTCTCAAAGACCAACTTTCCCCCTATGTAGTCGGACGTGTTTCTTCAATAATATTTCGTAGACGCTAATTCGAGTTTTTTTGTCTCGGAAATGGCTTCACAGAATTTTCCTGAATTTTGTCTACATGAAATACAACTTATATACATGAAGACGAATAGTAATGATGGTAGATGTGGAGTTATTCAAATCAACGTAAACGGCGTTGTTTGTAGAACATTAGGAAAAGATAAAATTTGTCAACTTGCTATCCCGAGAGTAACAGAAAACCGATAGGAATCGAGTGGCAAAATTTGTTGGCTTCTCTACTCGAATATGTAAAACTGTGTTCCGCCACCTAAATTTGACCGCAAGTTATTTATGAATAATAAATGAGCTTTTAATCCTGATAAACAAATGTGCCTTGCTTTTTGAGATGCGAAAAAAAAGCGCTTAATACTTGAAAACACAGCTGGGAAAGAGAAAAAACATATTGGGGCACTTCATAGTGGAGAAGAAAATACCTCGTTTGGACGAACTAATGTTGGAAATAGAGAGGGACATTTACATTCCTGCTCACCAATTACGTTTTAGTTGAATAACTAACATGAAAAATCAACACAGTGTTGAGTTAACCACTTTTATTTCTTTATCGTGCGAACATATATATATTTTCAGTCCTTGGGTCATCCTCAAGTTAGTTTTTCTTCCCCATCGCTATCCCTCTCTGAAATTTGGTCGGTCAGGTAAAAAAAGAAAAATAAGACAAATGGAGCCTCAGTTTTGGAAAAGGATGGATGTGCGCATCTGCTCTCCTAACCCAAGCGTTTTCAAAGAAACCTTGAAAATCTGCTTTTAAATAGAATTTGATTTTGGTTAGGGACCGGTCATTATTTATCGCCTGGGGGGGGGGGGGTCGGAGTATTTAGGGGGGGATCACATGGTTTTTTGAAGACCTTTAGGGGGGATCAGCCGTAATTGACAAGCATAATGGGGGGGATCAGACCAAAAAAAAAGGAAAAGGACACCAGATGATTACCTTCCAAGAAAATGTATTAAAGATCTGTACGAGGAACATTCTGACAGTATCAGAAACGATCAGGATACCATGAAGAGCTTCTGCTCAAAATATAATGTGGAAGAGAAGCACGTCATTGCATATGTTAATCATTTGAAGGATATTGAGATCCGAAAGGACATCAGAACAAGAGCAGCTCAGGAGCGAAGAAGGCAAGAGGCCGAACGAACGTACAAGGACTTTCAATGGGATAACCTCATCGAGGGTGGCAAAGTTGAAAAGTTGCGGGTAAGAGAACTAGACCTGTATCTCAACAAGCATGGTTTGACGACTGTGGGTCGGAAACTTGACAAAGTGAAGGCCATTCGATGTCACTATTACCGACAGAATAAAGAGACTGTGATAACAGAAGAACTGTCGAGTGATGAAGATGACGTGGAATCCGAGGATGAAGAATCCGAAAGTGGAGAGGCAGAGAGCGACGATGACTATGTTTTCGTGGATTTGGATGAACAGCCTGAGATTGGCACTTCCTCGACAATTCAGTTCGTATCTGACGAGCAAATATTTACCGTTGTGGTTCAAGGTCCATGAGACGTAAGTACCACTATTAAAATATCACTTGCATATTCAAAAAGTTATTTGGCGGTGGCTGGGAGAAAAGGGGGGGGGGATCATGAAACTTTCCACTACCGATAAGGGGGGATCTCTAAAAAACTAGATACTCTACGGGGGGATCAGGTAAATGCTCCGATGTGACAACAAAAATACTCCGACCCCCCCCCAGGCGATAAATAATGACCGGTCCCTTAACAACCGAAATCTTGTTGGTAAAACGGTGTATTCAGCATTAATTTTTTTTAGTTTTCCACTGAAGAATGGTCGGTCGGGCAATGGGAAACGAAATTTTTTATTGGGATGGCCTAACAGATCGAAGGAGAGTCTGTATGTCTAAAGTGAGCTTCTAACTCCTCGGTGATTAGGCAGGTCCAATGACATATTCATCATTAGCAAAAGTCAAACTCATTAGTGTTTTCAAAGTCAAATTATTTCATGGAAGGCATATTTATTTAACGTTTGGTTTTTGTATGAAAAATAATTAGTTGTTTGCTGCGGAACAAAGCAGAGAGGAAATTTCAATTACCCCGAAACACCCTTTGGATGATAATGAACAATATATGGCGTTTTCATTTCCTCGTCTACAAATCCCTGGCGGATAGAGCTTGTCACAGTTCAGTCAAAAATAATTAAAAAATGACAAATACTTCAATGAGATACGTCATCAGAGACAAAATTTTGCTAAATTAAAGGCAATGGACAAGAATCTTCTTTGATAAGCTAAGGGTTGAAATCGAGGACAGCTTTAATGCGCATGGAGTAACAGATGCGACGAAAAGTTTATTTCACAATCCATTTAAAGGCTGAGAGACGGGTAATTACTCAATATACGATTGGCTAGTCAGTCACTACACGAGAAAATAAAACGTGACTACCGCTCATATGGCACTTGTTGTTATTTTAACGAGGAGAGTGAAAACCAAATGAGGAACATAACGGGGAACGCTATGGTGGCAAACATCAGCAAAGTGAATGAATCGAGTTCAGCGAATGGCAGTTCACCCTCTAGTACTGAAGGCATTGCAATGTGCAGCGCTTTTGCGCTGATCTGTGTTTTGGTCGTCGTTGGAAACCTCGTCACCATTGTTCTCTTTACTGTTAACAAGAGACTTGGCAAAAAAAGTTTATATCTTGTCATTAATATGGCGTTTGCTGATTTCATGTACGGAGTTCTATCGGTTCCATTCTTCATTTACTTCGAACTCGGCGTGTACTTCTATCAGCTTTGGACAATGGGAGATTCAGACTTGCCCATTTTTTATTTTTACCTCGTGGTTGGTCGTATTTTTTCGGCGGCTTCGTTATTATCAGTGACTTGCATATCCTATGAGAGATTTTACGCCATCTATCGACCATTTAAGCACCGATCTCTGACGGCGCGACACTACAAAATTGTTATTTTTTTCATTTGGGCATTAGCATTTCTTCACTCAGGATGTTCTCTCTTTTATTCAGGAAAGTTCTACATCTACTTTTGGATATTGATGGGAGTGGTCTTATCTTTTATCATAGTGGCTTGTTACGTCGCCATTTGGTTAAAGTTTCGTAAAGGAAGCGTTGCTACGCAACAACAAAACACAGACGCACAAAATGTGCGTTTGACAAAGACTCTGCTGCTTGTTTCTATCACCACATTAATCTGTTGGCTCCCTTTAATTGTCGTGAGCGACTTACATTTACTTAATGTTGAAATATCGTGGAGATATTATGTATTTTCGGTCTT